>NC_137152.1:13992093-14592093 GCF_951394435.1 Stenella coeruleoalba
AATAGGGTCACATTCTGAGGTTCCAGGTAGACATGAGTTTGGGGGGACACTCTTCAACCCAGCACATCCAGCATATCCCTGTCAGGAGAACTTCCATGTATTATTATTATTATTTTTTATTGGAGTATAGTTGCTTTACACTGCTATGTCAGTTTCTGCTGTTCAGCAAAGTGAATCAGCTATACGTATACATATATCCCCTCGTTTTTGGATTTCCTTCCCATTTAGGTCACCACAGAGCACTGAGTAGAGTTCCCTGTGCTATACAGTAAGTTCTCATTAATTCTCTATTTTATACGGAGTGGTGTATATATGTCAATCACCATCTCCCAATTCATCCCAACCCCCTCTTTCCCCCTTGGTACCCATACATTTGTTCTCTACGTCTGTGTCTCTATTTCTGCTGTGCAAACAAGATCATCTATATCATTTTTCTAGATTCCACATATATGTGTTAATGTACGATATTTGCTTCTCTCTTTGACTTACTTCACTCTGTATGACAGTCTCTAGGTCCATCCAGGAGAACTTCCAATTTGATTAAGCATCAATGAGAACTGAATCCTCCACTTGTGTCTGTTGATGGGAAGAGTCTTCTACAACATCAAGCTACCAAAGTTTCCAAACCTTCCTCATCCACTACTCACATATCTCTGGTACTAGGTGCTGTAGGTCCAGCTGATATCTCAATACGGCCAGGAGTCATATCGTAACCTGAGTCTTCATGTCACGAGGCTGCATGTGTTGGCACAGTGGGTAGCAGAAGGATTCCGGAGTCACTCTTACAATGGGATGGCTAGCAATAAACTAACTATATACCCAAGTCACTGTGAACCACATAAATATCTCCCACTGAGAGTAAACTAAGTGTACCCCCAACTCAAATCACCCAGCCTGATCTCAAAAATGTCCATGGCCACTTCACCACCACCAGACTTGAAGGGGCGGTAAGAACTTGAGACAGAGGACTTAACCAACTGTGGTCAGAACATCTTATTTTTGCAAATTTTGCAAAAATACATGACATCTGAACACATTGCTAGGGCCCCTTCCAAGACTGTGCAGGTGAGGGGCCTTGAAACTTAAGGTTTGTTAGCTCATGTCAGTTAACTTTTTTGCTAGGGCTATCAAACTATTAAACCAGGGAAAGGCCATAGACTGTGTATCTGGATTTCAGCGAAGGAGTTAGCCAAGATCTTCATCATTTCCTTTTTTTAAAAAATTAATTAATTTTTGGCTGCATTGGGTCTTCGTTGCTGCACATGGGCTTTCTCTAGTTGCTGCAAGCAGGGGCTACTCTTCTTTGTGGTGTGCGGTCTTCTCACTGCAGTGGCTTCTCGTTGCGGAGCACAGGCTCTAAGCGCACGGGCTTCAGTAGTTGTGGCACACCGGCTCAGCAGTTGTGGCACACGGGCTTAGTTGCTCCACGGCATGTGAGATCTTTCCGGACCAGGGCTCGAACCCGTGTCCCCTGCATTGGCAGGCTGATTCTTAATCACTGCGCCACCAGGGAAGCCCACCATTTCTTTTTTTTTTTAAACATCTTTATTGGGGTATAATTGCTTTACAGTGGTGTGTTAGTTTCTGCATTATATAACAAAGTGAATAAGTTATACATATACATATGTTCTCATATCTCTTCCCTCTTGCGTCTCCCTCCCTCCCACCCATCCTACCATCATTTCTTGATAAACAAATTATGGCCAACTGGATGGAAGTGAACAATCACATCTCAAGAGGGTTGCTGGTGGATCAGTGGGAACCTGAAAGAATACCCTGGGATACTCTACCTCATCTACTCTATTCCAGCCCTACTGGGCCCCCTTGCTTTTCCTCCCCTCTTCTGTGCCAGATACAGCCCTGCCTCAGGCCTTTGCATTTGCTGTCCCTTCTGGCTAAAATGCTCTTCTCTCCCCCGCCACCGCCCCCTCCGCCGAGATCTGCATGCTGGCTTCCTCAGTTCCTTGAGGGAAATGTTACTATGGCAGTAACATTAGCTGCTCACCAAAATTCATGCTCCCCTTCAGTAGTGTAGAAAATGGTATAGTTTCTGTTGCATCTAGGTAAGGATATGTGCTAAGGCGACCAAGTCATCCCAGTATGGCTGGAACTTTCCTGGTTTGAGCACCGGAAGCCCCATATTTCAGGAAAACCCTCAATAACTGGCAAACTGGTACAGCTGGTCACCCTACATGTGGTTAAGTTTTGGCCAAGTGAATGCCAGTGAAAATGATTACACCATTTTCAGGCCTGACCCACAGAAACCCACAGAAACCTCTTAAACAACACTCTTTCTCTTCTCCCATCTGCTGGGTTGAGGGTGACGCCCAGGGCAACTCTGGAAGCTCTGGGTTGTGGATGGCAGATCATCTGTTAGCCTGCGGCCCTGAATGACCACATGGAACAGAGTCCATCTAATGATTCCACAGTCTCTCCCTACAACCCTTGACTGGAGCAAGAAATAAACTATTGTGTGTAGCCACTGAGATTTGAGGGATTATCTGTTATATCAGCTAGCATTATGTTAACTAATACAGTCACTTTCTCAGTGAGAGCTTCCCAAACTACCGTATTTAAAATTGTAACTACTTCCCCTCCACTCCTCCACTCCTGCTCTCTATTTTCCATTGTTGCTTAATTTTTCTCCATAAACTTATTACGATCTGACATAGCATTTAGGTTTCATGAAGACAGGAAGTGCCTGTTGTGTTCACTACCGTATCTCCAGCATCTAGAACAGCACTATCCAATAGAACTTTCTGTGACAATGGAAATATTACACATCTGTGTTGTCCAATGTGGTAGCCACCAGCCACGTGTATCTGTTGAACACTTGAAATGTTGCTGGTGTGACTGAGGACCTGAGTTTCTAATTTTAGTTTATTTAAATAGCCATGTGTGACTAATGGCTACCCTATTGGACAGGGCAGATCTAGAGCAATGGCTCAGTGTAGCCATCCAACAAATATTTGTTGAATGTAAGAATCAGTGAATGTATTCAATAGGCTTTTGCGGAGTCTGTTACATGTCACACACAAATGAGACAGACACTGGTTACTCCTGGTGCATTGGCCTGGGGCTCAGCTCGATGTTTGAGAAACAAACCCAAATTTTCACCCTTCTCTGTGAGCTTAAGTTGGACAAGATTCATTTCTAGAACATGTTATGTTCAACCTGGGTGGGAGAATTCCTTCACCATCACTTGCAATACTAAAGCCAAAATAATATCGGAGAAGAAAGTTCCCGTGCTTTGTGTAGTGATTCCCATGATCTGGAGATAGTTGGAAAGGTTCATTTCCCAAGAGCATCCTTCTTCTTCCCTTCTCCCATAAGTCTGAGCTCAACACTCAGAATGTGATAATTAAGTCAGCCCTCAGTATCTGTGGGGGGACTAGTTCCACAGTGGAACTCTGTGGATACCGAAATCCGCGGCTGCTCAAGTACCTTATATAAAATGCTGCAGTATTTCCGTATAACCTACGCACATCCTCCCGTATACTTTAAATCATCTCTAGATTACATATAATACCTAATACGATGCAAATATTATGTAAATAGCTGTAAATAAAATTGAAATGCTATGTAAATAGTTGCCAGTGAGCCGCAAATTCAAGTTTTGCTTTTTGGGACTTTGTGGAAGATTTTTCTTCAAATATTTTTTTCATCCACAGTTGGTTGAATCCAAAGATGCAAAACCCATGGATACAGAGGGCCACATGTATACATGGTAGAGATGGTATCTGGTCTCCAAAAGTTACGTTCTTGTCTTCTCGAACACACAGTTCCTTTTGCAGTTAGGTTTGGTCATGTGACTAAATTACAACCTGTGTGGTTCCTTTGCAGGTTGTTTGTTTGTTTCTCTCTCTCTGGTTTCTTTTGAGATTTTTTTCCTCTGCAGGAATGCTCTGTAGTTTTACATTTTTCTATGTGTGGATTTATTTTAATTTATCTTGCTTGGGACATGATATTCTTTTAGTCTAAATATTCATGTCTTTTTTTAGTCCTAGAAAATTTTCTGCCATTATTTCTTAGGATATTGTTTCGCCTCCATTTCCTTTTAATTTTTCATTCTGCAACTTTGATTAGACATATGTTGGAACTTCCTCTAAATTACTACCATAGTCCATTTCTCTCTCTCTCTTTCTCTCCCTCTCTCTCTCTCTCTCCCTCCCCCGACTCTGTGCCACATTTTGGGTAATTTCTTTACACATATCATTTAGTTCACTAATTCTCTTCTTACCGTTGTCTAGACTACTGTTTAACCTGTTGACTAATTTCTATGCCTATATTTTTCATTACTAGAAACTCTTTGTTTCTCATTCAAATCTCTCTGGTCTTTTTTCACATTATTTTGGGCTTTCATTTTGGTTTCTCTCTTTTATGTCTTCAACTATTTAAAATATACTTATTTTATGGTGTCTTTAAAATTAATCTATTATACCTAATGTGTGGTGCTAATTCCCTTATTTGCTGAGTTTTCTATCTGTCCCTCACAATGGATGCGTTATTCTATATACATCCATAATCTTTTATTGTGAATTTCTCTTTAGCAGGTTATTTTTTTTTCCTGGCGTCCTGTGAGCCACTAGGTGTGAGAATGGACCTGTGGACTGGTTTTGCTTTTGTTTCAGTTGGGAATTCTGGAGGTGTCAAAGGTTTTAGATACGTTTTAATGATAGTTGTTTGGCTTGGGTTTCCTCTGCCACACAGGAACTGTGAATGTGAATTCGATATTGAGTAGGGTGCAGTCCTGGGTTTTTCAATTCCTGGAGATGACTTCTTTCTACTCGAGGTCCCAGATGCCAGCCTCCTCATAAATGCCCTGGGCCGCAGTTGCTTCCCTAGCAAGTGTCCCAGTCCCCTTTTCAGAACCTGGACGGAACGGCTGTCTGAGACGGTGGCCCCCCTGCATCGTCAAGGTCCGGATCCTCATTTCCTGTACCATATAGGTATGAGAACCCCAGTCCCCAGTCTCTGGGTCCTGTATCTGGGTGGGAAATCTTCATCGTCTGCTGTGGTATCTATTTGGCCTTACTACTCTATGATTCCTTTCTTCCTGTCTGGCATGTGGGGGTTGCCCTTTTATCCTTTTCTGAGCGCATATATGTATTTAAATTCTGGGGATATGTTTTTACAGCATTACTATGTGTTAGTAATAGGAGAAAGGTCTTAGTCTGTCTTATTGTTGGAAGGAGTCTGCTGTTGATTCTTTTGAGAATGTCTCAGAAGAACTCTCCGATCTCTTTACTCTGATTTACTTCCAGCGTTCTTGTGACAGGGGTGGGAAGGGGACTGAAGGATGATCTGTGTGACATTCCTAATATAGACTGAATACCCCATCATGCAAAGAAATCATAGAGACACATAATTTATGTAAAATTAGTCCCAAAAAGACATGATATACTTGTGTATGCTCTTAATGATATACAATGTAAATGTCAGACAGTAGCTTGAAAATTAGGGTCAGAAAACAATGACCTTTGCATTCTGCCAAAGATGTCCTTGGGATAAATTGCATTTTTATTGCATTATATTATATTACATCACTGCAATTATATGAGACTCTTGTTAGATCTTGAATGCTTCTCTTTATCATTTTAAATATGCATGTATATTATATACGGCAATTTGAGTGTTCTATAAACAAAATTCATATATAAAAATGAAGAAAGATATGATAACTCAATAATTCATAGAAATATGTTCTAAAAATAATAGGATATAAAAGAAATTATACGGCTTCTAAGAGTAAATATCTCAAGCAAATCAGACCATCATATTGGGCCTTGGACAAAGGACCACTTTTGTTTATTTTATCAATATTCCAAGAGAAAAATAAGAAGAAGAAATTCTCAAAGCCGCATAGCACAGGGAGATCAGCTCGGTGCTTTGTGACCGCCTGGAGGGGTGGGATAGGGAGGGTGGGAGGGAGACGCAAGAGGGAAGAGATATGAGAACATATGTATATGTATAACTGATTCACTTCGTTATAGAGCAGAAACTAACACACCATTGTAAAGCAATTATACTCTAATAAAGATAAAAAAATGAAATAATAATTAAGGTGTAACAGAAGGTTGTATTTTTCATGTTGGATGGTTCTGAAAAAATGGTAAAAAGGATCCTTTTGGCTTTTCCCAGCTCCCTTGAGAAAGATGCTGATAAGAAAGACAGGGAGAAAAAAATGCCAGAATTCTGTAACACAAACAAGACACACAAGCCATTTTCCTAACTTCACACGGTTCAGGAGAGTGACAAAACACCAGTTTCCACAAGATGGTCTGTCTTTCAAATATGGAACACTTCCCATTCAAATAGGTATCTGGGGCATTCTGGGTAAGCCAGCCAAAACGGGTAGCAATAGCATGTAAATTAAAATAGCAACTGTCCCAATCCTGAGTATTCATCCGTGCCACTGACACACTGCAGAAAGGATGCCAGACCTGTCACTGACAGAAATCTCACGTCTGTAGCCTGCTGCAAGATCTCCAAAAAGCACTGCTTCCAGAATGTAGGGTTCCTTTGTTGGTGACATGCAGTTGAGAGGAGGAAATAACATACCATTTGGTGTCCTCTGGGCAGGTCTGTGAACAGACTCGTGCTGGGTCCCTGTACTGCTTTTTCAAGATGTTCAAGATCTGCATGTGTTATGTGCTGCAACATCCAAGTGGCGCATAAACAAACCTGGGTTGATTTCCAGGAAAACGCAATTACCATTCTAGGAGAACCATCACATTTGTCTCAAGCCAAACGGTTTGCCAAATGACAAATTGCAGCTTGTCAGTATGGCCTGTAAGACAACCACCTGATCCCCAGAAGTGCACACGTAGCCACAACTTCAAATGAGGCCTGGGCTACTGGAGCAGACACTGTCAGGGTTTGGCCTGTGTCCCCTTGTCCTTACCACTTCAGCGCATTCCAGCCTGACTTCCATGTGCCAGAACCTGTATTTCTTTGCCTTTTCTGGCCCCTTAAGTCTGCACTGCCCTCCCATGTGGTAGGCCGGAAGTGCTGAGTAATTAATGCCAATTGCCCACAGGGATAATTGGCTTGATACCACACTCCTTATTGGCAGCCTTCTCTTCCCTGTTTCACTTCCCTGCTCCCCTACTGTGTTTCCTCGGACCAACTCTCCAATCAGCTCTGTGTGCTTGAGTCCCTGTTTTGGAGTCAGCCTCTGGAGGAACCCAAGCTAAGACAATTATCTTCTCCCAGAAGTCCTGGCAACCTGGCATTTTGGCAGGCTTCAAGATGTCAGGGTTTCAGGGGAGGAGGACATATATTAGAATCCTGGATCATATGCACCCCTATGTTCACTGCAGCATTACTTACAATAGCCAAGATATGGAAGCCACCTAAGTGCCCATCATTTGATGAATGAATAAAGATGTTGTATATATATACAGTGGAATATTACTCGGCCATAAAAAAGAATGATTTCTTGTCATCTAGGACAACATGGACTGACTGAGAAGGTATTATGCTAGGTGAAGTAAGTCAGATGGAAAAAGACAAATACTGAATGATTTCATTTATATGTGGAATCAAAAAGAACAAACATAACAAAACCAAAATAGAGTTATAGGTACAGAGAACAAACAGGTGGTTGCCAGAGGGAAGGGGTTGGGGGGAGGAGTGAAATAGGTGAGGGAGATTAAGAGGTACAGACTTCCAGTTATAAAATAAATAAGTCAAAGGGTGTAATGTACAGCACAGAGGATATGGTCAATAATATTATAATAACTTTGTATGGTGACAGATGGTAACTAGACTTATCATGGTGACTGTTTTGAAATGTATAAAAATATTGAATCACTGTGTTATATACCTGAATAATATGATATTGTAAGTCAATTATACTTCAATTAAAAACAAGAATGCTCTACCAATTGAGTACACATTTCCAGTTTACCATTCATCTTAAAAGGTATTTTTGCATTCCAAGTTCACATCTGTATACCTAGCGTGTCTTCCTTCTTCACTGCTCAGATCAGCCTTGCTGTAAGGTTTCTGCGCTTCTAGCTTGCCAGAAGTTCTCTAGTTCCTAAAACATCCACAGGCTCCCTTCATATGATGGTGAAGCCACTACTAATAGCCACGACAATAAACAGTCAACCAGGGCTTCCCTGGTGGCACGGGGGTTAAGAATCTGCCTGCCAATGCAGGGGACACGGGTTTGAGCCCTGGTCCGGGAAGATCCCACGTGCTGCAGAGCAACTAAGCCCGTGCACCACAACCACTGAGCCTGCGCTCTAGAGCCCACGAGCCACAACTACTGAGCCCGCATGCTACAACTACTGAAACCCATGTGCCTAGAGCCTGTGCTCTGCAACAAGAGAAGCCACCGCAATGAGAAGCCCGCGCACCGCAACTAGAGAAAGCCCGCGCGCAGCAATGAAGACCCAACGCAGCCAAAAATAACTAAATAAACCTAAACTAAACAGTCAACCATTTTACAGGACAGCCTCGAGAGAGGACACTAGACTGTGTTTGGAAGCAAAGTTTGAGTGGAGGTAAGGCCAGCATGGAATTAATACTGATCCATACACTTTGGAATTAAAATACCTGTTAAAATAACTAGAGTCTTGTTTGAAACTTACAGAGTCACTCCGGTGGCCTTGGGTCTTGTGGGCCTAAGAACACTTGTGAAAATTATCATCATCTTCACCATCAATTTAACAGATGTTTACTGAGCATTTAGTACGTGGGAGGCACTATTCCAAGCACTTTACATGTATTGACTTATTTAATCTCCACAAAATGCTAAGAAATAGGCATTATTATTATTACCCCTGTTTTATGCATGGAGGAGCTGAGAGATTAAATAAAGGTCACAGTGATCTTGATCTTGTGCTTACACCTCGAAGGAATGGCAGTACACGTGGCCTTGTGGGAGCTGGAATGGACTTGTAGGACCTTTTCATTGGTAGCTCATGGCTTCATGGCCGCCTTCTCTGGGCTCTGCCGTTTCTATGACTCTTGGACTCTGAAAAACTATGTGAGGCTCCATATTTGAAGAGGGATGGATAAGGTGACAGGCTTTTTTATTTCCTTTGTAAACTTTTGAAATTGAAGAATAACATACATAAAGACAGTGCACAAATCATAAGTGCACAGCCCAATGAATTTTTACAAGGTAAACGCATGTGTGTAACCACCAGCCAGATCAAGATATGTAACAGGAGGCTTTTCTCAGGGCTCTGGAAGTGTTCCTTACCATTCTATAGTTCATAGGTCATAGGATGCTAGAAGACACTTTTGAAACAATTGGGCTAACATGATCATTTTGCATAAACTAAACCCCATAGCAGTCAAGTGTCATGCAAAAGACCATGCAGTTAGAGAGCATCTGTTTTTTTGTTTTGTTTTGTTCTAAAAAAAATCAAGAAGTTTTTATGTTGCTTAACTAAGTCAGTGCCTGTGGAGAAATCACCCCACCTCTCCACTTCCCCTATTTCTTTGTTCAACATGCCACATTAACTTTTCCCTTCCCATTTTGTGCTCACTTTATGGTTAAACCATCTAGGATCATGAATTCTTCTGGGATCTCTGTGCCTGGTGCCCAAAAAGCTGGCTCTCCTCTCATTTCAGTAGCCAGTGACAGCCTGCGGACGTGTGATGACATCAGCAGAGAGCAGCTTTAGGGGGTGTGGGGAGAGTTTGGCTGGATTAAAGGGTCACTGAGAAAGGAAATAACCCTAAACGTCAGCAAAGGTTGTGCTTTTGATGCTTTTCCCAATTTGTATCTCGTTTTCAAATTTTCTTTGTTAAACATGTATTGTTTTTATAATGGAAATAAATGTATTTCATAAAAGCCTATGATAGTCATGTCTAGCTAATACTTTCATACGTGTTCACTGGAATTGAACAATTAAGTAAATGGATGGCAGATGGTGGGAGCCAGGTTTCCCACTGTTGGAGTGGAAATTTACAGATCAGCCGGGGAGCGAGAATGATCCATGTGGTAATGGATTAGTTGGACACATCGGTATGAACTCATGTTTAGCTTAATATAGATACAGATGGATATATAAAGAAATATTTATAGATATGTATGTATGCATGGGTTAGTATACACACATATATTTCTTTACTCTGTCAGCTGAGACGGCCTAAAAGGAATGACACTCCAGTAACAACAAAGCCTAGTGCCCAGACCTTGGTTTCTAACACCATTTTCCAATAAAAGGAACCAGGGCTCCTTGGAGAAATGGCAGACTCTAGGGCTGAGGCAGGAAATACACCATATGAGCCTAAGCATCTTGTAGAGCCAAGAAGTAAGGAAGTGCTCAGCTACACACACACACACACACACACACACACACACACTGAAGGGATTATGTCAAAGGGTCACAGGAGTTAAGTAAAAGAGCTCCCAATGGCCAAAGCTGGAACGATTTGAGTAACAAAATATATAAAGTAGTATCGGATTATAACCCAAAATGTAAAATAAATACCCCTGAAACCATACCGATATAAATGATTGAATATCTTAATAAGTGGAGAAGAGACAAGTTTCCTATGCAGAAGAATTCCAAATAAATTATGTAGATTCTCTCCCTAAAGGAGGTGGAGCCTCACTCCTCACTCCTTAGGTGTGAGCTGCATAGAGTGACTTCCTTCTAAAGAGGACGGTATGGGGCTTCCCTGGTGGCGCAGTGGTTGAGAGTCCGCCTGCCGATGCAGGGGACACGGGTTCGTGCCCCGGTCCGGGAAGATCCCACATGCCACGGAGCGGCTGGGCCCGTGAGCCACGGCCGCTGAGCCTGCGCGTCTGGAGCCTGTGCTCCGCAACAAGAGAGGCCCGCGCACCGTGATGAAGAGTGGCTCCCGCTCGCCGCAACTAGAGAAAGCCCTGGCACAGAAACAAAGATCCAACACAGCCAAAAATAAATTAATTAATTAAAGAGGACAGTATGGAAAGGGGGGAAAACACTAACTTTATGGTGGAGAGACCTGGAAAAGAGACCTACTAGTCCTACTCTAGCCAGGTGACCAAGGCCAATATCAACAGTGATGAATCGCGCTGACAGTATATACTGTTGGTAAGATGTGATGCAAATGGCACTGCGTCACTGTGACCTTCCTCCCCCAATCCATAACTCCGCTCTAATCATGAGAAAAACTCAGCCAAAACCCAGTGTTGGGGGGTGAGGGTGGAATTCAACAAAATACCACCAGTGCCCCTCAAAACTGTCAGGGTCATTAAAAACCAAGTCTGAGAAACCATCAGAGCCAAGAGGAGCCCAAGGAGATGTCATGACTATATGTAATGTATCCTGATAGCCAGAGAAAGAGCATTAAGTAAAAGCAAAGGAAATCTGAATACAGTATGGTCTTTAGTTAATAATGATGTATTGATTGGTTCATTAAATGTAACAAATGTACCATACTAATGTAAAATGTCAATAATAGGGGAAACTGGGTGCAGGAGGCAGGTGTATGGAAAATCTTTGTATCATCTGCTCAACTTTTCCGTAAATCTAAAACTATTCCAAACAATAGAGTACAGTCAATTCTCTGTATTCTGACAGTTATGTTTTATAACGTCTCCGCGAACACTGAATTGGTGCACGTTGAGCCGTTACCCCTAGCTGAGAGCCTCTGGTCACAACATTTTCGGATCAATACATAAGCTTGTTTTACGTGTGCTTCTGTTTAAAGACACTTCATTTAATATACAATTGATTCATTAATATTAAATATCTATCTGTGGTGAACAGCACTTTACCTCATTTCTGAACAAAGCTTATCTAACACGTGTATTTTCTCCATAAGGCACATCACAGCCATCCTGCACTTAGGATCACTAGGCGGCACTTCAGCACTATGTTTGCGGAGCATTTTCAACAGCGATATCACGCACAAAAGGCACAAAAATGCCCCAAACTTGGCACGAAACAGACCACAGAAAGGACACTTGTTAGTAGTATGCGAGTTGCTACAAGAAGACAGAGCTTCCTCTCATTCCACCTCAGGTGGGAATGTGTGCACTGGACAACTCAATTTTTTTACCCTGTGCACATGCCATGCTCACGAATGACCACGGAAGTGTCATGAGTATTCATTTGGGGGTCACAAATACATTTTAGTGAGTAGGTAAATTCATAAATATGGAATCCATGAATAATAAGGATCAACTGTATATTAATTTTTAAAAGCCTATGAACATGTTCCCCAATAGCCTAAGTTCTCTCCCTAACCCACGACAGATTGCTCATTTCTGAATCTAACTTACTAAAATTTATTTATTTATCTATTTATCGATCTAGTTGTTTCGTTAGCCTATACCTGTGCTGTACAGTAGCCACACGTGGCTATCGGTACTTTAAACGTGGCTAGTCCAGCACTGAGGTGTGCTGTAAGGATTCACACCAGATTTTGAGGACTTAGTACAAAAAAAACAATGTAAGTTATCTCATTAATACTTTGAATATTGATTACATATTAAAATGATAATATTTTAATATAATTGGTTAAATAAAATGTATCATTAAAATTAACTTCACCTGTTTCTTTTTACTTTTGTAATGTGACCACCAGCGAATCTAAACTTACACATGTGATGTGCATTTTATTTCTATTGGACAGTGCCAACCTGTATCATCTCCTGGGAAAATGAATTCCATCGTAATATTTGTAACATAGGGAATGACATAGGACAATGGAATCATTTTATCCTTAGAAGGACTAGTCAATCCTCTCCTTTTAGGACACTGAGGCTCGGACAGGTGAAGTGCCTTGTTCAACTTCACACAGCCATTTGCTGGCAGAACAAGACTCAGACCCCAGTCTCCTGTCTTCCAGTCCAGTCTCTTTCCCCTTGACCTTCTCCCCTGTATGTCTCCACCCTGCCAATAAGTAAAACCAACAGCCTACATAATCCTTTAAGAGAAAAACAGTGTTGGCCATTCCTGAATTGAAAGAGAACATTTCATAAAATCTTGCTAGATTTCTATAAGTAGGGCTACCAGATTCAGCAAATAAAAATATAGGATGCCCTGTTAAAATCTGCATTTCATGGAAAAGAATCTGAAAAAGAATGGATATAGGTATATGTATAACTGAATCACTTTGCTGTACACCTGAAACTAACACAGTATTGTAAATCAACTATACTTCAATATAAAGTAAAAATTTTAAGTTAAAGAAATAAAATGAAGAATTAATTATAAAACATTTGTATTTCATATAAATGAGAAATAATGTTTAATTATAAGCATGGGATATGCTTATACGTAAACATTATTCCTTGTTTATCTGAAATGTAAATGTAACTGAGCACCTGTGTTTTCAGTATAAGTATGTCCCATGAAATATTTCGGGACATATTTACACACAAGAAAAGTGTTTGCTGTTAATCTGAAATGCACATTTAACTGGTGTCCTATATTTAATCTGGCAACCCTACTGTAAAGCCTTTGAGGAAAGAACCTTTCCACTAATTTCTCCCAGGCACTTAGGCACTTATCTTTCTGTGTTCCTCCAAGGAAGAGCCCAACCTAGTGAGTCACTCAGTGGCTCCGTAATAAACAAGGGAATCTCCAGACTTGCCTTCCCATCTGCAGGCTGTCTCGGCTGTCAATGCTATCTTTCTAAACAGCCAACTTACTGGGGAATCAAGCTGCAGATCTCAACTGTCCCTCCCAACCTTTATAATCAATCTAAGTTGGGCAAGATGCCAGCTTAAAAAAAAATGCACAGAACCAACTTTTGTAACTAGGGAAATAAGAGGGTAGGAAAAACCCAAGGAAACAGACACGCTTTCCTTTTCTTTACAGAAGCTCTTCTAAATGTAACAGGCGACAATTGGTCCAAACACTCCAGCCATTTCCTGCACATGTATACACATCAAAGAGAGCACGGCAAGAGTCAATCGGATTTTGCTTTCCTTCATTGCTATTATTTTGTGGCATACTAGTGAGGGGATGATAGAAGTGGTCCATACAAGGTGCAGGCAAAAAGGGGGTACAGGTAATAAGAGAATTTAAAAACAATTTAATGTCTGTAGAGAATTTAAAAACAATAATAAAACTGACTAAAAGTTGTTCTGCTTTTTATTACCCCATGTGCTGACAATTGTAAACAATGTCGTTGATAAAATACTCCTCCCACTGCAACTTCCCTTCCCCCCGGAACCTTGGCAGTTCTGATATTAGGCAAGTCCATCAACTATTTTTAAAAACCCTGTTTTATGGAGCTTTGCTTTTTTTGCTGTTTGGGGCATGTATGTAGGAGGTGGAAGGAGAGGAGAAGAGCTAGATGGAGATGCTTAACCCATCAAACAGCAAGAGTTTTAATAAATGGAGATTCCCCTCTCATGCACATATCGGACTATGTCTTAAGGTTTCCAAGGACCAAGAGGCAATATTATAGTAAAAGGAGCACTGGAGAAGGAGTCAGAATACCTGGGTTCAAGATGCGGCTCCATGTCTGCATAGGTATGTAACTGAGAACAAAAGTTACAGCCTCTCTGAGCCTGTTTCCCTCCTTGTCAGGTAGATGCTCTGACCACTTCCCCCATCTGTCTACTCCACCTGCTTGTCTTGTGAAGCTAAGAGATAAAACATATAAAAGTGCTTTGCAAACTGCAAGGTCCTTTACCCATGTAAATCACTGTATTTATTGTAACAGAGACCAAAATAGCAGCTGCTTAAATAAGATAGAAGATCCAGTTCTCTATAAAAGTCCAAGCTCGTAGGCAGTTGATGGAGGTAGGATGACTTTCCTTCCCAAGGTCATCTAGGGACCCAGGTTCCTTCTCTGTTACTGTTCCATTATCCCAACAGGTATCTTTCTTATCTTTTATTTATTTTATAAATTTATTTATTTTTATTTATTTTTGGCTGCATTGGGTCTTCGTTGCTGCGCGTGGGCTTTCTCTAGCTGTGGTGAGCGGGGGCTACTCTTCATTGCAGCGCAGGGGCTTCTCTTTGCGGTGGCTTCTCTCGCTGCGGAGCACAGGCTCCAGGTATGCGGGCTTCAGTAGTTGTGGCACGTGGGCTCAGTAGTTGCGGCTTGCAGGCTCTAGAGGTCACGCTCAGTAATTGTGGCGCACAGGTTTATTTGCTCCGCGGCATGTGGGATCTTCCCGGACCAGGGCTCAAACCCATGTCCCCTGCACTGGCAGGCGGATTCTTAACCACTGTGCCACCGGGGAAGTCCTTTCTTGTCTTTTAGATTGAAAGTAAACCACCACCCGACACAAACTCATTCTTACCCACAAGAAGGAGAAAAGAATAAGTGGAGGAACATCACTTCTGTTCCTTTCTTATTGGTTAAAACTAAGTTACACGGTCTCACACTGCTGCCACAGAGGCTGAGAAATATACTCTGGCTGGGAAGCCATGTGTCCAGCTAAAACCTGAAGGCTCTACTGCTAAAAGTTGATAATGGATACGGTGGATAATATGCAGTTTGACAACAGGTATTGTCATTATTTTTCAGGCTAGTGGATAAAGAATTGTTCGTTGTTTTATTGCTCTGAGGAACGAGAAATGAAAAGCCCTATCTTTCCACTGTGGCTGATGAGGTTTAGATATATATCAATTTATCAATGCAAATGATCCTGGTTTAAATGAATGAATGAATTCCTAGAGCAGTGGATTTCAAAGCACTTTCATCGGGGGCCTGTGCGACTGGCTGTTCTCCTAGGAGAGCTCTTCAGTGTGGATTTGGACACATCTTATGAATACAGCCCTGTGCCTCTCGGGGACCAAGCCCAAATCCCAGGAGAAACATGGAATTTAGACCACCTTACCACTCTACTGACCCTATTCAGCGAGCTCCTACTGAAATAGTGGTACATCATCTGGTTAGTGCCTTATCATCCTCCAGCCCTTGTGTCACTGCCTCCATAATTAAACACAGACCATTAGCTATAACCCACTGCACCCGCATCAATTATGCCAGTTTGGATAACAGCCACAGAAACCCTCCTTTCCTGTCTTCTGCCTCTCTGGAAATAATCCTGGTCATATCACACCAGTATAGGTAGAACTGCCTTGGCTTTTATAAGATGTCAAATTAGCAAGGCTGCTATGCCATGATGGAGCAGAAGCATTGTTCTTCCATACACTGATTAAAAGGTAATTTAACCGCTTCCAAAGGTGGTCCAGCCAATCCCCAGCAGTATTGACATTGTGTTAATGAGAAATTGCTGTCCAGAGTGATAAATTAGCCTTCTGAGACTAGTATGCAAACCCATCTTCACTGGATGGCCCAACCTTAAAAAGCAAACTTGGTAGTTTCATCACCCTCTGCCCCCTTCAATTAAATGTGGAGGGGCTCATACACCGCATCTGAAATCCCAGAGCTGTGCAGATTAGAATACACACTTGCAGCCTCCTCAGTAATGCAAGCTGTCCCAGTTTGCTGCTTTCCTCACGAGTGCTAGGCTAAGGTGACTGTAGCTCAGCGGCTATAGGACTGTGTAATCCACCTCATTCCTTAGAGATAAGGAAGTTTACCCTGAGAAAGAAGAGAACGAAGCCAAACGGCTCTCAGAATGTGCGAGGAGCCTTAGCATTCACTTAATCTAATGCTTTCGTTTTGCACGTGAGGAAACTGAGGCCCAGGGAGGTGAAATATGGCCAAAGTTGTAGGATGCTCAAGCAGCAGAGATGGACGAGGATCCATTTCCTCTGACAATGGGATCACTGTTTTCTACCCTCCTTCACACATCCTACCAAACTGATGACCACCTGTACACCAGTTGTCACATCATCTAGAGATCCCCATTCCACCACCTTGGTTTTCTTCCCGGGTGAAGAAAGCACTCACCTTGCTCGAGGACGCTAGCCTGATTTCTTCCTGTGTAGCAGACACAGATCTCCACGCACAAACTTAGGTGAGCAAGAAACACTGTATGTCTTTACTTTCTAATAAAGAGACCAGCCCTGTCCTGCCAAGCAGGAAATTCAATCCCAAACATTCTTGAGGGCTCTTCCCCCACTCTTCCGGGGTGTCAAGGTTCTGGGTCTCAGAAAGTGCTAAGATATCAGGGTGACCTTCTGAATCTCAAGGAGGTACAGAGGTATCATCAAGATGTCAAAGACCCAGCCCACAGGGCCCCTTCAGCTTCCCAGACTGCAGGTTCTTGTCTGTGCTGGGGGCTGGGGAATCCCTGGTTGGCTGGGAGCCTAGGCCTTGGTCCTCCCTCCCTCAGCTCTATTGTCTAAAATTGGCCTGCTCTCCTGGTACTGTCAGGATGAAGACTATAGGGATCTGTGGCTCGCCAGGCTTTCAGACACCTTTCCTGTTCCAAGTCAGAGGAATTTCTTTCCAGTCTTAGGGAAATCCTTCTTGTTCTCCTCAAAAATATGCTCTCTCTTGTCTCATACTCTAGGATGCCATTACAATTACCTGGAGGGACCCAGGTTTTTTGAAACAAATGCCAGGAAGGAAAATGTAAGTAACTTCTACCCTTTGTCCAGTCGCAAACCTTCACCAGGACAAGCAAGAAGAGTGGGGAAAGAAATGGAAAAATGCAGGGAGGGGAAATACAAATTACCTCTCAAAAAAATTATACTGCACCCAGTGACTGAAAGTTCCATGAAAGGACAAACAACCCAAATTCCAGTTCAGTTTTTCTGGGAGAAAGAATGCTGGGGGAAATGGTCCCAGCTTCATCTTGAAAGGAGCATGAAAACCATGAGATCATTTCTCCACAATGGGAGAGGCTACTACATGCCCTAAAAACACAGCAATGACTGCACCAGCTCTCGGGCCTTCCTTACCACTTGATTGTTCCTTAACTCCTTGCCACCTGGCTACAGATGCCACCACTCTCCAAAACAACTCTGCAGAAGGTCCTCACTATCCAGTTGTCCAGTCCAGTGGCCAACTCTTTGTCTTCATCCTCTTTGACCTTCTCCTCCTCCCTGAAACTCTTTCCTCTGAGGGATGGTTGGTGACATTGGATCTTACTGGTTCACCCTTTACCTTTCAGACCATGTTCTCTTTTATTCCTTTACTGGCTTTTCTTCCTTTCCTTTCCACTAATCAAAGGCATCTTCTAGGGAGCTGATCTCTAGCCACTTCTATCTCTATTTAATCTTCCTCCTTGATTAATCCACTCCTACAACTTTTATTGTCTTTCAATCTACATCTCTAGCCCCACTCAATTTCTTGAATTCTAGACCCAGAATTCCAACTGTCTTTTGACTGTTTCCTGATGGATGTGCCACCAGTACCTCAAACCTGCCATGTTCAAAATCAACTCATCTTTCCTCCCTAAACCAGCTTCTCTTTGTGACGCCCTTGCTCCATTGATGCATGACCATTCTTCCAAACTTTGGATCCATCTTTGACTCCTCCTCTCTGTTGTCCTTACATCCAATACGATTTTAATCTAAATAGATTTTACCTCCTCAAATGGAACATTCCAGGTATTATACGACAAGTGCAGAATAAAGTGGAACTCTCCATCAGCACACCGTCTTTCTATTAATGCCATATAACATTAAATTAATCATGGTTATCATTTTGGCTTTTATCCTTCCATAATTTCTTCTATACAAATAAGTATTTTTACATAAAAGGGATCACCCTGTTTTGGAACTTGTTTTGTCACTTATATCAGGAACACTTTCCTATTCCATTAAATGTTCTTTTCTACAGTAATTCTCAGACTCTAAGTGTGTACTGGAATTATCTGAGGGCACTTGTTAATAAAGTATTTCCCTGGATCCTCCCCCAAAGACACTCATTTAGTACTCTGGGGAGGGCCTAGGGACCTGTATGTTTAACCAGTATCCCAGAAAACTCTAATGCATAAGGTTTTCGGATTGCAGTTGGAGAAATACTGTTGGTAAAGCACAATTTTTAAGAACTGCCTCATTTTCTTTCATTTACATTTACAATAATTTAGTTACCAATCCCCACTAACACGTATTTAGGCTACCGTCCAATTTTTTAATATTATTATTAGTTCTGCACTGACTTTATTTCTAGGCTTTCTCTTTACCATTCCCTCCACCCCCACACACATATAATTTTTCTTTAGGATAAATTCCTAGAAGTAGAACTTCTGGGTCCAAAGGATATGCAATATCATAAGCTATATATATATAGTAATATATGCCGTTATATTATTCATTATATAATTATATATAATATATTAACATTACAGTAATATAATAACTATAATACAATAACAAAATTAATGTTTTAATTACATGATATATAATGTAATAATATGTATTAATTTATATACGTCCAAGTGGGGTTTTCTTTGGACCCTCACACAAGATTTACATTTATCCATGTTAATTTCATCTGGTTATATCTCACCCATTGCTTCAAGGGTCCTGATATTTTCATATCCCTACACTCCATTAAAAGTATTTGTTATTTTTCTAATCTCCTGCATATCTGATGTGTATCTTCTATACTTTCATCCAAATTATGGGTGAGAAACAGTGAACGGGATAAGACTGAGAAACGTCTTGCTGCTCTACCAGAAACCTACATTACCTAGCACTCTTGCTCGTTCTTTACACATTAATAACTTAATTTTAATAGTGATTGGCTTATGATTCTCCATCTCGTCTTTAAGGTTGTAGGGACAGAACTCACCACATGTCTGCTGAAGTTCACATCCACTGCCATCGATTTCTTAACTGATCTGCCAACCAAAGGAGAAAAATAGGTGTACTGGTTTTCTATATTCATTTAATGAGGCTTAACACAGATTCATAATGCTGTAGTGGCATACAACATAAGGCTGTGTCCAGTTTGTGTGTCTGAGCATGGACTGGGGGCTCTGTTCATCCAAGCAGGGTAAAAGTGTTGATGGCCCCTCTGGTGCGGGAGGGAGAGAGCAGGGGGAGGAAACAGAAGGCAGGATGCAGTGGGCTCACAGCAAAGGGAAGAAATGGGGAGGTGAGAAAGGGAGAGAAGCAGAGGAGGGATGCAGGTTGCCTGGTACTGTTAATGATAGCAATAGTAATAATCTCTAACATCGATCAAATTTAGGAAGAGCCCAGCGCTCTGCTAAATGCTTCACACGGATGAACACATCTACTCTAACAACTCTGAAAGGTGAGTAATAGTATTATCTCTATTTTGCAGATGGAGAAACTGAGGCACAGAGAGGCTAAGAATCATGCCCATCACCACAAAACCATTAAGTGGCATAACTGGGATTTGAACTAGGCCAACTGATGCTCCCTGTTAAGCATGTGAACTGCTCGCCGCAGCACACAGCATGTGTCACACTGTGATTATATTCTGGCTACTGTTATTATTGGTGTACATGTGTGTACGTGGGTACGTTCATGCACACACACGCACGCACGCGAGCACACACACACACAATGGCCAGGAAGCGAACTGCCATTGCCTTGGTTGCGTGCACATAAATGAGTTAGCCTTGGGAGTCTCTCCTTATGCTTACCTGCAAACAGTATTTTGAGGAAATGGACATCTGGGTGGTACCCATACTGAGGGTGACCAACTTGTCCCAGTTTTCCCCAGACTTCACCAGTTTTACGACCATAAGTCCCATGCCCAGGGAATCCTCTCTTTCCTGGGCAAACCGGTACAGTTGGTCACACTGTCCGTACTAGTATGGAGAACCAACTGTATGTTTTGTTTTTTTCTTAACATCTTTATTGGAGTATAATTGCTTTACAATGGTGTGTTAGTTTCTGCTTTATAACAAAGTGAATCAGTTATACATATACATATGTTCCCTTATCTCTTCCCTCTTGCATCTCCCTCCCTCCCACCCTCCCTATCCCACCCCTCTAGGTGGTCACAAAGCACCGAGCTGATCTCCCTGTGCTATGCGGCTGCTTCCCACTAGCTATCTATTTTACGTTTGGTAGTGTATATATGTCCATGCCACTCTCTCACTTTGTCACAGCTTACCCTCCCCCTCCCCATATCCTCAAGTCCATTCTCTAGTAGGTCTGTGTCTTTATTCCCGTCTTTACCCCTAGGTTCTTCATGACCTTTTTTTTTCTTTCTTAGATTCCATATATATGTGTTGGCATACGGTATTTGTCTTTCTCTTCCTGACTTACTTCACTCTGTATGACAGACTCTAGGTCCATCCACCTTACTACAAATAACTCAATTTCGTTTCTTTTTATGGTTGAGTAGTATTCCGTTGTATATATGTGCCACATCTTCTTTATCCATTCATCCGATCACCGACACTTAGGTTGCTTCCATGTCCTGGCTATTGTAAATAGAGCTGCAATGAACATTTTGGTACATGACTCTTTTTGAATTATGGTTTTCTCAGGGTATATGCCCAGTAGTGGGATTGCTGGGAAAACTGGACAGGTACATGTAAAAGTATGAGATTAGAACACTCCCTAACACCATACACAAAAATAAGCTCAAAATGGATTACAGACCTAAATGTAAGGCCAGAAGCTATCAAACTCTTAGAGGAAAACATAGGCAGAACACTCTATGACATAAATCACAGCAAGATCCTTTTTGACCCACCTCCTAGAGAAATGGAAAGAAAAATAAAAATAAACAAATGGGACCTAATGAAACTTCAAAGCTTTTGCACAGCAAAGGAAACCATAAACAAGACCAAAAGACAACCCTCAGAATGGGAGAAAATATTTGCAAATGAAGTAACTGACAAAGGACTAATCTCCAAAATTTACAAGCAGCTCATGCAGCTCAATATCAAAAAAACAAACAACCCAATCCCAAAAATGGGCAGAAGACCTAAACAGACATTTCTCCAAAGAAGATATACAGATTGCCAACAAACACATGAAAGGATGCTCAACATCACTAATCATTAGAGAAATGCAAATCAAAACTACAATGAGGTCTCACCTCACACCGGTCAGAATGGCCATCATCAAAAAATCTAGAAACAATAAATGCTGGAGAGGGTGTGGAGAAAAGGGAACACTCTTGCACTGTTGGTGGGAATGTACATTGCTACAGCCACTATGGAGAACAGTATGGAGGTTCCTTAAAAAACAACTGTATGTTTTGTTATTTCTTCCCACTGAATACACAAGGGGGCATTGTAACCATTCAGTCATGCATTCCTCAAACATTTATTGAGCGCCCAATTAGAGGTGTGACTGCTGCCCAGGAACCTAGCACCAAGGATGGGGCAGGGAAACAGGAAACTGAGAAACCTTCCACAATTCCCCATCAGAAAGAATAAAATGTGTATTTAAATAAACAAACACTTCCACAGCACTGACTGTGTGCCAACCAGTGTAATGAGCACTTTACATCCTAACTCACTTAATCCTCACAAATACCTTGTGGCACAGCTACTATTATTATCATCCCCGTTGTAAAGAAACAGAGGCAAAGAGAGGTTAAGTACCTTGCCCATCACACAGCTGGCAAGTGGCACAAAGCAGGATTTGAACCCAGGCAGGCCCTCGTTGCTCCAGAATCCACGCCTTCAAACTGCTGTGCTCTGCTGGGAAAGGACTTTGAACCCCGGCAAGAACTCTGCATGGCCTCAGTCTCTCTTTCCAGCCCCGCTTAGGGGTTTTTCCCTCGCCTGGTGGTTCTTGAACCCTGAGCGCACATTAAAATCATGCAAGAAGTCTGAAAAATAATACTCATTCCCCGGGGCCCCACTCACAGAGATTTCGATTTAACTAAGTCACTCTGATCTGGACCTCAGGACTTTTCAAAGCCGCCCACAAGGATCTACTGTGTGGCTGGGTCTGAGAACCGAGGTGGCGAGGTCCTCCCCTCTAGCAAGCTGGGCTACCGCCAAGCCCAGTCCTCTAATTTGGCGCTTCTCAAATGCTAATGTGCAAATGAATCAGCTAAGGACCTGATTAAAATGCAGATTCTGATTCAGTAGGCTTGGGGTGGGGTGACTGGACCAGAAAGTCAGCATTT
This sequence comes from Stenella coeruleoalba, assembly GCF_951394435.1. Lineage (NCBI taxonomy): Eukaryota > Metazoa > Chordata > Mammalia > Artiodactyla > Delphinidae > Stenella > Stenella coeruleoalba. Next base: position 14,014,948 of record NC_137152.1, read on the forward strand.
CTAACCAGCTCCCAGGGTTTGCTGATGCTGCTGGTACATGGACCACCTCTGGAGTACCCGTGGTTCTTAGACCAGAAGCCTCTGCATCCCCTGCTTGTTAGAAATGCAGACTCTCAGGCCCCATCCAACACCAGCTGAGTCAAAATCTGCGTCTTAATGCACACTCGAGTTTGGGAAGTGCTGCTCGAGCCCTGAGCTTCCCACAGGTGCTGGGAATGGGTTTCAGATGTGCCAAGGTACTGTCTCCCCTTAGCTCTCAGGAGCTTGGTCAGTGACCTCCAGGGTCCAGCTGCAAGCAGCCTCACTGACCCCACGTGTATGCAAATACTCTAAGATTCGCCACTGACCACCATGGAGAAAAGAGTGAGAAATCCTGCTCTAATCGAGTCTTGCTGCCCCCTTGCCTCACACTTCCAGGAAGCCTTTGCTCACACTGTTTCTCCCAACTGGGTGGCCTCTGACCAACCTTACCTAATTTCTGAAGTTCAAGCTCATGTCCTAGCTCTTCTTCTATGGAAGCATTCCCATTTCCATGTGGCCATTTCAGTCCAACAGACTTTTTTCTTCTCGTATAACAAACACATGATAGCGTTTCCTATGTGCCAGGCACTATTCTAAGCCCTTAACATTATTCATTCATTTAACTCCCATTTTACAGGTCAGAAAAACTGAGGCACAGAGCAGTGGGGTAAGTTTCAAGGTCACATATGTAACGAATGGTAGTGTCAAGATTCAAACCCAAATAATCTGGCTTCGGAATCACCACACTAAACCACAACACTAAGATTCTTCTTGCTGCTGTGGGACTTAGAGAAGAATTTGCAAATGATACAGAGTGTGGACAGTGAAAGAAAAGATATTTGTTTTCCGTGGCTGCTGCAACAAAGTACTACAAACCGGGTGGCTTTAAATAACAGAAATGTGTTCTTTCACAGTTCTGGAGACCAGAAGTCCAAGCTCACATGTCGGCAGGGTCATGCTCCCTTTGGAGGCTCTAGGGAAGGATCCTTCTTTGCCTCTTTCTGGCTACTTGGTGGTCGCCAGCAGTCCTCCATGTTCCTTGGCTTACTGACACATCACCCCATCTCTGCCTCCATCATCACATGGCCTTCCACTCTGTGTCTCTCTGTGTCCTCTCCTCTCCTTAAAAGGACACCACTCATTGCCTCAGGGCCCACCCTGGTCCAGTATGGATGGATCCATCTTTAATTACATCTGCAAAGACCCTATTTCCAAATAAGGTCACATTCTGAGGTTCCAGGTGGACATGAATTTGGGGGGGATGCTATTCAACCCAGAACAGAAGAGCACAGAGACTGTCTCAGGGAAGAAAGTGTCTCTTAAAACTCCTCAGCTGCTCACTGTTTGGAAATACTGCTGAAGCCTTTGGACCCATTACCGACGCCCTCCAGATGCAGTGGAGGTACAGCAAGCAACCCACGGAGTAGCTGGACATTCGGGTCAACGGACTGCAATTTCCGCAGTGCCAAAATGACAGCATTTTCCACCTCCATCCGGGGTTGAACATCTGATGGTGCTTGCAGGTTCTCCCCAGACCAAATCGATCAGACTGATTGTTGTGTACAACAGGTACAATAAAGCTGCCACTTCTGAGGATTTTGCAGGTGGCAGGTCCAAAGGTGACACGTGCACTGTGCCAGTGGTCAGGCAATATACAGCTCAGCACATACTGGCAAAGGGATCCTGTGGTGGAGATCTTTCACGAGAACTACTTGGACATCAGCACTTCTCTGTGAAACATCCAAGTCCTTTCTATGACAAGCTAAGAAGGGATCCTGTCACCGCCACTCCAGGGCTACAGCGTGGATATTCCAAGCCAAGACCAACTGAAGCAACATGCAGAGGAAAGTTCCAACACCAGGAAAAGAACCGAAGAGGTTGGTATCCCTATGCTGCCGACCTTACCACATACATGCAGAAATCCTAGAGAGGGAGATATGTCCTACATTGTTTTAGGCACTCAGGAGGACATGTGGATTTTGAATGAGTCAGCATTACAGCAGTTAAATGCTGGAATAAAAGTGGAAGCCGCTAATACAGATCAAACAAGTAAAAAAAAAAAAAAAAGGAACGGAAGTGACAAAAGGTAATGGAAATAGAAAAAAATGACCGTGGGGACGCTACATCCTATGTACTGGCACTGATGGAGAAGTTGCTTCTGAGGATGCGTGGTAGTGTTACTGAGTGCAAGAAATCAAACTCTTCAAACGAGAGGTGTTTCCATGCTGGGCCCTGAGGAAAGATCAGTATTCGAACTGTGCCAAGCGAACCCATTAGCTCTTCATTCCTGTCATCACTGCCCCACCTGAAAAGAAGGAAAATGAAGGAACTGATGTCCCTTATTGCCAAAGAACCATTTCGGCCTAAGATCTTGTAAAAAGGGAAGAACAACACAAGACTTTTTTTTTTTCCTTTTTTTGTGGTACGCGGGCCTCTCACTGCTGTGGCCTCTCCCGTTGCGGAGCACAGGCTCCGGACGCGCAGGCTCAGCGGCCATGGCTCACGGGCCCAGCCGCTCCGCGGCATGTGGGATCTTCCCAGACCGGGGCACGAACCCGTGTCCCCTGCATCGGCAGGCAGACTCTCAACCACTGCGCCACCAGGGAAGCCCAACACAAGACTTTTTGATCTCTGTAGCTCAGAGGAATTCTCGGATTTGGCTCAGAGGTCTGAAAGCTCACAGACCATCTCAAGCACAGGAGAACAATCAGGCGGCCCTTCGTAGCAGAGAGCAATCTCTTGAAGCCGTGTAGCACGGGTGAGAAGCACCCATGAGATGGGAATATTATTCATGGAAGCACAGGCCACCTTGTCACTCGTCACAGCACCAGAAGGTTAAAGAAGCCTGGGGCGTCATGCCCTCTTTGCAAGAAGATTCCGCCAGTTATTAAGATTTTATGGCCAAGCTGAATTGGTGGGTTGCAGAGAAATGATTATCAGGGCCAGGTCAGGATAAAATCATCGGTACTGAGCATCTCCACTCAGTGCGACGTGGGGCATCATCCATCGTTCATTGGTTCATGCAATTCATGCATTTGCTTTTCTAAATTCATACGGAATTCAAGAGCAATTCTTTAAAACTAGATGATCAATCTGTGGACTCCATTTACATGAAAAGTTACTTTAATTACTACGTTGTTCTTCAAAAAAAGGTTCTGGGGGGGAGCAGTTACAAAGATAAACGGGAAAATACATTCATTGACCAAACTCTCTGAAGATTAACCTTTTTTTTTTTAACATCTTTATCGGAGTATAATTGCTTTACAATGGTGTGTTAGTTTCTGCTTTATAACAAAGTGAATTAGTTATACATATACATATGTCCCCATATCTCTTTCCTCTTGCGTCTCCCTCCCTCCCACCCTCCCACCCTCCCTATCCCACCCCTCCAGGCGGTCACAAACCATCTAGCTGATCTCCTTGTGCTATGCGGCTGCTTCCCACTAGCTATCTATTTTACGTTTGGTAGTGTATATATGTCCATGCCACTCTCTCACTTTGTCACAGCTTACCCTTCCCCTTTCCCATATCCTCAACTCCATTCTCTAGCAGGTCTGTGTTTTTATTCCCGTCTTACCCCTAGGTTCTTCATGACCTTTCTTTTTTTCTTAGATTCCATATATATGTGTTAGCATATGGTATTTGTTTTTCTCTTTCTGACTTACTTCACTCTGTATGACAGACTCTAGGTCTATCCACCTCACTACACTACTGGACATATACCCTGAGAAAACCATAATTCAAAAAGAGTCATGTACCAAAATGTTCATTGCAGCTCTATTTACAATAGCCAGGACATGGAAGCAACCTAAATGTCCATCATCGGATGAATGGATAAAGAAGATGTGGTACATATATACAATGAAGGTTAACCTTTTCCCTAGTTAATTTTACTCCCCACACTTCTCTTCTATTCTGCAGGAGAATGTCCTTAGGCATAAAAATCCAAGGTGGCTATGAGAAAAACACTAAAGGTAATAATCAAAAAACATAAATAATGTGACATGCTACTGACGACTTTATCTTACAGTCAAGCTACATGGTTCTGAGACACCTAAAGAAAGAGTAAGAATCTTGAAAGAAGAGAGATTTATTCCACATATGCCTAGAACAATGGTTATTAAACTTCTTGCTAACATACCCTTAAAAGAATTTTGAGAAACTGTACACTCTTTTCCACATTTAAAAAATTGAAGTGTAGTTAATAAGAAATAAAATACACAGATCTTAAGGGTTGCTTTCCTATGAACTGTAGACATGTGAGCACCCACAACTGAAAACAAGCTAAAGCAAATTTCCATCGCCCCAAATCGCCCCTTATGCCCCTATCCAGGCAATCGTCCATTTCCTGACTCTCACCCTAGACTAGTTTTCTTCTGGCACATCTTTAATTTGATTTCTAAAATTTTAAAATACACATAATTACTTACAAAGAAAAAAACGATTGGCTAAAGCTTTCCATAGTTCCTTGGTGAGGAAGGATTGAAAGTGAATATGGAACCATCTTGTATACTATTTGTAGTCTGCTATATACACACTTTGACTTAAAGGTGCCTATTTCTCACAGTTTGGGCTTAGGTGTTCTCTCAGTCTTTTCTTGGCACTCTTTATTTATTATATCCTGGATAAGATAACCTCACTGGGATTGGTAAGAACATTTGCAACTACGAGTTTAGTGCTCAAAGTTAACCAATCAGGTTAACGGTATCCTTTCTAGAATGCTGTCTTCCTTAACAAGAGTTAGGAAGGGGAGGTAGGAAAGTGTGCTCCCTGCTATATTTGATCATTCCACTGGCATGTGTCATAGCCTGCCTTGAACCATTGGATAACTGTTTGTGGATGGTATATTTTATTCCCCAGCTAGACTGAGATATAATGACAAGGGAACAGAAACTGGAACCAGAAGACCTGGGTAGAAGATTCAATTCTGCCCTTATGTGATCACGGACAGATTCCTCAAGCTCTCTGAGCCTCTGTAGACTCTCTTAAATGGGACTAAAACCCACCTCGCTGGGAAAAAATTAGATAAGAAGAATAAAAGTGCTTTGTAAAATGTCAAGTTCTCATCACTGGGACTTTCTCATTATTCTTTTAATCAGGAGTTCACTCTTATGCTTCTTTTAACCCTCGTTGAGCGTTGCATGTAGAAAGTCTTAACAAATATGTGTTAACTGAGTGATATATTTGTTTATAATAAACAACAATAAAGAGTTGTAAATGTTATTTTTTAAGGAATCAAAAATTTACAAATTAGATTCTCCATTTGCACATACATATGAGTACAGAACTCTTATCTCTGCTTAAAATACATACATAAGGTAGAAGAAACAAGCCACAGTTTACAAAAGAGTGATCTGCAAGTTTCCTTCCTTTATTAATTTGAAGATCTATATGTAAAATTACCACTACTTATTCTTCTTCCACCAGGAAAGTTAAGTAGCATCAATACCACATAGTGTAACCTCTCTTTGGAGCATCTACTTTCCATCCTTAATCACATCTGTAGTTCTCCTGAGAACGGTTTCAAACATTTTCACACTTGTATAAATTATAAAGTGCAGAATAAGAAATACTGTTCTGCTAGGAGCATGCCATAGTTGATTTTATGAATCTGGATAATTTAAAAGTCCACCAAGCAAACCACTGTTAAGGTCCCAACTATGAACTAGGTATTCAAACAGAAATTTGGATACAGAAACAAGATGAAGGGGGGCGGGGTGCTGGCCAAGATGGGTAAGCCCTCTACATCCTATCTGCCCCACTGATTACAACTGAAAGCTCTAGACAGGAGACAAAAATAACTACGACCACAGTTCACTGAGGACTTGGAAAATAAAATAATAGCAGGCAGACTGGAGAGGGAAATAAAACTTGAAGAAGTCAGTACTATGTTAAATTTCTTTTTGTTGTTGTTTTTCCTCTTTTATTTCCCGGTTTTGACCCCAAGTAGCCCAAGTTGCAGAACTGTGCAGTGGCTCCATCCACCTTGGGGCTCCTCCTTCCCAAACATTCTGAGTCCTCTCTACTCAGCTGAGGGGAAAGAGAAGGAGGACCAAATGTGAGAGGTTTTAATGGGCCAGGCCCATTCATGAGAATTGGTGCACATCACTTCCATCAACATTCCATTGGTCAGGACTCAGTCACATGGCCACCCGTGACTGCAAAGCGTGCTGGGAAACGTAGTCCAGCTGTGAGCCCAAGAGGAAAAAAGTAAAACTATGGATACTAGTTAGCACTACAATAGTCTGCGCCACATAAGTGCTTTGGTAGACAAAGGGGTGTACAGAGAGCTTTGTGAACATAGAGGAGGGACTTCTAAATCAGAACGGGGAGACAGAGACCAGAGAAGGCTTTCTGAAGGACAGGACATGAATTTTGCAGGATAATCAAGAGGGTGAAAAGGGGAGCATGGGAGGAGACCAGAGCATGTGCAAAGATGCAGGGGCAGGAAATGTGAGAACGAATTTGGGAGAGCCCAAGTGATTCCCTCTTCCTTAGGCATTAGCTGTATGAAGAAAGAGCCAGGAGATGAGTCTGGAAAGGGAGGCAGGAGCCAAGATTTGAGCCAGAGAAACTCTGCAGCATCACTGATGTATTTAAAGCAGAGGCCCAGAGCAGTTGATTTCTAATTTAGAAAGAGCCTGGTAATTATGTAGAGGGTGGCCGGAGCCAGGAATAGGAATTAGGAGACTTCCCATTTTCTAGGCAAGAAGCAACATGGGCTTGAAGTAAGCAGTAGGGTACAGTGACAGGATCAGATATGAGATTTGAGATATTCATGCGTCAAAGTCTATAGAACTTAGTAACTGATTGAGTGTGGTAGATGATATTATGACAGGAGTCAAGGAAAATTCCTAGCTTTCATTCATTTACTGACTCATTCATTCATTCAACAAATATTTATTGAATATCTACTGTGTGTGTGTTCCTCTAGGTGCTGGAGACACAACAGTGAATAAACAAGCAAAGTTCCTGTCCTCATAGAGTTTACATTCTGGTGGAAGATTTTAAAACATTAACAAATATAAATTTATAGTGTGATTAGGGTTGCCATATTTAGCAAATAACATGTTATGTTTCGGATGTCCTTGTGGGACATCTGTGTGAGGGTTGGTTAACTGCATGTTATTTCTATGAGTCTGTTGCTCAGGAGAGAAGCCTTGGCCACTGATGTAGATTTGGGAGTCATGAGCATATGGGTAGTTGTATGTGACAAAAAAAAAAAAAAAACCCAAAAACAAAAAACCAAGAAAACAACAACAAAAATCCAAGTAAGGGAATTCATTGGCTGAGGACGCCAAAAAGGTCAGGGTTGTTTCTCCAGCTTCAAGCACAGCTGGATCCAAAGGTTTAAATGACAGTATTGGATTTCTGTCTTCTTTTTTCCTCTCTTGGACTTTCTTGGGCTTGATGGCCCCTGGCAACCCCAAAGTCCCCAATTCACATATATTCATTCAACAATTCAGCAGAAGTTTGCTTTTGTTTTGTTTTGGTTTGGTTCCAGTGGAAAAGTCTCAGCGAAGACTATGATTGGTACATTGGGGGTTACATGTCTATTTCTGAGCCAAGGCCTGTAACTCAGAGCATGACACTTGGGGGATGAATAGAAAAAGACAGCCCTGCAAACGAGATGGAGAAGGAGTGGCCAGAGCAGTAGAAGAAGATCCCGAAGCCAGTGATGTCCCAGAAACCAACTCAGTGAGTTTCAAAAAGGACTGAGTCAACAGTCACAGAGGAGGCAGTGAAAACCAGGACAGGAGGAGATGCGACCCAGTACCCTGACCATAAAAGGCCATCAGGTAAAACGCTAGGCAGTGCCCTACGGAGGATGGAAGGTGGTACTAAGGAGAAGCTGATAGAAAGTACACCAGGTGTCTGGGAGGAGGATCTGGGAAATTAACTAAATCAAATGGCTCTAAATGTCTCAGCTTCTCGAACTGACAGGCATATCAAGAGGACCAGGAAAGCGATGGGCTGAACACGAAGCATCTCTCCTGACTCTCAATTCTGCTATATTATGGTGCAGGATGCAAAAATCTGTGGGGATTTTAAGTGAAAACATTAAACTTTAAAGAGATTTGTACTTGGAAGAGGACTCCTTCAGACTATACTCCCAGAGTTCCTTGCAGTATGCAGTCCTTCCTCTCTGGCTGGGGGTATGTGGGTAAAAAGAACGGGAGGCATGGCTGTTAGTTGTTTGAGCACTTGCCTGCTGTTCTATGGGAAAAGAGATCACAATTCAAGGATGTTTTAGGACAGATCCACTTACAAATAATGATAATGATGCCTATCATTTGTGAAGCACTTCCCACATAACAGGCACTGTCCTAAGAGCTTGACCTTGGTTATGCCTCACAATAACCCCATGGGATGGAGCACCGTTATAATCACTCCTGTTTTAAAGATGAGGAAGCTGATGCACAGAGAGGTTAAATAACTTACCCAAAGTCACACAGCTCTGGATTTAAACCTAGGGAGTCTGGCTTTTGAGCCAGTGTCCCTAACCACTGCACTACTGCACCGTTGTTCATTCCCATAGTTTCCATATGGGCCAGTGCTTTTGCCAGACTGTAGCTTCTGATACAGGTTCAGAAAAGAAGGTCATTCCTCATACAATGGTCTGTGAATTTCTAGAACAGGCAGGGTTGGGGAAGCACCATCTGGCAGCTGGGTCTCACCTCTGCCCTACCCAGCCTGTCAACTGGTGATTCAATGGCCATGCCAGAGAGGCCCAGAAGCCCTACTCCCCAGGCAGCTTTGCACTGTAACCTTGGAACCATGGGAATTTGTCAGCCCACTGGGTGATGTTTATCTGAACCCTACAATTACCTTTTTGTTTGGACTTGCATTTTTAATTTTTATTGGTTTTAATGCATTCCCCAAATGAAAGAATAATTTCAGAGGTGCTTTATACAATAGCTGGTTTCATTAAAGCATTTCAAGTTAAGCTTTTTATAACCTAAGGATGAAGAAAAAAACAACTCTGCAATTTCACAGTACTGATCTGTTTTCTTTGAATTCATATGCACAAATTACTTTTTGCTTTATTTCTGAATGTGTACAAAGGTAGCTCAAGCAGTATATGGACCCACACAGCCCCGTCAACCAGCAATAACCATTTACCCATGGCCAATCTCGCCCATTTCCTGCCCTCTCCCTATATCATCTTGAAGGAAAAACCAGACATCATATCACTTTATTCACAAAAATTTCAGGACATATTCCTAAAAGGATTACTTTTAAAAACATAGCCATGATACCATGATTATAATTCCTTAACACCAGCAAATAGCCGGTCCATGTTCGTATTTCCCTAAATTAGTTTTAAAATTCTGCTTCTTCTGCAGCTCTATACCCCTTCAATATTATTAACTTGACTGCTTTTATAATTGTTGATACATAGTTTAAATTTTTTTCCTTATGAAAAATTCAAACCCACAAATGTAGAGAGAATTGTATGATGAACCCCTGTACCCATCACTCAGCTTCAACAACTATCTGTATTTGGCCAGTCTTGCTTCATCTGTTTTCCCCTTTCCATCTTCCCCTTTCACTGGATGTTTATAAAGCAATCCTCAGATAACATTTCCTGTCATTGGGCATGCAGTCTTAGCTGGGTAGGCAGCAAGAAAATGCAGAGGTGTTTTCTGGTAGGCATTTATATATTTATTTCATTTCTAAATCCCTAGAAAAGGATTCGATTAAATGTAACATTTCTAGCGGATCAGATAAACTTACACTTGGTGTTTTGCTGTCTCTTTTTTTTTCCCCTGAGCAACGTTTAAAATAAAACCAAGTTCTGAACAAACGGCACTAATAGTCTATGACGTGAAAACCAAACAGAATATTTGTGTCACACACTCTCTGTCAGCTGTGCCCAGATCTTTTTTTTTAAATTAATTTATTTTATTTCTGGCTCTGTTGGGTCTTCGTTGCTGTGCGCGGGCTTTCCTCTGGTTGCGGCGAGTGGGGTCTACTCTTCGTTGAGGTGCGCGGGCTTCTCATTGCGGTGGCTTCTCTTGTTGCGGAGCACGGGCTCTAGGCGCGCGGGCTTCAGTAGTTGTGGCACGTGGACTCAGTAGTTGTGGCTCCCAGGCTCTAGAGCGCAGGCTCAGTAGTTGTGGCGCACGGGCTTAGTTGCTCCACGGCATGTGGGATCTTCCCAGACCAGGGCTCGAACCTGTGTCCCCTGCATTCGCAGGGGGATTCTTAACCACTGCGCCACCAGGGAAGCCCCCAGATCTTTAAAAGTACACATTTTTCCAAGACTAACTGAATAAAAGCTGAAACGGAAAATTTTAAGCCTAACTATAATTTTGAAAAACAAAAAAACCCCAAAAAGTAAAGAGACACCATCAGCTGGCTTAGATTCCAAATGGGGCCTGAATCATGACACTCCATTGGCAAAGCCCCTGGGTTCCTCTCCCACTCCTTCTGGGTTTTAAAATCCACTGTTTTCCAAACAGCATTTGGGGGACTTTTGAGCATTGTGCATCTGCTTGCCTGGGAGACGGAAGAAATAGTTCAGGCTTTGGGTGCTCATAAGGTGGCACCACAGATCACGATTTGTTGAGATCTACTGAGATGACCTCGTTTTGTCTTGTGGAGAGCGACCATGAAATCCACAGTAACACCCGCAATAACTGTGAAATCACAGTGTGACGCCATATTGCTCATGCTGCTGGCTGCTGCCACCACAAGCAAATGACGAATGACAGCCACACTGGCTCGGACACCATTAAGAACCCAGGGGGTGATGAAAACTTGTCACAGGTTAGGTCAAGCAACTAGAAAGAGAAGTGTGGTTCAGCATTTTCAGTGCTAACAGCAGAAAATCTGGGCAAACAAAAAGTGATTGGTTAGGATTGTAAATTGGTTCGATACTTTCGCAAAAGCTTTGGCAGTACCTATTAAAGCTAAACGTGCATATACCCTATGGTCCAAGCAATTCCACTGTATGGCGCTATAGGTCAGAACAGTGCTTACCCTGGGGCACTGGCTGAGGGGGGGGCAAGAGTGAGCTTTCTGGGGTTCTGGAAATGTTCTGTATCTTGATCTGATGGAGGTCACACAGGTGTGGACATAGGTAAACATTCACTGAACTGTGCACTGTCCTATAAGTAGGCCTCAAAAAAGAATTTATAAGAATTCAGAATAAAGAGGCTTTGCAAAGTGCTGGCAACTTAAGAGGACCTCTGTCTCTGGATTAAGACAAACTGCTATGCTCGCCAGGAACTCATAGCTTCTCAGGTAGAAAACCCCCAATCAAAAGCTGGGGCCTAGGGTGAAGTCTCTACTTTCCCCGAAGACAGTTGGTCTCACCCATCCCTTTCTCCAAGAACTTGGGTCCCACTGAGATAAAGACCCACCTTTCCTAGGAGGGCACTGCTATATTTTCAGGCACTGATAAAGACCTTACTTCTGGCACTGTTTGACTGTTCAAATGGCCTTTCTTTGATGAATTGAGTCCAACGGTTGATGGTCAGGTTGCTTTTGAATCATCCTTTCTTGGCAAAGTCAGAACTGTCATATCACATCACAAATCACTTTTTAAAATTAAGTTACATGGCAGGCTCTGTTGACACTGCTGACTATTTGTTCATAGCTATACTGTAGCCTCTGCCATTTCACACTGCATTTGAGTATCCTTTATTCACTTTGTGTTTAGTAATTCAGGTGCATCCATTGGGTGGTAAATCATTGAAAAACCACCACAGCTAAGTTTCTACGTTGATACGCTACTGGCAGAGGAGTGTAACTCTCCCAGTGCTTATACCTAGTAAGCATTACTTGCGCTAAGTTCCTCTCCATTCTCAGACGGCAGAGAAATTTTATTTTGTAAAGGGAGGCAGACCTGTACCTTAGGTCCTCAACCTGAGAAACAAATGGACTCCTGGTGAGTCCAGCATTGAGACAGTCCCTCTTAAATCGCCAGCCCCTTGCAAAGGAGGCAGACCTGATGGAAAAGCATCAAGCTGTCAGTGGATGGATGTGGTTTTCAGTTTATGATGGGAAAATGGGAGAGACACAAACAAAAAACAAAACCCCGAAGTTTGAAGAGCACAGAGAAGCTTGCAGTCAAAATATGAATAAATCCAAGCGCATTTTCTAGGTTAAAGCGGTTTTATGTTTGTTTACATGTAGGCATAGGAAATGTGTTAGTATTAATGCATGTATATGGCTATGATTTAGAAGGAATTGATGCTAAATTGGGAAACAAAGCGATGTTACATGAACCAAAACTGAACACTATTTTATTATTTATGACTTGGTATCACAACCTTATGGCATCTTTTTAAATAAGAAAAAAAAACTGTTAGGATATAATGAATTAAAGCTGTGGAAGCCTTCTACAGATAAAAATGCTCTATATTTCAAGGCATTACATCCCCTGGGTATTTTTATTTGATTTTAATTCAATGGTCAAATTTTTATGGCTGTGTGAACAGTTGAGAAAGCTTCCATCAGCTGCTTTTGAATTATTATAATAGGGGGAAACATACTATACCTTTGCTATTTAAAAGATTTTTTAAAAGATCAGAACGTGTTCTACTTCATGGTATCAAACACAGAACAAAATGGCTCTAATTGGGAACATACTTGGGCAAACGACTAGATTAAAATGACTGAGAGTTATAAATGTCTGAAATGTCTATTTCAGGCACAAGTAGGGGAAATGGCACTAATTTCTAGAGTGCACACATAATGATTAAATTAGCCTGGAGAGATGAAGAGTATATCAGCATGTATCCTGGAGAAGAAACGCCATATGAATCAGGAATGAGCCAATCAACTCTTTAGTGAGTGGCGTCACCATGAGAAAGGCCTCCGCTGATTGCTGCTACCCCTCCAATCACATGATCGTCTAACTAGCTCATTTCTCTAGAATCCCATTACCTTCCTCTGTAGCATCCACCAAACTAAATAAAATACAATCTGCAACTCCGTCCCTTAGCCCATTGCTCTTTTTGGTCCTTTTTAGATCCTTTTAAGTAAGTCCCAATAGATGGGCCAGGCTTATATTGGTATAATGGAAAATGCCAACTAACCTTTGACTTTTGACTTAACCTCTGACCCCGTGGACACCAACATTTATATCTTCTCCTCAGCCTTGCTTTTGGAATAAGTTGGTGGAGCATAACGATCAAGATATGCAAAGACCCAGATATGCACACATCTAGTCCCCATGCACACGCAGGCACCTTGCTGCTCTTAGCTGCTAACTCCTGGGCCCAACAAACAAGATCAGGGCACCCCCTGCCTCCCTTGTTTCAACCTATCTGGATGTGTGTGTGGTGAGAGAATATTCCAAGAGGAGAGGAAATGGTCTGCACGGCAGCAGGTTTATGGTATGGATGCTGAATAATGTGGGGGCCCTGCCCACATCCCCTGTGCACTAACCTCTCCAGTATATGCTGACAGTGTACTACTTCAAGCAGTATCTGCGATTCCCTGCCTGAGGTTTTCTCTTGGCCTGAGAATAGAGGCATCTAGAGGGGCCATGGCGTAAGCACCTCATGAAAGCAGCCCTCATTCGACACTTCATGGACTGAGAGGTAAATATACCAGCTTCCTTGCCCCTCAGCTGGATATAACTCCCTGAGTTCCCCGGTGGGATCGAGCCCCAGTTGCCCACGGAGGCGATACGCTCCTTAACGTACCCTTTCCTGCCATGCTTCCCTGCTCCCTACCGGAGCTTCAGATCACCTCCCAAATAAACTTCCTGTCCTTAAACCCTTGTTTCAGGGTCTGTGTCTCTGTGACCTAACCTAGGCCAGATGGGTTTGGACTCGAGGAATCATAGCGATCAGAATTCAAAGAGGCGAATTTGCCTTGGCTTTGCCATTTGCTCTCTGTGACCATAGGTGAATTATGTAATCTCTCTGAGCCTCAGTTTCTTCACCTATAAAATAGGGATAATAGTACACCTCTGCCGCCTAACAGTGTTGTTGGGAGGTGTGAATGAGAAAACATATGTGTAAGCGTTAAACACTGGAAAGGACCACACAAATATTCATTATAGTTCATGAGAACTGTTCTCCTTATCCCACCCAGGCAAGACTTCTTTTCAACATTTTATTTGAAATAATTATAGACTCACAGGAAGTTGTAACAATAGTACAATACATAGAGTCCCATGTACCCTTCACCCAGCTTCCTCCAATGGTGACATCTAATACGATGCTAGTACGATATCAGAACCAGGAAACTGATGTTGCTACAGTGCTGTTACCTAGAATACTGACCTTATTCAGTTTTATGCTTTTAAAGTACTTACTAATCTGCCATTCTATTTCTCCTCGGTCGTCTGGCCTCCATTCTCCGTCTCTAGTGATCTTTGAGGAGTCTAAACTAGCCACTAACTCTTAGTGTCCACCCCATTAGAGCACGCACTGACTGAGCACCTTCAACCATTGTCCTAACCACACTTCAAAACTGTGGAACAAAATTCTATTCCTTTTAATCTAAATCCTTTGTCACTGCCTCTTGACCAATAACAGGTAGGCTTCGCAGACGAAATCCCAAGATCCTGGATCCTGCTAAGCAACTTCCTAAGGTGGTGAATGCAGCAGTTACCAAAAGAGTTGTTTCCAAAGATGAACTGGATAACAATATTTTCATTAGGAGGTTAATACATTTTCTTTCGTTGCTTTAGAAGTCTTGGATAAATGCCTCCTTGTTTAGTTGATTCATATCCTGCTTAATTTTTCATGTTGTCCTGTCACCCCTTCCTCAGTACTCCTGGGACTTCACCCTTAGTGCCCGAAGAAGAAGTGGGGGGAACCTTTTCTCCATCAATCCTCTCATGAAGCGAAGGGTCGCAGGGTCATTCGCAGTAGTGCCTCAGTCATCTCCTATTCTCTCTTTGAATGCAACCATTATTCCTCCTTGAACAGATAATTTATCTCCTCCCTGACTGCCTTCTTGGTTAAAGGTTAACAAAAATGACATAACGTTCAAGTTCCAACCCTTGGAAGGCACAGACCCATGCTGCCAACAAAGTCTTTCAAACCGAGAAAACAGAAAATGTACTAGAGCTAAGTCTCTGAAACTGCCGCCATTTCTCTTTCTTCTTGTTGCCTATGAGCCTTGGTGCCAACCTGATCTTCTGATAACACTTCAGAACATACATTTTCAAGGATCAAAGTTTGTCCCTCTTGTCATAATACAGGATCCATTTTCCAAGTGCCTCTCAAAGCCTTCCAGCACTCCAATCTTTTCTCATAAGTTCTCTCTTGGGGCTCCTGTCCTCCTTCCTGGTTTTAAGACATTAGCGCTACAGATATTATTCCAACACTACATCTCATTCCCAGCCTCTCTCGAGGAATCTGATCCCACACTCCACTTGCCTGCAAGTCCCACCTCCATGGGTCAGACCACCATTCTCATAGTAGCCTGGACTTAAACTCTCAGGCTTCTTTCGCTCCTTATTAAGAAGCTCCTGGCACCGCCTGGTCCCATTCTGTCATTCCCACCCCACACAATCACCACCCACCAAAGCACTGCAAGATCTCATGTGTCTAAGAAATTTGTCTTAGTGACATTCTAACTTTGGCCAAACACGATAGTGCTTTAGAAAAATGTCAGAGGCCAAGGAAAAGGACAACAGCCTACCTCTGCTGATCCCAACCCACAAATCAAACACTCAGAGATTCCAGGCCCATTCCCAGATCACTGGGTTTTGCTCCAGTTATTCTTCTATTTTTTAATTAATTTTTATTGGAGTATAGTTGCTTTACGATGTTGTGTTAGTTTCTACAGTACAGCCAAATGAATCCTCTAGACATGTACATATATCCCCTCTTTTTTGGATTTCCTTCCCATTTAGGTCACCACAGTGCATTAAGTAGAGTTCCCTGTGCTATACAGTAGGTTCTCATTTGTTGTCTATTTTATACATAGTATCAATAGTGTATACGTGTCAATCCCAATCTCCCAATTCCTCCCACGCCACACCCCCTTCCAGTTATTCTTCTTGACCAAAACTGCCCTCCAGACTCTTTTCCACCTGTGAAATTCCACCCAGGCTTAAAGGATCTGGACACTCCTAACCTGGTTTGTACCATTTGCTGGCACTAATGCTATACCACCTGGTACTGTTTGCCAATTTTCTATAGCCCTTATCTTCCTCAACTCCACTGCAAGCTCCTAGGGGGCAGAGAGAATGTCTTCTACATTTCTGCAACCTCCGTAGCACCTAGGAATCTGCCTCATTCAGAAGTGGCACCATGTATTTCTCACGACGGGTTGATATCCATATTTCCCAAAAAAAACAAAAGGAAAAACAATGACACCAATTCTTATTGAGCAGCTATAGATGAGCCACAGCTTTCTCTAACTATCTAATCTAATGTAAGTCTCCCACTCCCTGAACTATCACATTACCCAGCTTTGTTGTCTTCATAGCAGTTATTGCTACTGGAAATTATCATGTTCAGTTATTAATTTATGTAATGGAGGCTGTGTTGCGCCCTTTGGATCCTCCTTTCTGGACTAGTTTTCATTCCTCCAGGCCTTGGGAGTGATGGCTTCTGAGTGTTCTCAGCTGAGTGTCCCTCCAAGAATTGCCCTTGGAAGTGACCACTTGGCCTTTGATCACACCTCTTCCCTGGGGCAGCCTGGATTTAATGATTGGTCAAAGGAGGGGTATAAGGGCTGACATGCTTGTCTTGCCTCAGGGCAACTCCAAAGTGTTATCCCAGTTCCAGAGCTTCTGCGGGGGTGGCTCAACTTCTCCCTGACAGTCTCTGCCGTCTCTCTTCCCTCCCTCCCCTTCCAGTGTTGTTCCTAGAAGCATCCATAATAAACTTCCTGGGTGCACATCTGCATTGCAGTCTGTTTCCAGGGAACACGACTTAAGAACATTTACTTGTTCATTGTCAGTTCTCACTAGAATGTTCCACGAGAGCAGGGACCTTATCTGTCTCATTTACTGGCTGGGCCTAGAATAGTGCCTGGCACGTGATGGGGGCTCAAAAAAAATTTGTAGACTATGAATGAATGACTTTTATTTATCTAAGTCTTGCAACTCTACCTCATTTTCCATATGAGAAAATAAGCACAGAGAGGTCAATTAAATATCCCAAGGATACACAGCCAGTCAGTAGTGGAACCAGGACCACACTTGTATGAATCCAATATTTACACTCTTTTCAAAACCAAGTATGGCCTCTTGATGTCTTCGTCATTGTGGGTAGTACCGCCTGTTTGGCTGAGGGCCACGTGTCTTTGGCTTTTGTGGTCTGGCTGACTTCTTGGCGCACTTGGCATGGAAACCTCAATTTAGCCTTTAACTGTTTTCTCTCTGTTCTCTAACTCACCCACACCACTGGCATCTTCCATGCTTCTCTATACAACTTTACTCCAAAATGCCTTTTCTCCTCTGATTTCACTGACAACGTGTTGGTCCAGAGCCTGATTAATCCCCAATTCAATCTGCACAGTCCTTCCATTACTCTCATCTCCTTCAGTTGACCCTATATGTCACTCTCGACATTCTCTTCTTCACCAGTTTCTCCACCACAGTCAGGGGCCAAGCAGGATACACAATTCATACCAGATGATTTAAATTAAGAAAACTCAACTGAAGGAACAACACCCTGAAGTAGAGGCAGGGTTAGGGGAACAAACTGAGATGGCAAGGCACTCTGGAACCAGTAAGAGTGGGAAGCTGTTGCCACCCTAGGGCTGAAGGGACGAGGGAAGGAAATAGTGTTACTTAAGCCTGGTGGGAGTTGGAGCCATGGAGGAGGGGCCTCCCAGTAGAAGAGGTAATTCTGAGGGTTGCAGATACTATCAGACACAGGAATGCCAAAGCAGAGAAAGAGCACAGAAAGAGCAGGGGAGAAATTCCCTGGCTTCTCTCTCCCACCACTCAGATCTCCTGCTGGTGTCTCCCACTGGCCAACCCCAGCTGCGTGCCAGGTGGCAAAGGAGACTGGGTGATGCAGTGCATAAGTTCCTGAGGCACAGAACAGGGCAGAGAGGGGCAGAGAATGGATCTAGCAGTTGGGAGGGGCAAAAGAGGAACCAACACATCTCAATTCTCCAACAGAACAGCTAATATTCACGTCCCACCGACACCATCCCACAACATGATTCCATGTGTAAATTACAGTACAGACTATGAAGCCCATTGAAACACACATATCCTTTGATCCTCAGGACGTCTCCCATTTTGCAGATAAGGAAACAAGCTTAGAGAGTTTGTGACTCGCCCAAGATCATCACACAGCTAAGAAATGGCACAGTTAAAACATGAGTTCAGATTTGTGAGTTCAAACTTTTGAACCAAAATCAGGGCTCAATTTGCACACGCGGTTAGGGTGTATATTCTCTGGAACATCTCACCATTCCTACCCTCTCCGCTTTCTACACACACATACACCATGTTATGTTAATTCTTCTAGCTAACTTAACTTTTGAGTTGACCTTCTCCTGTTCTTCAACACTTCTGCTTAGGTCACCCTCATCTCTCATCACTCCTCCTTCCTGCTAACATAGGCCCATCAGCTCCCTCTTCAGCACCTCATCTCCTCACCAGCTGCCTCTTGCCTCAAATATTGAAATGCGGTCATGCACAGTGCTGCACTATCCAATACGGTCACCATGAGCCACTTGAAATACGGGTGGTGTGACTGAGGAGCTAACTTTCTATTTCATCTTAATAAATTTAAATTTAAAATGGATACTTGGGGACATCCCTGGTGGTGCAGTGGTTGAGGATTCTCCTGCCAGTGCAGGGGACATGGGTTCGAGCCCTGGTCCGGGAAGATCCCACATGCCACGGAGCAACTAAGCCCGTGCGCCACAACTGCTGAGCCTGCGCACTAGAGCCCGCGAACCACAACTACTGAGCCCGCACGTGCCACAACTACTGAAGCCCGCGCGCCTAGAGGCCGTGCTCCACAACAAGAGAAGCCACCGCAACGAGAAGCCCGCGCACCGCGACAAAGAGCAGCCCCTGCTCACCACAACTAGAGAAAGCCCACGCGCTGCAACGAAGATCCAACGCAGCAAAAAATAAATAAATAAATAAATAAGACATACTGCTTGATAGTGTGTCAACTCAAAAAAATGAGATAAAATAAAATAAAATGGATACTTGGAGCTTTATCCCTGCCCCTCCCCCACCATCCTTCAGCACAGACTGTGCTTAGTAACTTTCTTCCAAGGAACAGTGTATAGAAAGGGAGAGAAAAAGTAACTTAAAGCGCAGAAACATGGCAAACACTACCTCAGTCAAGTGATCAAGATCAACATCACCAGTAATAACTCACGTTGATCGCATGTACCCTTGACATGATGGGATGAGAATGGCACTCCCCCTCCGTGGTCTCCCTCTCCAAATCCCATTTGGAAATATCAGCCAAACCCCAATTGAGGGAAATTCTTCAAAATACCTGACCAGTAATCCTCAAAACTGTCAAGGTCACAAGAAACAAGGAAAGTCTGAGAAGCTATCACAGACCAGGAGAGACTAAGGATACATGATTAAATCCAATGTGGTGTCCTGGAACAGAATAAGGACATCAGTGGAAAAACTGGTGAAATCCAAATACAGACTGGGGTTTAGTGAATAGTAATATATCAGTGTTGTGTTTTGGGCTGTGACAAACGTCCACAGTAATGTAAGATGAACAACAGGGAAACACATGAGTTCTATACAGGAACCTTGGTACCATCCCTGCAACTTTTCTGTAAATGTAAAATTATTCTAAAATAAAAACCTTATTTAAAATAAAAATAAAGAATAAAACTGTTATTCAAATCAGGTATTGGAAAACTTTTAAGTATGTTTGGAACAACTTGAGTATGTTAACTTACTTTTCCAGCTGTAAATTTTAGGAAATCTAAATACAGATCACGTATTTCCGGTGAAAATTTAGCATCTAAAATGAGATGTGTTACAAGTATAAAATACATACCAGATTTTGAAGACTTCACACAGAACAAAAGAAAGTATCTTAATAATTTCGAAAACACTGATTACATGTTGAGATGATATTCTGGATATATTAGGTTCAATAAAATATATCACTAAAGGGCTTCCCTGGTGGCGCAGTAGTTGAGAGTCCGCCTGCTGATGCAAGGGACACGGGTTTGTACCCCGGTCCGGGAAGATCCCACATGCCGCGGAGCAGCTGGGCCAGTGAGCCATGGTCGCTGAGCCTGCGCGTCCGGAGGCTGTGCCCCGCAACGGGAGAGGCTGCAGCAGTGAGAGGCCCGCATACCGCAAAAAAAAAAAACAGAAAACAAAAAACAAAAAAACTATATATATATATATATATATATATATCACTAAAATTAATTTCACTTATTTCGTGTTTTTTAATATGGCTAGTGGAAATTTTAAATTACACGTGTGACTTGTGTTATATTTCTATTGGGGGTTAGGAATATAGACCCTTGAGCCAAACAGCCTGGGTTGAGAACCCAGCTCTGTACCAAGAAACTGATTAACCTTGAGCAAGTTAGTTAACCTTTCTGGGTCACAGTTATCCATCTGTAAATAGAGTACCTACCTCACAGGGCGGTTGGGAGGATTCAGTAAGTTCATCTGTATAATGTGCTGAGTTATAGCAAGCAGTGAAACATAGCGAGCACTCAATAAATGCTAGCCATTATCATTACAGTAGGGCTGTTTATAGCCAAAGGATGTTCGGAGGTTCAACAGTGCCGAAGTGATTCACTGCCAAAGCAGAGAGGAAACAAGGAGGAAGGATCCTCACCGCTTTCTTCTCCTGCCCTCCGCCTTCCTGCTTAGTCTCTATGGGAAGCTGGCCAGCCAGTGAGCCCAGGCGAGGCCATCCACAGTGCTCAACTTCCCCAGGCACAGAGCAAGGCAGAGAGAGGTGGGGAATTGATCTAGCAGGGGAACTCGGGGGGTGGGGTGGGAGTGAGACAAAGGAAGAGAAGCAACACACCTCACTACTCCTGTAGCAACCAAAAGCTTAAAGCATCCTGCTTTCCAAGCTCTCAGCCCCACCTCTCTTACCCACCTTTGATTCTCAGAACAGCCATGTTTAGTGAGTTTCCCTTAGCCCCTCCCACCACCTATTTTCTAGGGGACTCGGCCTTGCCACGCCCAGAGCCTCTGAGCCATCACCTGTCCTGGACTCAGCCTTTTAGAGATGAGTCATGTACATAACGAGATGGACATTTTTTTTGCCTTATCACTGATTTCTTGCCTTTATTCTATAAAGGAAGTGGGCTGATCTTTGAAGGCAAAGAGCAGATATTCTCAATATTATGTACACCCCACTGCAGCCTGAACTGACTGATTGATGGTGATGATGAGAATGGTGATTAATGATTAATGACCTCAGAATTGTGTTTTGAGTGTTTTGGGTTTTTTTTCCCTAGAAGATTCTTCCCAGTGTTCCTAATATCTACCTTAGCCGGCCAAGTCACCATTTCCTGAAATAAATGAAGCTGGGATGGATCTCCTTTGCGCAGGGTGAACTGACCCCACTAGCCCTCTTCTCATGCTGGCCATATGGTCTCGCTTCTGCTTGGTTTTTCCGGGGCACATGTGCAGGGAATCCAATAATGGAATCCAGCCAGCCCCTGGGCTATGATGTAAATAGGAACCTTCTAGCACCCTGACACTCCCTGGGGAATCTCTCTAATTAATTAAGTTTAAAACACACTCACACGCAAGTACTCTCTCTCATGGTGTTAGGTGGCCTTAACACTACTCTATTTTGGGGGTGTGGCTCTGCTTTTAAGGATAGGGAGCACATGATTCTGTGACCCTGGTTACTGAAGTGCTCAATCTCATTAAGCTCCTAAAATCATCACCTACTCCTAGGATCTCCCGATGGGCTGTTTCCCCTGCCAATATTTATGCATTTTAGGCTATTTTGTTAGGTGCATACATGTTTAGAATTGTTTTATCTTTCTGAGGAACTGAATCCTTTCTAATGATCTAGTGACCCCTCCTAACCTTGATAATGCTTTTTATCTTAAAGTCTATATTCCCCAATGTAGCTTTCTTTGGGTTAGTAATTGCCTGGTGTGTCTTTTTTATCCTGTTACTTTCTGCCTTTCTGCATACTTATGACTTAAGTGTGGCTCTTGTAATGGACATATAGCTATATTTTTAAAAACCCTGTATCTGACAATTTGTTTTTTAACTGTCTAGTTTAATTCACTTGCATATTTGGTGAGTAATAGTTACTATTATATTTGGACTTGGCTTGCCATTTTTTAAGTTTTTATTTGTCCTGCTTTCCCTGTGATTCTTTTTCTTTCTCATTTCTTGCCATCTTTTGGATTGTTTGCGGCTTACTTTCTATTTGTTTCTTTATTTCATTGTTCCTTTTTACTTGTTTGGACTTTATAGACTCTTTTTTTTATTCTTTTGGTGATTACTCTTGAAATTTTATCATGTATATTTAACTTACAAAGTCAAAAATTAAACAGCATTTTGACTTCCCTATAGAACAGGAATTGGCAAACTGTGGCCCAATGATCAAATCTGCCCATCACCTGTCTGTAAAAAAGGTTGATTGGAACACAACCACGTTCTTTCATTTTCATACTGTCTATGGCCACTTTGATGCTACAATGGCCGAGTTTCACAGTCATGACAAAGACTGTATGGTCTGCAAAACTTAGAATATTTTCTATCTGCCCTTTCACAGAAAAAATTTGCCAACCCCTGTTCTCTAATATTATTCCTAAGGATTTTAGGAGATCTTAACTTCCCTCTCCTGACTTGTATGTGATTACTGTCCAATAGTTTATTTTTGTCATTTTTTCTTAACTCTATAAATTCAACTTTAGTATTCCTTTTTTCCCAAATATTATTTGTTCATATATATACATTTTTACGTGTTTGCTCATATGCATATATGTTTCTAAAGCTCACCATTCCTTTTTGCATCTCAGATCATCCTTCCAACATAATTTTCCTTCTTCCTGAAGTATAACTTTTAGATGTTCCTTTAGTGAAGATCTTTTGGTAGCAAATCCCTTGGTTTTCGTGTATTTGTAAGTATCTTAATTTTACCCTCCTTGAAATATGATTTTCTGAGCACATAAGTCTAAGCTGTAAGTTATTTTCTCTCAACAATTGGGAAATATTATTCTACTGTCCTCTGATTTGCATTGTTGTTCAAGGCAACTGTTAGTCTAATTGTCATTCCTTTGAGGATGATCCATCTTTTCTCTCTGGCCCCTTTTAAGATCTCTCAGCAGTTGGTGTTCCGCAGTTGAATTATGATGTGTTTAGGCACGAATTTTCATTTTTTTTAATATCCTTCTTGGTATAAGTTATGATTCCTATGTATGTGTTATTACATTTTTCATCTGTCTCGGAAGATTCATGACATTATCTCTTCAAATCAATCACTCTCTTTCTTCTTTCTCCCTCCCCCGGTCCCCGTCTTAGCTTGAAACTCTTTGACCTTTTCATTCTAGCCTCCAATCACTTAATCTCTCTTTCGTATTTTCCATCTCCTTCCCTCTCTGTGCTGCATTCTGGGTAATTTCTAATCCTCTCTTCAGCCGGATTTAAGCTACTGTTTAACCAGTCCATTTGGGATTTTGTTTCAATAATTGTTTCTTTATTTATAGAAGCTCCATTTAAAAAATCTTCCTGTAGAGCACAGGGAACTATATTCAACATCCTGTAATAAACCATAATGGAAAAGAATCCGAAAAAGAATACGTATATACATGTATAACAATCACTTTGCTGTATACCAGAAACTAACACAACATTGTATATCAACTATACTTTAATTTTAAAAAATCTTTCTGATTATTTCTCCTAGCCTACTGTTGCCTGCTTATCTGTGTGATTGCATCTTTTATGTCTTTAAACACTTCATACATAGCTGTTCTGTAGTCTGTGTCTGAAATTTTTTGTATGTCCAGTCATGGTGGAGATCCAAATCTATCACATGTTGTTTACGCCACCTCTGGCTCATGGTGGCTTGCCTTAGCATGTTGTGAGCTTACCGCTTGATTTTAATCTGTGGGAGTCCTCTAGGTCTAAGGTGGGGAAGTTTTTTCCAAGGAGGATTTGCTTCAGCAGAAAGTTGAAGACACCTCTGATCTAAGACCACTTTGGCCACTGTGAGGCTCTTAGCTTAGTAAACGGGTCCCAGGATCAGCATGCCCACCTGAATGCTGGTCCATATCTCAGTATTCCTGTAAGTACTGCTATTGGTATCTACTCCCAGGGCACTTCCCCTCCACAACTACTGCTTGCAGTTTAAGGCTTCCTGCTCTGGTCTGGGTTTGGATTAGGTTTTGCTTGGTGGGTAGCTGTTGTGGAAGCCTTTGGGAATCTCTCCAATACCTGCAAGACCAGAAATGCCTTGAAGAGTGTTTTATACCCAGGACATAGCTGCTGTGCAGTGGGACAGTTCCTCAGAGCACTCCTTCTACCACCGACACACCCACCACCACCCCACCACCACCATATTGCTGGAAGGAGAAGGTTCACTGTTAAACTTTGAAACATACTGTTTTAGGGGGAAATTTGGTTTTTAAATGCCATTATTCAGGGACTTCCCTCGTGGCTCAGTGGTTAAGAATCTGCCTGCCAATGCAGGGGACACGGGTTCGAGCCCTGGTCCGGGAAGATCCCACATGGTGCGGAGCAACTAAGCCCGTGCGCCACAACTACTGAGCCCACGTGCCACAACTACTTAAGCCTGCGCGCCTAGAGCCCATGCTCCGCAAGGAGAGAAGCCACCGCCATGAGAAGCCCATGCACCGCAATGAAGAGTAGCCCCCGCTCGCTGCCAACTAGAGAAAGCCGGCGTGCAGCAACGAAGATCCAATGCAGCCAAAAATAAATAAATAAATTTATTTAAAAAAATAAAAATAAATGCCATTATTCATTGTTTCACTTACTATGCCAAATATAAAATTAGCTGTCTTGGGCTTCCCTGGTGGCGCAGTGGTTGAGAGTCCGCCTGCCGATGCAGGGGACACGGGTTCGTGCCCCAGTCCGGGAGGATCCCACATGCCGCAGAGCGGCTGGGCCCGTGAGCTGTGGCTGCTGAGTCTGCGCGTCCGGAGCCTGTGCTCCGCAACGGGAGAGGCCACAGCAGTGAGAGGCCCGCGTAACCGCAAAAAAAAAAAAAAAAAACCTAGCTGTCTTATTTAGTCACTAATTTCTCAGCCCTAATATTGAGAGTGGCTATAGGCCTCAAGATGCGCGCTTCTTGTGTACAAAGCTGATGTTTTTGCATATGGTACTTAAAGATAGATCCTGTACCATAAGTTAGTTTGCCTTTGCACTGATGATCTTGGCCACGAGGCTGGCATTCCACTTGCCTTAATCTCACATACACAGGGAAACTGTTGATATTTCAACACTACAGGAAGACATTATTTAGCCTTCATAGTTTGCTGTTTATTTACCAAATGCTTTACAATCCATGTTTTTGAGAAGTCACTTCTCAATGCCACTCAGAGAGAAAATCAGGCGGTCTTTGTGAGATGACTCAAACCTTCCAAACTTCTATCCCTTCCTCCTCTACACTTACCGAAAAAGTGACTCAACTAAAAATGGAAAATGGGCTGCCACATCCCTCTCTTTCCCGACACCTCTTCTTTCTGGATTAGGCATCAGGAAAGGGGGCTGATCCGACAAATGCGAAAACAAACCCTGGTACACTGACTTTTCTTTCTTTGAACCCCTGCTATGGCACAAGGGGGAAAACTTCGAATCCAGCCAGTATCAGTGCCGTCCACAAGTGCCCCTTTGCAGGGCTCCTTCCGTTACTGGGCAAACTACTCCTTGTATTCAAAGGTCTCCGCAGATACAGAGAGTATGCTGTCACAGAAAGGACAGGAAGCCTTTAAGCAGGTGAAGCCTTGGGAAAACTGGGTGGGAAAGTATGGGAAGCATTCCAACTGCTTTGAGAAGACTTGAGGTCCCTAAGACTATGGAGAGAAGAAGAGAAGTTCACATTTATTGAACTCCTGTTATGAACCTAGTACTTTTCTTTCTTTCTTGAATAAATTATGAAAAAAAAGTCAAAAATAACAGAGACTAAGGAGAATAACATCCATTTACCTGTCATCTATATTTAATAATTAACATTTTATCATACTTGTTTCATCTATTTTGTATTTAGAATTAGTATTAGAGACATAATAATATTTTACCCTTAAAAACTTTATCACGTCCTATATAATCACAATGCCATTATCACACCTAACAAAATTAACAATAATTCCCTAATATTATCTAACATTCATTCTATATTAAAAATTTCCTGTAATTGTCTACTAAATGTCTTTTGCAGCTGGTTGTTCAAACCAGGGTCCAATCAAGGCATTATATCTAACACTCTATTAACCCCGATGGTCCTAGTAGTTTTCATATCTTTTTATCTTTATAACAATCCTAAGAGGCAGTTATCATTATTTCCATTGTACAAATGCAAAAATGGAGGCTTGAGAAGTATTTAGCCCAAGATAACACTGTCAGTAAGTGTGCAGAGGACATTTCCTGCTTTTTTAGCTTCTCAGCATCAAAACCCCCTTCCTATTTTGAATGAGTTCTATTGCATCTTGGTGAGGGTACTCCTGGTGGCCCAGAGGTAGGCACATAAACTAGTTTGTCAAATTTGATGCCTTGGTCTAGGACTCTGAGCCTAGAACAGCACTGTCCAGTTAAACTTTCTGCAGTGATGGAAATGTCCTACATCTGCACTGTCCAATATGGTACCACTAGTCACATGTAGCACGGTTCTAGACAGAATGATGCCAAGCTGCAGGGACATTTGAGAAATTATACTCAGCATCGATGGCAGCATTTAGAGTCGTGGTGTTGGCAGCTCTGAGGGTTGGGTTGATGGTGGTGTTCTAGAGAAATCACTTGCCCACTTTCAGAGCCTGACCTCCTACTCAGCTTTTCAAATATCTGAACCACCCGACAGCTATTCAGTAAATTCTCCTTTTGCTTAAATGTTCCAGAGTCAGCTTCTATTGTTTGAAGTCAAAAGCCCCTTGGCAGACACTGCTAGTTGTCACCCAATTCCTTTCTCTCCTTAGAACAGAATCTCCATTTTTATCTGGGTGCAAGTTTTAGCTACTTGTGGCTACATAACTAAGTTCTGATCTATGAGACAGAGGTGGATGTGTGCTATACAAATTCTGGAGAATATCTTTAAATAGGATACACTTTTCTCCTCCCAGCTGGCTGGAATATGGATGTGATGGGTGGAGCTTGAGCAGCCATTTTTGGACCACAAAGTAGAAACCAAGTCTTAAGGATGGCAGAGCATCAAAATACAAGGAGCCTGTGACCCTGATTCTAGAGTTGCTACAGTAGACTTTATTGCTTACATTTATGTGAAAGAGAAAAACTTCTGTCTTGTTTATGTCACTGTTATTTTTTTTCTTTTTTGGCTGAACCTAATGCTACTGCTACTTTCCATCTGAACCTAATCCGAACTGATTAAAAACCCTGAGACAAGTGTGGCTGGTAGATCTAAATTTGAACCCACATCTGGGACAAAAAGTACGGGGAATAATTTAAACTTATTTTTCTCTAGGGCTATTCTCTACACACTGATTTTCATGTTTCTGTGGGCCAAGCCTATAGTTTGTAAGACTCATCCACTATCCTGCCTGTACACAGTGCTATTCTTTGATCCCATCAAGAGGGGCCCTATCCTTGGCCTTGACCATTAAAGAACCCCACTCTGGCTGGGCCCCTTCCCGCAGGATGTAGGAGGAGCCAGCAAGGTCAAAATCTTCTAGAACATGGTTTACGTGACAGGAACCTTGGAGTTCCCTGACCAGATGGCTCAATCCAGCTTCCAGAACCTGCATGGGCTTCTTCCCTGGGTTCTTCCTCCCAAAGGCAGATTGTGTAGCCAGTATGAATACCATATGCTAGAGGTAAGGCCATGGGGTAGCTGTTTGCAGGGACGTGCGAATAGAATTTAGGTGGAAACTCCAGCCCATTGGTCCATGTGCCCACAAGGCTCCTTATAGCAGGAGGTGGGGTCTATGAGGGAAGAGATGGGTGGGTGAGCTACAGGCTGGTGACCCAGGCTTCCTCTCCCCGTGCCATTACGGTCCAGCGCGGGACTCCAAGAAGTGCAATAACTTTAAATTCAAACCTGGTCTTCCAGGTCTTGCAAAGGTGTATTTCTCAAGGCAGGAGGACGGACATGTTTTGAATAACAGTTTATTAGCTTTATAACTCTTAAGTATTTAGATATATATTTGGGCATCCATTTGTACTCTGGTTTCAGGACTTACAAATATCAGCAGTGAGGATGCTTGTGTAAAAGCTTAAATACTACTTCCAACATCTGAAACAGCAAATAGTGCACAATCCCACAGCCTTCCTTCTGGGTTACTTGTTTTCCTTTCACTTCCTCTATGATTTTCTTGTTCTCTCCCTAAAGTTCCCCTCTGGTTGTGAGAAATCATTCGTAGGCTGGGACCTGGCTTTCTATTTCTTTCATGGCTCCCTGGCCCTTTAGCACAAAATGTTCTGGATATATTGGTTCTATGTCCAGTAAGTCTTAACACTGGATGTGCATCAGAAGTGTGAGGGGAATGCTTTAAAAATGTGGAATCCCTAGCCCCACCCTAGTAATTCTGATTCTGAAATCTGGGCAGGGGTTGAGGAATCTGTATTTTTTTTTAAGTTGTACAGATGATTCTGAAGTACAGCCATGGCTGAGACATTCGATGCAATGACCCACTGACTTACTCCTGACTGGAGACCCATGTCCTCAGAGACAGAAGAACAAGGGGGAAGAGATGAGAGTGGGGTGAATTCAGAAGCTGAACCCCTGAGCCTTCCAACCCCTCCTCCTTCCAAACTCTAGGCCACTGCATCTGCGTCACATTTCCACTGGCCTCTTAGGGTATGGGATGGTTCTCATTAGCACTTCCCATTGCTCAAAGTTTGATCATGCATTTCAAAATCAGGGTGGTAGCTGGTGGTTCTCAAATGGGTATCTGTACCTCCTTACAATTTTTTGAGGGTATACTTCTAATCTAGCACAGTAATTGGTGTATAGTGGATACTCATTTAATGTTTATCTAAGAAAAATTATTTTGTAATTTTTAATTTATTTTTTAATTGACGTATAGGTGATTTACAATGTCGCATTAGTTTCTGGTGCACAGAAAAGTGATTCAGTTATATATATATATTTTTTTTCTTTTTCATATTCTTTTCCATTATGGTTTATTACAAGATATTAAATATAGTTCCCTGTGCTCTACAGTAGGTCCTTGTTGTTTATTTTATATATAGTGTTTTTTTAAATTGAAGTATAGTTAATTTACAATGTTGTGTCAGTTTCAGGTGTACAGCAAAGTGATATGTGTGTGTGTGTGTGTGTGTGTGTGTGTGTGTGTATTCTTTTTCAGATTCTTTTCCACTATAGGTTATTTCAAGATATTGCGTATAGTTCCCTGTGCTATACAGTAGGTCCTGGTTGGTTATCTATTTTATATATAGTAGTTTGTATCTGCTAATCCCAAACTCCTAATTTATCCCTCCCCCACCCCTTTCTCCTTGGGTAACCATAAGTTTATTTTCTATGTCTGTGCGCCTGTTTCTGTTTTGTAAATAATTTTATTTGTGTCATATTTTATATTCCACATATAAGTGATATCATATGGTATTTGTCTTTGTCTGACTTACTTCACTTAATATAATAATCTCTAGGTCTGCCCATGTTGCTGCAAATGGCATTATTTCATTCTTTTTTATGGCTGAGTAGTATTCCATTGTGTATATATGGACCACATCTTCTTTATCCATTCCTCTGTCAATGGACATTTAGGTTGCTTCCATCTCTTGGCTATTGGGAACAGTGCTGCTACGAACAATGGCGTGCGTGTATTATCTAAGAAAAAGTCTTGACCTGAGTTCAAGGAGCACTGCATTTGGTTTGAGGAAAACATTAAGATCACTGGGGTTTTATATTTAGACCCCTTCAAAGAAGCAGACTAAGTGTTCTTTTTAGTTTTATAAAACTGCAGACAAATGAACTTATTAGTAGCCAAATACTAGATTTTAAAAATACAAATCACCTTAAGGAAATACCCATCAACCCTTCCTGGTTATCTTTCATGGACATTTTAACCAAGACTTCTGACACTCACATTTTAATATTCCCATTATTTAAAACACAGTCAGATACAATAATAGGCAATCACAACCTACTTGAAGCCCTTAATGCGTCTTTCACTCTACACCGTCTTTTAAGAGAAAGGTAAGTTCTTTTAGAAAACACATAACAAAGCTGAAACCCAACAAACATTTAGATAGCACAAAACAAAACTTCAGAGCTGGGGGCCAGAGGTCCCGAAGAATTTTTCTAAGGAAAAATCTTTGAGATGAACGGTCTCCATTGGTTTGCTGCCCAGCGTTTTTTCATTGGAGCTGCTATTGCACAAGATTGCAACAATAGCTTGATCTTTGTCTTGATCTCTGTTATTTTTGGCCCCAATAGGTTGAGATTATTTTCAATAACTACGCTGGAAACAGCTCTGTCAGTCCCCTCTTTGTTTCACGCCACAGATCTTGACTGAAAATAGTACAATAGCTTCATTAGGAGCTATAAAAGGCTCCATGCCAGGAATCCTTGGGAAGCCACAATAGAAAGATACCAAGGCTGTTTAGGAGGATGAAATAAGAACAACTATCTACCAACGGGTCCGTTCAAGATGCTTTTCTTCCTTTGCTGGAACAAGCAAGTGACTGAGCCTCACCATTTGGGGTCTGCTTCTTGCAATAGCTTCACTGACCCCACAAAGCACCAAGCAGGAGTTTCTGGGGCTTACCTGGGGGTTATCAGACTCGATGCTTCATTTAAGACACACTGAGAGATGAGCGCCACTGCTAGGTTCCCTTGAAGAAAAATGTTCAATTGAAACAACCCCATTGCCAGTGTTTCTCAGAATAAAAGGAGCCTCTGCTAAGTGAGATAATTGTAGAGTATCATCTCCTCCACTCTGCTTTTTGCCAGAAATTTCTATTAACTTAGCAACATTCAGAGCCTTGTCAGAATTCCATATTTACAGTCCACAGACTTAATTGGGACCATACAGAGAGAATGGCAAGCATGGTCTAAGTTTCCCAGGGGCTTGGGATTATTGAAAAGAGTCACACGGTATGGGATGCAACTGAGGGGGCCCAACAGGGGGACGCAGGGGACTCAAAAGCAACATCTACAGCAGCATAGGGTATCTTGGTCTGTTTGACTTTTCCTCATGTGAGAATTTTTTTTAATTTAGAACCTTAAGCCAGAAAAAAATCTTTAGGACGATCCTCCCAGTTTTGTTTGTTTGTTTGTTTTTTTCTAATAAAATGACTGAGACCCAGAGACATATAGCAGCTAGATGTGAGACACAAGGTCACACAACTGGGTTGCGGCTGACTCATGCCTATTTGTTCATTCTCAACTATTAGAATATTTTTGGTAGCTAATGGTAAAAGCAGAAAAGGTCTGAGTGAATGAGAGCTAGCTACTCCACTGCAGCCTCAGGACAAGGTTATGAAGAAAGCAATTCTCAAACCATATTCTATTGCCTTGCATGAGAGGTTTACTCAAAAATAGACACGACCACCACAACATAGCATGACAGGGATTATGTTCTCATTACAGCCAGCATCAGGCAATAAGAAATCCTCCTAACCAATGGTTGGGCAAGGGCCCACTTAGGGTTCAATTCTTGGGGGCCATCCCTAAGGGTACGAGCTATAGATGTCACTAGGCTCTTCTACCTGGTTCACGCAAGAGTAGAGAGTATTGCAAAAATATATGGGCAGGGCCACATATCTTGAATTCATGTGATTTCACCAGTGAGAGGTCATTCATCATGCTAATTAACAAGTCCTTCATTTCACAGAAAAACCCTCTTTGTGACATTTGCTATGCTCATTAGAAAAACCCGGGTGATCTCAATAGCGGAAATGCATATAGTCGCAGCCTCTGGACGAGGGCCCCTCTGCTTAGAATGCCCGCAGACCAGCCCTGGGGTGTTCATCCTTGATTCACATCTGGGTTATTGCTTAACCTAAATTTGTGTCACTCATAACTGGCGAGGAATTTTAACGTGAATCTCAGACATTATAACAAACTGCTTCATGGTGAAATAAGAATTCGAACCCAGGTCTTCTGATTCCATTCCAAAATCCTTTCCAAAGGGCCACATGCCTCTCTTCTAATAAAAAAAAATCAGCAAGTTTGCTAAACATATGCTAGAAAAGATGTCAAAAGAGCAAATCATGCATTCCCATGAAACTGGGATTCTTTGAAACTGGTTCTGAGGAACCTAGACTGGTGTGCCCTACAACTTCTACAAAGGAACATGTTTTGGAGCTGCGTGAGAACCCACCTTCTGAGTCCCATGGAGCCGTCAGAAGACGCAGGGGGTGATCTCTCAGTATCGCAGCGCAGGGGACTCTACGGAAAATTCTGTCTCGCTCACAGGGTGATTTTGCCTTCTGGCTTGTCTGAGTGGACCTCTGGGGTGTAGCAAGATGTACCCATAAGAGGCACTGAAGAAATACTTGTTAAGTTGTACTGAAAATCCTGCCGGTTCCCAGGGAGCCTGGGCGGGGGGATTTTGGGAATGTCCGTGGGGCACTGATTTAGGCTTAGAACTGTTTGTTTTGAATCCTCCTCTAAGATTTTGCATAATCCTGTGATTCTGGCCCTTGGCTGCATGTTAGATCATGTGAGTAGGTTGTAAAGACTCTCAGTGCCTAGTTCTACCCTAGAGCAATCAGATCAGAATCTCTGGGGTTGGGGTCCAGGCATTAGTATTTTCTTAAAGGTTTCTGGATGATTTGAATGTGCAGCCAGGGTTGAGACCCGATTGTCTAATTCAGTGCTTCTCAAACTGTGGGTGCAAGCCCCCTGGGGATCGCGTCAGCATGCAGATCCTGAGATTCTGCACTTCTAAGAACCTCACAGGTGAGGACGATGCAGATGTACGGCGGACCATACTCTGAGCGGCAAGGATCTAACCTCTCACCCCTCAAACCTTCTGAGAGCAAAACCACTAAAGCAAAATCTGAGATGGGCCAAAATAATCCAACTCAACCCCGTCATTTATCCTTCTGGAGAATGTGTGGAATCAGCTTCAATGTGACTACAAAGCAAATAAAATGATTAAACACCTAAACATTTTGTAAAAACTGAACTTTGATTTCCCACGGATTTGCCTTAAACGCTTAGAATATTTTCCAAATCACAAGGTAGCATGGCTCTACTTCCCAAAAGCTAACCATCTAATGTACCAAAAAAAAACCCATCTCTGCATTCCCTATTTATTATGCCCTTCGTATTTACTGATTGTCTCGTATGTCACTGCCTCCGTAGTTAGCCTGTGAGAGCATGATACCCGTGTCTGCGGTTCTTTTCACAGCTCTAGTTTAAGCCAATTCATTGCAGGATCCAGGGAGGGACTGGAGGAAGCTGCGTCACAAACAGCCAGCTGGTCTGCAAACAGTGTAGGTGGCTGGCTAGGATAGGGCAATCTTTAAATGTAAACAAAGGAGGAGGCCGGGGCTCACTGAGTGGCCTTTTCGCTACACCTGCACAAGCAGACAGCGACTGACATCAGCTGCAGCCACCTGAATCTGAAGGACGAGCGAGAGAATTTCGCCAACTCAGAAAGAACGGAAAAGCCAAGCCACTACCCACAGAGCCCAAGGTGCGCGCCTGTGAATTATGTTATCAGCTGCACAGCAGGACTGCAGAAAGCACTAACTATGAACAATATATAAATTACAGGGGTCATTCAATGAGCAGATCAAGTGCAATTAAAATGCAAAAGACTTTTCTTTTTACCTGACTCAGAAAAAAATTTTTGTGACACAAGGGTGTCTCAAATTGTCCAGTAGAGCAGGGGTGGGGGGAGGGAGAGAGGTGTGTGTGTGTGTGTGAACCTGATTACTGAACTCAAAAGGGCTAATGTGCAATTTGTGTTCTTTTTATGTAGATTAAATGCACTGACTGCAGCTTGTACCGCTTAGATACTCAGCAGGGAGTCAAAAGCCTGGGTATCAGTCAACCACAGCCAGCAGCTAAAGCATGGGGCCAAATCTGTTATTGTGCCTTGGATGAGACACTTAATCTAATCTAATGGGAGCAAACCGCCCTGGACAAATAAAAGGGCATTACCAGCAGCACGGTAGCTGTAATGTTAAGAAGAAGCACCAAATATTTTTTGTGATAACATAATTAATGACTTCTCCAGTCTTCTGTTTGCTCTTTAAAAATTCTGCCTTCCAGCTCACAGTGGCTTGTCTCACAGCCACCCCACGGAGAGCCTCAGGATGTACATAACAGGAGGCAGCAGTCTGCCTTCTCACCCTCTCGGGAAGCCATGTGTCCTAGGTATGCCGCAATCAGAAAATATGTATATTTTCCCCCTGGAGCCACATCTATACCCTCAAGCAGTGTGAAAACATCATTGGGTTTTGATGAATTTGCCTTATTAAAGCAAACAAGAGCGAGGCAGATTGGCCAGGATGCCTGAGGTGGGGCATGAGATGCTATGCTTCCAGCAAGCTCCCAGGTGATGCCAGTGCTGCTGGCGTGATGGCCTCTCCTCCCAAAGTGAGGGATCTCAGACACCAAGGCAGAAGTCCCAACACCCTCTGGGACCTACGCTCAGCAGTCACACAACTCACACTTCTGCCATTTTCTAATGGTCACACCTTCCAACCATGAGTTCACTGCGGGAGAAGACTACACAAGGGTGTGAATACCAAAAGGCAAGACTCATTGTGGGTCATCTTGGAGGCTGGTGACCACACCAAATAAGCCAAGGCGCCCTATTCCTTCTGCAAAACACAAAGACTGAGGTCCATGGCTCACTGAATGCTTACAGCCACAGTCTAATAGAGCATACACTTCTGCTCCCAATAGCTGGGTCCTACACCTACTAAGAGTTGACTGTGTTTGATTCCAAACCTGTTTATGACGATCGTTCCAGTTGTACTTTTTATTAAAATTTAGTGCTTTATACAACATGTGAATTAATGAAATATGAACGCAAAAAGGAGTCGTTTCTATGGGAACAAAGCTGAAAATTTTGGAAAGATGTAATAGTAGCGGGTAGCTAAAAATGCTTTTGAATTCTCTGACATAAATCATAGCAATGTTTTCTTAGGTTAGTCTCCCAAGGCTATAGAAATAAAAGAAAGAATAAAAAACTGGGACCTAATCAAGCGTATAAGCTTTTGCACAGCAAAGGAAACCATAAACAAAATGAACAGATAACCTACGTAATTGGAGAAAATATTTGCAAATTATGAGACCTACAAGGGCTTAACTTCCAAAATACATAGACAGCTCATACAGCTCAATAACAAAAAACAGCCCAATCAAAAAATAGGCAGATGGGCTTCCCTGGTGGCGCAGTGGTTGAGGGTCCGCCTACCGATGCAGGGGACGCGGGTTCGTGCCCCGGTCCGGGAAGATCCCACATGCCACGGAGCGGCTGGGCCCGTGAGCCATGGCCACTGAGCCTGCGCTCCGCAATGGGAGAGGCCACAACAGTGAGAGGCCCGCATACCGCCAAAAAAAATAAAATTAAAAAAAATTTTTAAAAATATAGGCAGATGACCTAAATAGACATTTCTCCAAAGAAGACATAGAGATGGCCAGCAGGCACATGAAAAGATGCTCAATATTGCTAATTATTAGAGAAATACAAATAAAAACTACAATGAGGTATCACTTCACACCAGTCAGAATGGCCGTCATTAAAAAGTCCGCAATATTAAATTCTGGAGAGGGTGTGGAGAAAAGGCAACCCTCCTACACTGTTGGTGGGAATGTAAAT
Organism: Stenella coeruleoalba; assembly: GCF_951394435.1. Classification (NCBI taxonomy): domain Eukaryota; kingdom Metazoa; phylum Chordata; class Mammalia; order Artiodactyla; family Delphinidae; genus Stenella; species Stenella coeruleoalba. Next base: position 14,050,783 of record NC_137152.1, read on the forward strand.
TGGTACAGACACTATGGAAAACAGTATGAAGATTCCTTAAAAAACTAAAAATGGAGTTGCCATATAAGCTGTTGACAGCAATCCCATTCCTGGGCATATATCTGGAGAAAACCCTAATTCGAAAAGATACATGCACCTCAATGTTCATAGCAGCACTATCTATAATAGCTAAGACATGGAAGCAACCTAAATGCCCATCAACAGATGAATGGATAAAGAAGGTGTGGTTTGTATATACACAATGGAATATTACTCAGCCATAAAAAGATTGAAATAATGCCATTTGCAGCAACATGGATGGACCTAGAGATTATCATACTAAGTCAGACAGAGAAAGACAAATACCATATAATATCTATTATATGTGGAATCTAAAATATGATACAAATGAACTTATCTATGAAACAGAAAAAGACTCACAGACAGAAAACAAACTTACGGTTATCCAAGGGGAAAGGGGGTGGGAGAGGGACAAATTAGGAGTTTGCGATTAGCAGATACAAACAAGGCCCTACTGTACAGCACAGGGAACTATATTCAATATCCGTTAATAAACCATAATGGAAAAGAATATGAAAAAGAATACACACACACACACACACACACACATATAACTGAATCACTTTGCTGTACACCAGAAACTAACACATTATAAATTAACTATACTTCAATTTAAAAATAGACAAAAATTACTGTTGAATTATGTGTGTGCCAAACAACTGTAAAAGATTGGAAATCATTAAAAAATTGGGAGGATTATGCACTGAGCTTGCTTCACAAATGTCTTACATTCTTGCTCTACTTTCAAAACTGGAAATCGTAGACAGTGCATTTTAGGGACAGTTCATGAGAGAAGGAAAACCTGTAACTCCTATCAGCAGATTTATATTCAAAGAATATGACTTGGCTATACAACAAAAGTTTAGTGAATGAATGTATATTTACATGTTTTAACTTAAATAAAATATCTACAGTTCGTATATACCATTTTTTCAATGATGCCCTGTTTTAACTACCTTTTTTTTTTTCAGTTAACCAACCAAATTCTGGTTCAGATGGATGGGTACAAAGCATACATTATAAATGGGAAATTGCTCCCGAACTGGCACTTTTGTTTAGAAGTAGGATGAAAGAAGGATAGAGCTAGAGAGAAGGAGGGGCTAGACCATCTGGTTCTAGAAAGTTCTGCGACTGGAAGGCAATTTACCTGCAATCTCACTTACTTGCTACCAGTAAGGTGGAGCCACAGCTGCCCTACTGTACACATGCCTGGGGCTTCATAATGTCTTTTGGTGGCTTCTTTTCCCTCTCAAGGCCGTCCTTGCCATTTATTTTAACCTGATTTCACTTGCATGCAATGCTTAGGGAGAGATATAGCTTTCTGCCTACCAAAAGCTCATGCTCCCCTTTCCGTGGTGTTGTTGTAGGAAATGGTTACCCTGACAGGGCGTACATCCTCCAGCCCCATTTCCACCCATATGTGGCCTTGTAACCAGTTCGCATCAATGAAATATGACTGGAGGTGAGAGGTAGCACTTCTGGGCTGGGACTTTGCAGAAGTCAATGTACCTTATCCATGGTTTTTCTCCTCCTGCTGGCTGTTCGCACAGGACTGAGGCTCTGGGGGATGGTAGAGTACAAGGTAGAAGAAATCCTGAGTCCCTGAGTCCCTCACTTGCCATGGGAAAGTCACTCAGTCGCTGGCCAGGACCATCATGTGTCAAGACACTTAAATTCGGAGAGTTGTTTGTTACAGCAGCTAGTGTTATGTCACTTCAACCAACACAGGGGCTGCTCACCTGGGACTTGCCCTTCTTCGTTATTCTGCCCCTCCCCTCCCTCCCTCCCTAGCCTCTTACATCTCATTGGGATTATTTTTTTTCTGGGTATGAGTTGTGGATTCTTAACCTGAGGGGTCTATACAATTATAGGCAAAACGTTGTCTATAGGTGTATTTTTCTGGGAAGAGGGTCTACTGCTTTTGTGGACTTTTCATATGGGCCTGGGAGCCCCTCAAATTATTACAAAGAGCTGCTCTAAGAGATTCACCTTCAATGTCATATTCCTAATTTAATCCATGACCTTAATTCACCCTATGATTTAGAGATCTGAGTATCTGTGGGCAATTCATGGACGCAGCTTAAAGTGAAAGCAAAAGTAAAGAGCTCACACTAGGTCGTGAATGCAAATGTACAAGCATATCATGGACATCGTGGAATGAACAGAAGCAAATCGGTGGACTGAAGAAGCTGAACGGAAACCCCCATCTGAGACTTATTAAGTAGCTGTCTTTCTCCTGTTGTATAAGTACAGCTCCAAATCATATCTTGGTGACTTAAAAGAGCTACCATGTTCCTTTCCAACAGCCTAATTTATGGCATAGGACTAAGGAGATCCTGTTTCTTTATATACTGAGAAGCAGTTCTTCTCTAGCTCAACTCATACTTCCTGACAGTTTAGGTCCAGCAAAACCGTGTTAATGCCAGGGCAATGAAACATTTTGCGGGGGGCGGGGCCTGTAGGACTCTGCAAAGGACTGGAAATATGAGACGGTGGCTCATGCCTGTCCCAAGCATTGAAAATTACTGGGTGGAACGAAGGGTCTCCAGAGAGTTTATTATTCATATGAAGGTGTCTAGTCTCCTCTTCAGAGGCTGGGAATGACCTGAATTCTAAGCTAGGGTTGACATAGAGCTTCCCCGTTTGCTTAGTGTCTTTTTTTTTTTTTTTTTTTTTTCCGGTACGCGGGCCTCTCACTGTTGTGGCCTCTCCCGTTGCGGAGCACAGGCTCCGGACGCACAGGCTCAGCGGCCATGGCTCATGCGCGCAGCCACTCCGCGGCATGTGGGAGCTTCCCAGACCGGGGCACGAACCCGTGTCCCCTGCATCGGCAGGCGGACTCTCAACCACTGCGCCACCAGGGAAGCCCTGCTTAGTGTCTTTTAATAGAGCGGACGTGAGTGTATCACGTTCATCTGGAAGGAGTGTGGAGGACTACGGAGCCACCACACAAAGTCCCTTTTCCCTAAGGAGCAAGCACGCGGGTAGGAGGTAGGAATATTCACCCAAGGTAAGCGAGTGTTAAACTTGCAGGATTCCCCCCCACCAACCCTATGTTTTTAACTAGGGTCTACTGATATCTTCTCTTGTTGCCCAGTTTGTAGACAAGGTTTCATACCCTCTGTTCTTTGAACATTCTGGACCTTATTTTGAATCACCTGGGAGTCTGGTCTAAAATGTAGATTCCTAGGTCCTACTCCAGACCTCCCGAATCAGCACCTCAGGAGTACAGCCCAGGAACTGCCTTTTAAACACATGCCCCAGGTGACTCTAAGTCTCACTGGTTTGCCCAGCACTGGTCCAAAGTTTCTGAGGAGTGGCAGCTCTGGAATGTCTTAGGCTGTGGCATGGCACCGTGTTCTACAGGGTCGGAGGGGGGCTAGGAGACACGTCTGGCTGCACTGGCGAGCAGTCATCTAGCTGCCCCACGGTACCTGCGTGTTTGTTCACAGTGGCTTTGGAGGCTGCAGGTCTGTGACAAGCTGCGGACACAGGTCTCTGTTCCGCAGGATGGGGTTTGTTAAGGTTGTAAAGAATAAGACCTACTTCAAGAGATACCAAGTGAAATTTAGAAGAAGACAAGAGGGTAAAACTGATGACTATGCTGGGAAATGCTTGGTAATCCAGGATAAAAAGAAGTACAATACACCCAAATACAGGATGAGTTCATGTAACCAACAGAGATATCATTTGTCATATTGCTTATGCCCGTAGAGAAGGGGATATGACAGTCTGGGCGGCTAATGCTCATGAACTCCCAAAGTATGGCGTGAAGGTTGGCCTGACAAACTATGCTGCAGCGCACTGTACCGGTCCACTGATGGCCCAAAGGCTGCTCAATCAGCTTGGCATGGGCAAGATCTATGAAGGCCATGTGGAGGTACCCGGCGATGAATACAATGTGGAAAACATTGATGGTCAACCTGGTGCCTTCACCTGCTATCTGGATGCAGGGCTTGCTAGATTTACTACTAGAAATAAAGTAGGGCCTGAAGGACGCTGTGGACGGAGGCTTGTCTATCCCTCACAGTACCAAACGGTTCCCTGGTTATGATTCAGAAAACAAGGCATTCAACACAGAAGTACACTGGAAGCACATCATGGGTCAAAATGTTGCAGATGGGAACCCTCTTGCACTGTTGGTGGGAACGTAAATTGATACAGCCACTATGGAGAACAGTATGGAGGCTCCTTAAAAAACTAAAATAGAATTACCATACGACCCAGCAATCCCACTACTGGGCATATACCCTGAGAAAACCATAATTCAAAAAGAGTCATGTACCACAATATTCACTGCAGCTCTATTTACAATAGCCAGCGCATGGAAGCAACCTAAGTGTCCATAGACAGATGAATGGATAAAGAAGATGTGGCACATATACACAAAGGAATATTACTCAGCCATAAAAAGAAACGAAATTGAGTTATTTGTAATGAGGTGGATGGACCTAGAGTCTGTCATACAGAGTGAAGTTAAGTCAGAAAGAGAAAAACAAATGCTGTATGCTAACACATATATACGAATCTAAAAAAAAAAAAGTCATGAAGAACCAAGGGGCAGGACGGGAAGAAAGACACAGACCTACTCGAGAATGGACTTGAGGACACGGGGAGGGGGAAGGGTAAGCTGGGATGAAGTGAGAGAGTGGCATGAACATATATACACTACCAAACGTAAAATAGATAGCTAGTGGGAAGCAGCCGCATAGCACAGGGAGATCAGCTCGGTGCTTTGTGACCACCTAGAGGGGTGGGATAGGGAGGGTGGGAGGGAGGGAGACGCAAGAGGGAGGAGATATGGGGATATATGTATATGTATAGCTGATTCACTTTGTTATAAAGCAGAAACTAACACACCATTGTAAAGCCATTATACTCCAATGAACATGTTAAAAAAAGTTGCAGATGATATGCATTACCTAATTGAAGAAGATGAAGATGCTTATAAGAAACAATTTTCAAAAAAAAAAAAAAAGAAACAATTTTCTTAATACATAAAGAACAAAACTCCAGACATGATGGAGAGACGTATAAGAACGCTCACGCTGCTATATGAGAGAATCCAGTCTATGATAAGAAGCCTAAGAAAGAAGTTCAAAAGAAGAGGAACCATCCCCAAAGGTCTCTTGCCCAGAACAAAGATCAGGTAGCTCAGAAGAGGGCAAGCTTCCTCGGAGCGCAGGAATGGGCTGCTGAGAGCTAGTAAACCAAACCACACTTTTCTATGAAGATTTTTCAGATAAAGACAGTAATAAACGTATTGACCAAGCAGCTCCGCCAAAAGTGTGGCTTTGGAGGAAGTTAATTATGGGGATACTAAAGCCTACCCCCCAGCCATGCCATGTAATGGTATTACCCTACTTCCCACCCCCCTACAAGCTGGAAAAGATGCTGAAGCCCAAGGGACAATGTGATTTGTACTTTGAATGAGACACAAAGATAACTTTTTAAAAATTCAGCCTCCTGACACGTGCACCTCAATACCCCATATGAAAACTCAATGCATTTCCATTAAGCCTCAGTGTTTAGCACGCCCCCTTTCCTCTCTCAGCTCAGGACTGCAGCACCTCCCGAGGGTGAGCCTGGATGCCCTCCCTGTGGTTCTAAGCACCTAACAGACCCTCTTGGCACCTCCAAACATCGTCCTGCTCCCTCTACACACCCCAGGCTGCTTGCTGCAAACGCCTGTAACTATCTACGAGAACACACGTAGCTGGTGCTCAGGGCAAGACGGAAGTGCTGGAGAGTTAGTCCCCCTGAGAGCAGCCCTCAAACAATGACAGGTGGGGAGTTGGCGGAGAAATACCCCAGCTTCCTCATCCCACTGGTGGGATAACTCTGGAACGTGTTCAACACTCTCCCCAAGAGGTCCCTGCTGGGGTTGATCTCCAAGAGCCCATGATGGGCACTTGCTTCTTATCACATGCAGCTGTGGCTCCCTTCCCTTCTCTTCTCACTCCTCCACTTTCCAACCAGTGTTTCCGGGGACCTCCTTCCAAATAACCAACTTGCATGTGAGTTTCTGTCTGAGGGCACCCCTCGGGATGTAAAAGACACAAAGGTGATCTACCAGCTCTGAATGGAGCCTGGCACTGTAAGAGACAAGCGTGGAGGCCAGCAAACCCCTGTATCTGTAGCATTTTGGCGTGATTGTCTAAATCATCTGACTGATTTCTGCTCCCTTTTTGCTGACCTCTGTGCAAAACCTGCGGATGATGAGTAACCTTGATAGCCCGTTTCCATTGCTCCTCCTAAATTATGAGCCTTTTGCTACCTAGAGTGACAGGAGCAGAGCCACAGCAGTCCCGGTGTGCCCTGTTGCAGACTGAACCTTCTGTGCTCTACGTCAGCAGGTCAAGATCCCAGCACAATCTGGGGTCTCGCGAGGTTGCTGATCCACACCGTGGGGAATCCTTGGAGGACAGGACATCCCACATTTGTGCATTCTTTTAACAAATGTATATGGAGCACTAACTGCTAGTCAGGGTCTGGGGAATATGGAAGGAATGTGCGTAAGTTAAGTCTGGTCAGGCTGTTGCTAGATAGAACTCTGCCAGCCCCTGCCCCGAGGGGCCTGGCCACACGGAAGATCCCATCTCGTCCAGCCTAGATGAAGCCAGAGCCCGTTGAATGCTCTCCCTGCATTTAGTTCAGGCCTCTCTGCTTCACCCTCCATGCTGGGAGCAGCGCTGTCCTTCTGAAATACAAGACTGCCTATCACGCCCCTGCTCAACGATCGTCAGTAGCTCCACTATGCCTATGAAATAAAGGACAAACCTCGGATTATATATGCAGCCAAGGGCTCTCAAGTCTGGCTCCAAACCAGCCTTCCACCCTCCTTTTCCACCACGCCCTCCCCTTCCCAGCAGGTAGCTTGTACTCCCCCAAACACCCTATGTTCTTTCAGACTGCTGTCCTCTTTTGCACATGCTCCTCCTTAGGCCTGAATTTCACTTATCCCTTTAGCCAACCCCCAGTCATTGTCGAGCACCCACTGAGAACGGCACCTCTTCCATGAAGACTTGCTCGCCCCTCCCTCTACCTCCAACAGCACCAACAGCCGCGTCTCCTGCGTACCTTGCTATTGGCACACGCGCAGCAAATTCAGTACTGAGCACGCTATGCTGTCATTGTTTCTGAGTCTGGCTTCTCCCAGAAGACTGTGAGTGCATAGACAGCAGGGATGTCGCCATTTTGTTCATCTTTGTACCCTACTTGTGGGCTTGAGAGAATGCCTGGCACACCGTACATCTGTAAGAAATGCTTGTGAACGCCCGCCCGGGCCTCAGAAAGCCCAAAGGAGATTTAACCTTTTCTCTCCAGTAATTGATACCATTCCTGGTGTAAGATCTGCTCCACACACCTGGATGGGAATGTTCGCTTGTGCTGTCCTCTCAACTGCTTCTGTTTTGGGGCCCCCGCAGTTCTCTCCCTTGATGTATAGCTGAGCTCTGGAGGTTGCCCCAGGATGTGAGGTCACCAGGGTGCTCTGAGGTGGCAGATGCCAAAGCTGAGCAGGTGGACTTTTATTGCCCCAAGGGTGCATTGTGCGGCTCCCTGGCATGAGCAGGCAGAAAGCTGATGACATCACAGCCCCTTACAGACATCCACAGAGAGCCCTCAACTCTGAGGGGTGACGAGGAGAATCAAGAGGGGAAGGAATCAGATCGAGGTGCATTATGCCTGGAGGACTTGAACCATCATTCACAGGTGGAGGGAAATGTCTCAGAAGGGACAAGCCAAGGAGTTATCTGTTGGTATTCAGGGAAGAGAGGTGTGTATGCAGTAACCTCACAGGTACTCAACTGAGGCCGGCAGCCACTTACTTCTCCCAGAGGGCTGGTGGCAGTGCCGGCCTGGACAACCTTTGATCATCCTCAAACTAGAAAATAATTAAGCAAACCTCTTCACTCGGCTTAGAGTCCACTTCTTTAAGGTACAGACCAGAATGCTTCATTCTTGAGAGATCTGGACTTTGTAAGTGCTTACTACAAACTGGACCAGGCAAGATGCTATGTACTTTCTGGGCATCAACTCAGTGAACTCCCATAATGAACCCTGGTTGGTAAGTTTCATAATTATCCCCCATTTTACAGAAGAGAAATCAGAGGCTCAGTGAAGTTAGGTAACTTGGCCATACTCACACCGTCAGTACGGAGCAGAGCTGCGATTCCTACCAGTTCTATCAGACCCCATGGTCTGTGTTTGGCACTTCTACATGATGCCACCCTGAGTACCATGCTTCCCCTGATGTCCAGAGATAGGGGCCCTGGCCCCTGGCACTTGGCCACTAACTAGCTGTGCTGCCCTGGAAAAGGCACCCAATTTTCTGGATCTCAATAATTGTGTATGAGTTGGACCAGCCGATCTGTAGACCTCCTTCAGATTTAGCATTCTATGAGTCTATGGTGGAATCATATTTTCTTTCATGCATGGTTATCAAAGGTGGGTATCCGGGGCCTAAGATCGACTGGTAGAATATGAAATTGATTAAGTGCCAATTAAGTAGTTGGCATATTTCTGAATCGTGGTATAAGAAGGGCTTTCATTGTCATTTTTAGGCAGTTGCATTGATAAACTTGTTCTTTTTTACCCTTAAAAATTATGCTTTATTACAGTGTTCTAATATATAAAACATTGTGGGTTTTGGCACCCAGAAAATCAAATAGATCAATGGATCAGAATAAAGTATCCAGAACATGTACGTGAGCACTTGATTTATGATAAATGATTCACAATAGAGCAGTGGGAAAAGTATAGTCTTTGCAAAGAACGGTGCTGGATAAATGGGATAGCCATATGTAAACCATAATGTGTCTTCGCCCCTTACACACCATGTACAAATGCCAATGCCAACTGGATCAACTGGGTTACAGATCTAAAACTGAAAAATAAAGCCACAACTTGATAAAAGTTGAAGGGCCAGATTTTTAGACCCTTTAACACACTCTGGTTCTCAAGCGTTAAGCCCCTTGGGTGGGTCTGCCCATCTCAGGCTGTCAACTTCCTGAAGACAGTAACTCTCTTTCAAATGCTGTTTGTGATAGCTAGTGGGAACCTGCCGTGTAGCACAGGGAGCTCAGCTCGGTGCTTTGTGGTGACCTAGATGGGTGGGATGGTGGGGGGTCGGGTGGGAGGGAGGTCCAAGAGGAAGGGGATATATGTATACATATAGCTGATTCACTTTGTTGTACAGCAGAAACTAACACACCATTGTAAAGCAACTATACCCCAATAAAAATAAACTAATAAAATAAAATAAAATGTTCTTTGTAAGCACTGGTGAATATCACAAATGGGTGAGTGATGAACACCTCGGGGGATGACGATCATGGTGGTTTAATTTAATAACTGTGTTTTCAGGTTTATTTGGGGCTTTAACAATCACTAGGAAGTGTTCCAATTACTACTACTGTACAACAAATGATCCCAAGCCTTAGTGACATAAAGCAATACTTACTATGCCCATGGATGGATTCTCGAGTCAGTAATTCAAACAGGGCACAGTGGATGGCTTGCCTCTGCTCCATGTTGTTTGGGACCTAAGTTAGGAAGATTCAGTTGCTACAGGTGACTGAATGGCTGGGGGCTAGAATCACCTGGAGGATCTTCACTCACATCTGGCAGTTGATCCTGGCTGTTGGCTGGGACATCTGTTTATCAGAACATATACATATGGCCTCTTTGTGTAACTGCTTGGGGTTCCTCACACCATGGTGGTCTCATGATGGCGGGACTTCTTTCATGGCAGTTCAAGGTTCTAAGAGTGAATGCTTCAGAAGGCAAGGCAGGGGACTTCCCTGGTGGCGCAGTGGTTAAGAATCTGCCTGCCAACGCAAGGGACACGGGTTTGAGCCCTGGTCCGGGGAGATCCCACATGCCACCGAGCACCTCAGCCCGTGCACCACAACTACTGAGTCTGCGTGCCACAACTACTGAAGCCCACGTGCCTAGAGCCTGTGCTTCACAACAAGAGAAGCCACTGGAATGAGAAGCCCACGTACCGCAACGAAGAGGAGCCCCCGCTCACCACAATTAGAGAAAGCCCGCGTGCAGCAACGAAGACACAACGCAGCCAAAAATAAATTAAGTTTTAAAAAAAGCAAGGCGTAAGCTGTTATCACCTTTTATAACTTAACCTTATATGCTACTTCCACTTCATTTTATTGGTTATAAGTGAGTCATTAAGACCAGATAAGATTCAAGGGGAAGGGATATGGTCCCCCACCTCTAGAGGGGAGGAGTGTCAAAACTGGCACTGCATTTTCACTCTGTATAGGGCAGGAACTGTGTCTTAGTTATTCCCTGAATCCCTACCATCTAACTTGGGTCATGGCACAGAGTAGACACCCAGTGAGTGATTGGCAGATAAAGCAATGAATAAGTGAATGAAGGAAGGAACCGTTACCCCATTGGAGAGGGTATCTCTGAGGAGTATAGACATTTAGTCTTTTTCACTTATTTTTGTGTTTGCATTGGATTTGGTTTTTTATTTCAACAATAAAATAAATCACGGTATGTAAAAGACCTGCAGAGTAGAAAAGAAGGTCAATGGTATTATGACACTTTTGCTCTTAAGGAGCATTCTATGGTCATTAATTCTTCCTCAACCCCATATAGTCTCCTATTTTGGGATATGTTCCATGGTTTCCAACTGGACATTTGATTTTATTTTTTTGAATTTTATTTATTTTTTTATACAGCAGGTTCCTATTACTTATCCATTTTATACACATTAGTTTATATAGGTCAATCCCAATCTCCCAATTCATCACTCCACCACGCTCCTCACCACCACTTACTCCCCTTGGTGTCCATACATTTGTTCTCTGCATATGTGTCTCAATTTCTGCCCTGCAAACTGGTCCATCTGTACCATTTTTCTAGGTTCCACATATATGCGTTAATATATGATATTTGTTTTTTTCTTTCTGACTTACTTCACTCTGTATGACAGTCTCTAGATCCATCCACGTCTCTACAAATGACCCAATTTCGTTCCTTTTTATGGCTGAGTAATATTCCATTGTAGATATGTACCACATCTTCTTTATCCATTCATCTGTCAATGGGCATTTAGGCTGCTTCCAAGTCCGGGCTATTGTAAATAGTGCTGCAATGAACACTGGGGTGCATGTGCCTTTTTGAATTATGGTTTTTTCAGGGTATATGCCCAGTAGTGGGATTGCTGGGTCATATGGTAGTTCTATTTTTAGTTTTTTAAAGAACCTCCATACTGTTCTCCATAGTGGCTGTATCAATTTACATTCCCACCAACAGTGCAAGAGGGTTCCCTTTTCTCCACACCCTCTCCAGCATTTGTTGTTTGTAGATTTTCTGATGAAGCCCATTCTAACTAGTGTGAGGTGATACCTCATTGTAGTTTTGATTTGCATTTCTCTAATAGTTAGTGATGTTGAGCAGCTTTTCATGTGCTTCTTGGCCATCTGAATGTCTTCATTGGAGAAATGTCTATTTAGGTCTTCTGCCCATTTTTGGATTGGGCTGTTTGTTTTTTTAATATTGAGCTATTTATATATTTTGGAGATTGTTGGTCCATTGATTCGTTTGCAAATATTTTCTCCCATTCTGAGGGTTGTCTTTTCGTCTTGTTTGTAGTTTCCTTTGCTGTGCAAAAACTTTTAAGTTTCATTAGGTCCTATTTGTTTATTTTTGTTTTTTCCATTACTCTAGGAGGTGGATCAAAAAATATCTTGCTGTGATTTATGTCAAAGAATGTTCTTCCTATGTTTTCCTCTAAGAGTTTTATAGTGCCCGGTCTTACATTTAGGTATCTAATCCATTTTATTTTATTATTATTTTTTTTTTTTGCGGTACGCGGGCCTCTCACTGTTGTGGCCTCTCCTGCTGCGGAGCACAGGCTCCGGACGCGCAGGCTCAGTGGCCATGGCTCACGGGCCCAGCCGCTCCGCGGCATGTGGGATCTTCCCGGACCGGGGCACGAACCCGTGTCCCCTGCATCGGCAGGCGGACTCTCAACCACTGCGCCACCAGGGAAGCCCCTCTAATCCATTTTGAGTTTGTTTTTGTGGATGGTGTTAAGGAGTGTTCTAATTTCATTCTTTTACATGCAGCTGTCCAGTTTTCCCAGCACCACTTATTGAAGAGGCTGTCTTTTCTCCACTGTATATTCTTGCCTCCTTTGTCATAGATTAGTTGACCATAGGTGTGTGGGTTTATCTCTGGGCTTTCTATCCTGTTCCATTGATCTATATTTCTGTTTTTGTGCCAGTACCGTATTGTCTTGATTACTGCAGCTTTGTAGTATAGTCTGAAGGCAGGGAGTCTGATTACTCCAGCTCCATTTTTTTCCCTCAAGATTGCTTTGGCTATTCGGGGTCTGTTGTGTCTCCATAAAAATTTTAAGATTCTTTGTTCTAGTTCTGTAAAAAATGCCATTGGTAATTTGATAGAGATTCCTTTGAATCTGTAGATTGCTTTGAGTAGTATAGTTATTTTCACAATATTGATTTTTCTAATCCAAGAACATGGTATATCTCTCCATCTGTTTGCATCATCTTTAATTTCTTTCATCACTGTCTTATAGTTTTCTGCATACAGGTCTTTTGTCTTCCTAGGTAGGTTTATGCCTAGGTATTTTATTCTTTTAGTTGCAATGGTACATGGGAGTGTTTCCTTAATTTCTCTTTCAGATTGTTCATCATTACTGTATAGGAATGCAAGAGATTTCTGTGCATTAATTCTGTATCCTGCAACTTTACCAAAGTCATTGATTAGCTCTAGTAGTTTTCTGGTTGCATCTTTAGGATTCTCTATGTAGAGTATCATGTCATCTGCAGACAGTGACAGTTTTACTTCTTCCTTTCCAATCTGTATTCCTTTTATTTCTTTTTCTTCTCTGACTGCTGTGGCTAGGACCTCCAAAACTATGTTGAATAACAGTGGCGAGAGTGGACATCCTTGTCTTGTTCCTGATCTTAGAGGAAATGCTTTTAGTTTTTCACCATTGAGAATGATGTTTGCTGTGGGCTTCTCATATGTGGGCTTTATTATGCTGAGATAGGTTCCCTTTATGCCCACTTTCTGGAGAGTTTTTATCATAAATGGGTGTTGAATTTTATCAAAAGGTTTTTTTGCATCTATTGAGATGATCATATGGCTTTTATTCTTCAATTTGTTAATATGGTGTATCGATTGATTTGCATATATTGAAGAATCCTTGCATCCCTGGGATAAATCCCACTTGATCGTGGTGTATGATCCTTTTAACGTGTTGTTGGATTCTGGTTGCTACTATTTTGTTGAGGATTTTTGTATCTATATTCATCAGTGATATTGGTCTGTAGTTTCCTTTGTTTGTAGTATCTTTGGTTTTGGTATCAAGGTGATGGTGGCCTCATAGAATGAGTTTGGGAGTGTTCCTTCCTCTGCAATTTTTTAAAAGAGTTTGAGAAGGATGGGTGTTAGCTCTTCTCTAAATGTTTGATAGAATTCACCTGTGAAGGCATCTGGTCCTGGACTTTTGTTTGTTGGAAGATTTTTAGTCACAGTTTCAATTTCATTACTTGTGATTGGTCTGTTCATATTTTCTATTTCTTCCTGGTTCAGTCTTGGAAGGTTATACCTTTCTAAGAATTTGTCCATTTCTTCCAGGTTGTCCATTTTATTGGCATAGAGTTGCTTGTAGTAGTCTCTTAGGATGCTTTGTATTTCTGCGGTGTCTGTTGTAACTTCTCCTTTTTCATTTCTAATTTTTTTGATTTGAGTCCTCTCCCTCTTTTTCTTGATGAGTCTGGCTAACGGTTTATCAATTTTGTTTATCGTCTCAAAGAACCAGCTTCTAGTTTTATTGATCTCTGCTATTGTTTTCTTTGTTTCTATTTCATTTATCTCTGCTCTGATCTTTATGATTTCCTTCTTTCTACTAACTTTGTGGTACGCGGGCCTCTCACCGCTGTGGCCTCTCCCACCACGGAGCACAGGCTCGGGACGCGCAGGCCCAGTGGCCACGGCCCAAGGGCCCGGCCGCTCCGCGGCACGTGGGATCCTCCCGGACCAGGGCACGAACCCGCACCCCCCGCATCGGCAGGCATACTCCCAACCACTGCACCACCAGGGAAGCCCTTCTAGTTCTTTTAGGTGTTAGGTTAGAGTGTTTATTTGTGATGTTTGTTGTTTCTTGAGGTAGGTTGTATAGCTATAAACTTCCCTCTTACAACTGCTTTTGCTGCATCCCATAGATTTGGATCATTGTGTTTTCATTGTCTTTTGTCTCTAGCAATTTTTTGATTTCCTCTTTGATTTCTTCAGTGATCTCTTGGTTATTTAGTAATGCAGTGTTTAGCCTCCATGTGTTTGTATTTTTTACAGATTTTTTCCTGTAATTGATATCTAATCTCATAGCTTGGTGCTTAGAAAAGATACTTGATATGATTTCAATTTTCGTAAATTTACCAAGGCTTGATTTGTGACCCCAGATATGATCTATCTGGAGAATGTTCCATGAGCACTTGAGAAGAAAGTGAATTCTGTTGTTTGTGGATGGAATATCTTATAAATATCATTTAAGTCCATCTTGCTTAATGTATCATTTAAAGCTTGTGTTTCCTTATTTATTTTCATTTTGGATGATCTGTCCATTGGTGACAGTGGGGTGTTTAAGGCCCCTACTATGATTGTGTTACTGTGGATTTCCCCTTTTATGGCTCTTAGCATTTGCCTTGTGTATTGAGGTGCTCCTATGTTGGGCACATAAATATTTATAATTGTTATATCTTCTTCTTGGATTGATCCCTTGATCATTATGTAGTATCCTTCTTTGTCTCTTGTAATAGTCTTCATTTTAAAGTCTATTTTATCTGATATGAGTATTGCTACTCCTACTTTCTCTTGATTTCCATTTGCATGGAATATCTTTTCCCATCCCCTCACTTTCAGTCTGTATGTGTCCCTAGGTCTGAAGTGGGTCTCTTGTAGACAGCATATATATGGGTCTTGTTTTTGTATCCATTCAGCAAGCCTGTGTCTTTTGGTTGGAGCATTTAATCCATTCACGTTTAAGGGAATTATGGTATGTATGTTCCTATGACTGTTTTCTTAATTGTTTTGGGTTTGTTTTTGTAGGTCCTTTTCTTCTCTTGTATTTCCCACTTAGAGAAGTTCCTTTAACATTTGTCGTAGAGCTGGTTTGGCGGTGCTGAATTCTCTTCGCTTTTGCTTGTCTGTAAAGCTTTTGACTTCTCCATCGAATCTCAATGAGATCCTTGCTGGGTAGAGTAATCTTGCTTGTAGGTTCTTCCCTTTCATCACTTTAAATATATCATGCCACTCCCTTCTGGCTTGTAGAGTTTCTGCTAGAAATCAGCTGTCAACCTTATGGGAGTTCCCTTGTATGTTATTTGTCATTTTTCCCTTGCTGCTTTCAATAATTTTTCTTTGTCTTTAATTTCTGCCAATTTAATTTCTATGTGTCTCCACATGTTTCTCCTTGGGTTTATCCTGTATGGGACTCTCTGCACTTCCTGGACTTGGGTGGCTATTTCCTTTCCCATGTTAGGGAAGTTTTCGACTATAATCTCTCCAAATATTTTCTCGGGTCCTTTCTTTCTCTCTTCTCCTTCTGGCACCCCTATAATGCAAACGTTGGTGTGTTTAATGTTGTCCCAGAGGTCTCTTAGGGTGTCTTCATTTCTTTTCATTCTTTTTTCTTTATTCTGTTCCACAGCAGTGAACTCCACCATTCTGTTTTCCAGGTCACTTACCTGTTCTTCTGCCTCAGTTATTCTGCTATTGATTCCTTCTAGTGTAGTTTTCATTTCAGTTATTGTATTGTTCATCTCTGTTTGTTTGTTCTTGAATTCTTCTAGAGGTTTGGTAACATTTCTTGCATCTTCTTCATCCTTGCCTCCATTCTTTTCCCTAGGTCCTGGATCATCTTCACTATCATTATTCTGAATTCTTTGCCTGGAAGGTTTCCTATCTCCACTTCATTTAGTTGTTTTTCTGGGGTTTTATCTTGTTCCTTCATCTGGTACATAGCCCTCTGCCTTTTCATCTTGTCTGTCTTTCTGTGAATGTGGTTTTTGTTCCACAGGCTGCAGGATTGTAGTTCTCCTTGCTTCTGCTGTCTGCCCTCTGGTGGATGAGGCTATCTAAGAGGCTTCTGCAAGTTTTCTGATGGGAGGGACTGGTGGTGGGTAGACCTGGGTGTTGCTCTGGTGGGCAGAGCTCAGTAAAACTTTAATCCACTTGACTGCTGATGGGTGGGGCTGGGTTCCCTCCCTGTTGGTTGTTTGGCCTGAAGCACCCCAACACTGGAGCCTACCTGGGCTCTTTGGTGGGGCTAATGGCGGACTCTGGGAGGGCTCAAGCCAAGGAGTACTTCCCAGAACTTCTGCTGCCAGTGTCCTTGCCCTCATGGTGAGCCACAGCCACCCCCCGCCTCTGCAGGAGACCCTCCAACAATAGCAGGCAGGTCTGGTTCAGTCTCCTATGGGGTCACTGCTCCTTCCCTTGGTGGGTCCTGATGTGCACACTACTTTGTGTGTGCCCTCCAAGAGTGGAATCCCTCTTTTCCCCAGTCCTGTCAGAGTCCTGCGATCAAATCCCACTAGTCTTCAAAGTCTGATTCTCTAGGAATTCCTCCTCCCATTGCCGGACCCCCAGGTTGGGAAGCCTGACATGGGGCTCAGAACCTTCACTCTAGTGGGTGGACTTCTGTGGTATAAGTGTTCTCCAGTCTGCGAGTCACCCACCCAGCAGTTATGGGATGTGATCTTATTGTGATTGCGCCCCTCCTACCCTCTCATTGTGGCTTCTCCTTTGTCTTTGGATGTGGGGTATCTTTTTTGGTGAGTTCCAGTGTCTTTGTGTCGATGATTTTTCAGCAGTTAGTTGTGACTCCGGTGCTCTCACAAGAGGGAGTGAGAGCATGTCCTTCTACTCCGCCATCTTGAACCAATCCTGTCATTATCCCAGTAGGACATTTTTGAAATCAAGTTCTACCAGAAGAAATTGAATATTTCATGGTGAGGTCTGAGCTGACTTCCTCAATTTGCCTGCCCAGCTCTTCTTTCTCTGTATTCTCCCAGTTGACTTCTAGCCTTTCCATCCCTTTCCCCTCTCCACACCCCTCCCCATCCTGCCGTCTTTCCTTTCCCCTCCCCTGCTCTTCCTCACTCCGTGCCCCCCTCCAATGCCACATCCTCTAGCTTGGGGGTGGGAGTGTCTCCAGAGCTGTTAGAGGAGTCAAGGAATGGGAAGCCAACACCTCCCTCCCCTAGAGAATGTCCAGATTTGGATTAGGGCCATCGGCCCCTGGAATTCTCTTCCTCACTGCTTTGGTATATGGTGTTTCATTGCTTTTATGGGCACCAACTTATGATGTCACATGAAAGGCTTAAAGCTCCTGTGGCTGCAAACTAGCACAAAAAGCCCAATTTTTACAGAGACACAACAGAAAATAATTCTTTAAGAAGAAAAACCATGACAGTGGGAATCTGCCATTCCCAAATTAGCATTTGGAAAACTCTAGTCACACAAACATACGCCAGTAGAGACCTCAGAGAGCATCTTGCCCAATTCCTCCAGTAACAAACAGGGAGATGGGAGCCAAAGAGGAAGAGTTATAACAACCAGCATTTACTGGGTGCTGACTCGGCCCCAGGCACTTCACTACTTTATTCCAGTTGTGCAACCACCAGATGAATTGGAATCATTAACCCAATTTCCAAGATGAAGAGACAGAAGCTCAGAGCGGGTCAGTAACTTCTGCAAGGTCACACAGCTAGAAAATGGCAGAGTAGACATTTGAACCCAGTATCTAGGATGAGTCCCTGAACTGTGCTCTTAACCATCAGACTAAACTGTGTTTCTTTCTTTCTTTTTTTTTTTTTTTTTTTTGCGGTACGTGGGCCTCTCACTGCTGTGGCCTCTCCCGTTGTGGAGCACAGGCTCCAGACGCACAGGCCCAGCGGCTATGGCTCATGGGCCCAGCCACTCCGCGGCATGCGGGATCTTCCCGGACCGGGGCACGAGCTCGCGTCCCCTGCATCGTCAGGCGGACCCCCAACCACTGCGCCACCAGGGAAGCCCTAAACTGTGTTTCTAAGTGACCTTTTATTCTCCCTTCCCCACCCTGGGTCACACATCTTAATAGCTAATAGACTAATTTCCCAAAGGTAAGTTGAGCAGTGCCTGGAATTCAACAAGTGATGCTGTAGTTCAAGTCAAAGTCAGACTTTGTTAAACTGAATTCTAATTCAGAGCAGAGAGCCTAAGAGACTTTGGGGATGGTCCTTCGTAGAAACCACCATGCGCTTACAGCGAGTAAGGACTATGGCAGTGTGGTTCAAGGCTCCTTCCTAACAATCTCGCTGTGCTTCAGTTTCCTCATCTATAAAATGGGAGATAGCAATAGTTATCTGCTTGATAGGGTAGATAGAAGGGGCAAATAAAGTTAATAAGCATAAAGTTCCTAGAACAGTTTCTGACACATAGTAAGCTCTTAATAAGAATCTGATCTGTTATTACTCAATGTTATATCTCCAGGGCCTAACATACTTCTTAGCACATGGAAAGTGCTCAATAAATATTTGTTGAATAAATGAAGAGAAATATATTAGTAATTGTAATGGCATTCATCTGTTCTTTACCCTCTCAAAACAGAAAACAAGAAACAATGAGTTTCTCCTTGATTTTACCTTATAGTTTTTCCTAATGTGGAAGCCTGATTCTTCTGTTCTTGAAACTCTTCCTTGGCAAAGCCTGGAGGAGCCTGAGGACCAGCTGTTTTCCACTTTAGTTCTTTTCTGAGGCCCATTTTACCAAGGAAGAGACATCTTAAAAGTGTGGAAGACCACAGCCTCAGGACTCAGTTACAACTGTCAAAAACTCAACCCAATTTGGAAGAAGCCAAGAACTGAATTTCTAGACTCAACTATAAACTACATGGATGACTTCAGGCATGGCTAGATCCAGGGATTCAAATGATGTCATTGGGACTTGGTCTTGTTTGATCCCTAGCTCTGCCTTCTTCAATGATGGTTCTATTCTCTGGCAAGTTTTCCCCTGTGATGGCAGGATAGCCGTCAGCAGTTTCAGATTTATATCCCCACAGCTCCAAAACCAGGGGACACAAAGCACTTACTTTCATCACTCCAGCCAAAGTCCCAGTTTTAGCTCTGAGTGGACCAAATTGGGTCTTGTGTTCATCCCTGAACCAATCACTGTGGCTTCAGGAATGAAACACTTTGATTTTCCAGGCTTCATACATGTGTCCTCCACCTTGATCTCAAAGGGGTAGAGCCAGCCCCAAACAAACTATATGGACTAACACTAAGATGCTATTCCCAGTGGAAGACAAAGTAGACTGGCAGGCACAAATAGCAAACTTCCACTAAAACTAGACATAAGATAGGGGTGCCCAGCAAGTCTACAGCACCTTCTTTAAAAGGGTGGTAAATATGCAATCCCCATCTTACCTAAAGCTTTTTCTTCTATCACACCCCACAAATCTCTTTCTAGCTCTAAGACAGTGATTTTCAAAACTTTTAACCTCTTCCTCCAGCAAAAAATAAAACTTTTATTAAAAAGTAGTCTATATATGAACTGAAACAAATGTTTCAACAAACCAGTTTACTTTTTACTAACCGCAGTGTACTCTGATAGTTTCTACTCTATTGCATTCCATTCCATTCTATTCTAATTTATTCCATTATATTCCTTCCTTTCCACTCCATTCCATTTCATTCTGTTATTTTTATTAGTCAGGAAAATGCTTGCTAGGCTCTGAAGCCCTAAATCTCAATGGCTTAACAAAATAAAAGTTCATTTCTTGCTCATGCCCTAGCCCAATGCAGATTAGGCATCTCTACTTAGTGGCTTCCTTCCCCCTCCAGGGATCAAGGCTCTTTCCATATTATGATGCCACCACCTTTAACACAGGATTGTGGGAGAAAGGAGCGAGAGGGGGAGAGAGACAGAGACACACACACACACACACACACACACACACAGAGTCATCCAGGGGATTTCATGGCTTATCTCACTTTTGTCTACACTCCAGGGCCATAGTTACAAGGCTCCAACCTAACTGTAAGGGCCACAGGGAAACACAGTCTGAGCACCCAAGGAAGAGCAAGTGGGATTGATGAGCACCCAGACAGTATATGCCACACTCTTCTAGTTTAGTTTGCTAAGAAAGAGGAAATGCTGGTTCTGTCTGACCCACTCCATGGGAGTCAGGACTCCGTAATGGTTGCAAAGCCTTAACTGGAAACACCTGGCCCTAGCAGCCTGCATTAATGTTTTTCCTCCTTGCGGACTAAACCTTTCTCGCTTCTGCCATTCTAGTCTCATTCCGAGCCACCTGACTTCTTCGTCCCTGATGAGGAGACCCTGACCACCTTTCCGACCACATTCCTCCCCATCCCCACCCCCAAATCTGTCCCTGACTTTGCCTGAGAACCGTCTGCCTCACATTCCCAGACTCCTTGAAGGAGTCTGTGGCTGCTGTGGCAGCCACGGCTCCCGTCCCCTGCCGCAAGCTGTCCTCCATCTCTCTCCACCCATCTGTCTACTTTCTTACCCTGGCCAGCCCTGGGACCTGTGGTGAGCAGGCTTTTCTTCCATTTCCTGTCCTGAGACAGTAAATGAGACCAGGTTCTGTGGGGCAGCTAATGGTCCCCGGAACTCTGGGGCTCTGCCTAGGTCGGGACTGAAGTAATTGAGCCAGCCAGGCATGTAATAAGATAGCTCTCCCTGCTCTCTCCCCCAGCGCCCCCCACTACTGCGGTGAGTGGCCATGGAATCTGATTCTAGCAGCATCTTTATCTCCGCAATAGGCCTCAGGGTTCATTATCTAAAAAGCCTTGGCTGTTAGCAAAGTAGCAATTCCATTACCATAGAGGAGAGCTGTCCCTTTAAAACCAAGCAGTGGGGAGGAGGCCAGGCTCTTGGGTTCCCCAATTATAAGGCTTTCTGGTTCTGGAAGAATTGCAGGCTTACTGCTGCTCAAGTTGAAAACAATTTTAGTCAATGTTTAAATGGTGCCTACTGTGTGCTAGACACGGTTCCATGTGCTTTACAATATTAACTCAGTTAAGCCTCTGAGAAATTCTAAAGATGAGAAAACTGAGGCTCAGAGAGGGCAAGGATATGCCAAATGTCACACAGCTAAAAAAGAGTAGAGCCAAGATTCAACTTAGGCAACCTGTTTCCAGAAACTGCCTTCTCAACCACTAGGTTATACTCTTCCCATGAGAATAATTTTTATTTGTATATAATATTTATATGCTGCTTACAGTTCTTGAAATGCTTTCACCTACTTTTCTCACCCTCACAAGAACCCTGTGATCTAGACAGTATGATGAGAAGGGGGCTCCTGTTTTACCATGGAGAAAATTGATATGCTTTACAGCTAGCTTGAACCATCTTCCAAGGGCCAACTGTTAAATTTTCAGGAATTTTGGAAGCCCATTATAAATGATGGTCATTATTTAAAATGTAATTATAGAAATTTACAATTAGATAAATTATATTCAGACAAAGGTAATACATACTCAAAACTCATCACTTCCTAATCCATTTATGACATTTTGCGCTTATCCTGGCACTTGAGCTTACCTGTATCTCTCCCGCACGTGTAGGGGGGAAAGCATGTATCATAGAGTGCCACCCAGCAACCCTTCCCAACTCCACATCGAGTGACATCACATTGGTAGCTTGAAGTCAGCCACAGTGGTAGTATTTACACTAGGGAAATCAGCAAATTCTATAAGAGTCCCTTCTCTGCCCTTCTTCCCCGAAGGGAGATGGTTGTTAAATATTTACCAGAGCACCCCTATTCCCGTGAGTCTGACCATCTCTGCTCCATGAATGTCTCAGGTGTGTGCTTAATGTGACTTATTTTCCTGTCCTTCTCTGGAGATACTATTGTGTCTCCAAGGCCTAACATGGTCTCCTTCCTCTCAAGTTCCTTATCAAGACCTCAGCCCAGTCTCCTGCGCCTCTCTGCCCTTTCTCTTTTTGACTCCCACTTCCCAGAAGGACCTTCCCAAGCAGCCCACAGCTGCCCACACTTGGCCTGAGTCCTCTGATATCCAGCCAACCCCGTGGCCCTCATTCCTGCCAGGGCCAAGTTCTACCTTCATTGCAACTTCCAAGCACAAACACCCACTCACCCTCCTGTTTTCCTTCTCAGGCGCTGGAGTCGGTGAGGCCCGAAAATGTTCCTGCCTGAAAATGTTCTCTCGCACGATCCACCTGAGCCGGGTGGGCCAGGGATGGTTAATTTCTCTGTGTGTGTTCCCTGGGAGCCCGCTGCAGATCAAAGAATGGTCCTTCCCTAATCTTAGTGCGGAACACCCCTAACCATGCCAAACGCTCCTGCTTGGCAGCCTGGGCCCTGACTTATGGGCATTCATGGGGGCAGGGATGTTAGTGAACCAACTGACACCTAATAAGCGTGAAATATGCTTATGTATCTTCATTCTCTATGAAATGCAGTTAGATTTTTTTTCAATTAAGGATTTCCTTTCATTCACTAGTTCCTTTGCAGCCCCGTGGACTTGTGAGAATTCTAGAACGTTATCATAATCTATGAATATAGGTAGGGCTCATTACATGCCAGGCACTGTCATAACTGCTTGAATAATCCGAAGAGGTAGGTACGATTATCACCTCTATTTGAAAGATGAGAAAAATGAGGCACGGAGAGGTTAAGTGATTTGCCCAAGGTCACACAGCTTATAAAGGTAAAGCCAGGTCTTGAACCCAAGTGGTCTGGCTTGAAAGTATATGCTTTTAATGGCTATGCTGAAGTGATCTTAACTCTACCTGGTGGTTCTCCCTCTAGGCTTTGACAGTATTCTGTTTATACTGGGGTTAAGAACTTACCGCATTTTATTGCTATTATCTGTCTACAAGTTTGTCTACACCCACTCTGGTTCTTCACCTTAAACCCCTTGAGGAAAGGAATCATGTCTTACTTTTATTTTTGTCCAGGATTCAGGGCAGAGTCTAGTATGTGTTAAGTGCTCACCAAATGTTAGTTAAAATGAATGCCCCTCCTTGCTTTCAAGATGAGGAAACTCATCACTCTCAACTGAGACCCAGAGATATGATAAAGAAGATGACAGAGGCCAGGCAAGAACCCAGGTCACCTGGCCCCCAGTCTGGCACTTGTTCTGCCCTGCTTCTCTGTTCCTGTTAGCTTGGGGGATCGGGGGCCAGGTTATGGGGACCTAGAGCAGGCTGGCACTGCCCACCCACCACATTGGAACACTGGTCCATGGCTTCTCCCAGAAAGGGTGTGCATGTCCCAAATCCACCCCCAGGACACAGAGAAAAGATAAGTGACCATTGCTGTGCTGATCACTGCCTGCTGGCGCAGGTGGACACGGCTAGCACTGGAAGCCAGCCTCCAGCCTCATCTCATAAGATATACAGATGCCCATAGGACCGAAGAAGACTTAAGAATGAAATCCAGAGTCTCATCGTTCACTTTATGTGCATTAGGACTATTCTAACCCAAATCTTGTCAAGGAAAAGGCAGAGAGATCCCGCCGCCACTACTAACACACACACACATACACACACACACACACACACACACTTTGTCAGAGTCTCCTAACACAGGCAGAGATTACCTGAATTTCATCCACCTTTTTTTTTGAAGCTTTGAGTTTTAACTGGCTGTTTTCATCCTTATCCTTAGGTGTAGAGAAAAAAAACTTCTGTTTAAGCTAATTGCAAATAGCCAGAAAAAGAAAAGGGGGGCAGGTGCTGTGTTATTTTACAACACGTAAACACATGACAAGTAAAAAAGATAATACCAGGGATTTAAAAAATTCCATTAACCTCTGGGATATCACAAGGTCTGTGTAATTCATAGGAACTATACAATGAAATGTTGATAGTGTCACTAAGGTCCTGGCAAAGCTTGAAGCACCTTTGACAGATCAAAGAAAAAATAAAACATTATTCCATTTAGGTGCAGTGTTATGGATAACTTGGCATTATAGTTCTTTGGAAATGATTAACTCCATGTGGTATTGATGGTTACAATCCATTTTCTGGCATAATGAATTAGGCATTCCTCCATTGTTCCGTAGCTTGGCTCCATTCTGTGTATATATATCAATGGTGACTTTTTTTTTATACCTTTCGGTTTCACACACACACAAAATAAAAACACAGTCCATAGGCTGCCAGAGAAAGAACACGAGCTCAAAGCTGATTTATTTGTATCACCCTGAGTAACCTATTTCCTACCTGAGACATGAAACCACATCAAGGGGGGGAACCGTTTTTTATTTCTATGAACTGGGAGGGAAATTGCTACTCTTCAAGCTGGAAACTCTGAAACCTTTGCTGCAAAGTGTCCATTTTTATCTAACACTTTCTCCTTCTGAAAAGCCCTTGTTTTTAAGGAATAATTCTTCCAACAAAGACTCGCCCATCAGGCATCCCACTCATGATTAGTTAATCTGTGAAAATGAGAAACAACCTCTAAGTGGCCGATATACTTTAGCAGCAAGAGCTAATCACAGCCAGCCCCTAATTTCTGAAACTCACGACTGTCTTGTGACTCTGGGATTTTTAAACTGCAGGAACACCAATAGAAACGAGGTAAAAAGAAGAGTCAGCTAGTGTGGTATCTTGATTAAATTCCGTTGTAGTGTCCCTGTGTTAGGTTTGTTTTGTTTTGTTTTGTTTGTTTGTTTTTTAATGAGGAGCTGCCTCTGAGACTGCTAATCTGTCTTTAACATCATGGCATTTCCTTAGAGTACGCTGAACCATCTCCGTGGCATTTAAAAGTGAAATATTTGCTTCAGAAATAAAAAAGATAGGCAATAAAATAGAGCTGTAAACAAGCCTTCATGGCTTTATATTTCACAGATAAATACACAGTAAGTTCAAACTAGAATTGAATTCCTAAAGCAATACTCCACTAATCTGTATTCGGGGGTCTCAAGCGTATTATCTGTAATTTACAACCAATTTAAATGGCATTAACGGTCTTCCCCTTCTGGGAATTTAAATTCGCATCCTACCATTGAATTAAACAGTGACTGCATATTTTCTATAGGGGACAGAATGCTCGTTGATGTTGTTTTGAATAATGGAGCATCTATTCATGCACAGGGTGCAATGTGCTCCTTTGTCCTCAATGTAATTGAAGCAAAATGTGAGTTTAAAAGATTTTTCCCCCTTAGCCAAAGGTTTGTTGATTGGTGTCTATTTTCATCTACTCCAAATTAAGAAAACAGTCATCTCTCACTGCACTGAAAAATCATTTACCCAAAACAGCCCTGAATGAAGGGAGGTCAAATTTTGCCTAATTTGATCTTTTCAAAGACAGAACAAGATGTCAGAGAATACTGCAGACTAAACTTAGGGGGAATTATATTGTGGAATAACTTACAATTCTTCTCTAGGACCAAGAGAATTAGAAGCGGAGGATAAGGAAAAGGGGAGAATACAGCCTGTTTCCAAAGTAAGAAACTTAAATAACCTTGCTCTCCCACGCTAAACTACACTGAAGCGGGAAGGGAGACTTCTTGCAAATCATGGAATCTGATGCCTTAGGAATCCAGGGATGGCGAATTCATGTGGGGTGCTATCCGTTTCCCATAGTGTGCCCGTGGCAGACGTCAGTAATCAATGATAGCCTTCTCTGCCATTGAGTGAAGATGGAGCCATAAATCAAGTGCTCTGGGTAGCCAGTAGCAGTTGATGTGAGTTGGCACTGTCTGCCATTTCAGCTAAGCTACCTATCTCATTTAATAGATGGTTCTAGAAAGACGGAGTGCCCCTCCAAAGGCCTCAGAGCTGGCCATTGGCAGATCAGAACTAAGAACTTGCCACTACTGATGGCTCAGTAGCGCCCTTTCCACCTAACACCACCAGCATGCTCTCTGAGCCTGTCGTGTGGATCATTATATCCCCAGGGCAGAGCACCTAGTAGGTGCTCAATAATTACTTTCTTTAACTGAATGAATGAATGAGAGAGATACAAAGTGTTAAACCTTTATCATAATGGGAAAGAAGTTCCTTCTTTGGAATAAATAATCCTCTGACCCAGCTGGACATAATTAGACAAGGTCCAAAATTTTAGCATCTGTTTACCAAAGCTTTTATTCAGCGATAGAGAAAATCACATATATCAATAATATCAACAAGAACTAAGCATTTAAGAGAAGAAATTGTTTTCAAAGACCTTAAAGCCCTTTGGAAATATCTATTAATATATAACCGACATGCAATGGCAAATTATTATTCAACAAAGAAGTAACTGAAGACTTCACTGCCGAATTTGAAATAAGATCATATTGAAAAATTGAATAATTCAGACTTTTCAAGAACTGAAATGGGATTTTCTGTTTATTACTCTTTTTAGTATTCTAGTGTATTTCCCTTAAAGAAGTAAAAGACTAAGTGTTCCTGACACTTGTCTAGAGAGTATCAAAGTTCTGTGATATTAAATGTCAGCACTTTTGCTTTACAATCTTTACATGTTCAGGATTTGAAATGATGAAAAATATAAAAGTTCAACTGTCCCACATTCTTAACATAAGCATATCCCAGTGGTTCAGGCAGGGACACTTTTGCACCCCAAGGGACATTTGGCGATGTCTAGAGACATTTTTGGCTGTCACAACTGGGGCTAGGGGGTGTTACTTACATCTACGGGTGGAGGCCAGAGATGCTGCCGAACATCCTACAATACACAGAACACCCCCAACGACACAGAGTTATCCAGCCCAAAATGTCAATAGTGCCAAGGTGGAGAGACCATGGTCTATCCCCTCTACCCAGGACTGTTCGTATCCATTCATCCCCACGCTGAGTTTAGAATGTACTGATCTGTGGCAAGGAGAACATTTAACTCTAGGTACCAGAATATTTTATTTCTCTCTTTTTTCTTAAGATATCCAGTTTTCTTACGCTGAGGGAAAGGTAACAACTGATATTCCTCTTGTTTGCCTTCTCCTGGAGCCAAACTAAGGATTAGCTCAGGTAGCTCAATTCTGGGATTTTCAAGAGCACAGAGAAGGATTTCAGGAGCTCCCTAGGGTCCCAGATACACTCTGCTCACGTACTGCACATTAGTCTAATAAAGGCAGGCAGGGGCAGGAACTGCCCACTACTGCATAAGCCCGAGGATGGCTTCCCTTTGAAGGTTTATGACCAAGGTGTATAGACCAAAGAGTGGAATTTTGTTGTTGCTGTTCCTCTACTAATTCCAGTTCTGCTGCTAACTGGCTTTGTGATCTGGGAGACTGTAAGCACATTGCTGGTATTTTCTGCTTCTCAACTCTTCTATCAGTTCTGTGGCACTCATTATGTTCTACTGGAAGATAAAGGGGGATAGTAAAAGCCAAGATGTTTCAAGTGCTATTCGGTGGGGGGGGGGGTAGTGCTTCTAACTCTGTGTCCTGTTTACCCTGTAGCTCCATGGTTCCATGCTTGACACAAAATAAGTGCCTAATAAATAAGTATTGGCAACACTTTAGAAACTATTTGGCAGTGTCTACTGAAGCTGAACTGTGACCTAGTAATTATACTCCAAGGTGTGTACCCCGAAGAAATGGGTGCATATGTCCTGCAAAGGACAAGTACAAGATGGCTCATAGCAGCTTTATGAATAATAGCCAAAAAATACCAAAAACTCAAGTGTTCATTGGCAGAAGAGTGGATACATAGTGTTCACACAGTGGAATGATATAGTTCAATAAAAAAGATTCAACTATTACACATACAACTCTCAGCAGAGGGCCTGGTAGCAAGGGATGCTTAGTAATGATAACGACAGTGATAATGGTAATGGTAATTACTGAGCACTCACCACATGCCAGGGGCTTTCAGGGGGTTACACATACTAATTCATTTCACTCTCAGAACAAACCTATGGGGTATCTTCTATTTCTGTTACCATTTTACAGAAGAGAATAGTGAGGCACAGAGAGGTTAAGTAAAATTCGGTTGAGCTAATCTGAAATACAGGTACATCCTGACCTTTTTTTAAAAAAAAAATAAGTACAATATATAAAGCAATATTGGGGAAATTAAAAAGCAACGGCCTGCCTTATATTTAGTATGGACATATCTTTTCTCCCCTGTATTTTAGTGCTTTTTTCTAGACCTTTGTGTCTGGTACCTTTTGGCCAATATTGTTTTTCAAAATCCAAAGCCCACGCAGATGCTGCTCTTGTGATTAAAGGCTACCATTTGAAGTGCTCAGTTAGAGGCAACCTGAGGAGGCATTATGCCTTTGATCTGCCTCGCCTGTCCAGCGTCAGGGCCATTTCTGGACTCCCGGAGAGCAGGCACTCAATGGAAACCTGAGGGTGAAGTTTTGAGGCAGGTCAGGGGGAACTCGGGGACCTCAGCTTCCCTTCCTGGCCTGGCAGAGAATGAAGGCCACGCCCCTCCGGGGGTGCGGAGCAGCAAAGGGGTGTTGGAAAGGGCCACTCCTCCCACCAGGCAGTTTGCAGATCTCCACAGTTAATATGGTACCCACGCTTTACAGTGGGTTCATGGAAATCTCGTTCAGGCTGTCGTATGCTCTGTTGTGCCCCAAGAGTTTATCTGGTTTGGTGTGACAGTGTTGAGACAACTGGAGTGGGGGAAGAGTTACCCGAGTAATGAGCACTGAAGTTGTGTCTCAACTGTTCACATCAAATGCTTCTGCACATTATTTTGGACTCACAAAAATTTCTCCATTAGGAAAGGAAATAATAAATACAGGTGACAAGGGAAGACTCTTTCACCACCACCCTCCTTCCTTCACACTGGGAAAAGCTGCCATTGGTAATATCAAATTCATCTGAGGGTGTGTGTGTGTGTGTGTGTGTGTGAGAGAGAGAGAGAGAGAGAGAGAGAGAGAGAGAGAGAGAGAGAGAGAGAGAGAGAGAGAGAGGAATACGCATGGAGAGTTGAAATCACATCCTTGCCGCAAGTTTATTTATGATTTGCTCAAGGTTTATTCCCCACCCCCATCCCTGAATCTCCATTGGCAGGGTTCTGAGAGGGCAGAGATGGGACTATTGAATCCCTTCATCTGCAGCTCATCTCAGCTCTCACGGCAGCTGGTGCCTCCCCTCTATAGAGCTGGCCCTCACGGATGCCGTTACTTGGGGAGCCGGAAGTTCTGCGAGGTGATAGCGTGAGACCTGCTTCCTTGGGGGCTGTTCTGGACAGTGGTTGACAGTAGCTCAAAAATTCAGTAGGTTCAATGCTTTCAACTGGATTTAACTGGCCATCTTTCACGGGGCCCAAAATAATAAAGCGCCACCCCCGCCCAAATTTGCGAAGAATCAATTTGAGAACAGAAGACAGTGACTTAGTCTTGGAATTCCTGGGACACTGAATAAAAATTCCCTTTCTTTAAGGAAAGCTTCTAGAACTTTTTTTAATTAAAAAATATTTTACATAAGTAAAATTAGTTATTTATTAATAGACTTTTTAAATTATACAAGTAATGGAAGGTCACTGTAAACTTATAAATTCGAGAAGTAAAAAGAAGAAATTACAGCAACACTCACAGAACCAAAATTTGGCATATAACCTTCCAGTTTCCCCAAATGTATATGTGTATGTTTCTACAATTACTTTTTATGGAATACAAACATACTTAGTATTAGTGATTTGTAACCTGTTTTTTTTTTATTAAATAGTAGCACTTGAACATCTTTTCAGGTTAATAAATAAGCTTCTGCACTATTACTTAATACAGTTGCCTAGTATTCCATTGTGTGATGTACTAAAATTAATTAAACCAGTCCCCTTTTATGGACATGTTTCTGAAACTGATTATTTCTTGTTTCCCACCATCATAAATAAAACTGTGATGGAAATTCCCTGGTGGTCCAGTGGTTAGGCCTCGGCACTTTCACTGCCAAGGGCCCGGGTTCAATCCCTGGTCAGGGAACTAAAATCCTGCAAGGCTCACAGCGCAACCAAAAAAAAAACAAAAAACAAACAAACAAAACCCTCCAAAAACCTGAAGGTCTTTAATTAACTTAATTAACTTCCTTCAATTGTTAAAATATGACTTCACTCATTTAATAAATAAATAAAACTGTGATGAATAATCCTGTATGCAAATCTTTGCTTACACTCAGGTATGTTCTCTTAGAAAAGATTGCTAGGACTGTCACTGATGGGGCAAAGGACATTTTTAAGGCTTTTGATATGTATTAGCGACTTGCCTCCAGAAAGGCAGCACTGGCCCACTCATCCACCACAAGTGTAAAAGAGTGCCTACTCCCAAAGACAGTGGGGTTTGTTTAAACAACATTTTTAAAGCCAGTGATTAACTTCCTTTCTATTGCTTTTCGCCTCATCCCGTGATGTCCTTGGCATCTCTCTGTTCTCTAACCACTGCTCTGGTACTGTCAGAGAGCCAAGAGAGAGGGTAGAGCCCTAAGCAGAACCCACTGAAGGAACTGGTTTTGGCAAACTCTCAAGGAATTTCAGTTTCGTGCTGGAACAAAACAACACAAAGAGCTACCCATTCATTCTGTGCAGGAGGATATTTACATTACGTTTTATAACAGTCATAAATGAAAATGGCATTAATCTGCCAAGTTGTTGTTTTCAAAAGAGAAAAAGGGAGGAGGTGATTGACCTACCAGAGAAAGCCCTATGTCTGTCAGAGCTTTGCTGTGAGTATGATTTTAAATAGCAGGGCAAAGGTGATGAAACCAGCTCAACATCTCTGTCTCTATGGCAACAGCATCCTCGCTCTGAGGCTCTGACATAGCGGCAGGGACCAAAATACACACTCCTCATGCACAATTACACTGCAAGTTAGGAGTTTCTTTTTATTCCTTGTAAATGCACGATTTAAAAATATGAGCAAGGAAAGGGAAAGAGTAAATCATGCACAGCTAGAGGAGAGTCTTTAAAATGACTAAGCGAACAAAATGAACATCCAAAGGGCTTGATAAAGTCTGCAGCCTACACTTAATATGTACAGAGACATTGAAAATCTTTCTCATTGGAGAGTAGAAAAAATATCTATGCATGCATATAAGTGCGTGCATTAACTTTTTTAAATGTCCTTTCCTTAAATTTTTAATACAGGTCAATCTTGCTTTCAGCATAGGCACTTAGCTCAGGTTATGATTTAATCAGTTAAAGCAGCCACTGAATTTACATAGCTGGAAGCTCCTCATATGCTAAACCCAACAAAACTTCAAAGAAACTGCATTAGCCCTGAGTTGTGGAGGGGATAAGTGGCCCCCTTTAAGGTCAGTAAAAACCTACTGGTCACTAATACATCTTTGAATCCTGCCGAAGTCTACCTTTCTATTTATTTTTAAATAAACTTGAAACTTAAAAAAGTGCAGAATGGTGATTATAAACTATTGGGTACTTTCTGAGCTGGCAAGTGAGTAATGTTCAAGAGACCTGGAGTGATGATATAACTACTAAAGCTACTTAGCATTTAGTTCTCAGAGAATGTACCTCAATAAATGTTGGGCAAATAAATGAATGAACAAGAACTACCAAGGGAATATGAAATAGACACGTGATAGGTTCCCTATATATGTACTTCCACTGAACATGTCAAGACCATCCAATTCAGTGGATCTCAACCAGGGACAATTGTGCCTCCCAGGTGACATCTGGCAGTGTCTGGAGACATTTTTGTCACAACTGGGGAAGGGGGCCTACTGGCATCTAGTGGGTGGAGGCCAGGAACACTGCTTAACATCCTAGAGTATACAGGATAGCCCTCTACAACAAAGAGGGTTCTACGGGTAGATTAAACGGTTTTAAATTCTGTATTCTGTAAAAAGGCAAGATTCTTCTTGAACTGGGTATTAGTATTTTCCTCATTGTTTTTATTATCGCATCATTTCACCCTTGCTTTAAACACAACATGTTCTATTTTGTTTTAGGTAAACACTCCTGAAAGTAAAATAAATAAATAAAAATAAAAGCACAGAATTCATTCTTTCAATAAGAACATCTGCAAAGTGGCTGGCACAGAGGAATGCTGGATAAATATTAGCTGTGGTTATTCTTCCATACATTTTTAGCTTGAAAAAACCATATACACAAAATAACGTACTGTGGGTTCAGTGCTGAGATAACAAATAAAGAAAACCACTTAAGTACACACTGCCCAACACCTTTGAAACTCCTGTGTGTCTCCTCCCTGATACTATTCAATCGCTCACCTCAGAAAACCATTATTCTACTCTTGTTAATCACGTCCTTGATAGAGATACAGATATATAAATTATTTGGCTTTTCTTGTCCTTGAACTTTATATAAATGGAATCATACTGTATTTTTGTGCATTGCTCATTTCACTCAATTCTATGCTTTTTTCTATGTTTCTTCATGTTCATGTGTATAGGTATCATTTATCCATTTTCACCGCTGTATATTATTCTACTGGATGGCTATATCACAATTTATTTATTCCTTTTACCAGCGTTGGACATTGCTTTTTCAGTTTTTGCCTATCATAAATAAGGCTGCTATGTACACTGTTATACATCTCTCCTGGGGCACATGCACAAGGGTTTCTTTAGAGTAAAATTAGCAGGCTGAAGGTTTCTGAATGTGAACTTTACTAGGTAATGCCAAATTCTTTTCCAAAATTTTGCTGTACCAATTTGCACACTTATCAACAGTGTATAAGGAATAGTATTGCTCCAAGATACAGAAATAATCAACAATTGTTACAGTCACTTCTCAGTTTTGCATTTTGGTAGGCATGAAATGGTATCTCATTGTGGTATTAATAATTAATTTATTAATGAAATAAACAGTTTTTCAATTGTGTATGGTCATTTGTGTTTCTCTTGCTGTAAAATATTTGTTAAAGACTTCTGCATAATTTTCTATTGGGTTAATATGTATTGTAATAGGCAGACTTCTAAGATGACCTCCAATGATCCCCACTTCCTGATACTCATGCTCTCGTGTAAGCCCCCCGCTTGAGTGTGGACTGGACCTAGTGATGTGCTTCCAACAAACGGAATATGTCAAAAGTGATAAGGCGCCCCTTCCAAGATTAGGTTACAAAACACTGTGACTGTGTCTTGCTAGCACGCTCTCTTGCTGGCACCCTCTCCTGCCCTCTGGCTTGCTCCCCCGGTGAGGCCAACTGCCAGCTGTGAGAGGCTCCATGGATTGGCCCACGGGGCAAGGAACTGAGGGAGGCCTCCTGCCAACAGCTCATGAGGAACTGAGGCCCTAGTCCAACAACTCACGAGGAACGGAATCCTGCCAACAACCACATGAGTGTGAGCTTGGAAGTGGATCCCGCCCACTCAGTCTTTGAGACGACTGCCACCTGTGAGAGGGCCTGAAGCAGAGGATGCTACTAAACCTTGTCCAGATTCCTGACCTACAGAATCTGTGAGATCATAAAGGTGTGTTGCTTTAAACTTCTAAGTGTTGGGGTTATTTGTTACACAGCAATAGAAAACACACACACACACATACACAAAGATGTGTGTGTTTGTATAAGAAATCGATAACATATACATATAATACATTCTGGATAAGAATTATTTGTTCCAGGACATGGAAGCAACCTAAGTGTCCATCAACAGATGAACGGATAAAGAAGATGTGGCACATATATACAATGGAATATTACTCAGCCATAAAAAGAAACGAAATTGAGCTATTTGTAGTGAGGTGGATGGACCTAGAGTCTGTCATACAGAGTGAAGTAAGTTAGAAAGAGAAAAACAAATACCGTATGCTAACACACATATATGGAATAATAATTTTAAAAAGTTCTGAAGAACCTAGGGGCAAGACGGGAATAAAGACACAGACTTACTAGAGAATGGACTTGAGGATATGGGGAGGGGGAAGGGTAAGCTGGGACGATGTGAGAGAGTGGCATGGACATATATACACTACCAAATGTAAAATAGATAGCTAGTGGGAAGCAGCCGCATAGCACAGGGAGATCAGCTCGGTGCTTTGTGACCACTGAGAGGGGTGGGCTAGGGAGGGTGGGAGGGAGATGCAAGAGGGAGGAGATATGGGGATATATGTATATGTGTAGCTGATTCAGTTTGCTATACAGCAGAAACTAACATACCATTGTAAAGCAATTATACTCCAATAAAGATGTTTTTTAAAAAAAGAATTATTTGTTAGTTTTCTAACAAAAAACTGTTAGAAACAACATGCCAAATATCTTCATTCAAATTGTGGCTATTTTTTCACTCTATTAATGGTGACTTTTTATATAAAGGAGTCCTGAAGTTTAATGTAACCAAATGCATCAATCTTTTTCTTTAAAGTTTAAACTTTTTGTGTCTTATTTAAGAAATCATTCCCTCCCCCCAGGGTGGTCATATCAATATTTTCTTGTTTTCTTCTAAAAGTTTTTAAGGTTTGCCCTTCACATTTAAGTTCTTAATCCATCTGGAATGGATGTTTGTGTATAATAAGGTAAAGGTTCATTTCATATGGTGTATGGTGAGGTAGGTATTCATTTCCATTCCTTCCCCTTAGGAATAGCCGATTCTCCCACAACCGTGTATTGAATAGTTCATTTTTTTCTTCCCAATTTTCAATTATAACTGTCATATCAGGTTTTCATATATGTATGAGTCTGTGTCTGGGATTTCTTTTCTCTTCCATTGTCTAGCCCTTGTCAAGAGTACATTGTCTTTACTATAGTTACATAGCAAGTCATGATATTTGGGGAGTCAAATTTCTCCACCTGCTTTCTCTTCTTTAGGAGCATCTGGGCTATCCTTGGGCATTACCATTCATGTATGCTTTAGAAACAGCATGCCAAGATCAAGCTTGTTGGAATGCCATTGAATTTGTAGATACATTTGGAGAGAGTAGAATCCTCCTATCTATGAACATAGTATGTTCATAAATGACTTATTTAGGTCTTTAACACCTTTCAATAAAGTTTTATAATTTATTCCATAGAATTCTTATACATTTTTGTTAGATTTACTCTTAGATACCTTATATACTTCTGTTATCATTATAATTGGTATTTTTTAAAAATTCTTTTCCTGATGTGTAAAACTGCTGATGTATAAAAATCAAGTTGAATTTTGTATATTGATCGGAGCTCCAAAATCATAATTATATTCAAGAAAAAAATGGATAGATTTTCCCTTAACTTTCCAGGAAAGCATTTGAGGTATTAAATGAAATAAAACTGTAATTAAATTATAATCACCTTCTAATAATAATTTATATATTTCTACCCCAGAGTGAATTTAGACATTTTTCATTCATTGATATGAAAAGAATTAAACTGTATAATTAAAACTCGATATTCTTTTCTTTATTTCTTCACATTTGACTAATGTTTGAACTTTCCGGTTGTTGGGTCTCCAGCCCTGACTGCTCATCAGCACTGTTCGCTCCTTAGTCTGAGGGGCTGGGGTGCTATAGATTCTTTCTCCTGTCCATATATGATTTCCTCAGATCTATTCCCTACCTCCTCTCGAGGAATTTCCTACTCCCCATAATACTTAAGGGAAGCTAAGGTACTATAACAAAGAGAACCCAAGCAGCTCTGCCCCCTAGAGTCATTCAGGGACCCAGGTTCCTTCCACTTTGTAGCTTGCCAAACCCCTAGAGGTAAGGGTTCTTAACCTGGGGGGCCCATGGATAGAATTCTGGAGGTTCATGAACTTGGATGCGGGAAAATTACCATTATTTTAACTAACCTTATATGAGTTTCCTACTGCTGCTGTAACAAGTTACTACAAACTTAGTGACTTTAAACAACACAAATTTATTCTCTTACAGTTGTGGAGGTCAGGAGGACACTTGTGATTATGTTCAGGGCTCACCTGAATAGTCCAGGATGGTCTTCCATCTCAGTATCCTAATCTAACCACATTTGCTGTAAAGTCTCTTTTACCACGTAAGGGAAAAGTCACAGGTTCTGAGGATTAGGTCATGGATACCTTTGGGGACCATTATTCAGCCTACCACAAATCCCCAAATGAAACTCAGCATTTCCTTACATTATGAATGTAGACAACAGCCCATAATAGTACTAGCAGTACCTGGGACTTTGTCACCAATAGAAATCACGGATACTCTCCATATCATATTACAGTTGTTACAGATATGTTGGATTTATGGAGGTGATTAGACGCACTACCAGATCTTGTTAGTCAATGCATTACTAAAAATGTACATATAGTACAATTTCACAGACTTGATAAATACAAATTTTTTTTAATCCTATGTTTTTCACCCTATGCATTTAAACTTAAGTCTGAAAGATTCTTTAGCTTCATCAAACTGGCATAAAACTTAGCATAAAACCTTCCCTAAAGCATTGTCACTACCTGCATGGTTAAAGTTTGTCTGGTTCTAGCCTGGAAGTATTAAGAAAGCATGGAAGAGGCATATTCAATGTCTTTAGACCTAGGCACTGAAGGGACACATATTATTTCTAGTCACATTCCGTTTTCAAGAACATTAGCCTGCATCAGAATCCCCCGGAGGGCTTGTTAAAATACAGACTGCGGGCTCCAACCCCAGAGTTTCTTGGGTGGGGCCCAAGAACTTGCATTTCTAACCAACTCTCAGATGAGGATGATTCTTTGAGAACCACTGGTCTAGAGCATAGTCAGATGGCCACAAATAACTGCAAGGAATGCTAGGAAATGTGTAGCTAGGCAGTTACATTTAAATACACTGTTCGCTGTACAGAGGGGCTCAAATGCAAGAACACGGGAGAGGTATTCAACGTATCTGGCAACAACTCTATTACTATGGAAGATGGGGAGAATGGATTTTAGTGACCAGATATGAGCCTTCACCACAGTCCCCTACTAGAGTCTATCTACTGCCCAGACCTGACTCTCCCATGAGGTATGTAGAAATCCGGGGGGTCCTCCCCAGACACAGATGCCCAGGGTGGGTTTGTATAAGTAATGGGGAGGTGCCCTTGTCCCATTCTGCTACCCTTGCATGGTTTGCAGTATCCAGGAACAGCTACGATGAGACCTATTGGAGTGCATATTTATTCTCTGTGCTGTGGTTCCAGGAATAGTGTAGAAACACAGCTTTTGACTCATGACTCAATACTAATGGGTACCATGCTTGCATAGCTGAAGAGGGAAATCAGAATCCCACATTGCTGTCATGAAGACAGGAAACCCCAGTAATGAGCTAGTGCAACAAAATAGTAAAGATGAATGGTTGCAGGCCACCAATGAGACAGTACAACATAACCAAGTTGGTAGATGTCATAGTGGAAGGATTCTATCATCTCCAAGGAAAGCTCTGATCTGAAGCTATTCTTTACACTGAGTACAGTCGACACTTGGTATTTTGATCTGCGGTTGGCTGAATCCGCGGATGCGAAACCCGTGCATACGGAGGACCGAGTGTACTAAGCCATTTTATATAAGGGATTTGAGCATCCACAGATTTTGGAATTCGTGGGAGTCCTGGAACCAACTCCCCACGGACACCGAAGGAAGACTGTATAAGATGACTTTTTTTTTTTTTTTTTTGGTCTGCGTTGGGTCTTCGTTGCTACGCACAGGCCTTCTCTAGCTGCGGCAAGTGGGGGCTAGTCTTCGTTGCAGTGTGCGCGCTTCTCATTGCAGTGGCTTCTCTTGCAGTGGCTTCTCTTGTTGCGGAGCACGGGCTCTAGGCACGCGGGCTTCAGTAGTTGTGGCACACGGGTTCAGCAGTTGTGGCTCACGGGCTCTAGAGTGCAGGCTCAGCAGTTGTGGCACATGGGCTTAGTTGCTCCATGGCACGTGGGAACTTCCTGGACCAGGGGTCAAACCCGTGTCCCCGGCATTGGAAGGTGGATTCTTAACCACTGCACCACCAGGGAAGTCCCTGTATAAGATGACTTTTGATAGGTTCCATAATCAAGTTGGAGCTTCTCTTAAATAGTCTATCCACTGCTCCGGCAACACTCTGATTCAGCCAGATTATCTGTCTTGAGTTCCTGTACTGAATGGCTTGGTACAGTAAACAGATTTCCAGAAACATCAACCTGGCAAGGATTACTGTGAGAGTTTAGGAAAGTTAAAAACCTTCTTAGCCTTAAATATTGCCATCTGCTCAATGGAGACTATATCATCTGTCCTCAGCAAGAGGCAGTTTGGCATATCAGAAAGCGTGGGCTCTGAGGTCAGACTATCTGGCTTCAAACTGTAGAAACTTGGGAGAATGGCTGAATCTCCTTGCAACGGGAGCCTCATTTCCTCCGTCTCTAAGGTGGGGCCCATTATACTATCCTTACAGCATACGGATGGAGGCTTCCACCAGGCCACTAGGCGTTTCCACCAGTCTCACACTAGCCCAGTGCCTGATTCATCGTAGACACCCACCTAATCATTGGTGCCTTGCCTCTTGCTCCTGTGCGTATCTTGCTTGGGGAGCGTTTGGGTATACCACTGCTGTAACCGAAAGAGTAATAAGTATTGAAATCTGCAGCATTATAAAAGATGTATTTAGAGCAGCAAGGGATTAGCTATGACAATAATAGCCTGCATATGGGAATTAAGCCCCAGATCATGGGGAAAAAGAGAGAACTTGGGCTAAGTTTTAAAAAGACGTGCTTACTAAGGAAGAAAGATACATTTTTTCCACCCCCCACCCGCCCCCCAGTGCAAGTTATTTTCCTCAGGACTTAGACAAGGAGGGTAAAGCTGAGGTTCTTTGAAATAGAGGCTGTGCACTCCCTGCTCCTTTTCTTAAACCAAATCTAATAGCTGGGCTTTGTCTGAGAAACTTCATGAACTGTAATTGTAATTTCAAGAATCGCTATACCAAGAGCCCCTGAAACCACTAATGGAGAGAAATTTGGGTCTTTTCGTACATCCTGCTATTTCCTTTCAGATCATCAAAGTTCCTTATAGGAATAACAAACAGTTGTTTGGATTCTGCTTGCAATGGCCCGGACCAAAGGCTAGAAAGCACTCCTCTGCATGCAGCCTGGCTAGAAATAGTCATACGAGAAAGGAATTTTTCCCCAAGAAGCTCTTTAAGCCGCCCATGCTGGACCTGATTAATTCAGGAGAGCAGTGTCCAGGAAAATGCTTTTCATTCCAGTTAAGCTCTTTCTGGCTCTGGCTCTTTTCCTTCCTCAATTCAAGGAGTCTGAAGATGCACTTTCTAAAGCATCCTAGTCTCTCTCATACAGAAGGGGAATGTTCAGTCCCACAAAAGGAATACAGAAATGATTCCTTCTAGATGGCTTTCGACTCACGGGATTTCTGTCTTTCAGTGTCTTCAGAAGGTGAAGACAATTCTGATTTCGGTGGCATTGGAAGAATTGGGGCAGATAGCCATTAGTGGCGGAAAACTGGAATAATGACTATGACGGCAACAATCACCACAAAACATGTCTGGGGCAACATCACTTTCAGTCTGTGTATTTCTTCTAGACTAATCCCCCGCCCTTAGTCGCCCAGTTTGAGTAATGACATGTCCTTGGTGCTGAGCAAAGCAGGTTGATTTCATCTATTCTGCTCTCCGTGTTCCTCTTGTGGGAGGGCAAGACTGTAAAATGATGGTGGGGATAGTAAATTTTTGTTATTTATTGGCAGGACTTTCTATGCCCTTTGCTAAAAGCTCTCACTGGGAGAAGCCGGCAGCAAGGAGGAAAGTATTTCTTTAGCATAGTTGTCATTTTTCAGTGAATGGAATGTAGTTAAAAAGGTCATAAATGCTGCCTCTATCTACTCACAGAGTAGTATCATCACAAGTGCCAATATTTCATATTGAAGTTAAAATCAATTAATTCTTTAAAATTTCCTGTTTTTGAGTAAGTGGCTAAAATGGGGCTACCTTTCAGCGTTATATTAACTGTAGTCTCTGCAACCTTTAGGGACTCATTTAAACATTAGCACCCTAAGGATCACAAGTGGCAGCACGTGCTTCCCTAATTACTGAAAGCTGGCTTCATATCTGGTTGTAAAAATACAAATCGGCCTCTCTTACTCTGTGTTGGCTCAGACAGCAGCTGCTTATGATATAAAAAATATGATGGCTGGCTGGTTTACGGCATCCACTATAAATACAAGGATATTTTATTCATCTGAGGAAAACCATGAATTGGATCAAGACAAGTTAGAAGAAAAAGCAGGAGTTTACATTTTAGTGAGTGTCACAAAACACACCCCAGGTGGAGGATTTGAGCCCTGGGCTGCTTTTCTGGCAGAAGCCCCTCTCCAAAACTTCCCCCACCCCGACATGTGGGAATCCCCGGAGCCCACCATCTTCCCTAAAGGATTCATCTTCTCCAAAAGATACTGGGGCTAGTAGGGAAAGGAGGAGCCACTGTTGTGTCTGCAGAAGAATTGAAATCATGGACATTTCTATACAATCCGATGATTGAAAGGCACCTGCGGTATTATCTAGTACGAATGCCCTTCATGTCGGGAAGCACCATGTCAAAATTCCCCAAAGGTGAACTGCCAATATCAGTGTCCAAAACGTCACTATATTATAAGGCGAGCCATTTGTTTTCAGGACATTAGACTATTTGTACATGAGGCTAAGGTGTGATTCCCTATAACTTTACTGCATTGGCTTTAGTTCTGATTTTTCCAGCGCCACATATTTAATGAGCTATTTACATACTGCCTCATTCCATAGAGGATTTGAGGCAGCTTACAACTAATAGTATGCACAGGGTATCCAAAGAGAAAAATGAAAAGTTGAGAGAATCCAGTAAAGAGAAGATGAGGGTTAGAAATACACACACCCAGGAGCCAGATTCAGACCAGAAATGTCTTCCTTACCAGGTCTTTTAGGGTTGTTGGAGGTAGCCTCCAATGTGGTTCTGTATTTCCTGACAGTCAGATATTTCCTACCAATGAGAGGGAAGAGAAACTGCAAAAAGGCTCCATGAGAACAGGAATATGTGCCCATTTTGTTCTCTGCTGGGTCCCCATGCAGGTGCTCAATCAGTATATGTTGAATGAATGTTGAGTCAAAGAGGAAAATGCACTCAATTACGAGATTCAGGGTATTGGTAAGATCAAAAAGAATAAATTGTTCAGAAGAAGCAATTGCTAGAAATAAAACTGAAGTTCCTTTGAGTCCTCAAACAGAGAACAGAATGTAACAAAGCAGATGACGCCCTTGACAATTTTCCTACAATGGGTCAAAGAATGAATTTCCTCCACTGTTTCTCATAATGATACTCAGGACGGACAGAAAGTACAAAGGCCGAAGTGCTGTTCAATAAAAAGGAATTCTACAAGAGGACAAATAATGAAATACAAGTAAGTCTAAAAAGTTTTAACTCCGAGTTTTTCAGAGGCACATGTATATACCCCCAGAAGCTTGTGTCTCTATCGGAGACAGACATTAAATACAGATTAAACACCCTGGGTGCTGAATTTACTGGAAGATGGAGTTGGGGGGAAAAAAGGCAAGAAAGAGACTAGTCCATAATTTAAGCCCTTGCTACTCAGAGTATGCACAGACCAGCACATCTGGCACCATCTGGGGGCTTATTAGAAATTCAGAATCTCAGTCTTTCCTCCAGACCTACTCAATTAGAACCTACATGTTAACAAGATCCCCAGGTGATTCATACACAGAAAAATTTGAGAAGTGCCTCTTCAATCCATTATTCTTATATTCAGAGAGAAATGGATCATTTATGGAGCAAACTGTAAGATTCCCATAACTGTTAAAGATAATATGAGAAACTCACTAGTGGCTGGCAGTTGGGGCCACACCTCTGGATGGGTGGGGAGGTCGTGAGAGCTCAGGCTGTTCTGTCCTTAAAGACGGGAGTGTTGGAGAAGATTGCTCTGATTTGCTGAGAAAGAAAATCTAAACTCTTTAAGTTTTTTTTTAACTTGTTTATTGGAGTATAGTTGCTTTACAATAGTGTGTTAGTTTCTGCTTTACAACAAAGTGAATCACCTATACATATACATATGTCCCCATACCTCTTACCTGTTGCATCTCCCTCCCACCCTCCCTATCCCACCCCTCTAGGTGGTCACAAAGCACCGAGTGATCTCCCTGTGCTATGCAGCTGCTTCCCACTAGCTGTCTATTCTACGTTTGGTAGTGTATATGTGTCCATGCCACTCTCTCACTTCGTCCCAGCTTACCCTTCCCTCTCCGTGTGTCCTCAAGTCCATTCTCTACATCTGCGTCTTTATTCCCGTCCTGCTCCTAGGTTCTTCAGAACTTTTTTTTTTTTTTTTTAGTTTCCATATATATGTGTTAGGATACGGTATTTGTTTTTCTCTTTCTGACTTACTTCACTCTGTATGACAGACTCTAAGTCCATCCACCTCACTACAAATAACTCAATTTCATTTCTTTTTATGGCTGAGTAATATTCCGTTGTATATATGTGCCACATCTTCTTTACCAATTCATCTGTCAATGGACACATAGGTTGCTTCCATGTCCTGGCTATTGTAAACAGAGCTGCAATGAACATTGTGGTACATGACTCTTTTTGAATTATGGTTTTCTCAGGGTATATGCCCAGTAGTGGGATTGCTGAGTCATATGGTAGTTCTATTTTTTAAGTTCCTTTTTTAAGAAACCTCCATACTGTTCTCCATAGTGGCTGTATCAATTTACATTCGCACCAACAGTGCAAGAGGATTCCCCTTTCTCCACACCCTCTCCAGCATTTATTGTCTGTAGATTTTTTGATGGTGGCCATTCTGACCGATGTGAGGTGAGACCTCATGGTAGTTTTGATTTGCATTTCTCTAATGATTAGTGGGGTTGAGCATCCTTTCATGTGTTTGCTGGCAATCTGTATATCTTCTTGGGAGAAATGTCTATTTAGGTCTTCTGCCCATTTTTGGATTGGGTTGTTTGTTTTTTTGATATTGAGCTGCATGAGCTGCTACTAAATTTTGGAGATTAATCCTTTGTCAGTTGCTTCATTTGCAAATATTTTCTCCCATTCTGTGGGCTTTCTTTTCATCTTGTTTATGGTTTCCTTTGCTGTGTAAAAGCTTTTAAATTTCATTAGGTCCCATTTGTTTATTTTTGTTTTTATTTCCATTTCTCTAGGAGGTGGGTCAAAAAGGATCTTGCTATGATTTCTGTCATAGAGTCTTCTGCCTATGTTTTCCTCTAAGAGTCTTATAGTATCTGGCCATACATTTAGGTCTTTAATCCATTTTGAGTATATTTCTGTGGATGGTGTTAGGGAGCGTTCTAATTTCATTCTTTTACATGTAGCTGTCCAGTTTTCCCAGCACCACTTATTGAAGAGGCTGTTTTTTTTCTCCATTGTATATTCTTGCCTCCTTTATCAAAAATAAGGTGACCATACGTGCGTGGGTTTATCTCTGGGCTTTCTATCCTGTTCCATTGATCTATATTTCTGTTTTTGTGCCAGTACCATACTGTCTTGATTACTGTAGCTTTGTAGTATAGTCTGAAGTCAGGGAGCCTGATTCCTCCAGCTCCGTTTTCTTTCTCAAGATTGCTTTGGCTATTCGGGGTCTTTTGTGTTTCTGTACAAATTGTGAAATTTTTTGTTCCAGTTCTGTGAAAAATGCCATTGGTAATTTGATAGGGATTGCATTGAATCTGTAGATTGCTTGGGTAGTATAGTCATTTTCACAATATTGATTCTTCCAATCCAAGAACATGGTATATCCCTCCATCTGTTTGTATCATCTTTAATTTTTTTCATCACTGTCTTATAGTTCTCTGCATACAGGTCTTTTGTCTCCTTAGGTAGGTTTATTCCTAGGTATTTTATTCTTTTTGTTGCAATGGTAAATGGGAGTTAAACTCTTTAAGTATTTAAAGACTGCTCTGAAATCCTTATCCTCTCCCCACTAGAGTGTTTCTTTTTTTTGATTGAATGTAACACTCTGTCTGTCTTTAATCATTCTTCATATCAGGGAATTATTGACAGTAGTACCCTGGCAGACCCACTGTCTGGAAAACAAAGTCTTGATTTACAGCATTTGCTGATTACCATGGTGTAAATACTCTCACCATGACCCGTTTCAAGCTACTAAGGGTTTAACAACCAGCTCACAAAATTCCTGAATATCTAGCAATTTCCAGCAAGTGAGTACCAGCTGGCTCCAGCATACCATTAGTTCCAGACCCTTTTCCACCCTGGCTGCCTGTACCAGATCCATTGCAGTTTGTCAGACTGCCATGATCTGAGTACAAAAACCCAGGCAGAGTTTGGCAGGTACCAAGTACAAGGGAATTAACCTTCCCATTATACTATAATTAATGTAGTCCAAGATCACATTCGATCCTTGGCAGCCGTGCACACTTTGGCTCACAGTGAGTTACAATATATAAAGATCCTAAGACTCCCCCTTTACCACCACTATACTAATGTTGGCCCATGTCTTTTTCACACTGTTTTTGTATAGTTTAATTTTTAAACAAAAATACATACATTTATATGCATCCTTATTGTATTTAATCTTGTTCATTTTAACTCTTCATTCTACCTTGTGGAGAACCCTCTGACTTCTGAACATGTCACTGGCTATGGAATCTATTCGTCTCTAT
Organism: Stenella coeruleoalba; assembly: GCF_951394435.1. NCBI lineage: Eukaryota > Metazoa > Chordata > Mammalia > Artiodactyla > Delphinidae > Stenella > Stenella coeruleoalba. The sequence goes on from NC_137152.1 coordinate 14,095,321, forward strand.
TCTGCATCTTCTACACATTCACTGAGCTTTCCTCATTAAGTGTTTATTAGAGCGTTTAATAAGAAGTAGAGTAGGACAGGGTTAAGAGGAAGGCTGTTACAACAGTATTGGAATCTAGCTCAAAGTTGACATTCAAGACCAGATGTGAATTCACATATCTATTCTATTATCTCTTTACTTCTCATCCACAAAAATATGATAGCCCTGTTTAATAGCTTGCTGAGATCCAGATACACTATGTCTAAGGCATTCTTCTTACTGGCAATTTTCGGAACACTATCCAGACGAAGGGAAAAAGAATTGAGTTTGGCTTTAGAAGGATTTCTTAACAATAATCGCTTTCCATTTTAAGTGCTTCCAAATCAACTATTTAATAATACACTTATAATTTTTCCAAGGACCAATGCCCAGCTCAATGACTTGATACTATGGTGTTTCACTCATAACTGGAAGGATTCACCTGTGCAGAAAACCAAGCAAACTGGGAGAGGCTGATTCTTTCTTTATTTTTTTTTAACGAGAACAGTTGTTTGCTTATTTTTTTATAAATTTATTTATTTATTTGTTTTATTTTTGGCTGTGTTGCGTCTTCGTTGTGGTGCACGGGCTTCTCATTGTGGTGGCTTCTCTTGCTGCGGAGCACGGGCTTCAGTAGTTGTGGCACGTGGGCTCTAGAGTGCAGGCTCAGTAGTTGTAGCGCACAGGCTTAGTTGCTCCGTGGCATGTGGGATCTTCCCGGGCCAGGGATCAAATCCGTGTCCCCTGCATTGGCAGGTGGATTCTTAACCACTGCACCACCAGGGAAGCCCGAGAGGCTGATTCTTAAAGTTAGACTCAGTTGCTGGAATGGACAGGGAGTTGGAAATGATCTGAGCGATAGGGGCAAGTTTTGAACCCATAGGTGGAACATGGTGGGTGGAGAGTATAATTTCACACAAGGCTTCGTCAAAAGCAATTGTTGTCACGGAGGTCTCTCAAGAGGTAACAGGGAATAGGGACTTCCCTGGTGGCAAAGTAGATAAGACTCTGCGCTCCCAATGCAGGTGGTCAGGGTTCAATCCCTGGTCAGGGAACTAGATCCCACATGCATGCCCTTACTAAGAGCTCGCATGCCACAACTAAGGAGCCAGCGAGCCGCAACTAAGACCCAGCACAACCAAATCAATCAATCAATCGATAAGTATGTTTTTAAAAAAAGAGGTAACAGGGAATAGAAGTGGCAGGCAAGTAGACGCAAGGAAAGGTTCTGTACAGTGACCTGAGGAGACTGGGATATCAGAGTCTTCTGTCCACAAGTTGCAAGCTAGGGTCCAAGAACAGACTCCAATACTTAACTTAGGGATACATAATACAAGGAAGGACCCAGGGCCCCAAACTGAGACATAAGGTCAGGGTGGGGATGGTAGCCAATAGCATATGATGGTGGACTTGCAAAGCATTAAGCTAGGACTTCTCTTACTGAAGTCACCCCTTGCCCCAGAACCTGGCTTGGGCTGAACTTTTAAGAGGCTATCAGATGATTCCCAGCCAGGGAGAAAGGGAGAATAAGAGGGCAGGGAACTAGACAGATACTGAAATCTTAAATCTGTGAGCAGCATGGTGCAATGCCAATCCAAAGAATTAGACTTCAGAGTCAAATCCTGGCTCTGCCATCTACTGGCAATACATGGTAAACAGATTATTTAACCTCTCTGTGGTCTCAGTTTCCTCATCTAAAAAGTGAAGCTAGTATGAGTACCTACCTCATAAGATTATTGTGAGGAACTGATGAAGCCACATGTGTAAAGCACTCAGAACCAGCGCCTGGCACCTAGTAAGTACTATGTACATGTTTGCTACTAGTATCATTTGCCTTTTCCAGTTAGAGAAATCTGGATATGCGCCAATTCTCTAGCATTTATTCCCCTGTCCATCATTTTCCTGGTAACCAATAGCAGTTCTGTTATCTCATCTCATTCTTTCAATGATCCCAGATATAATTTGCCTAGGCCTCGAGATTTTTAACTCATTTAAAGCAGATAGGAGATTTTAAAATATTACTTAATATCTCTTCACTTCCTTCTTAAGCCTTGTACGAGAATGCTGCTGAAGTCTCACATATGAATCTGTCTGATCCCCCTGTTCCTATTTTAATATTTCTTTCTTGTTGGAAGCTGCAGAGGCGTGAAATTTGGGGGAGGAAGTCCATAAGATATCAGGCCAAGAAAACCTCTTGAAGTAGTGCAAAGTGGCCTTGATAGGTAATTAGAAGATCTGGTTTTGAGTCTTGCTGTCTGACACAGCAGTTTGCATGGGGCAAGTGGCTTAACCTCTCTGGTTCCTGAGTCCTTATTTGTCAGAGAGGGTTTTGAATGAGATATTATCCATCCCTGCTTGGTCTGCTGCGGTAGTCACTTACCATGTGTGGCTCCTGAGCCCTTGAACTGTGGCAAGTCCGAACTGAGATATGCTAGAAATGTACAATACCACATTTTGAAGACTGAGTGCCAAAAAGAATATAAAGTATCTCGTTAATATTTTTATATTAATCACATGTTGAAATGAGCACACCTTGGATATACCATGTTAATTAAATGTTATTACAATTCGATCCACCTGCTTCTTTTCACTTTTTTTATGTGGCTGCTGGAAAAGTTAAAATTACAGAAGTGGTTCGCGTTATACTTCCATTGGACAGCACTGCCTTACAGCTCCTCTTTGCTCCAATCATATATTATTCTACAATATTCTGATTGCTTGTCTTGCATGGGTGGTGTTTTCCAAAGTCTGAGATGACAGTCAATGGGACGAGACACAGCACAATTTCTAGTCGCATTCTTGTCTGATTTCCCTCCCTCTCCCTAGCCTCGGCCGAAGAAGGGCCCAGTTCCTGAAGATGAATTACTAAACAGGATGAAGTAAAATAAGCATTGCCTTTTCCATTGCACAGAAATGTCAGCTGTTTACTACTGTAACTCACTCCTGTTCCAACTTTCAAAAGAATGTATCAAAGGCATTTACAACTCAAATTCCCAGTGAGGGATTATTCAAATTACTTGAAAAATATCTTACAGTTTATATCCTGAACTTTGATTTCAGGAGCTTGAAACTATTACAATGGTTCTAAAAACAGACAGAGACAACTTATTTCTCGTGACACCTGAGGAACACCTTAGGTTCCCCTTCAATATAATCTTACTGGGCCAAGGTTACTTTATAGCCAAGAGGAGTGATTATATTTCTTTGCAAAGAAGTTCCTGCCAAAACAAGCGAGGGAATTAGTGGAGGAGATCAGTAACATCAAACTAACACTGAGAGCGAGAGTGAGGACACGAGCAAGTGAATGAGGGAGAGGAAGGGAAAGAGAAAGAAACTATACTTTTAAAAGCACTAAAAATAAAAATTTCAAATTAGACTAAAAAATACTCAAAATAATATAGGCTGGCACAAACCTGAATTCTCAGGGGGGCTAATCCAATGTCTGTGATTTACAGTCCCAAAGAAAGAATACCTTAAAATGAGAAATCCCATATTCAACTTACATGCCTGATGTTACAGGACCTGAGACCTTGGGTTTATTGCTGACATGATGGATATGAAATCAAGATGCTTTACTTCCTTACTCTTAAGAGAATAAATGCTTTTTCCTTAATTTTCTTCAGCCTGTTGCCAAAATTTTTTAGACCCATCCATGATAAATAAAGACTATATTACAAAGAAATAACATTTCCAAGAAGAAAGAAATGAACACACACACACTTTGTTTTTAAAAAAACCTAGGCATTAAAAATATTCTACTATGAATCTATAAGTTTCTATTAAATCACCATCTTGACAATGAAAATTTATGCATCTAAATGTATAACAGACATTACATACTATTTTGGAATATTTTCACCCCCGGAGCTATGAATGATGAGTGTATAGGGAGAAATAATGCCTCAGCAGCCAGTAATACATAGGTTTGGGTCATAAAACAAAATATCAAAACAATTTCTTGGTTTCCCCAAATAGAAGGCATTTTGTTTGTGCTTCTGGGTTGGGGGTAAAAGTTAAAATGGAGAAAGGAATAGAAACAGAAAGCAAGGACATATATACACTACCAAATGTAAAATCAATAGCTAGTGGGAAGCAGCCTCATAGCACAAGGAGACCAGCTCGGTGCTTTGTGACCACCTAGAGGGGTGGGATAGGGAGGGTGGGAGGGAGGGAGACGCAAGAGGTAGGAGATATGGGGATATATGTATATGTATAGGTGATTCACTTTGTTATACAGCAGAAACTAATACACCATTGTAGAGCAATTATACTCCAATAAAGATGTTAATAGATAGATAGATAGCAAGCAAGGGCCCTGAAGATTGACTTTTTCAACTTGAAAATGGTGGCCTTTAACACCTTAAGGTCTTGGACATAATAAAATGGTTATAGTCTTTTAATTAGCATAGACTTGGCTAAGGTTGTCCTACTTTCTGGGATTCAGATTCAATAAAGCCTTCCTGAGGAGCTGCGATCCTCTGAACATTTGCCGCACGAAATGTCAACACGGTGCTCTAACTTGCAGAGTTTTCTGTTTGCTACAGGTCAGAGCAGTGGGCGCCCTGGGTAAAAAGCATTCTGGGTCCTGTTTATCCTCTGAGAACTGTTTGCCTTGAATTATTTGCATGGGTGGCTATCTTTGTCATAAAACTCATTTTGTTTGCTTTTTAGAATCATTTCATCACCAATGACAAATATTACAAAGCATTTTAAGTGGGCAGGATACCGTCCTAGGAACTGGGGTTATGAAGACAAAGTCTCAGCATCAAGGAGCTTCTATAGTAGTTGGGGAGAGAATCAGCTGAGGGCCAAAAAAATATAAATGGTGTTATAAGCATAGTGGCAGGCCAGATTTGTGTCTCTGTGGGATTCAGATGTGCATGGGTGTGACCGGCCAGATTGGTTGGGTGGGCTCACTGCAAGCCTATTTGTATGAGTATTGAACAGCTGCTTTTAAAAAATCCCTCCGTAACAGGACAAAAATCACCAGGAATCACATAATTTTACCAGTAACAAAGTATAAGGGAATAGTGTTGCGAGTAAAATTCAAGAGTTATACTGTCTCTGACCCAGCCCTAAGGAAACATTGCTTGGATTCTAGGAAGAAAGAAAGCTGTAAGTAAACATTTACTTTCTCTAAAACTGTAGAATATTAGAGAAAGAACATGCCTTGAGACACTTCTAGCAGAGTATAACAAATGCAGGCTGTGGTAGTCATTACTGCTATTCTCCAAATATTTCCTGCTCTCTATTTTCTGAGCATATGAGTTGGAATACACTTCTTGGCTCCCTTGTGTTTAGGTGAGCCTGGTGACTAATTCTGGCATGTGGATGGACATATGGAAGTAGGTACAAAGTGTGAAGATCCATGATTCTCAGGTTAACACCCACCAGAAAGCACTGATCGTGGAGACAAGGCACTGAACAACCAAGTAAACAAAATGATCCAGCTAACTGATGCCATCCAGCTTTTATCATTAGCCACCACAGAATTGGCACAATGGAAACAATGGGGTAACCATGGTGTCAGAGATGGAGGTCACACAGGCGCCCAGCAGGAATCTATTATTGCCACCTCAGTTGCCCAACCTGTTAGCACCGTAGACCAATGCTGAGCCTCCAATATAGCACTTTTCCTTAAGGAGACTGATGGGCCACTTGATAGCAATTGACTTCATGTGAGTCCCCTCCATCCTGGAAAATCTAGCTGTTCATTCTCACAGAAATAGATACTTATTCCAGATATGGGTTCGCCTTATCTGCCTGCACAGCCTCAACCAGCTCCACTATTCAGGGGCTTACAAAATGCCTGACAGCATTTAACACAGCATCTGACCAGGACGCTTCATTTCACAGCACAGGAGGTGGGACAGTGGACTCATAATCATGGGAGGCACTGGTTGTATTACACACTGCACCATTCAGAACACAACTGGACATCATAGAGCAATAGGACTGCCCGCTGAAGGTACAGCTGAAACGCCAGCTCAGAGGCAAGGCCCGGCAAGGGTGGAGTGCCATCCTCCAGGATTCAGTATACACACCAAGACAGAGGCGTTGATGTGGCACTACACCCCCACAGGAAAAGCCCATGGATCTGTGAACCAAGAAATGGAAGTAGGAGTGATTCCACTTGCCATTACTGCCAGCGACCCACTGGGGGACTTTGTGCTTCCCACCCCTTCAACTTTGGGCTCTTCTCGATGAGTATGTCCCAAAGGGGGCATACTCTCGCCACCACAGTTCCCCTTTAGAAGACATAGCAAGCTACACCTGTCCCCTTGTGTTCCCTGTGTCCTGGGTCCAGCAAGCAAATAATGAGTCACCATTCTACGGGGTAATTGACCCTGGTCAGCAGGAGAAGGCTGGGCTACTCTCACACAGCAAGGGCAAGGAGCAACACACGTGGCGCCCAGGTGATCCGCGTGCCCACCTTGTGGTACTCCCTCACCCGACTGTGACTGTGAATAGACACGTGCATCGAGCTCAGTCTGAGAAGGGAGTAGTTACTGAGGCGATCACGTTACCGGGCAAGCCATTGAGAGCAGCAGAGACGGCAGCTGAGAGTGAAGGGAATTGAGAAAGGACGGTGGAACAGGAAGATAGCAAATACCACTTGAGGCCCAAGTCCAACTGCAGCAATGGACACTGAAGTTTGTCACATTAATCTCTCTCTTCTAAGTTTCCCCTCAGGAAGAAAGACCCACTCGTACCCTGGACTAACTGCTTGCTCCCTAAACCTGTACAGAGAAGTGAATTTGTGTGTCAGCTATGAAGGGAAAATCCTTGACTACCCAGAACCATTTCTGTCATCCCCTCCCAAGTCCCATCAAGTGAGATTACAGAGATTTGATTCTGACCTGAGGTCTCCATGGTCACGCACATCAGGAACCCATCTTCCATACATCTGCCTCCGTAGAAACGAAGTTGTGAGCCCCTAACTTGCTTTGCCTCAGTCTCCTTAATATCACTCTAGGCAGCGTATTGATCTTTTGTCATCTACTTTAGCTCCCTTATTTTTCTTCTCTCGTTATTCTCTCCGGCACTGACTCACCGTTTGTGCCCATTTTATCCTAAATTATTCTGATTGTGGAAAACATATATGGAGGATCAGTTTATCTTTAGGTTTCAACGTAACAGCCGCCCAGAGGCATTTGCAATAACCACGTGGCCGCTGCCACGTGTACTTTGTCTTGCATATGTGGCAGTCATATATGGGCTAGAGCCCAAGTTCCCCAAGCACACCCCCTCCATGGGCATTTGTGACACTCGCCACCCAGCCCCAGACAGAGACTGTGTGTATATGTGGAAGCGTGTCTTTATGTGGGAGGTGGATATTTGGATCACTCTCTGTGGAAGTGAAGCAGTTTCTCAAGATATTGCTCCATTTCTAGATCTAAGTGCTAAGGTAATTCTCCCTGATGCAGGGTGATTGCCCTGATTGCCTGCTAAGAACTAGAGAAAAGGCACTAGTTGTCCAAATTCCATGCAACTCACCTGAATGTGGGTGAGGAGGCATTCAGTGGCCTTGGTGTTGGAGATGAGGGAATGCTCAGCAGGGAGTCCCATTGCAGGAGATACGGAGCCTGAAAAGATAGAACAGTCAAAACTGTAACGAAGTATGGAGAGAGGTTCAAAACAGGGGCAGTCCCCAATAGTAACAAAACACACATTCTTTTTTGAGTGCACAAGGAACGTTTACCAAAATCCACTATATACTGGGTCGTCAAGTCTCAACAAATTTCAAAGGATGGAAATCATTCAGAGTACATATATTCTCTGATCACAGTGATCTTAAGCTAGAAATCAATAACAAAAAGATGACTAGAAAATTCAAAACTGATTGAAAGTTAAGCAATACACTTCTAAATAATCCATGAGTCAAAGAAGAAATCACAACGGAAATTAGAAACGTTTTGGACTGATAAGGAAAGATACTGCATATCAAAACTTATAGGTGTAGATAGAGAAGGGCACAGAGGCAAAATTATAGTTTTAAAAGCATGGATTAGGAAAGACAGGCTGAAAATCAATGATCTATGTTTCCATTTCAAAAAGTTAAAGAACAACAAATCAAATCCAGAGAAGAGAGAAGGAAGGAAATAATAAAGGTGAGAAAGGAAATCAAGACAATAGAAAACAAGAGAGAAGAATCAATGAAGCTAAAAGTCGGTTCTTTGAGAATATTAATACAGTTGATACAGTAGAGGATGTCAGACAGCTTTCCAAGTCCAGGGACCAGAGAGGAACATCAAAGTTTGGATAATGCCAATGTCACAAAAGGGAATTTGAATGGATACTGAATGGGGCCCAGACTATTCTATCAGTGCATGTCAGCTGCTTACTTGTGTGGTCAGTCAGGTTGTGGTCCATGGGTGGTCAACCAAGCTCCAACACTCAGCATTGGAGGAAAATGATCTTATTAATTTTATGAGGACTGATCATGCTTGTGTTTGTGTTGTCCGTGTATGGTATGAATAGAACTGTTCACTTTCCTGTGTTCACACCTGTGCATCAGTAAGGATGCACAGCGTTGCAAGTAATGGAAAATGGCTCTCAAATTGACTTAAACAATGAGAAAATATGTTAGCCCAATCACAAGGTGTCCAGGGTCAGGGCAGACTCCAAGCACATTATGTTGTATCTCCAGCTCCACTCTGCTTTGTCCACCTCTGTGGGATGGCCACAGCAGCCCCAGATATAACATGCAGATACAGCGAAGTCCAGGTCAAGAGGAGACTTCTCTCTCTGTGTCTCCTATCCAGTCCCCGTGGCAGAATTTCCTCTTATGTCTCATTGGCCCAGACTGGGACATATACCCTTTATTAAATTAATTACTCATATGGGATTGCCATGATTGGTTCAGACCAATTTTTAAAAAACATTTTACTGAAGTATAATATACCTCAAAATATGTGTATAGATTGATGCATTTTTTACAAAGTGGGTCCACCTCTATAACCAGCACTAGAAAAGGATTTTTAACCTTGCTTGTGCCAGGGAACCCTATGGCAGTGTGGTGAAGCCTAGGGACTCTTTTTAAGAATTTTTTAAATGTATAAAGAAAAATACATAGAATAAAAAGAAATCCAGTTATCTGGAAATAACGTTATTAGCATTTTAATGCATTCATTCAGGTTAATTAAGATTAATTTGGTCATTCAACAAATTCACGATATAAGTATGTGTGCTTCTTTATTAAGACATTAAATAACAAAATCTGGTGGTAGATATAATTGCTACAATAATTCTGAATTGCTGACGAGCATAAAGGATTCCACTGGTGACAAAAATCATAGCTCCTGCTAATATACTACTATGGTTTGCTGCCTACATTTATAATGAAAGGAAAAGCTATGTTTCAGTTAAAGATTAGTGAAAATAAAGAGGTGTTTTTTCCATGCACAGTCACAGACCCCTCGAATTTTATCCGTGGACCAATTAAGGGTCCATGGGCCCAAGGTTAAGAACATCTGGAATTTAGACTCATCGGTTGAAGTGGTCTGGATGTTGGGGGGTTGAACACCATGACCCACCACAGCAGATGAAAGAAACTGGAGCTTTGAGTCCTGCAGATTCATTCATTCATTCATTCGATCAACAATTATTTGTCACACGCCCACTATGTGTTTGGCGCCATGTTTTGTACAGGTATTCAGTGGTGAATTAAGTGACACGATCTCTCACCTCACAGAGTAATTAGACCACTGGAGAGGAAAAACAGTAGAGATGTATATAGAGGTGAACTGAAGATTCAGAGAGAGGGCAAGTTGACCACTTGAGCCGGAACTCAGAGGGCTGGTTCAAACCAAAGGATGGGTACGATTTTAGCTGAATTCATTACAGGTAATTGCCAAGAATTTCTCCTGAGCGAAGCAGGCTTTCCAGTGGGGCAACTCTGGACCCCTGATGAGCCCCTCTCTGGAACAGTCCTATCTTCAGTGAAGCCTGGTCTTCAGTGTGGTGGCTGGTCCCATTTAATTTGATACTATTCAATAAAGATCCCAATGATTCTCCTTGCCATGTTGGTGTTCTCCAGCAAAGCTTTCTGCTAAAACCACGAGTTCATCTTATAGTGATTTGCCTTAAGGTGCCGTCTCCAACAACACATTATGTTTCCAGCCTGCAACTGCCAGTACCGATACAGGCATTTCAGGAAACACCTTGAATTCCTGAGGAAACAGAACTTCATTACTTCCTTGCCTCCTTCGTTGTATTTACTGAGTACCTAATGGATAATAAGCACGCTGCTGGGAGCAAGGGCCACAGAGATTAATGAGACATGGCTCTACCCTCAAGCAAACAACACTTCAGTGGAGGGAGAAAGGCATATAAAACCAGTAAATGCCGATGGTGTCCCAGCTGGTGGGGGAAAAGTCCATGGGCGTTGCAGTGGGGATGCAGAGGCTGGAGGGGACAATTCTGCCAGGTCTGGAGTGGGGAGTGGACAGAAAGGGTTTCATAAGCGGTCAGTTCTTAAGCTTCACCTGCGAAGAGGGGTGAACGGAATGTTGCTAGGTGGTCAGGGAAGAAGGAACTTTCTCAGCTATGCACTCATCAGCCACCATGGCTTTCCTCCACCCGGAGGAACCATGAATTACCCGTCAAAGCCCCAACGAGGTGGTTCTAAAATTAGGAGTGACCATCATTCAACCTTGTTTTCCTTGCTTTTCTTCGATGGTGTTTGGAAACATGTGAGCTAAAAAAGACACTCAGATAGTCAAAAGAAAAGAAATCAGAGCTAGGCAAGCGGGCAAGAATCAGAAACAGCCCGATAAGCGTAAGGAGAGGAAATGAAGTTAGTATTTCCATGCTAGGTAAGGGAGTAAATATTCTTTAGGTCCTCGAATCGTCATGAATGAAAGAAGTTTTACATCTCCTTATATTGGCTTATGTGGTTCTTTCTGAACCTCAGCCACAAATGAGAATCACCCGGAGTTTTTTAAATGACCAAATGATACACCCCAAACAATTAACTCAGTATGTTTAGGGGCAAGACACATGCATTTGTATTTTTAAAGCTCCCCAGATACAGCCCAAGTTAGGAATCGGTGCTCACACGACACGGGGTCAGCAAGCTTTGTCTGCAAAGCAGCAGAGAGTAAATATTTGGGGCTTCGCAGGCCATAAAGTCTGTCGTAACCACTCAACTCTGCTATTATAGCTCGAAAGCGGCCATAGACAATAAATGAATGCCACGGCTGTGTGACCAAGAAAACTGGATTTATGGACACTGAAATGTGAATTTCATGTAGTTTTTAGGTGTCACAAAATACTTGTGGTTTTTTTTTCCCTATTATTGAGAAATGTAAAAACCACTCTTAGCTACTGGCCATACAAAAATAGGAGGCAGGTGGATTTGGCCCACCAGCCACTGTTGGCTGTTTGCTACTATAGGCAACCCGAGACACCAGAGCAAGGAGAACAAAATGAAAAGCTTCCATTGCGTCCTTGGTGAAATATCAACTCGAAAATAAAGCACATTCCCATGGGCTGAGCATTTCTATCTGCATCCTGAATTTTCTCTCTAAAAATTCAAGCTTAATACTATACAGACATTGCTAAAACTGTATCGCACTGCTCTTTAAAAACAAACAGGTAAGGTGGACGAGTTATACAAAAACAAGTTTTCAAATTATGGTTCTATAACTCTCTGCAGTATCCATTTTCAAACTGCCAATATTGCAACCTGCTTCACAATTTCATCAAATTGGCAGGAACAATTGGATGGGGTTGGAAAGCGATGACTTGCCAAATGTCGCTTGAGCCAGCAGGGGCTGGAAACAGCTTTGCTGACGAGGCTCCAGCTTGGTGAATGCATACATAGCTATAACCAACCTGTTCTCAACCAAGTAATTACCTTCTCTTGGGGAGAGAGAGCGGTATTAAAAAATTGCAGAGGGCTTCCCTGGTGGCGCAGTGGTTGAGAGTCCACCTGCCGATGCAGGGGACACGGGTTCGTGCCCCGGTCTGGGAAGATCCCACGTGCCGCGGAGCGGCTGGGCCCGTGAGCCATGGCCGATGGGCCTGCGCGTCCGGAGCCTGTGCTCCGCAACGGGAGAGGCCACAACAGTGAGAGGCCCGCGTACCACAAAAAAAAAAAAAAAAAAAAATTGCAGAAAGACAGCACACTGTAGGGGGAGAGGAAGAATGGGACAGAGAAAGGGAAAGGAAGAGAAAGAAGAGCGGGCTGCAAGGAAATAAATTCCTGCAAGATAAAAGAGAAGATGGATGTGGAGAGACTCACAAAAATTCCATCTGGGAAAGTCGTCCAGGAGATGGAAAAGGAAATTAAAGGACTGGCAGGTGAACAAGACTGGCTTTTAAAGGCTTAATAATAGGGATGTTTGGTAACCAGTGAGGCTAATGCATAAGTGCCATAAACCAGCAGGGGGGTCTTGCAGGGGACCCGCAGCACACACTAACTGAAGGACATTTAATACAGGATAATGGCAGAGAGATAGGACTGCGGCTGAATCCACTTCCCTTCATTCACAAAGGATGAGCTGGCAGAATTTCATAGCTTGGCACTGTCATTTGAGAGAAGGGGCGGTATCGACTGCAAAAGTCTTTGTAATGTGGGAACCGGAACCAGCAGAGGGAAGGAAGCAGGAAAGGAAGGACGGAAGGGAGGGAGGGAGGGAAGGAAAGAGGGAGGGAAGTTAACAAATGAAGTTAGAGACCCTGTGCTTGTAAGTTCAGGGTTAGGGAATTCTCTGCCATTCATTAGAAAATACCCTTTCAATGCAGCTGATCACTAGGTCGGCTTCTCAAACCTTGATGTGCAAACGAATCACCCCAGGAGCTCTTTATTTATTTATTTTTTAAATACTTATTTATTTATTTGGCTGCGCTGGGTCTTAGTTGCGGCACGGGGGATCTTGGTTGTGGCATGCTGGAATCTTTTAGTTGTGGCATGCAGGCTCTTAGTTGCGGCATGCGGGATCTAGTTCCCTGCCCAGGGATCGAACCCGGGCCCCCTACACTGGGAGTGCAGCGTCTTAACCACTGGACCACCAGGGAAGTCCCCACCCCAGGAGCTCTTTAAAAGGCAGGTTTTGATTCAGTAAGGCTGGGATGGAGCCCGAGATTCTGCATTTCTAGCAAACTTCCCTTTGTGATGCTGCTGGTCCAAGGACCACACTTTGAGTCGCGAGGCTCTAGGCCTACACTGTCCAGCACAGTAGCCAGTAACCACAGGTAGCCATTGAGCACTTGAAACGTGGCCGATCCGAGTTAAGGGGTGTTGTACATTCCAAAGACTTAGTGAGAAAGAATCTACAATGGATCATTAATAATTCTTACATTGATCACATTTTGAAATGACACTGTTTTGGATATACTGGGTTAAATACAATATATTATTAGAGTTAATTTCACCTCTTTTTCCCTTTTTAAAATGCGGCTTCTAAAAAAGTTAAAATTACACACGTGGCTCCTGTTCTATTTCTAGTGCTCAGCACAGCTCCAGGCTCTCCGTCCTCACTCTCTCCTCTGGTTACTGAGCAGTTTGCATGGTTGACCCACAAGCGACGGGCGACACCCCCTCTCTCCTCTTCCCCTTTCCTGCTCTCCTCCCTAGTCTTGCTCCCCCAGTTTTCACCAGGAAAATATAAAGAAATTTGAGGCACTTTAACAAAAGGTGCCCATGAGCTCATTGCCTCACACTCAACTCCCTCCTCATACAAGCATTTATTTCAGCAAAGCCCCTGGTTTGTCCATTGAACCAACACTGGCAAAAATAAGACACAGGAGCTGCACTCCAGCTCATGGTCCAGAGGAGCAAAAAGAGAGGTAAATAAAGACATATACTACAGTGTTCTTGGTGCTGTAATAGAATACATCCAAGGGGCACAGCAGAGACATGATCTAAGGCAGTTCCACTGGCCAGAACTTTCTTGTCTGCTGGATTAGCTATGTAACTTTAGGCAGTGACTTAACCAGACCAATCCGTGTCTAAGCTTCTGCATCTGTTTAATGGGAACAATAATAGTGACCTACCTCAGAGTGTCGGTATGAAAGCGAAATGAGTATACATTTATAAAGCACTTAGGTCAGTGCTTGACACACAGTAAGCTCCGTATACATGTTAGCTAAATAAATAGACTTGACAGGCCATTGTCAACCTGCCAATGAATGTGTTTAGGCGTAAATGTCTAAATATAATTATGATCTCATCCCGTCCCAATGACCTCATGAAATTCAGTACTAAAAATGCTGTAAACGATCCCAATGGATGGATAACTTGTAGTTGATTCGCACACTTGAATACTACACAGCAACGAAAAAAGAAATAAATCACTTCTGTTCACAACACCACAGATGCACCATGGATGACCTAGCCACAAGGACGACCTTGCAGACCTGACGTTGAGCAAAAGAAGCCAGACACACAAGGGTCCATGTTGTGTGGTTCCATTTATATGAAGTTCAAAAATATGCAAAATTAATCTATGGTGAAAGATTATCTTTACTTTGGGGGTGCTGGTAATGACTGGGGACATACGAAGTAGGCTTCTCGGTGCTGATAATGTACACCTTGACCTGGGTGGTGGTTACCTGGATGTGTTCACTCTGTTAAAATTCACTGAGCTGTACACCTGAAAGTTTCACGCTTTACATTATGCATATTATTCCACGATTTAAGCAAAAGAAAGAGAAGCTGATGAGGAGTTCTTTCTAAATCATTTCAGTTGGAAGATCCAGCCATGAATCTCTGGGTACAAAGATGTCAAAACCTACTTAACAAAGAGAGGTCAGTCTGAACACCTTGCTTCTATTCCAATTATTTTGATCTCTGAGCCAGAATTAAGCCCTTCCTAGAGTAGGAGAAATGGGTGAGTGAGATGAAAAGAAGATTAGAGAAAAGGAGGAAAATCAGAATGGAGCAGAGATGCTGAATAGCCCTAGGAGCTCCCGGAAGTGTGTGAAGAACAGTCTATGTAGCTCGGAGAGTAGAGCGTGTGGAGAGAAACAGTGGCCAAATGTTCTACTTCAGACCTTCTTGTGAAGCTGAGCTTTTTTCTTCCCTAAGATTTTCCTAAACACTCCCATATCTTAGAGCTCCACCTGCAGGGTTTCTTCAGTTCCCTGTGGGACTAGAAGGTTTTGCAAATTCTTTCCTCATTGCATTTTTAAGAAGCACTAGTAGTGCTACAAGAGGATGGGGCTGGCTACATCACATGCTCTTGTATTTAATAGTCAAATGGACAAACTTTAAGTAGAAGACCTTAGAGAATATCCAAAGGGCAGAGCAGAAGGACCCAGAACTGAGAACAGTCTTGCTCGCAGCTGTGGGAAGATCATCTAACATCCAAGAGGGATATGTACAGAGAAAGGAGTGTTTGTGATTATTTTTACTTTGTTCCATAACCAATTTATTAATTTTAACTTATTTATTTATTTATTTAGGCTGCGCCGGGTCTTAGTTGCAGCACGCAGGATCTTTTAGTTGCAGCATGCATACGGGATCTAGTTCCCCAACCAGGGATGGAAGCCAGGCCCCCTGCATTGGGAGCACGGAGTTTCACCCACTGGAACACCAGGGAAGTCCCTAAAGATTATATTTTCTTAATATTACACAAAGAAAAAGTATTTTCTAAATTTCATGATAATTCAACCGAGCAATAATCTTTTATTATTTTAAGTATACCCCACTGGTTTGTGAATAACATGGTGAGGATGAAAGAATCTAAGATGAAAGGGTGAGAGAACTGGGTTCTCACTGTAGTCCAGCCACTGCCTAGGTGTGAGACTTTACGTATCTGGACCATATTTACCTTGATTATAAAATGAGGAGAAGGAAGGAAGAGCAGAGGGCTCTGGACTCTAATTCTAAGAAATCTACATCCCCTTACCTTCACCACTTCCAAATGCCAGCACCTACCTTTCTTTGTCTGAGGGCTATCTGTAGCCACTGAAGTCAGAAGATTTGTCTGCCTGTGTGGCAGGACAGAAATGCCAGGGAATTAACGCCATTTGGAAGGAGCCTCCTCCAGTAACACTGGGGAGTTGGTATATAAATACCCCAGCTCTCTTACCCTCAGGTAGAAGAACCCTAAACTATGTGTTTTACGCTATCTCCTCAGAATTTCCCAGAGACATCAAGTTCCACTCAGTCGACATGGTAATTTGCTCGGTAATGCAACAAGTAAACATAGGATTTAGACCTACGTTAGGCGTGATGGAATATGGATGCTTTCTGGGAACTCACAATCAGATCCAAGAGTATCACTTTCAGAATGTTCTAGTAGACTGAGTTTACTTTTAGTTGTCTTTGATGAAACAATCACTATTGTACTCTCTTTCTTAACAGAAATGTGTTTTTTCGAAGACTCACTTCTAACTGGTTCATTAAGCAAAGAATTATTTTGCCCAATTCCTTTGCTTTTCTGCTTTACAGGTGAGTCAGAGCAGGAATGCAGGTCCTTCCCAGGTTGTTTCTTAGCGGAGTAGTTTTTGGTTTATTATGCTTTGGTCATTTTCTCTGAAGAAGACCTGCTATTTCTAGGTAATTCCTCTTCTTTTCTTTGACTTCCAGTTCCAGAAATGACGTCTGCTGAAGGAGAACACGTTCTAGCAATGAAATCTTCCAAAGACTCCTGCCGCTGCTCTGTGACTGCGACCCCCAGGTTGTCTTTGGAAGTTTCTAAGGCCTCCTGAGTAGAGACTGGGACATGGAAGGAGTTGACAGGCAAAGGAATCCCAGCATCACCTGTAATTTTCTGAAACTTCATTAGTGCTCCTTCATTGTAAGCTGACTGCATACAAATAGAAACTTGGAGATTTTGCGTTGGTCCTGGGGCGCTCTATTCACTGCTTTCCCTTCCCGGTATCACTTTCCCATTCTCCCACCAGTGTTTCCTTCCTCACCCAAAGAAACTGTTTATACCAGAATCCTTCATCTTGACATCATCTTCTGGGTGAATTTAAACTAAGACAAAACCCCACAAACCAAACACTGTGGTGATAGGGTTCTTGAAGGCTGCAGGAAAATGGTTCTCTCCACAGACAGGAATTTTAAGGAGTTTAGTAGATAATGTGAACAGAGGAAGGATCGTTGTCATTCAGGTACAAAGCTGTGGACAAGACCGCTTAACCAACCGCTCTTCTCCTCCTACTGGAATGGTAGTCCCTTTAGGCATTTTAACCGCTAAAAATGTGCAAGAATTAGCAGAAGGTTGAAAAACTTGCACCCTCTGGCTAAACCTAGCCTGGTGTTCAGGAGACACGCGAAATTGGATGTATACTCCATTAAAGAAAGTCATGAAATGGCCATTTTTCAAAGATTCAAATTAAGCCACTGGTTAAGAGCTCATCGTTCCAATTTGACGGCAGAGACTTCCAAATCTGCCATTCCAGATAGTTTTCACTAGCAGCTATATTCTATATCTTCTCAAGGAATCAGTATGAGGCTTTTTTTTAATCTAGAGGAAAAAAATAGTAATTGGCTACCTTTGATCTCAAAGAAGGCTTTCCCTTCACTTCCATTCCTCTCCTCCTGTCTCAGTGTAGAAGTGTTTTTACCTAGGGACTGTGTAGCAGACACTGTTGAGAGATACAGTGTTTATTCCCACCCCTTCTCCCTTCTCCATCACAGCCCATAGGGGCTTGGAAAAGTCAGACTCATGTTTCCGGTTTCCCTTATACGAAAGTGGCCATGTTACCTAATTCTGACCAATGAGACGAATGGGAAAGTGTGCCAGGAGGTTTTGCAAAAGGAGAGGAGAGAAGTATGTGAGGAGACCTCCTTCACTGCCCATCCCTTCCTATACAGATGTGGTGGTTGGAGACATAGTAACCACCTGTGACCAGGAGGAGAGACACTGCCAGACACTGAAGATGGGCAAAAGGGAAACTGGAAAGAGTCTGAGTCACTGCGATGCAACCGAGCTGCCAAATCAACCCTGAGACCACCTACTTCCTTGTTAAATAAACACGAAATACCCCTCCGGTTTAGTCCACTATTCAAGAGATTTTTCTTGCTGCCAAAAGTATTCCCAATCGACACAGACTTGTAAAGTAATTTTTTAAAACTGAAGTATAATACACACAGAAATATGCACAAATCATAAGTATACAACTTGAAGAATTTTCACAGAATGGTTTTTGTTTTGAAATCTCCATTACCCTAATACTTTAGAAACAGTCACAGTGGTTAAAAGCACAGACTCTGGAGTCAGATTGCTGGGTTTGAAACCCAGATCCACCACTTACTAACTCAATGACCTTGGGCAAATTATTTAACGTCTCTGTCCCTTGGTTTTCTCAATTATAATATGGAAATGACAATACTACCTATGTCGTAGGGTTTTTGCAAGGATTAAACACATTAATTTTTTAAATATAGGTGTCTGCCACATATAATAGTATGTGCTAATAAGTATTTGTTAGATATAAATAATGTTAACCAGGGTATAACTCAGGAGGACAGGAGAGCAGGAAAGATCTGGGAGAGGGAGTAGATGTTTGAGGGCTGTCCCGCACCTCTGTCCTGAGATGATCTTGGAAGCTAAAATGCCTAATGAACTAGTAAATGCTAAAAATATTGTCCAGCCTAGAGCTGTGTAATGGAGCTACAGACCTCTAGAGGTTGGGTGGGGCTTTAAAATCTCCTGTCTGGCAGTTCTTAACTGGGATCCAATGATGCGCTTCTGGAAGTCCACCATCCCTGACGTGGCCTTTGTACGAAGCGAGCATAAATAGGCATATGTGTGTTTTACTGGGGAGAGGATCGAGAGTTTCCATCAGGCTCTCAGGGGGACCCATGATACACGATAGGTTAAAACTACTTCCTAGTTCATCTCCCTGACATCATAGTTATGGCCCAGAAAGAGGCCATCTAACACTTCAACTGAATTGTCACATTTAACTTTATTTACATCTCCCTAGAAGAAAAATGAGGTCAAAGAAAATGTTATTCTACTCCAAAATCCTAGAATATTCCAATGGAAGGGACTTAGGACCTCTTTAAATAGCATACTGCTGCATTTACAGGTGAGGAATCCAAGTTCTATCGAAGTTACTATGACCTGCTCGGTATCCTAGAGAGAGCCAGAGCTGTGGTGGACCAGTTGTCCTGGTCAGCATCGAACTTACCCCACAATGACACTTCGGTGGCAAAAAATCTCACCAGCTCATTTCATGGGCTGGCCCTGCTCACAGCTGTTAAATGCTCCGTACGGAAGCCCTTTAAGTGAGGTTGCCAAGGGCAGTCAGGACCAAGGGGCTTCAAACATTCTATTCCTTTCACTGCCATAAGCTTTAGAGTGATTTTAATTAGCCATACATCTCATGTGTATCAGAGGGTAAAAATGGGGAAATAAAGCAAAGGCTTTTCTACTAACCCAATTTATCATCTTCATGGGAAGCTGTTTCACCATTTCCTTTTTGTCTCTTCCTGTCCTTTGATAAGTCTTTAAGAACTTCTTTCTGAGTGCTGTGTGTGTGTCAACTATGAGTACAAGAGGCGCAGAAATAGCAAATGCAAATACATGAAATAGTTATATGTAATCTGTATAAACGAAACAGTTTCTAAACACAGATTGATCTTTCCAGGGTGCAGGTGGGGGATGGGAGGCAGTGAGTGATACTGATGCTAAACACGAGTTAATAGAGTGACCCATGAGGATGAGATTGGGTCTGGTTTTAGGTTCTGATTAAACAAGGTTTTTTGTCTTCATGTCAGTTTAAAGGCAAACTTGAATGTCCTGGCTCACAGCTCTAACTCTTGCCTGCTGCTGGAAGGACTTTCTCATTTCTACTAGGTTTTTGATTAATGTCCTACCTGAACTGCCGGTAGGTCTGGATCACTTTATTTCTGTAGGAATGAAGGGGGGGACAAGAAGAAAAGGAAAATAGGCTTGTACAGTTGAGGCCAGGTTACCTGGCTGCAATTTAAGATGCAAAGGTCACTGAGACTTCTGGTGAAACGTAATACGGCAAAAAAAAAAAAAAAGTATTTTGCCCAGCAATGATGATTGCCATGCACATTTTTACTACCGGAGGAGGAAGGTTTCAAATGTGGTTTCTGACTGTATGACATAAAGAAAAATAACAGAACTAATTATGGTCTTTATTCCATCCTTATTTTTACTTTTTGGTTGTATCATTTTTCTCCCTAAAGCCTCATCCCACCCTTACCCCTCTTCTTCCTAAAAGGACAGAACACATAGCTTTCTTACGCAGCCCCAGGCTACCAGCTACGCCTTTGCTTAATAAAACGCTGGGCCAGTGCAAAGCTGCAGAACTCAGCCCAAATGATGAACAGCTAAGGGTCCGCTCTCAGCGAGGCCCTGACTAATTTCTCTTCATGGCACAGAAAGCTGAGTGGGTGACCTTTCACAACACGACTGAATTGAAAGTGGGTCTCTCTCAAGCAGGCAGGCCACGGGAAGGGACACTTAGTGCTAAGAAATTAACTGTCTTCTCGCAGCTTCCTGGCCCCGTGGGGAAGACTGCTGATTCTCCCCGCTGTCTCTCACCGAGCGCTCCATCTACCTGCCCTTTTTCAATGTGTGGGCTGGGCCAGTCTATTTCCAGTGGATTTTGATAAATCAGAATGGGTGGGAGGAGAGGGAAAGGGAGAGAACAGGGAGGGAATCAGATGAAGAAAAGTGTACTTAAATTTTTCTCTAGGAAAAAGAATCATATATTTTGGAAATCCCTTAAAGAGCAGTAGAGGTAGTTAGATCCAGGCTACTATCATTTCCCCTCCTCTAAGTTGGCCAGGGAGGCTATTTCCACAAAAATATTTGCCTTAATTCACAGCAGTTTTTATAGAGGTAGAGGATATTAAAGGTGGTCAAAACTCCAAATATGTTAATTAACTTAATTAATCACTGAAACTGATTCCAACTGCAGCCAAGCACTATTCCTAGGGGGTCTACTGGCTTCCTCAAAATGAAGGACGGTTTACGAGCTGGCACTGCCGGGGACAGAGGAAGCAACTGGTGACTGAGACCAGGAGCAGAACAGCATCCGGCTGTCACATCTTCCAGAAAGTCTTGGTGAGCTCTGCTGATTTTCCCCTCTGGCTATGCTTGTTTCTTGCAGCCCAAATATCCATAAGCAGCTTTTAAAAATACCCAAGTAGGGGGCTTCCCTGGTGGCACAGTGGTTAAGAATCCGCCTGCCAATGCAGGGGACACGGGTTTGAGCCCTGGTCCGGGAAGAGCCCACATGCCGCGGAGCAACTAAGCCCGTGCGCCACAGCTACTGAGCCTGCGCTCTAGAGCCCGCGAGCCACAACCACTGAGCCCGTGTGCCACAACTACTGAAGCCCGCGCACCTAGAGCCCGTGCTCCGCAACAAGAGAAGCCACCACAATGAGAAGCCCGCGCACCGCAACAAAGGGTAGCCCCCGCTCACTGCAGCTAGAGAAAGCCCACGCACAGCAATGAAGACCCAATGCAGCCAAAAAAAATTTTTTAATTAAAAAATACCCAAGTGCATGTTGGTGGGAATGTAAATTGATACAGCCACTATGGAGAACAGTATGGAGGTTCCTTAAAAAACTAAAAATAGAACTACCGTGTGACCCAGCATTCAAAAAGAGTCATGTACCACAATGTTCATTGCACCTCTATTTATAATAGCCAGGACATGGAAGCAACCTAAGTGTCCATTGACAGATGAATGGATAAAGATGTGGTACATATATACAATGGAATATTACTCAGCCATAAAAAGAAACGAAATTGAGTTATTTGCAGTGAGGTGGATGGACCTAGAGTCTGTCATACAGAGTGAAGTAAGTTAGAAAGAGAAAAACAAATACAGTATGCTAACACATATATATGGAATCTAAAAAAAAAAGGTTCTGAAGAACCTAGGGGCAGGACAGGAATAAAGACGCAGACAGACATAGAGAATGGACTTGAGGACACGGGGAGGGAGAAGGGTAAGCTGGGACGAAGTGAGAGAGTGGCATGGACATATATACACTACCAAACGTAAAACCGATAGCTAGTGGGAAGCAACCACATAGCACAGGGAGATCAGCTCGGTGCTTTGTGACCACCTAGAGGGGTGGGATAGGGAGGGTGGGAGGGAGATGCAAGAGGGAGGGGATGTGGGGATATATGTATACGTATAGCTGATTCACTTTGTGATACAGCAGAAACTAACACACCATTGTAGAGCAAATATACTCCAATAAAGATGTTAAAAAAATTTAAAAATTAAAAAAAATACCCAAGTGCAGACGTAGAGAACAAACGTATGGATGCCAAGGGAGAAAGGGGGGTGGTGGGATGAATTGGAAGATGGAGATTGACATATATACACTATTGATACTATGTATAAAATAGATAACTAATAAGGACCTACTGTATAGCACAGGGAACTCTACTCAATGCTCTGTGGTGACCTAAAAGGGAAGGAAACCCAGAAAAGAGAGGATATATGTATACATATAGCTGATTCACTTTGCTGTACAGTAGAAACACAACATTGTAAAGCAACTGTACTTCAATAAAAATTTTTAAAAATTATATTCAAGAACAAACAAACAGAAAAAGGTATCAGATTTGTGGTTACTAGGGATGGGGGGTTAAGGGAAGGGGGAATTGGATGAAGGTAGTCAAAAGGTACAAACTTACAGTTATAAGATAAATAAGTACTATAATGTAATAAATAAGTGCTGCATGCAATGTATAGCATGATAAACATAATTAACACTGCTGCGGCATGAAAGTTATTAGAGGAAATCGTAAGGCTTCTCACCACAAGGAAAAATTTTTTTCTATTTATTTAATTTTGTATCTATATGAGATGATGTACGTTCATTAAACTTACTGTGAAAATCATTCCATGATATACATAAGTCAAATCATTATGCTGTACACCTTAAACTTCTACATTGCTCTATGTCAATTATAAATAAACTGGAATAAAAAAATAAATGATAATCTTTCTGGGTATCATAAAAAAATGAAAAAATAAAAATACCCAAGTGCAGGAGGAAATCCACTCTCTGAAGCTCTCAGGAGCCTCCTTGCATCTCCCTTAAATATTGTTCCCATCTGACCACTCTGAGTCCACAACTCTTCAATCCAAAGACTATTTATCGGGCGCCTCACCAAAGGGCCATTTTTCTCTCCCAGCCTCTGTTTCCAGACCCCTGATATGAGGTTTCAGGGATCTCGAGCCTGCTTCCTCTCTGCCTGTCGCCAGCAGACCTGATCCACCGCAGAAGGTTTCCAGAGTCCATTAGCGTGGCATCGGGTGGACAGGCAGAAAGTGCAAATGCAAGTTCAAAAGATCTGGGGCCAGGAGATAAATGTCCCCAGCGTTAGTGTGGCAAGTGTGTTCTGGCCTCTGCGGAGGTCAGCTCCTTTGGGAAGCTTCTTGTCAGGCACGGAACAAAGGATTTCATTCCTCTATGTCTCAACAATCATACAGGTTTAAGTTGTAACCAAAACATGACCTCTAATCATGACCACTAGACCCCCCCCACCCCACTTCTAGAGCACCAAAAGGCAAAGTGGGTACAAAAGACATTTTTCTTTCTGTTTTTAACACAGTGTATATTAGCAATAAATTAACATTCCCCTTCCAGCACCTTTTAAGCACCGGCAGGGGCCAATTCTTTTTACTACACTGTGTTCCAAAGATCAGCCGATGGATCATGCTGTCGCATAAAGCAACAGAGTAAAGTAGCCCTTGCAGCCAGTGTTCTTAGAGCTCCGTGCAGCACATCTTCTGGAAGCTACTTTATGGTGGGGAAACCAGAAGGCAGTGGTCATGATGCCTGGTGTGATCCTAGGGTGACAGCAAATGGTTTCGATGTTCCCCCTTGTTTGGGAAAGAGGGAGGAGGGATGGTGATTTTCATGGGAAAACTGTTACCTTTGTCTCAATTTTTCAGTATTCAGAAGGAGAGCAGGGCTTCCCTGGTGGCGCAGTGGTTAAGAATCCTCCTGCCAATGCAGGGGACATGGGTTCAAGCCCTGGTCCGGGAAGATCCCACATGCAGTGGAGCTACTAAGCCCATGCGCCGCAACTACTGAGCCTGCACTCTAGAGCCCGCGAGCCACAACTACTGAGCACGCGCACCTAGAGCCCGAGCTCCACAACAAGAGAAGCCACCGCAAGGAGAAGCCAGCGCACCACAACGAAGAGTAGCCCCCGCTCGCCGCAACTGGAGAAGGCCCATACACAGCAACGAAGACCCAACGCAGCCAAAAATAAATAAATAAAATAAATAAATTTAGAAGGAGAGCAAAAGAAGAGATATGACTGAGACTGCTCAGGAAAAACCTGAATTAACTCTTGATGTGCCACATCTTTTGGCGGAGATTGTACTCCATGATCTACTAATCAGCAATCATTTTCTGGGTCTCACATCCATTGTGGATACTCATCATCAAAATTAAAACTTTCCTATCTTTCGCTCATAGGTCCAAGCACCCCGGCCATTTCTTACAAAACCATTTATTTACATGTTAGCATCTACTTAGGCTGTTGTTGGTAGAGATAAAAGTGTTCTCCCCAAATATTTGCATTTTAAACCACTGGAGTAGTGGGAAATTGATGAGATTTCAAAATCAGATGTCTTGAGAATTTCCTGAACAGGCAGAATAATTCCATGTTAGCAACCAAGAGTACCCCAGGGGTTCAAGATCTGTCCAGACCATTTTAATTCCAATTCAGTTAATTGTCTGGACAGATCTTGAACCCCTAGAAGAGACTTCATCGTTACATGGACTTAATCTGCCTTTTTAGGGAATGCTCAAGACATCTGTTATCGAAAACTCACCCACTTCGCATTATGCTAACGTTTAAACATACGCATTACGGAGTTAGACCTCTGGATTTGAATTGCAAGTCTGTCAATCACTAAGCTGTGTGACTTTGAGCAAGTGACCTAACCTTTCTACTCCTCAGTCTCCTCATGTGTAAAGTGGGGATATTAATAGTAACTACCTGACAGTGTTGCCATGAAAATTAAGCAAATTAATATTTATGAGGTGAGTCATAGTGTTGCCACATAAAAGTGCCACATATGAGTTTCCAAGACAAATGAATAGATATCCCAGTTTGTACGGTATCTCAGAACGTGTTTTTCACCAACTACTCGAATTGCTAAATGTCGAGACGATCACTACCAAAGAGGCTTCTGTCCCTTCCCCAGGGACTTGCTGTGCCATCTCAGATCACAGCCTCAGGGAGGTGAACCCCACATGAGCAACAGTGTACTTGTTATAGTGGTCCCTGTGCCCCAAATCTGTGGAAAATTCCAGGTACTCTTGGTGAAAATAACCAAGAAGGAGGATGTACAGAAGCCAACTCTACTCCACAAGGAAATTCCCGACTGTTGGACTTCGGGCTTGTATCACTTTCTTTGCTAGACTGTGGGACTAACAATGACCTTGATCTTTTTAAATAAGGGGCAGCCATCCCAGATGGATTTTTGGTTCCACGTTAGCTGTTCCAAGGAAAAACCCATGGGAGACAGCGAACCGAAGCATGTAGGATTTCTGAAAGGCAGAACAGAAAACACTGAGGAGAAATATATTGCTGCCTCCCCAAAGGTACTGGAACAGATAAAGGGCTCGTTTGGCCTGGGGGCATGTCCCCTTCTTTTCGTTGTGGAAAAGCAGGAAGGTGCTAACTGGAAGGAAACTTCCAGGAAGTCAAACAAGATCACATTTTTATCTCCAAATCTACCAAGAGAATTGTAGCTCCCAATTCCCACTGTCTCCCTCCCCTGCCCTGGTTAGGTGATCTTTTAGTCTATGGTGGGGAGAAGTTTTCCCTTTTATTAATAACATTTTTTGAATAAAAAAATGAATACACATGATCCAATTTTTTTAAGGTATAAAAGATGATACAATGAACATTCCTTCCACCTCGGTCCCCCAGCCACCCAGTTTCCCTCACTGTAGGTAGGTAATTACCATGACCGATTTCTTATGTTTCCTTTCAGAGATATTTTCTTTATATACAAGCAAGTATACATGCACATATATTTGTATATGCTTCCCCTCTAAAAGTTTTTTTTCTTTTTTTTTTTTTTTTTTTTGCGGTACGCGGGCCTCTCACCGTTGTGGACTCTCCCGTTGTAGAGCACAGGCTCCGGATGCACAGGCTCAGCGGCCATGGCTCACGGGCCCAGCCGCTCCGTGGTATGTGGAATCTTCCTGAACCAGGGCACGGACCCGTGTCCCCTGCATCGGCAGGCAGACTCTCAACCACTGCGCCACCAGGGAAGCCCTCTTTTTTTTTTTTTAACCAGCTGGTGGTACACAATACAAACTCCACTCCACTTTTCTTTTTCCACACTTCACAATATATCTTGGAGAGCTTTTCACATTCATGCTTGAGGTTCTTAATTCCTTTTTCATGGCTGTATAGTATTCCACAGTACAGATGTACTATCATTTATGTTCCCTTTGGAGGATTCTTTACATTGTTTCAAATATTTTGCTAGTACCAAGAGTGTTGCAGAGAACAACCTTGTTCACACGCCACTTTGCACAAATGTGGAAGAGTGAATTTGTAGGAAATTTTCCTAGAGGGGAAATTGTTGGTTCAAAGGGTTCTAATTTTGATAGATTTTGCCAACTTGCCCTTTATAAGAGTTGTACCAATGTTATGCTTCCATAGTTTATAAGAGTGTCTACTTCTGATGGGGAGCATTTGACCACAGAAACTACACATTCAAGGTATCCAAGATTCTGCCCTCTACTAAGAAATGCAATTCAATGAACCCCGTTTTCAGATCTTTGTTGTGAAGGGCAGGTGACAGTCAGAGAGACTACTCATCACAGACCATCCACTTGCATCTTAACAGGAGTGCTGGAGACCAGTGGTGCCTGACAGGGTGGTGGGTGGAAAATGCCTTCTACTGGTGTCTTCTTTCCTATCAGGCAGAAGAAGAGGTGTACAAACTGGATGGTTCTGTGGGACTCCACGACTGATCCTTGAAAAGATTTTCCTAGCAGCCGGAGGGCAAGTCAAGCCTTCCTTTTGCACATTCAGATCTAAAGCGTCCAGCATTTAACGGGGCCAACACAGAAAGTTCTCGCTTGCAACCAGGCACCCATTACCTCATTTGAAGTGGGTCTACTAGACCACTTCTTTAGCAGTCATCTCAAACAATTTTGGAACAGAGATTCTTCCCAGAACCCTTGCAAGGAATACATGTTCCATGTATTGCGATGATGTGACTTTCACCTCTCTGAGACAGATGGCTAAGAGCAAAGACTCCAAAGCCAGACTACCTTGGTTTGAATCTTGCTGGTTCTGTGACCTTGGGCAAGTTGCTTCACTTCTCTGTATAGATTCCAAATAAAATACAGGACACTAAGTTAAATTTGAATTTCAGATAAACAACAAATAACTTTTTAGTATAAATATGTTTCAAATGTTGCATGGGCCATATTAAATAAACAACTGAAAATATTTGCTGTTTACCTGAAGTTCAAATTTAACTGGGCATCCTATATTATTTGCTGAATTTGGCAACCCTACTCTGTTCCTCTGTCTCTTCATCTATACCCACTTCACAGGGCTGTTACAAGGATTAAATGGTATGGTATATTTGTAAAGTATATAGAACTGTTCCTGAACATCATAGTGCTACATAAGATTTTCTTAAAATAAAGAAATGCAATTTTGATTCAACATGCACAAGGACTCTATTATTTCCATGTTTTTCCCAAGATGAGGGGGAAAATTATTAAATATGTGGTGAGTGTTGAGGAGACTGGGTTAAAAAGGAATTTGACCAAGGGTGTTCTGGAACAGGTGGAAGATCTGGAGTTTACTGATTGTTTGGTTCAAGAACAGAGGCCTTGCTGTTCTGTATGAACTGGGACAAGACTAATAGAATGCTCTGTGGGCAGCAGGCTGAGCTGGGAGTTGGGCAGAAGAGCAAGGGAGAGGTGTAGAGGGGCCCATGGCGGATGGTGTTAGGGGAGCAGCCTATTTCACACAGGTGGCATCAGGCAGGTCAGCACACCAGGGGGCAGGGGCCAACCCTGGTCTGGCTGCAGGAGCCACAGATGAGCAACAGTGGCAGGAATGGGACCTCCCAGGACCATGCCCTTGGCTGTGAGGAAGGGAGAGGGAGAGGAAGGGCATTTGCACAGAGAGAAGTCAGAGGCAGATGGGGTGTCTGAAGAGGCAAACCCCCAGCCTCAGGGAGCCTTATTCAGACTTTCTAAGTTCTGCTCTTTTCAGGCAGGGCTCAGAATACGGCTCAGCTTCCTCTCACAGGGAGGGATGATAAGTATCGACAACGTTATCTACACGGGCCACTAAGGAGGCCTCAGGTGGGAGAGGGCTGAGGAGACCCCAAAGTCCCATAGGCCAGGGCTTCTGTTCTGGGTCCACAGATCCCCAAAGGGTCTGTGAACTTCGATGGGAAAAAAATTACGCCTTTGTCTTTACTCACCTCTAGACGAAACTGAGCGTGTCCTTCAGTTAGGAATATAGACGACACATCTCAGTAGTATTAACCACACCAGTGACTGTCACCAACAGCAATCACAGAGTTTTTCATATCACATTACTGTTGTTTCAGATATCCTAAAATATCATTTCTTACACTCATTAGCACTTAGAAATTACCATGGTTATTGCTGCTAGAACTTCTTATTGAAAGCAGTAACAAATGCACAGAAATAATATTATACCCAAATTTTGCTTTTTTAATATTTTGGTAACTATATTCAAGATAACTGGTTTCCGTTTTAAGTCTTTGCATCGTGTTTAATGCATTTAATAACACTTTCGTGAGAAGGGATCTACAGTCTTCCCCAGGCCTCCGAAGAGTTCCATATCTCAAAATGAGGACAGGAACCGACAGCTTAGGCCAACGCTTGTCAGTCTTGTGGAGAGCGGTCTGAAACTTAAGGAGGCCTCAAATTGATTTCCAGGAGTGTGGGGAGTCTTTGGTATGGCTTTTCTTTTGTTTGTTTAGCCTACAATCACAAGAGCATCTGCATTTTGAGCACACCTAAGGGGAAAATATCTGTGTGATGGGTCTGAGTGCTACAGCTGTGTTAATTTGACAGAACTGTCTACATTGTGCATGTTGGTCCCCCTCTGCCCCCCGTCCAGAGAATGAATGAGGGAGATCATTTTATTTTGCAGCTTACTTAAAAGTAAGTTATACCATTATCCAGGAAGCCCCCTTTCACCTCTAATCATGGAAAGAAAAGGAACCTCCCTCTCTCTTCCTCTATGTGTCAAACTCCATCATGTCAGCTTGTTTAGATGCAAGGGAAACAGATAATTGAAGGCCCCCAGGGTAAAAATTGGGCTCAAGATCAGAGTAAGTAAGAGAAAAGGATTGTGAGGGCTGCTGAAACAGAGGGAGGACTCTGACCGAGAAGCCTTCTTCAGCGACCCTTGTAACACTGGGGAGCTCCCACCCTCTCACCTCCACAAGCCTCCTTCCCCAGGTGGGGTGAGCTCTGCAGAAGAAGAGCTCTTAATCTGGCTTCTGATCAGATATCCACGCCACATATAAACTGTATTAAACCACAAAGGACACAGTTAGAATACCATTACAGGTCCAATTACACCTCTAGGAGTTGGGAAATTTGGAGTTAAGACTCCCAAACTAGGAGTCTGTCCCTGACACCCTTACATTTGTGGCTGGGGCAAGAATTTCAACAAGGATGCAGCTTGTGACCTGCCACCTAGGCCTGGACCAGCGGGCTGTTTCCTCCCGCTCACTTGTGTCCTAGATGCCGTCTACACTGAGGCACTGAGCATGTGTTAAGAGTGGAGTATCTTTACTGGAAAAACAAAATCTCCCTTTCTTCAGTGGTGCCATAGGTTGAACTGTTTCCCTCCAAAAAGATGTGTTGAAGTCTTACCCCCAGGACTTCAGAATGTGACCTTTGTTGGGAATAGGGTGGTTGCAGATATAATTAGTGACGATAAGATGAGGTCATACTGCAGTAGGGTGGACTCCAATCCAATATGACCGGTGTCCTTATAAGAAGAGGAAAATCTGGACATAGACAGAGGGAAGAAGGCCATATAAAGATGGAGGCAGAAGTTGCAGTTATGTTGCCACAAGCCAAAGAACACGTGGGGCTGCCAGAAGTTGAAAAAGGCAAGGAAGAATCTTCTGGGCCACCAGCTTGTTACAGCAGCCCCAGCAAATGAACACAATTGGCTTTAACCTTTTCCTTGGCTTACTTGCCTCCCACCTCCATTTCCAATGACCCCCCCCCCAAACCATCAGAGGCGAGGGGCCGAAGGAGAAGAATCCCAGAGGGCAAGTTGACCTACAAGCATCGAGCAGCATGCAAGGGGAGAATAAAGTGTCCCCCTTCCTGATGCCATTGTCACCAAAGCAAGACCAGTCTGTTTCCCTGGTAAAAATCCCCAGAGGCTGAAGTAATGTCCCTGTCAGTCATACTGACCGTACAATCAGAACCAGGGTCGCACCCAGCCCATCTTCTCTTCTGTCCCCCACGGGCCCGCCTAAGCCGGCCCAACATTTTAAAGGAGGACTGAAACCTGTAGGGCTTAGCAGCCCAGCCTTGAGCCTGAGGCCCGAAGCTGGAGTGGGGGAAGGGAAACCAGGAGGCTGGAAGTTGGCGCCCAGGGCTCCTGTTTTCTTTCACACCGGCTTCAGGGCCACTGAACTGTAGAGGAGAGATTAAAACAAAGATTGCTGCACTTGGGGGATTAAATACTACAAAACTTTTAAACAACCCAACTGGACCTCATAATAGTGTGGCAAAGGCTGTAAATGTAAAGTTGGAAGTCTTGGCTCTATTGAAAGGCTCTCTCTGAATAACAATTTATTTTAATTTGAGATTTCTCATACTGTCCATATGGCAGGTCTTCATGGGAAAGCAACTGTCTCACAGTTGACGGGGACATCTGAAGTATGCTTTTTCAGCATTCGGGGGAAGGTTTTTTTTTTTTCATTTATATCAGTGGCTTGGTTGAGGATAGTTTGAAAACATTTCCTTAATGTTTCCAGCTTTTTTACTCCTGGAAATTTATCATCTACCCTTGGAAGTTACAAACTGAAATCCATTTCTCAACCAAACCGCCACTCTTTTAGGCAGCACCAGTTTGTAATTGTGGAGCTCTGTGGGCATTTGTTTGAAAATGGAAAATCCTATTTGCATGACATTTTTTTTTTCAACAACAACCCAGAAAGCATGTGGACAATGTTATGACTTGAAGTAGGACTGCCTTGCCAAGTGTCCCAGGCTCACGTTGTGGAGGGACTCCTAGAAAAATCTACGATCTATCTCTGGAAAAGAGGCAAGATTTCCAGCCAGCTCTGGGTAGGACCCTGGTACTCCCACAGATATGGTGACAGCCTTTACTCTTACAGAGACTTCCAAGCACATGCTAGGTCCAGGGGATGCGATGTGGGAAAGGGAGCTCTTTTCAACTTTCTCTTCTGAGGCATCTCACCAGCTGCTCCTCTGAGGGAGAGAAAGATTTGGCAGAAGCTCAATTTTGCCCACATTCACAGCCCTACAGGGAGAAGGCAAAATAGGTGGTCTCATGAGTCACTAAACATACTGATAAAACAAAGATCACAACTTTTACAGAAGCCGCACTATTCAAATGTCACATCCTCAGAGAGATCTTCTGAAGCATCAAAAATAGCACCCCTGCTTGTGGAGAAAAGGGAACCCTTGCGCACGGCTGGCGGGAATGTAAATTGATGTAGCCTACTGCATACTGTGGAAAACAGTATGGACGTTTCTCAAAAAAACTAAAAAGAGAACTGCCATATGACCCAGCAATTCCACCCCTGGGTATATATTCTAAAGAAACAAAAACACGAATTCGAAAAGGTACATGCATCCCAACGTTCATAGCACTACTATTTACAATTGCCGAGATATGGAAGCAACCTAAGCATCTATCGACAGATGAATGGATAGAGAAGATGTGGTACATAGATACAATGGAATACTACTCAGCCATAAAAAGAATGAAATAATGCCATTTGCAACGACGTGGATGGACGTGGAGGGCATTATGCTAAGTGACATAAGTCAGAGAAAGACAAATACTGTATGATATCACTTATATGTGGAATCTAAAAAATAAAACAAACTAGTGAATAAAACAAAAAAGAAACATACTCACAGGTACAGAGAACAAACTAGCGGTTACCAGTTGGGGGAGGGAAGTGGGGAGGGACAAGATAGGGGTAGGGGATTAAGGGGTACAAACTACTATGCATAAAATAAATAAAATACCATGATATACTGTACAACACAGGGAATATAGCTAATATTTTATAATAACTACAAATGGAATATAACCTTTAAAAACTGTGAATCACTATGTGGTACACCTGAAACGTATATAATATTATGCATCAACTGTACCTCAATTAAAAAAAAGAAAATACCATCCCTGTCATCCTCAGTCCCTTCAACATGCTTTGTTATCTTCTTTATAGTACTATACGCATCTCTTCCCAACTCCCTGCTCGGTGACCTCACATTTGTAGTTTAAGATCATCTGTGGTCAGAGTATTTATACCATGGAAGTTGGCAAATGCTATAAATCTAGGCTCTCCCCACCCCTAAAGTCAGCAGTTAACTCCTTATTAGTATAGCACTGATTATCACTATCTGGATTTACATCATATATGTGGCTTTTACATTGTATTAGCTGTATGTATGTGTGTATGTATACAGCATGCATAGATAATACATTATATTACGTCAGTAGTTTATTAATGATCTTCCCCTCCCTCCGGCAGAATGTATATCAGCCCTCAGACACCCCGTTTTGTTCACTGCTGGTTACCATGCCTTCAACAGTACCCATACCTCGAAGATGCTCCGTAAGTATTTGTTGAATGGATGAATGGTGAATGAAATCTTTAGATTCATTTATCTATCTGTTTTATCTACCTGTTCTATCATTAAATCCTCTGTGGGCTTCAAAATCCCCTTCCATTTTGCCTCCACCTTCTTCCCCATGCCTTCTTGCTTTTTACCACCATCTTTGTCCTTACCCTCACACCAACTAGAAAAATCTGCTGATCTGTTGACTGTTTTTTCAAATTAATTAATTTATGGCTGTGTTGGGTCTTTGTTGCTGCTCACGGACTTTCTCTAGTTGCGCAGAGTGGGGGCTACTCTTCGTGGCGGTGCGCAGGCTTCTCATCGCAGTGGCTTCTCTTGTTGTGGAGCACGGGCTCTAGGTGCGCAGGCTTCAGCAGCTGTGGCATGCAAGCTCAGTAGTTGTGGCACGCGGGCTCAGTAGTTGTGGCGTGCGGGCTCTAGAGCGCAGGCTCAGTAGTTGTGGCACATGGGCTTAGTTGCTCCGCGGCATGTGGGATCTTCCCAGGCCAGGGATGGAACCCATGTCCCCTGCACTGGCAGGTGGATTCTTAACCACTGCACCACCAGGGAAGTCCCTGCTGACTTTCTTTACTAGTGATTCCTGATATTTGTTTAAGTAGCTCCTCTGGGCACCTGAGACATTCTTCTGAACTTTCCCCTGTCACATCTCCCCCAGAAAAGCATTTCCTATATGTTTAGCCAAGTTTAGGTGCTTATAAGGCACCCAGAACAAGTACATTCATAAAACACTCTGTCTTCTCACGAGACACTTATAACCTAGTTGAGCAGCTAAGACTAATCTTGGCTTGAAAAATTATGAGCAAGTAAGATAATTATTCAACTAACTGCTAAATTGGGGAGTAGAAACCATAAAATCTCAGAGCCAAAAGGGTTGGTGGAGACCAGGAAAACATCAAAGAGAAGCAGTGGGCCTTGACCTGGCCCTGACTAATAAGTAGGGTTTAACTAGTTCAGGATTTCTTACCTCGGCACTGCTGACATTTTGGGCAGATACTTCTCTATTGTGTGGCTGTCCTCTGTATTGTAGGATGTTCAGCAGAATCCCTGGCCTCTACGAACTAGATGCCAGTAGGAACCTCCCCCCCCCCCCAGTTATCACAACCAAAAATGTCCCCAGGCATTGCCAAATGTCCCCTGGGGGTCAAAATCACCCCCCCCCCCAGGTGTGAACTGCTGACTTAGATGGAAGAGAAGAGGACATTATAACTTAGAGTGATGAAAAAGGACTTTGCTCACTTGACTCAGAATCCTAATTTGATCCACCACTGTACCCAGTCACCTGACTTCTTTTGACATGTTAACCCACTTCGTATGCATGCTTTACACATGTTTTATTAAACCTATACCCCGCATTAAATTTGGATTGGACTATTGACGTGGTTTCCAAATGCTTTAGTCGTGGAACCCTTTGTTCCAACAAAATCTTAGCCAGAAGCATGAACAAATAAGGACATAAGTAGAGTGGTCTTTGTTGAAGCTTCGGTAGAGAATCATCCCCTCCCCACAAGCACCCCAGCCTTGCCCAATGGCCCAGTAGCACAATTCCTGGTGCATTTCACTACACCGTAAACATGCTGAAGGCAAGGGTGACACTGAACCCTACAATAATAACTATAATGTCGTGGTACAGGAAAAGGAGCAATGGATTAGGAGCTGCAAAAATCTGCAAGTTTTATTTGGAACTTTTCACTAACCGCCTATGTGACCGCATGTCACTTGGCCTCTATGAACTTGTATTTCTTCATTATAATCTCTAAGGCCCCTTTCTGCTTCAAAATGTTATGTCTATAAGCACAACCGTGTCACAAAATTTGTGAGCCCCGAATAATGATGTTGGTGACTATAGAGAAGCTGATTATTTATAATACCCCCCCAAAGGCCCTTTTAAAGACAAGGGGGAATGAGGAAGTGAATCTGACCTCTAAAATTCTCTATGAATTGCACTTTGACCCTTGCTTGATTTATTCATTCATGAAATTCACTAGTGCTCAGTCTGGCTGGCCTTCATTCAAAAGATCATGCTAAATGGGGTCACAAATGGAAGCGCAAATGGATATTTTAAAAATTAAGAATGAAAGTGCAGGGATTCCCTGGTGGTCCAGTGGTTAGGACTCCACACTCTCACTGCCGAGGGCCCAGGTTCAATCCCTGGTTGGGGATCAACATCCCACAAGCTGCATGGTGTGGCAGAAAAACAAATGAATGAAAGTGAAAAATCTGGAACGCTGGCTTCCATATCCATAAAGTTAGAATAAGACTTTTAAAAATGAAATACAATAGATTCTGTGATGGGCAAGCACATGCCCAGAATGAAAAGCCAAACATCGCAATAACAAGATGCACATAAGCTGTGGAACCTGGAATCATCTCTTTCCTACCTCAGTGGCACCACCACCCAGCTCTTAGGACAAGAGGGTCTCACACATCAAGCAGAAACAGAGCAGACAGAACATTCCTGTCCCTCACCTTGGAATGACTTTACGGCTTTCCTTACTGTGGCACATGAGATGGCTGGGAATTTGTGTCCGTACTCTCTGTTTTTGCTCCTTCTTTGTAAAAGAAGAATTGAAACCTCCTTGCAACCATCTAATACCACAGAGAAATAGCATAAAACCACAGCTACCAAACAATGACGCGGAAATCCACAGCTATGTGTCTATCAAAATATGATACTGTGTTTATAGATTCCCGATTTGGTGGAGTCATTCTACTCTTAGATTTCAGACATAAATGAGATGTTATGTTAGTCACAAATAAATGATGATTTTAAATTGGAATGGAAAAATGTTTTTCAAGTATCCAGTAACCTGATTCTTAGTGAGAACCTGACAGACACATGAACTACTTTGATGGTTAAAAAAAAAAACCATACCAGTACTGTGTGTGCGTGTGTGTGTGTGTGTGTGTGTGTGTGTGTGTGTGTGTTGGGGGGACCTCTCTGGTCAGTGAGGACAATTCAAAGTTATCCAAAGCTATTCAGCATTGATGACTGGCAGGAGAGTGAAAGGTTGGTTTCATGAAGCTGCTTCCTCCAGGAATGATTTCCCCTTGTACTAGGGACAGCTGCAACATTGATATTGTTGCTGATTCTTTACATTTTTATTTATTCATTTTGAATGAAATATGGACATGGTGAAAATAATTCAAACAATGCAAGTTACAGTGAAAATTAAGTCAATCTCCCAGCTCAGTCTCCTAGTCCCCTAGTTACCAGTCAACCCTCAGAATCATGAGAAATAATGAATGGTGGTTGTTGTTTTAAGCCACTAAGTTTTGGGGTGATTATTCCATTTCAATAGAGTATAGAAATCTACCTCATTCTTTTTAACAATATAATAATAGCGAACATATATTTACATGCTTACTATATACCAGGCACTGTTCTAAGTGTCTTACATATCTTGGCTCATTTAATTCCCACTAACCCTAAACATTTTTTATAGAGGTATACCATCCCCATTCCACAGATGAGGAACTGAACTACAGAGATACGACATGACTAGCCCAGTACCCCAAGTGCATAATCAACACTACCGGGATTTGAATTCAGGCCTTTGACCTCAGGTACTTTGATATTAAGCACTACCCTAGACCACTTCAGTGGCTACTTTATTTAACTAGTCATCTATTGGTGGACATTTCTGTCATCTCTAATCTTCTGCTTGTGAAAATAAGGTTACAGTGTCTCGCCTGGTATGTACTTTTATGTATGGGTACAGGAAGAAACCATTCTTTTTAATCAAATGGAAGGATGACTAGATTCAGTTCATTTTGCTGAATCAGTAAGTGTCAGAAAAATCTCAAGTACAGAATGTCAGGTGCATCCACTCCAGTCAGAATAGAGTTCTAGCCCATCTGGCCCTTGACAGTTAGTGCCAGAAACTCCACCACGAAACTTGAGGACCTGGAGACCCCAGAGAGAATATTTATCTTATTTTCATTTGGGCTCCAAGTGGAACAAGTAATGAACTGACTTTCCTCACAGTATTCTGTACCATAATGTATGTGTGTGTGTGTGTGTGTGTGTGTGTGTGTGTGTGTGTGTGTATATATATATATATATATATATATATATATATTTTTTTTTTTTTTTTTTTTTTTTTTTTTTTTTTTTTGCGGTACGCGGGCCTCTCACTGTTGTGGCCTCTCCCATTGCGGAGCACAGGCTCCGGACGCGCAGGCTCAGCGGCCATGGCTCACGGGCCCAGCCGCCCCGCGGCATGTGGGATCTTCCCGGACCGGGGCACGAACCTGTGTCCCCTGCATCGGCAGGCGGACTCTCAACCACTGCGCCACCAGGGAAGCCCCCATAATGTATATTTTTATAGGAATTCTCAGACACCTGAAAAGGATATTTGGAAAGTAACCTGTGAACCTTGATCTGTGGTACACACAATAAATCTACTACCACAATCACTGCCAGTTCTGAGGGACCAATTTTTAAGGCACATATGTACATTCCATGGCTATATATCCCCTTGGACCTCTCTCCAGTATAAGCACCTTTGGCAAAGGGGTGGATGGACGTAAGCTCTTTTCACAACTGCTTGGATGTCTCCACTACCTTTGAAGTTAGACTTCTATCTCCTCAAGGCTGGAGACTGAATACAGGCCACCTGCCACCCCTTCAGCAGCCTCCAGGCTTTACCTTCTGAGCTGCCAGGAGGGCCGAAGAAACAGCCCCTGCTGGCTATGGAGAAGGTGCTAGTAAAGCAAAGCTTTTGGTGTTTGAAAGCTAATGAAATCTGCTTCTATTCATTAAAATATGAAAATAAATTAATGCCATATTGCTCAAATTTATAATGAGAGAGTTGCCTAATTATCAATATTTAAAGGATACTCACTTAAAAGCTCCACTTCCGTTCCTGAACCCAAAGCCTTAGGGAAAAATGCGGTAAGATAGCTTGGCTTTGTCTGCAGGACAGCTGGAAGGGGCTTTAGGGTATCTTGTTCAATGCTTTCATTGCTTAGAGAAGTAAACTGAGTTCCAGAGAGGAATGACTTGCTGAGGGTAATCAAGGTTGATATATCAGTCAGTTATTACCAAAATAATGAGTGTAACAAACTACCCCAAACTTTAGTCCCTTAAAACATTCACTCTTCTCTGGCTAGGGATTGATTGATTTAGGCTGGGCTAGGCTCCAAGCTGCAAGTTGAATTCAAATCTTTTCCATGTGCCTCTGATCACTTGGACCAGTGGGCTAGCCAGAGTTTGTTCTTCTAATGGAGAATATAAGGCAGGCAAGAGAACAAGCTTAATGATGTAAGCATACTTCAAGCCTCTGCTTGCAATGTGTCTGCTAATAGCTCATTGGCCAAGGCAAGTAACATGGCCAAGTCCAACACCGACAGGACAGGGATATTTTCTCTGCTACTGGTGGTAGGAACTAAAAAGACACATGGCAAACAGCATGGATACAATAAAGAGTAGAGAATTAGAACTATGAAGAAATCTTCCACACTTGGTAAGTGAGCAAGAATTAGAACCAGAGCCCTTAACCTCCAGCTCATTGCCCCAGTTGTGTTTGTAAATAGTTTTTGTTTCTCTGTCTTAGGAGCTGTTTTTTCAAGCTTATGAAGGGCTTGTAATGTTCCCAAAGGAAGTGAAGGCAGGCAGTGAGAAAAAGAAAAGATTGTGGTGACTGTGGTGGCAACAGTGGCGATGCCCAGGAGGACCAGCCGTGGTGTCCGATTTCTACTCCCTGCACAGAGCACATTCTCCACTCCACCATCTAGTGTGAAGCCAGTGTAGCTGTTGGTCAGATCCTTCTCCATCTTCTCAGATGTAGAGTCCAAGGCAAGTGGTCAACTGTGCCCCCATTTCTGGTGGTAGTTCAGCTCTGTACACAGTGAACTGGTGTCCCTAACAATAGGGTTATGACCTGTGCAGTCAATACGGGCTCCAGAACCAGACAGAGCTGAGTGTGAATCTCAAAGCCTTGACTGCCTAGTTGTATGACCTTAGGACAAGTCTCTCTAAGCCTCGGGTTCCTTCCATACATCATCTTGCGTACTCTTTCCTCTTTTAGCTTGGTGCAGACAAGCTCAGTGACTTTGAAAGTCATTCGAAGGAGACATAAAGAAGCTTGCATTCCTGGATCCCTGCTTGGAATATCCAACTTACAGGTGCTTTACATGTGCAAATATTCTGTTTTACGTGAGCCATCATGCCCATTTGATCTTGCTGGTTATACCAGTTAGCAGTACCTTAACTAATGCAGTCTTATTATCTTCC
The DNA here is from genome assembly GCF_951394435.1 of Stenella coeruleoalba. Taxonomy (NCBI): domain Eukaryota; kingdom Metazoa; phylum Chordata; class Mammalia; order Artiodactyla; family Delphinidae; genus Stenella; species Stenella coeruleoalba. Next base: position 14,134,398 of record NC_137152.1, read on the forward strand.
CCCATCATATGGATGAGGAAGCTGTGGCTTAGAGAAGTTAAGTAGCTTGCCCAATGTCATACGGCTCTTAAGTGGTGGCTCTCAGTTACGCATCCAAATAGTTCGGCTCTAGAGCCCCTCATCTTAAACACTACGCAGCTCTGATGCTCAGTAATAACAGTGTCAATCTCACAGGATGGTTTTAGGGATTAAATGAGCTAATGTTTATCAAGTCCTCGCACAATGCCCACTACACAGAAGCACACAGTAAATGCGAGCTGTGGATGGAGTGATGTTCCCATGTCGTATGGAATATGATGTCCCCTGAGGTCTGGAATAGGGAGGACAAGTAGCCTCGGGAAACCTTCTGATGACTATTTTGTGTTGAGAGTATTCTAGATGATAGCAACAGCCCTGAGCCGTTTGCCAATGGCTTCTTTCTCATACATGATTTCATTTGATCTTCACAGCCAACCCGTGAGGTGTGGAGAGCGGGTTACGTTACCCCAAACCATGGATCCGGATTCTGAGGCACCGGGGAGACTGGCGTGGTTAATGTCAGAGTCTGGCTTAGGACCAGGATCTCCTATTTGTCACTCTCAGTTTCTTAGTCCTAAAAGGACTTGATACAGGGAACCAGACTAGGGTGAGCCAACCTTATCATGCCCTAGACCTATTTGACCAAGAGAAATATTATGCAAGCCATAAACACCAGCTGCATACGTAAACGTAAATTTTCTAGTAGCCTCATTTTTAAAAGGGGGTGTAACTAGGTGAAATTAATTATAACCATATACTTTATTCAACCCAAAATATCTTAATTTTCTTTCTTTTTTTTTTTTTTTTGCGGTACGCGGGCCTCTCACTGTTGTGGCCTCTCCCGCTGCGGAGCACAGGCTCCGGACGCGCAGGCTCAGCGGCCACGGCTCACGGGCCCAGCCGCCCCGCGGCAAGTGGGATCTTCCCAGACCGGGGCACGAACCTGTGTCCCCTGCATCGGCAGGCGGACTCTCAACCACTGCGCCACCAGGGAAGCCCCAAAATATCTTAATTTCAACATGTAATTAATATTAAAATATTAATGATATATTTAACTTTTGTTTTTAAACCAAGTCTTTGAAGTCTGGGTATGTATTTTACACTCGCAGCACATCTCAATTTAGACTGGCCACGTTTCAAGGGCTCAGTAAGCTACCATGGCTAATGTCACAGGTCTAGAAGAAATCCCCTCCCTGCAATTGTCTTACGGTAAAGCCCTAGAAGGCCTCCCAAGGAAAACTGCAAAACATACTCTTCACTCTTTGCTCTTTGAAAGTCTAGTTCTATGCCTTTAAATTGAAAATACTGTCTGAAACAGAGTAGCTTGTTGTAGAAGATTACAAACTTGCTTAAGTTTCAAAGATAAAAAACGTACTCAGCATTAGGGAACCTTATATACAGGGTGGTCTCCCCATGTAGCCGGACTATTGGCACAGCTCACACTGGACAAGGACGGCAGGACTGGATGACCTACATAAATATCAGTTTAGGCGATTTTAATGAGTAACACAGACGAGAGAGAAGCCGAGAAATGTGCTAGAAGCTATATCAGTCGCACAGGGCTCTGGCGCTAATCATTTTAGTGTATCTCCACATCCTGTCCGCCCACTTTTTCTTGGCCACGTTTGGAAAGGCAAAATTACATACAAGTTTCCTACGTGCAATAACGGCAGGTGGTCATCATTGGTTTTTGGATTCAACTTTAAGGCAACCTTAGGAGACGTGCCCGTTATGGGGCTCTGCTCTTACACTTTCATTTTAAGTATTTGCTAGAATCTGTAGCTAAAACAGTCCTGGTTTCCTGTGTTTATATGAATACCAAGAAGAAAAAAAGGCCCAGTTTCCAAGACCTATTTTTCACTACATGACTTACAATGGTTTTTATCAATCACAGCACTAAATCCTTCCAAAGCCTGATTTGGAGATCTTAGAATGTGCTTTTACCACAATGGTTCATTTATCCAGCGTTGCTGAAGATGAGGTTTTCACATATGTCAATTATCCAGATAATTAAAATGTATTGATAAGTTCCAATATATACAAGCATTTTAAAAAATATTTTAAAAATTAATTTTATTTACTCTTTTTTTTTTGGCTGCGTTGGGTCTCCATTGCTGCTCGCGGGCCTTCTCTAGTTGAGGCGAGCGGGAGCTACTCTTCATTGCGGCGGGCAGGCTTCTCACTACGGTGGCCTCTCTTGTTGTGTGCAGAGTACAGGCTCTAGGTGCACGGGCTTCAGTAGTTGTGGCATGCGGGCTCAGTAGTTGCAGCTTGCGGGCTCTAGAGCACAGGCTCAGTAGTTGTGGCGCACGGGCTTAGTTGCTCCGTGGCATGTGGGATCTTCCCAGACCAGGGCTCGAACCCATGTCCCCTGCATTGGCAGGCAGATTCGTAACCACTGTACCACCAGGGAAGCCCCTATACAAGTGTTTTTGAGGGAAATCTTTCTAAAAAATGGCCTGCATCCCTCTACCACTGACCCCCCCCCCCCCCGCCAGCAACCACTTCCTTAAACGGATTATTCAGAACATCTTACTTCATGACTTAAGGCCATTGTTTACATCCACTCGGGCATGTACATTCAGAGATTATCAAGTCATATGGTGTTCTTAGCATGTATAATTATTTCAATGTGATGTTATTGTACACAGGCATTTTGAAAGCATTTGAATGCCTCCAGTCGATTCATGAGGTAGGTGTATCCCACTTTACAGATAAGAAAACTGAGACTTAGAGACGTGAAAAGACTTGTCCATCATGTCTCTGGCTATCAGATTTCTACACAACTCTAGACAAAGATTAACTCTCATAGCTCTTTTTCTTTTCTCCTTTTCATAGCTTCGGCTCCTGCTTTGTGCTAATTTGTGTATATTATTGCTCCTAAGCTCCTAATTTATTTTGCACCTAATTATCTGAGAGAAGGCTTGAGGCTCTGTGCTCCTGTTCTAGAACCCTGTGACAGCTTTTTGCCACTTGAAGGACATTTTCACACACTCTTAGGTCTGGAGTTCTGTTTTAGACAAGTGAAACTGTGAAAGGTCTGATTACTGGTAGGTGGCCCTAAACTCTCTCTCTTCCCAGAAGACTCTTTTGGCCTGAACAGCACATTCCAAGTAAAGAAGCTTGACCAGAGAGGGAAATATCTGACAAAGTGGAAAATAAATGCATGTAGAGCTGGTGGGGTCTGTATCCCACATCCAATGACTCGGGCACCCACAGTGCAATGACGAAACAGCAGGAGGCAGGTCCTACTGCCTGTTAACCACTGAGCTACAGGGTGAACTATGCCAGGTGTGATCAGAGGCTGGCACCAGCATCAAACTCCTCGCATCCGTAAGTGCCAGATTTCCTTGGCTGGACATCACTGATCAGAGGAACAAGGAAGAACGTGGCGCACTGGAATACTGCATTTCAGCAAAGCTAAGATGCCAACGATTATAAGAGACACCATCCTGCAAGTTTCAGTGTTTGTGTACTTTCTAGATTTTTACCTGGAGGAAGCACAGAAGGTTTTTGGTCTAAGTTTGCATGGGGGCAGACAATGCCTACCGCCTGGCTGACGATAAGGCACCATCAACTAGACGCATCTCGATTTCAGAGATGTTGAAATGTGCACATGAGGTCTAAGTTGTTTGACCTCGTCAAAAGCATGTGGATGCAAGTTGGGAAATATGTTTTCTCTTGAGAGGAATGAGAAATGTGGTTAAAACTTAGGGGAAAGTTTTCCCCTAAATCGCTAAGTAATACCCCCACTCTGTGATATATATCACATATCATTTCGGAGTAATTTTACGCTGGTCAATAAATATTGCTCTCCCATTTTTCCAGGGTTCAGCAACCCTCTTTTAAATAGGCTATTTAAAAAAATAGTCCGTGCATTTTCACAAGGTGTTTTCAAAGAACCCAAACTTTGAGATCTCGATATAAAGCTACAGTGACAATGAAAGGTTCAGAGGGGAAGGCCCTGGACACACAGAAAAATTTTTTTCAGTTGAAATTGCATAAAAATTTATATCACTTACCCTATCATCATGCATCTGATACCCAACCTTAGCTAAGAACAAAGTATTTTCAAATATTAGGAGCCAGGCACCCAATAACTCTCAAATTTAGTTTTGACTTATCATTTAAACTTTCAAATTATCAAGCTTCTCTCATGGACATACATGCTCCATCTTCTGAAAAGAAGAAATCAGAAGGCTGAGATGGGTAAGAGAGGACACGAAGGAACTGAAAGATCAAATGGAAACTGAGCGTGTGCCCTCCCCCTACTGAAAAAGACGCCTATGTTAGTGGGCTGTCAAATTGAGCAGCTGATATAAAGGGATACGAAACACTTGAAGGCAAACTCAGAACAGATTTGCCCAGAGCACACATGGTTAATCTTCACCTAGGGATGGAAACCAGGGCAAGGTAGACTTGAGCAGCCGCCTGCCCTTTGAAGTGCTGCAGGGGCCAGTATATTACAGTCGGGAGCAAGCACCCCTTCCTTCAGGTGCCGATTGGAGTTTATTAGCTGTGATTTTTATGATACTGAAAGAGTCTGAAATACTGCTGCGCAGCCACAGAAATGTGTAGTGTGGGAGCCAAGAGTCATTACAAGTTGTTGAGAACTCGACAATGGGAGCTTCCTGAAAGATTCTGGCAGTCTGTGTAGAATGGTAACATAGAAGCCATTCTTTCTCTTTAAACTAAAAAGCTGTGCCCTTATAAGTCATGAATTATTGCCCGAGACATTGTACATTATCCCTCCCTAGCAGGTCCACAGCTTTCAAGATACCTTCAGGACCTCTTGGGGAGAAGGTACCTAAAGAGGTTAGTTTTCTGGAAAGAAGGGAGTGGGAGTTTCATAACAAAGAAGTGTAATTTTGTTGCATCTGCCTTGAACTGAATTTCTAACAAGGGAGCTAAACCATTTATGGTCTTGGAAGGTTTGGGGCCCATGGATTGATTTTTTATCAATTCCCCTGTCTCAGCGAGGTGATTCATGTTATATGTCTCACAACAAAGCAGGTCCTTGGATATCATTCCTAAGCAATATAAGGAATGGCCTGGTTATAGAGCACAATGATTGTATAATGCCCATTGTCTCTCCCTCTCTTTTTTTTAACTGAACTATAGTTGATTTACAATGTGGTATTGGTTTCTTGTGTACAGCAAAGTGATTCATATATATATAACTTTTCATACTCTTTTTTCATTATGGTTTATTATAGGATATTGAATATAGTTGCCTGTGCTATACAGTAGGTCCTTGTTGTTTACCTATTTTATATATCAGGGGTCCCCAACCCCCGGGCCACGGACAGATACTGGTCCGTGGCCTGTTAGGAACCAGGCCACACAGCAGGAGGTGAGCGGCAGGCAGGCCAGCGGGCCAAGCTTCATCTGTATTTACAGCCGCTCCCTATTGCTCCCGTTACTGACTTAGCTCCGCCTCCTGTCAGATCAGCGGTGGCATGAGATTCGAATAGGAGCACCAACCCTACTGTGAACTCTGCCCACGTGGGCGATCTAGGTTGCGCGCTCCTTATGAGAATCTAATGCCTGATGATCTGAGGTGCAGCTGAGGCAGTGATGCTAGCGCTGGGGAGTGACAACAAATACAGATTATCATCAGCAGAGAGGTTTGACCGCACAGAGACCATAATAAATCCATCGCTTGCAGACTCATATCAAAACCCTATCAGTGAGTGGCGAGTGAAAACAAGCTCGGGGCTCCCACTGATGCTGCGTTATGGTGAGTTGTATAATTATTTCATTATATATTACAATGTAATAATAATAGAAATAAAGTGCACAACAAATGTAATGAGAGTGAATCATCACAAAAACATTCCCCCACCCCCCAGTACGTGGAAAAATTGTCTTCCATGAAACCGGTTCCTGGTGCCCAAAAGGTTGGGGACCGCTGTTATATGTAGTAGTTTGTATCTGCTAATCACAAACTCCTAATTTATCCCTCCCCAACCCCCTTTCCCCTTTGGTAACCATAACTTTGTCTGTGAGGCTGTTCCTGTTTTGTAAATAAGTTCATTTGTACCATATTTTAGATTCCACATATAAGTGACATCATATGGTATTTGTCTTTATCTGACTTACGTCACCTAGTATGATAATCTCTAGGGCCATCCATGTTGCTGCAAATGGCATTATTTCATTCTTTTTTATGGCTGAGTAGTATTCCATTGTATATATGCACCACATCTTCTTTATCCATTCATCTGTTGATGGACATTTAGGTTGCTTCCATGTCTTGGCTATTGTAAACAGTGCTGCTATGAACATTGGGGTGCATGTATCTTTTCGAATTAGAGTTTTCATCTTTTCTGGATATATGCCCAGGAATGGGATTGCTGGATCATATGGTAGTTCTATTTTTAGTTTTTTAAGGAACCTTCATACTGTTTTCCATAGTGGCTGCATCAATTTACATTCCCACCAACTGTGTAGGAGGGTTCCCTTTTCTCCACACCCTCTCCAGCTTTATTATTTGTAGACTTTTTAATGATGGCCATTCTGACCAGTGTGAGGTGATATCTTATTGTACTTTTGACTTGCATTTCTCTAATAATTAGTGATGTTGAGCATCTTTTCATGTGCCTATTGGCCATCTGTATGGAGAAACGTCTATCTAGGTCTTCTGCCCATTTTTTGATTGTTTTGTTGTTGTTGTTGTTATTGAGTCGTATGAGCTGTTTGGCTTTTTTGTTTTTTTGTTTTGTTTTTAATTTATTTATTATTTTATATATTTTTTTGGTTGCGTTGGGTCTTCGTTGCTGCATGTGGGCTTTCTCTAGTTGCGGTGAGCAGGGGCGACTCTTCGTTGCGGTACACGGGCTTCTCATTGCAGTGGCTTCTCTTGTTGCGGAGCATGGACTCTAGGCAGGTGGGCTTCAGTAGTTGTGGCACATAGGCTCAGTCGTTGTGGCTCACGGGCTCTAGAGCACAGGCTCAGTAGTTGTGGTGCATGGGCTTAGTTGCTCCGCAGCATGTGGGATCTTCCCAGACCAGGGCTTGAACCCATGTCTCCTGCATTGGCAGGCAGATTCTTAACCACTGTCAACTACCAGGGAAGTCCGTTTCTTTTAATATAGAACCTTTTTCTTTTTTTAGCTGCATTGGGTCTTTGTTGCTGCGCGAGGGCTTTCTCTAGTTGTGGCGAGCAGGGTCTACTCTTGGTTGCGGTGCACAGGCTTCTCATTGCGGTGGCTTCTCTTGTTGCAGACCACGGGGTCTAGGCATGTGGGCTTCAGTAGTTGCTGCACGCAGGCTCAGTAGTTGTGTCTCACAGGCTTATTTGCTCCATGGCGTGTGGGATCTTCCCAGACCAGGAATTGAACCCGTGTGCCCTGCATTGGCAGGCAGATTCTTAACCACTGTGCCACCAGGGAAGTCCAAGCTGTTTTTATATTTTGGAAGTTAAGCCCTTGTCGGTCACATGGGTTGTGAATATGTTTTCCCATTCTGAGGTTGTCTTTTTTGTTGTTGATGGTTTCCTTTGTTATGCAAAAGCTTATAATTTGTTTATTTTTGCTTTCATTTCTATTACCTCGGGAGACTGACCTAAGAAAACATTGCTATGATTTATGTCAGAGAATGTTTTGCCTGTGTTCTCTTTTAAGAGTTTTATGGTGTCATGTCTTGTATTTAAGTCTTTAAGCCATTTCAAGTTTATTTTTGTGTATGATATGAGGGAGTGTTCTAACTTCATTGATTTACATGAGGCTGTCCAGGTTTCCCAATACCACTTCTGAGGAGACTTTTCTCCATTGTATATTTTTGCCTTCTTTGTCAAAGATTAATTGACCCTTGGTGTGTGGGTTTATTTTTGGGCTTTCTATTCTGTTCCATTGATCGATACGTCTGTTTTTGTGCCATGGTATCAGCTGTTTAGATTACTGTAGCTTTGTAGTATTGTCTAAGTCTGGGAGGGTTATACCTCCAACTTTGTTCTTTTTCCTGAGGATTGCTTTGGCAATTCTGGGTCTTTTATGGTTCCACATAAATTTTAGGGTTATTAGTTCTATTTCTGTGAAAAATGTCATGGAGAGGTTGCATTAAATCTGTAGATTGAAAAAAAATCTGTAGATTGCTTTGGGTGGTATGGCCACTGTCTTTTTTTTAATAAATTTTATTATTATTTATTTATTTATTATTATTTTTGGCTGCGTTGGGTCTTTGTTGCTGCATGCAGGCTTTCTCTACTTGCAGCAAGTGGGGGCTACTCTTCGTTGTGTTGTGCAGGCTTCTCACTGCGGTGGCTTCTCTTGTTGTGGAGCACGGGCTCTAGGCATGCGGGCTTCGGTAGTTGTGGCTTGTGGGCTTCAGTAGTTGTGGCTCTCGAGCTCTAGAGCGCAGGCTCAGTAGTTGTGGCATGCGGGCTTAGCTGCTCTGGGGCATGTGGGATCTTCCCGGACCGGGGCTTGAACCTGTGTCCCCTGCATTGGCAGGCGTATTCTTAACCACTGCACTACCGGGGAACCCCTGGCCACTGTCTCTTAACACAAACCTTGAATTAACTTTCTCAGGAAAGCAAGACGTGGTCTTTGGAGTAAAAAAGACCCAAAATTGAATGTTGTTTCCACCTCATACTGGCTATAACAACACAATAGATTTCCATCTGTTATAAGCCCATATCAGTTACCTATTGCTGCGTAACAAGCCACCCTAAAACCTAAGGGTTAAAACAACATTCATTTATTATCACGCAGGCATCTGCGATTGACTGGAATTCAACTTATCTAGGTGGGTCTGCTTCAGGCTGCAATGGCTGGGGAGATCTGCTTCTCACTGCAGGTCTACAAGTCACATGAGGTGGCTCTGCTCCATGCATCCCTCATCCTCCTTTAACCAGCAGGCTAGCCAAGGTGCATTCTTCCTGGCTCAATGAGAAATGCAACAAACAAGTAGAAACCTGGGACGCCTCACAAGCCCTAAGCTCAGAACTGACTCTTAGCACTCCCACTGACATTCCAGTGGCCAAAGCAAGTCACATGGTTAAGCTCCACACTAAGGGGCCTTTAGAAGAACTGCAAAGTCACATGATGAATGACGGAGCTACAAAGGGAAGGTGAGGAATTGGGGCCAAGATAGGAAGATAGGAATCTACGCTAAACGCCAACCCTCCACTTATTACTCCTCTTTTTCGAACTATCCTGGCTATTTTTCCACATAAATTTTTAAATTAATTTTTATTGGAGTAGAGGTGCTTTAGAATGTTGTGCTAGTTTCTGCTGTACAGCAAAGTGAATCAGCTATACGTACACCTATATCCGCTCTTTTTTGGATTTCCTTCCCATTTAGGTCACCACAGAGCATTGAGTAGAGTTCCCTGTGCTATACAGCAGGTTCTCATTAGTTACCTATTTTATACATAGTAGTTTTCCACATAAAATTTAAAGTAATTGCATTAAATTATCAATAATGTCTCATGGGAACTTTGATTGGGATTATGTTCATGTTATCAATTAATTTGGGTGGAACTACTATTTTTCTAATCTTCCCATCCAAGAACACAGTATGTCTCTATAATTCACTCAGGTCTTATTTTTATGTCCCTCAGTAAAACAAGTATAGTCTATTTCAAATATGTCTTCTACACTTAGGAATAAGAAGATTTCCAGGTATTGACCAGAGTGACCTTAAGTTCCTTTCTGGCCACAGAGCATTAGTTTCTAGCCATTGAGCTTTTTGTATTACCACCACAGCATGTTTAAAACTCATTCCCTCTCATGACCGTTCCAGATGATGAACTTTAGGTTTGTTCTGTTTGAAATATACACAAACAAATAAGCTTTTTTAAAATTCAGTTGACAATTATCTACTTAAGAGGAATCAAGTATCATCCCACATTAAAAAATAAGAACAGGGACTTCCCTGGTGGGGTAGTTGTTAAGAATCCACCTGCCAACACAGGGGACATGGGTTCAATCCCTGGTCTGGGAAGATCCCACATGCCGCGGAGCAACTAAGCCCATGCGCCACAACTACTGAGCCTGTGCTCTAGAGCCTGTGAGCCACAACTACTGAGCTCATGAGACACAGCTACTGAAGCCCACGTGCCTAGAGCCCACGCTCCGCAACAAGAGAAGCCACCGCAATGAGAAGCCCGCACACTGCAATGAAGAGTAGCCCCCGTTCGCCGCAGCTAGAGAAAGCCCGCATGCAGCAACGAAGACCCAACGCACCAAAAATAAATGAACTAATTTTTTTGTAAAATAGATAGCTAGTGGGAAGCAGCTGCATAGCATAGGGAGATCAGCTTAGTGCTTTGTGACCACCTAGAGGGGTGGGAGGGAGACGCAAGAGGGAGAAGATATGGGGATATATGTATACGTATAGCTGATTTCACTTTGTTATACAGCAGAAACTAACAAATCATTGTAAAGCAATTATACTCCAGAAAAGATGTTTAAAAACTGAATTAATTTTTAAAAAATATTTTAAAAAAAGAAAATACGAAAACATAATTTTACTTTAATAATACATTATTTGTAGAGCATTTTAGAGTTTACAAAGCACTTTCCAGACAATATCTAAATTTGGTCCATATTGTGACCCCTAAAGGAGGCAGAGTGGACAAATACCATCTCGACTTTTCAAGTAAAGGCAGTAAGACCCACAGAAATTAAATGATCTGTCCAGGGTCTGAAGGCCAATGATGAGGAGTTTGACATTTGGCTTACAGTCCTGTTCTCTTTACTGCTTTTCTCTGAAGTCTTCACTGATTTCCTCCTTGCCCACTTATCCTTGGCAGTGGGCCCTCCCACTTTGAGGACCTCTCAGAATCTAGAATAAAGCCAGCCTTTAGAGCAGACCCAAGCCTTCAGTTTACATGTAGAATTTTGTGGCTCTGGAACAATTCTTGCTCCGTGTTTTAAAAGGAGGCAGTGAGTTTACTGGAGGAAAGAACTTAAACTTTGGAGCCAGAAATACCTGTTTTCAAATCTTCAGTCCATCTACCACTGAGCAGCTTTGAGGCCTTGGGAAACTTACATAAGCATGTGAATCTTAGTTTCTTCATTTGTAGAATGGGATCAAAGTACCTACCTTGTAAAAATATGGTAAAATAGTTTGTTTCTTATAAATAAATAAAGATCCAACATTCAGGAGGCATTCAGCAATTGTTGAAAATGTTGTACACTAACTGAATCCAAATATATACATGGGTATCATGAAGGAATTGCAGCAGCAGGGATTTTTCTCTTTAAAAAGAGATTTACACCTTATAAACCCTAATACGAGAAATCTGGACTTTCAGATAGTGTGGAAAGAAAAATGGATTTGCAATGAAGTATATCAACCAGGACTCTGCCACAAGTTTGCCACCTTTTCCAAATTCACTGGACTTAGGTTAGTTCTTTTCCTGTCCAAAAATTCCACATAAAATAAAATATCCATATGTGTATTGCAGCCCTTACCATGTAATGTCAAATTCTTCCAAATAGTTAAATGTCTTAGATAATGCGATTTGCTCCAAAGAGATTAATAGAACACCTGGGGACAGGCAGACCACCATGAGGGGAGGTCTGGCTGGAAGCAGTCAAGGGGGTTTCACTGAGGTTTGCCTCAAGTCACCTAGTAAGTATGCCGCTGGAAACCTGTTTTATAACGCACGTGCCCCTGCCCACCCCATCTCCACAATACCTTCCTCTCTGCCTGTGTCTGCTCAGAGAAAACCAGGCCAGCAGTCTAACTGGCTGCCAGACAGAGAAAATATTCACAGGGATGGATGAGCTTTGGGTTGTCACAGTTGACCAGACATCTAGGCATCATGCTGGCACTGTTTATATCTAAATCAACACTGTCCAAAAAAATACATAATTGTGACCCACATAGATAATTTCAAGTTTTCTAGTAATCACATTATAAAGGATGAGACGGAACAGGTAAAAATAATCTTAATATCATAACGTTTAACCCAACATATGTAAAATACCATTCAACATGAAGTCAGTATTAAAAAGTTATTAATGAGAGATTTTACATTCTTTTTCATACCAAGTCTCTAAAATCAGTGTGTGTTTTGTCCTTATAGCACACCTCGGTTCAGGCTAGCCACATTTCAAGTGCTCGGTAGCTACACATAGCTGTGGCCGACACACTGGACAGAACACCACTGAACTGCCGGTTCCAGTACAGGGCAAGGTAACACATACCATTCCTCCGGCCTCTTGCCATATACATGCTATACCATGCTAAACAGAAGTGCAGAACTTCAGCTAGTTCTTTGGTACCCAGAACTACTACCTCTTCCTTTGCTTAAATAGTGGGGAAAAACTAGCCTTCTCAAATTGAAAGTGTGCTATTTCAACATGTTTTAGGTTTTTTATTCTTGCAATGTATTTTTCCTCCAAAAGGAAAAACTTGAAGAAAATTTAAGGGACAGAAGGAGTGTAACACATCTACGCATTTTCAACCTATTGAGGTGCCCTCACATGTCTGAAAAATCCCAACTGTTTCCATGACAGCAGACATTATAATGACATCTGCTTCTGGACAAGAAGTAAGTTTATAAACCCTGGATTTATTATCCATGTATCATTTTTCACAAATACATCAGAATGAGACAGGCATACCACACTTTTATGAAATAATTCACATAGTTGGCTGTCAGTAGAATTGACAACTTTGTAAAATACCATGCTTTATAATCATAACGCTATCGTCCCACTAACTATTCCTCACACACAAAGTTGGATTTTGACAAATGAACAGCAGATATCTGTCACAAAACACATGCCATTTCTCACCTTTGCATTTAATGGTTTTACTGAATTACTTGTGTTTGGGGGCAAGAACATAAGTTGCACAAAATTAAAATAGTCAGGAAATCACCCTGAACAGATAACCACCTTCAGGCATGCCATGTACTGATTTAGAGGTGGTTTACTCACAAGGGTGAGTGCTTGACTGAGGGGGCAAGAAGGCTCTAAAATCCAACTCCATGGTCTGCACACCAAGCCTTGTACCCTAATATAGGCTGCTCGGCCCAGGGCAAGCCATGCCTTTTACATTCATACACAGATGGCATACGGGCTAGGAGAAGTCCTGGCCACCCATCCCCTTAGTGACCTGTTTGGTAAACATAATGGGTAAATCACAGAGAATTGAGAAAAATCCAGGTCATTTCTTGCAAAGAGAAACCAAAGAAAATGCTTTTCATACAAATATTTTGAGACATAAATAAGGAATTGGGTCAAATGAAGGCAAAAACAGCATGAAAATAAGAATCCGTAAGCTTTAAGATGCACCAGTCCCCCCTGTAAAGCAGAACTCCTTGGCATGACATCTTTACACACTGACTTGGACACAGCCCGTGTTGGGGAGCTCTGTGGGGAAGGAGGCCCCAGCTCACAATTCTGACTGTTGCCCCTTCCCCAGAACATCAGCTCCTGGAACCCTGTCTGTATGATTCACTTCGAAATCTATGGCTGGCACAGAGTAGGGGCTCAGTAAACATTCGTCAACCACCCAGGCGCTTGTATCTTTCTGAAGCAGCCTGTGCTCTTCAGGGACAGCTCTAAGCTGTACTGATAAGATTAGAAGGTGTGATAATCTTATTGTGGTTATTTTTTAAAAAAGAATCCTTATCTCTTAGAGGTACATACTGAAACATTTATTATTTGCAGAAAATAGTTATATCATATCTTGGATTGCTTCAAAATAATTCAGGAGAGGACTGGCTGGGGATCTAGATGAAGCAAGATTTGCCATGAGTTGAAAACTCCTGAAGCCTGGTGATGGGGATGTCAGAGTTCATTATATTATTCTCCCTACTCTTGGGTATGCTTGAAAAAAGATCCATAAAAGGGCCTATTATTCATTCAGTAAACATGTATTGAGCACCTAGTATGTGAAGGTGCTAGAGATTTAGTGGTGAAATGATAGATAAGTTTTCTGCCCACATGGAGCTTGTATATGGATGGAGTCAGAAAATAGATAGATAGATACATACATACATACATACAGTAACTATACATTATGACTAATGCTAAGACTGATGTATGTGGGTACTGGGAGAGAAAATAAGTGACAAGAAGTGGGTATTAATTTAGACTGAATGGTCAGGGAAAGCCTCCATGTGGAGGCAACACTGAAGCTGAGTCCAAAAGAATGGGAAGGAGCTAACTATAAAAAAGGTAAAGAAAGGGCCTTCCAGGCAAAGGGAACAGAAAGTGCAAAAGTCCTGTGGCAGAAAAGAGCCTGGCGTGTTGTTGGCATTCGTAGAAAGGTGAGCATGCCTAGAACCAAGCCAGGTAGGAAAGAACGGCATGAGATTTGATTTGAGTGGCCAACAGGGGCCAGATCTTGCAGGGCCTTACAGGCCATGACCAGGAGGTGGCTTTATTCAAATTTTCAGAAAATTCTTCTTCATATACACTTCAAAACTGCATTCCTGTACTTTGATTGATAGAACATGAGGAGAAGGGGTATGTATCATCTCTGGGGTAGAAGCTTTAAGGGCAAGTGCATGTTTTGCCATATTCTCTTCTCCCTCTGCTCCAGTGACTTGTAGTGCTCTACACGGTGATTCTCCCTTCAACCTAGGTCTGATGATGACAAAAACAAAACCTCAATTGATCCCTGAGGGATTCATAGCATAAATAAGAAATAAAGTTTTGGAGAGACTGGTTCAAGATGGCGGAGCAGAAGGACATGCATGCACTCCTTCTTTCGAGAACACCAGAATCACAACTAACTGCTGAACAATCAACAACAGAAAGACACTGGAACTCACCAAAAAAGATACCCACATCCAAAGACAAAGGAGAAGCCACAATGAGACAGAAGGAGGGGCACAATCACAATAAAATCAAATCCCATAACTGCTGGGTGGGTGACTCACAAACTGGAGAAGACTTATACCGCAGAAGTCCACCCACTGGAGTGAAGGTTCTGAGCCCCACGTCGGGCTTCCCAACCTGGGGGTCTGGCAATGGGAGGAGGAATTCCTAGAGAATCAGACTTTGAAGGCTAGCGGGATTTGATTACAGGACTTTGACAGGACAGGGGGAAACAGAGACTCCACTCTTGGAGGGCACACACAAAGTAGTGTGCACACTGGGACCCAGGGGAAGGAGCAGTGACCCATAGGAGACTGAACCAGACCTACATACTGATGTTGGAGGGTCTCCTGCAGAGGCGGGGGATGGCTGTGGCTCACCGTGAGGACAAGAACACTGGCAGCAGAAGTTCTGGGAAGTACTCCTTGGCCTGAGCCCTCCCAGAGTCCGCCAATAGCACCACCAAAGAGCCAGGTAGGCTCCAGTGTCGGGTTGCATCAGGCCAAACAACCAACAGGGAGGGAACCCAGCCTCATCCATCAGCAGACAAGCAGATTAAAGTTTTACAGAGCTCTTCCCACCAGAGCAACACCCAGCTCTACCCACCACCATTCCCTCCCATCAGGAAACTTGCACAAGCCTCTTAGCCTCATCTACCAGCAGACAGACAGCAGAAGCAAGAAGAACTACAATCCTGCAGGCTGTGGAACAAACATCACATTCACAGAAAGGTAGACAAGATGAAAAGGCACAGAGCTATGTACCAGAGGAAGGAACAAGATAAAACCCCAGAAAAACAACTAAATGAAGTGGAGACAGGAAAGCTTCCAGAAAAAGAATTCAGAATGATAGTGAAGATGATCCAGGACCAAGGGAAAAGAATGGAGGCAAAGATTGAGAAGATGCAAGAAATGTTTAACAAAGACCTGGAAGAATTAAAGAACAAACACCTAGAAGAATTAAAGAACAAACTGACATGAACAATACAATAACTGAAATTAAAAATACACTAGGGGCTTCCATGGTGGTGCAGTGGTTGAGAGCCTGCCTGCTGATGCAGGGGACACAGGTCTGTGCCCCGGTCTGGGAAGATCCCACATGCCGCGGAGTGGCTGGGCCCGTGAGCCATGGCCACTGAGCCTGCGCATCCGGAACCTGTGCTCCGCAACGGGAGAGGCCACAACAGTGAGAAGCCCGCGTACTGCAAAAAGAAAAGAAAAATACACTAGAAGGAATCAATAGCAGAATAACTGAGGCAGAAGAACGGATAAGTGACCTGGAAGACAGAATGGTGGAATTCACTGCTGCGGAACAGAATAAAGAAAAAAGAATGAAAAGCAATGAAGACAGCCTAAGAGACCTCTGGGACAACATTAAATGCACCAACATTCTCATTATAGGGATCCCAGAAGGAGAAGAGAGAGAGAAAGGATCTGAGAAAATATTTGAAGAAGATTATAGTTGAAAACTTCCCTAACACGGGAAAGGAAATAGCCATCCAAGTCCAGGAAGTACAGAGGGTCCCATACAGGATAAACCCAAGGAAAAACACGTGGAGACACACAGTAATCAAATTGGCAAAAATTAAAGACAAAGAAAAATTATTGAAAGCAACAAGGGAAAAACGACAGATAACATACAAGGGAACTCCCATAACGTTAAGAGCTGATTTCTCAGCAGAAACTCTACAAGCCAGAACGGAGTGGCATGATATATTTAAAGTGATGAAAGGGAAGAACCTACAACCAAGATTACTCTACCCAGCAAGGATCTCATTGAGATTCGATGGAGAAATCAAAAGCTTTAGAGACAAGCAAAAGCTAAGAGAATTCAGCACCACCAAACCAGCTCTACAACAAATGCTAAAGGAATTTCTCTAAGTGGGAAATACAAGAGAATAAAAGGACGTACAAAAACAAACCCATAACAATTAAGAAAATGGTAATAGGAACATACATATCGATAATTACCTTAAACGTGAATGGATTAAATGCTCCCACCAAAAGACACAGGCTCACTGAATGGATACAAAAACAAGACCCATATATATGCTGTCTACAAGAGACCCACTTCAGACCTAGGGACACATACAGACTGAAACTGAGGGGATGGAAAAAGATATTCCATGCAAACGGAAATCAAAAGAAAGCTGGAGTAGCAATACTCATACCAGATAAAATAGACTTTAAAATACAGAATGTTAAAAGAGACAAGGAAGGACACTACATAATGATCAAGGGATCAATCCAGAAAGATGATATAATTATAAATATATATGCATGCAACATAGGAGCACCTCAATACATAAGGCAACTGCTAACAGCTATAAAAGGGGAAATCGACAGTAACACAATCATAGTCGGGACTTTAACGCCTCACTTACACCAATGGACAGATCACCCAAACAGAAAATTAATAAGGAAACACAAGCTTTAAATGACACAATAGACCAGACAGATTTAACGGATGTTTATAGGACATTCCATCCAAAAATACCAGATTACACTTTCTTCTCAAGTGCACATGGAACATTCTCCAGGATAGATCACATCTTGGGTCACAAACCAAGCTTCAGTAAATTTAAGAAAATTGAAATCATATCGAGCATCTTTTCTGACCACAGCACTATGAGATTAGAAGTCAATTACAGGGAACAAAACGTAAAAAAACACAGACACATGGAGGCTAAACAATACATTACTAAATAACCAAGAGATCACTGAAGAAATCAAAGAGGAAATCAAAAAATACCTAGAGACAAATGACAACAAAATCACAATGATCCAAAACCTACGGGATGCAGCAAAAGCAGTTCTAAGAGGGAACTTTACAGCAATACAAGCCTACCTCAAGAAACAAGAAATATCTAAAATAAACAACCTAACCTTACACCTAAAGGATGTAGACAAAGAAGAACAAACAAAAACCAAAGTTAGTAGAAGGAAAGAAATCATAAAGATCAGAGCAGAAATAAATGAAATAGAGACTAAAAAAACAATAGCAAAGATCAATAAAACTAAAAGCTGTTTCTTTGCAAAGATAACGAAATTGATAAAGCATTAGCCAGACTCATCAAGAAAAAGAGGGAGAGGACTCAAACAATAAAATTAGAAATGAAAAAGGAGAAGTTACAACAGACACCACAGAAATACAAAGCATCCTAAGAGACTACTATAAGCAACTCTATGCCAATAAAATGGACAACCTGGAAGAAGTGGACAAATTCTTAGAAAGGTATAACCTTCCAAGAATGAACCAGGAAGAAACAGAAGATATGAACAGACCAATCACAAGCACTGAAATTGAAACTGTGATTAAAAATCTTCCAACAAACAGAAGTCCAGGACCAGATGGCTTCACAGGTGAATTCTATCAAACATTTAGAGAAGAGCTAACACCCATCCTTCTCAAACTCTTCGAAAAAACTGCAGAGGAAAGAACACTCCCAAACTCATTCTATGAAGCTACCATCACCCTGATACTAAAATCAGACAAAGATACTCCAAAAAAAGAAAATTACAGACCAATATCACTGATGAATATAGATGCAAAAATCCTCAACAAAATACTAGCAAACAGAATCCAAAAGCACATTAAAAGGATCATACACCATGATCAAGTGGGGTTTATCCCAGGGATGCAAGGATTCTTCAATACACACAAATCAATCAATGTGATACACCATATTAACAAATTGATGAATAAAAACCATATGATTATCTCAATAGATGCAGAAAAAACTTTTGACAAAATTCAACACCCATTTATGATGAAAACTCTCCAGAAAGTGGGCATAGAGAGAACCTACCTCAACATAATAAAGGCCATATACGACAAACCCACAGCAAACATCATTCTCAATGGTGAAAAACTGAAAGCATTTCCTCTAAGATCAGGAACAAGACAAGGATGTCCACTCGCACCACTACTATTCAACATAGTTTTGGAAGTCCTAGCCCCAGCAATCAAAGAAGAAAAAGAAATAAAAGGAATACAAATTGGAAAAGAAGAAGTAAAACTGTCACTGTCTGCAGATGGCATGATACTATAGACAGAGAATCCTAAGATACCACCAGAAAACTACTAGAGCTAATCAATAGATTTGGTAAAGTTGCAGGATACAAAATGAATGCACAGAAGTCTCTTGCATTCCTATACACTAATGATGAAAAATCTGAAAGAGAAATTAAGGAAACACTCCCATTTACCACTGCAACAAAAAGAATAAAATACCTAGGAATTAACTTACCTAGGGAGACAAAAGACCTGTATGCAGAAAACTATAAGACAGTGATGAAAGAAATTAAAGGTGATACCAACAGATGGAGAGATATACCATGTTCTTGGATTGGAAGAATCAATACTGTAAAAATGACTGTACTACCCAAAGCAATCTACAGATTCAATGGAATCCTTATCAAATTACCAATGGCATTTTTTTACAGAACTAGAACAAAAAATCTTCAAATTTGTATGGAGACACAAAAGACCCTGAATAGCCAAAGCAGTCTTGAGGGAAAAAAGACGGAGCTGGAGGAATCAGACTCCCTGACTTCAGACTCTACTACAAAGCTACAGTAATCAAGACAATATGGCACTGGCACAAAAACAGAAACATAGATCAACGGAACAAGATAGAAAGCCCAGAGATAAACCCACGCATCTATGGTCAACTAATCTATGACAAAGGAGGCAAGGATATACAATGGCGAAAAGACAGTCTCTTCAATAAGTGGTGCTGGGAAAACTGGACAGCTACATGTAAAAGAATGAAATTAGAACACTCCCTAACACCATCCACAAAAATAAACTCAACATGGATTAGAGACCTAAATGTAAGACCGGGCACTATAAACGTCTTAGAGGAAAACATAGGAAGAACACTATGACATAAATCCCAGCAAGATCCTTTTTGACCCACCTCCTAGAGAAATGGAAATAAAAACAAAAATAAACAAATGGGACCTAATGAAGCTTTAAAAGCTCTTGCACAGCAAAGGAAACCATAAACAAGACAAAAAGACAACCCTCAGAATGGGAGAAAATATATGCAAATGAAGCAACTGACAAAGGATTAATTTCCAAAATATATAAACAGTTAATGCAACTCAATATTAAAAAAGAAAAGAACCCAATAAAAAAATGGGCAGAAGACCTAAATAGACATTTCTCCAAAGAAGACATACAGATGGCCAAGAAGCACATGAAAAGCTGCTCAACATCACTAATTATTAGAGAAACGCAAATCAAAACTACAATGAGGTATCACCTCACACCAGTCAGAAGGGGCATCATCAGAAAATCTCCAAACAACTAATGCTGGCGAGGGTGTGGAGGAAAGGGAACCCTCCTGCACTGTTGGTGGGAATGTAAATTGATATAGCCACTATGGAGAACAGTATGGAGGTTCCTTAAAAAACTAAAAACAGAATTTCCATATGACCCAGCAATCCCACTACTGGGCATATACCCTGAGAAAACCATAATTCAAAAAGACACATGCACCCCAATGTTCATTGCAGCACTATTTACAATAGCCAGGTCATGGAAGCAGCCTAAATGCCCATCGACAGATGAATGGATAAAGAAGATGTGGTACATATATACAATGGAATATTACTCAGCCATAAAAAGGAAGGAAATTGGGTCATCTGTAGAGACGTGGATGAATCTAGAGACTGTCATACAGAGTGACGTAAGTCAGAAAGAGAAAAACAAATATCGTACATTAACACATATATGTGGAACGTAGAAAAATGATACAGATGAACCAGTTTGCAGGGCAGAAATAGAGACACAGATGTAGAGAACAAACGTATCGACACCAAGGGGGGAAAGTGGCCGGGAGGGGGGAGTGATGAATTGGGAGATGGGGATTGACATATATACACTAATATGTATAAAATGGATAACTAATATAAACCTGCTGTATAAAAAAATAAATTAAATTAAATTAAAAAAATAGTTTTGTTATGTTAAGCCACTGACACTTGATAGATGTTTGTTCTTACAGCATAACCTGTCCTATCCTGATTAATACACTGGATTAACTAAAGCTAATCAAGACTTTTTAGCACAGCACTCATACCTGCCCAACCCCACACCCCACTCCCCATGAAAGACACTTTCGGCAAAGCCCTTGTCACTCAAGCCTTTTGATAGGCAATTCACTAGTGATAGCCTTTGGCTACCCCCAACCATCATCTTGCAGCTGTAGTCACAGCTTCCTAGCTAATACCTATGGGTTGAACGTACATCCCTTGGGTACCTGGGATCCCTCACAATCTCAGGTCAGGTGCAGAACTGACACGCATGCCTTCTACATTTTCAGAGAAAGCCCCTGTGGCCAGCCCCTTGATCCCACACTAGTGACTTCCCTGGGAGATGCTATTTCTTGGGCTGTCTTATATGATAACAAGAATTTGTCTTACCTAGTGTGGAATTTTTATTCAGAAATATGTATATTGTGCACACCAAAAAGCTGGGTTAAATTCAAGATACATTCATTTAATTGCACATAATAGGAAAGAATTTTAGATTTATTTTTATAGATTTTGATTGAAAAATTCAATTAGAGATCTTTAAAAAAGTTTTTTCTTTGATAATTTTTATTTTATTTAATAAAAAAAATTATTGGTGTATAGTTGACTTACAAGGTTAGTGTTAGTTTCAGGTGTACAGCAAAGTGCATCAGTTATACATATACCTATATCCACTCTTTTTCAGATTCTTTTCCCACATACGCCATTACAAAGAATTAAGGAGAGATCCCTGTGCTGTACAACAGGTCCTTATTAGCTATCTATTTTATACATAGTAGTGTGTATATGTCAATCCCAATCTCCCAATTTGTCCCTCCCCCGCCAGAGACCTTTTAAAATATACAAAAAACATGAAATCCTAATGTTTCAGTCTTTCAAAAACTTGCTCTAAAATTTATTATCTGTCCCACTGAATATATACATACCAGGTAGCTAAAATATTAGAATCATTTCAGACTATTAATATGTTCAGTAAATATGGGAAAGGTAGCTCTTGATCACTTTATATTGCCAATCATGTTTAACAGAGCTTTATAATGTGATCTCAGTGAGGTCATTTTCGGCTGAGTTGGAAAATGCTAATACCTGTCAGAATACTAGAAGACAAATGAGGATTTGCTGGCCTGTTGGGAGAGATTGCTACTGAATTTGATGCTGTTTAAGTCCACTGGGAAATTCAGAGAACACAAAATTTTGCAAGAGAAAGGCATCAAGGGATTGTCTGTACTTTAATTCCTCCACTGCGCTCAAGTGTCCATAATACAGCCCTGCCACTTGTCTCATTTACCAGGATGACTTTAGGTAGATTGCGGGAGAAGCTAAAGATTATGGAAGTGCCAAATTCTTGACTAGGAAGTTATATTCCTATTAGATTACATTAGATTCCAACTAGAAATTCCTCAACGTTTTGTTTTTGATCAGGAGTTGGCAAACTTTTTCTGGAAAGGGCTAGTATGCTAGGCAGAATAAGGGCCCACAAACATGTCTATGTCCTAATCCCCAGAACCTATTAATATGTTAGCCTACATGGTAGAAGGAACATCAATGATGTGATTAAGGATCTTGAGAGAGGGAGCTTATCCTGGACTATGTGAGTAGTCTAGGGCCCAATCTAATCATATGGGTCCTTAAAATCAGATAAGCTCTCCCAGCAGTGGTCACAGGGTGATGTGGCTACTGAAGAAAGGCACAGAGAGATGCAACATTGCTGGCTTTGAAGATGGAAAAGGGGGCCATGACCCAAGGAATGCAAGCAGCCTCTAGAAGCTGGAAAAGGCAAGGAAACAGACTTTACCCTAGAGCTGCCAGAAGAGAATGCTGGCCCTACCAACACCTTGATTTTAGTCCAGTGAGACCCTGTGAGACTTCTGACCTAAAAAACTATAAAATAAGAAATCTGTGTTGTTTTAAATCACCATATTTGTGGTAATTTGTCATGGCAGCAATAGCCATCTAGGAGATTTGGGGTGAGCTTTGCGGGCCATACAATCTCTGCCACAATCACTCAACTCTGCCATGGTAGCACAAAAGCAATCATAGACAATATGTAAATGATGGGTGTGGCTGTGTGCCAACAGAAGTTCATTTATGAAAACAGATTATGGGGATTTAGTTTGCTAGCCCCTGTTCTAGATGTCTAGGAGACATCAACAGTCATCCTTCTGTGTCCTATGGGTCATAGCCCACACACAGAAACCTTGTGCTACAAAATGTGGGGGATACATCTACCAAGAGCAAAAGACCTAAAAAATGAAATTATCTTTTGAAAGGATTTTAAAAATAAAATTCAAAACAATATCTGTCTAACTCAGGTTTTCTCATTCTCTTCACTGTAACATAATCCAAGTCAGGTAAGGCTGAAGGTACACACCCTATGAGTCAGCAATCCCAATCCTAGGTGCACACAAAGTAGAAATGTACGTAGCAGAGGCACCTGCCAAAATGTTCACAGCAACACTGTTTGTAGTACTGTAGACCCAAGTTATAAACAACTCACAGATCCATCAGGAGCAGAAAGGGTAAATCGTAACATATTCATACAATGGAATAAGACTCCCAAAATGAATGAAATATAGCTACAGACATCAATATGGATACACCTCACCAACAAAATTTAACTGAAACAAGTCAAACACAAAAGAGTAGAGACTCTACTATTCTATTTATATGAACCACATGATCTAGCAATTCCACTCCTGGGTATATACCAAAAGAACTGAAAGCAAGGCCTCAAAGAGATATTTGTATACCCATGTTCATAACAGCATTATTCACAATAGCTAAAACAAGAGGCAGCTCAAGTGTCCATCAACAGATGAATAGATTACCAAAATGTGGTCTATCCATGCAAAAGAGTATTACTCAAATTTTAAAAGGAAGGAAATTCTACAATATGGTAAAACATGGATGAACCTTGAGGCCATTATACTAAATGAAATAAGCCAATCACAAAAAGACAAATGCTATAATTCCCCTTATCTGAGGTACTTAGAATAGTCAAAATCATACAGACAGAAGATAAAATGGTGGTTGCCAGGAGCTGGGGGGAGGGGAGAATGGAGCGTTATTGTTTAATAGGTATAGAGTTTCAGTTTTACAGGATGAAAAGAGTTGTGGGGATGGTCTGTGGGGATGGCTTCACAACAATGTGAATGTAATTAATATCACTGAACTGTACACTTTAAAATAGTTAATAAGGTAAATTTTATGTTATGTGTAGTTTACCATAATACAAAAGAGTAAAGATTGTATTCTTCTATTTATATAAAGTTCAAACCCAAGCAAAACTAACCTGTAATGTTTAAGGTTGCATATATAGGAAGGCAAAGTGGAAAGAACACCAGGAACTGAATACGTTCTAAAAAAAAATCAGGAGAGTGACTTCTTTGTGAGGAGGGAGGGCACACCAAGGCCTTTCTGGAGTGCTGTAAATGCTCCCTTTGTTGATCTGGGTTGTGGTCCATGTGTGTTCATTTCACAATCATTTATTAAGCTATGCATTGTTGTTCTCTGAACTTTTCTATGTGCGTGTGTTGTATTTCACCCTTTAAAAGATTTAAGAGAAAAAGATTAAGTTGCACTCAGCAGAAAGTTCAGCCAATGCTACTTGGAGTTATACCATTAGAGAAGATGCTCAGAGCGAGCAGCTATGTTACAGAGATTGCGTTGAGCACTTTAAGTACCAAGTTAGGTTTCTAAGTATATTCACTTCTCACTGTACTGTGGGAACACAGGCACTTTCATACACTGCAGGGGGGTGGGGATGGTAAGGAGAGTACACAATGGTACAACTCTAATGGAAAGCAAATTGACAATATCTATCAAAATTTCAAGACCCATTGGCTAAATAATTTCACTTCTGGAATTTATTCTATGGATACACTTCCAGATAAAACGTATATACAAGTCACTCATTGCAGTATTGTTTATAATAGCAAAAATATTGGGACAACCCTATGTCAACAAATAGGGAACTGGTTAAATAAACTCTGTGACAGCCATACAAGGAATACTATGCAGATATTAAAAAAATGAATAAGATCTCCCAGTGCAAATCTGGTCTTAACTCCAGACTGCGGGCCTAACTGAAAAAATTGAGGTAAAGAATCACATATATGCTATCTTTTGTGTAAGAAAGAGGGATATAAGAATATATTTTCATATTTGCTGGCATTGTATAAGAGGATATACAAGAAATTAATAAAAATGGTTACCTCTAGGGGATAAAGGAACAGGTAACAGGAGGATAGGGGAAGGAATGGGCATAACACCTCACAACATATAACTTTTTATGTTGTTCTCTCTTTAAAAATTTATTAGTTATTTATTTTTGGCTGCATCGGGTCTTAGTTGTGGCATGCAGGATCTTTGTTGAGGCATACAGGATCTTTCCTTGAGGTGTGCACTGGCTCTTTGTTGCAGGCTCTCTAATTGTGGCGTGTGGGCTTCTCTCTAGTTCTCGTGTGCGGGTTTTCTCTACTCTAGCTGTGGCGCGCAGGCTTCAGCGTGCGTGGGCTCCGTAGCTTTTGGCACGCAGGCTCTCTAGTTGAGGTGTGAGGGCTCAGTAGTTGTGGCGTGCGGGCTTAGTTGTCCCGCAGCATGTGAGATCTTAGTTCCCTGACCAGGGATCGAACCTGCATCCCCTGCATTGGAAGGTGGATTCTTTACCACTGGACCACCAGGGAAGTCCTGGTTCTGACTTTTGAATCATGTGAACATATTATCCATTCAAAAAATAAAATTAAATGTTAAACGAAAAAAAATTATTTTCTACCAAGAGGACCTCAAGATTAGTTTCCAATCAATATCATTTGAAAGATAACCTAGGAGGAGCTTCAAGATGGCAGAAGAGTAAGACGCAGAGATCACCTTCCTCACCACAAATACATCAGAAATACAACTACATGTGGAACAACACCTACAGAACACCTACTGAACGCTGACAGAAGACCTCAGACCTCGCAAAGGGCAAGAAACTCCCCATGTACCTGGGTAGGGCAAAAGAAAAAAGAAAAAACAGAGACAAAAGAATAGGGATGGGACCTGCACCAGTGGGAGGGAGCTGTGAAGGAGGAAAGGTTTCCACACACTAGACGCCCCTTCGCGGGCGGAGACTGCGGGTGGCGGAGGGGGGAAGCTTCGGAGCCACGGAGAAGAGCGCAGCCACAGGGGTGCAGAGGGCAAAGCGGAGAGATTCCTGCACAGAGGATCGGGGCCAACCGGCACTCACCAGCCCGAGAGGCTTGTCTTCTCACCCACCGGGGCAGGCGGAGGCTGGGAGCTGAGGCTCGGGCTTCGGTCGGAGCGCAGGGAGAGGACTGGGGTTGGCGGCGTGAACACAGCCTGAAGGGAGCTGGTGCACCACAGCTAGCCGGGAGGGAGTCCGGAAAAAGGTCTGGACCTGGCGAAGAGACAAGAGACTTTTTCTTGCCTCTTTGTTTCCTGGTGCGATAGGAAAGGGGATTCAGACCGCTGCTTAAAGGAGATCCAGAGATGGGCACGAGCCGCGGCTATCAGCACAGACCCCAGAGACTGGCATGAGATGCTAAGGCTGCTGCTGCTGCCACCAAGAAGCCTGTGTGTGAGCACAGGTCACTATCCACACCTCCCCTCCTGGGAGCCTGTGCAGCCCGCCACTCACAGGGTCCCATGATCCAGGGACCCTGCACCTATGGAATACCTGAACAGACAACGAATGATCCCAAATTGAGGGGGTGGACTTTGGGAGCAACGATATATATATTTTTTCCATTTTTCTCTTTCTATGGGTGTGTATGTGTATGCTTCTGTGTGTGATTTTCTCTGTATAGCTTTCTTTTTACCATTTGTCCTAGGGTTCTGTCTGTCCGGTTTTTTATTTGTTGGTTTGTTTGTTTTAGTATAGTTTTTAGCACTTCTTATCATTGGTGGATTTGTTTTTTTGGTTAGGTTACTCTCTACTTTCTTTTTTTTATTACTTTAAAAAAATTTTAATCATTATTTTTTATTTTAATAACTATTTTATTTTACTTTATTTTATTTTATCTTATTCTTTCTTTCTTTTTTTTTTTTCATCCTTTTATTCTGAGCCATGTGGATGACATGCTCTTGGTGCTCCAGCCAGGCATCAGGGCTGTGCCTCTGAGGAGGGAGAACCAAGTTCAGGACACTGGACCACAAGAGACCTCCCAGCTCCACGTGATATCAAACGCCGAAAATCTCCCAGAGATCTCCATCTCAATGCCAAGACCCAGCTCCACTCAACGACCAGTAAGCTACAGTGCTGGACACCCCATGCCAAACAACGAGCAAGACAGGAACACAACCCCACCCATCAGAAGAGACGCTGCCTAAAATCATAATACGGCCACAGACACCCCAAAAACACACCACCAGACGTGGACTTGCCCACCAGAAAGACAAGATCCAGCCTCATCCACCAGAACACAGGCACTAGTCCCCTCCACCAGGAAGCCTACACAACCCACTGAACCAACCTTAGCCATGGGGAGCAGACACCAAAAACAACAGAAACTACGAACCTGCAGCCTGCAAAAAGGAGACCCCAAACACAGTAAGATAAGCAAAATGAGAAGACAGAAAAACACACAGCAGATGAAGGAGCAAGATAAAAACCCACCAGACCTAACAAATGAAGAGGAAATAGGCAGTCTACCTGAAAAAGAATTCAGAATAATGATAGTAAAGATGATCCAAAATCTTGGAAATAGAGTGGAGAAAATACAAGAAACATTTAACAAGGACCTAGAAGAACGAAAGAGCAAACAAACAGTGATGAACAACACAATAAATGAAATTTAAACTTCTCTAGAAGGGATCAATAGCAGAATAACTGAGACAGAAGAACGGATAAGTGACCTGGAAGATAAAATAGTGGAAATAACTACTGCAGAGCAGAAGAAAGAAAAAAGAATGAAAAGGATTGAGGACAGTCTCAGAGACCTCTGGGACAACACTAAACAAACCAACATTTGAATTATAGGGGTGCCAGAAGAAGAAGAGAAAAAGGAAGGGACTGAGAAAATATTTTAAGAGATTATAGTTGAAAATTTCCCTAATATGGGAAAGGAAATAGTTAATCAAGTCCAGGAAGCACAGAGAGTCCCATACAGGATAAATCCAAGGAGAAATACACCAAGGCACATATTAATCAAACTATCAAAAATTAAATACAAAGAAAGAATATTAAAAGCAGCAAGGGAAAAACAACAAATAACATACAAGGGAATCCCCATAAGGTTAACAGCTGATCTTTCAGGAGAAACTCAGCGACCCAGAAAGGAGTGGCAGGACATATTTAAAGTGATGAAGGAGAAAAACCTACAACCAAGATTATTCTACCCAGGAAGGATCTCATTAAGATTTGATGGAGAAATTAAAACCTTTACAGACAAGCAAAAGCTAAGAGAATTCAGCACCACCAAACCAGATTTACAACAAATGCTAAAGGGACTACTCTAGGGAGGAAACACAAGAGAAGGAAAAGATGTACAATAATAAACCCAAAACAATTAAGAAAACGGTCATAGGAACATACATACCGAGAATTACCTTAAATGTAAATGGATTAAATGCTCCAACCAAAGGACATAGACTGGCTGAATGGATACAAAAACAAGACCCGTACATATGCTGTCTACAGGAGACCCACTTCAGACCAGGGACACATACAGACTGAAAGTGAGGGGATGGAAAAAGATATTCCATGCAAATGGAAATGAAAAGAAAGCTGGAGTAGCAATTCTCATATCAGACAAAATAGATTTTAAAATAAACACTATTACAAGAGACAAAGAAGGACATTACATAATGATCAAGGGATCGATCCAAGAAGAAGATATAACAATTGTAAATATTTATGCACCCAACATAGAAGCACCTCAATACATAAGGCAAACACTAACAGCCATAAAAGGGGAAATCGACAGTAACACAATCATAGTAGGGGACTTTAACACCCCACTTTCACCGATGGATAGATCACCCAAAATGAAAATAAATAAGGAAACACAAGTTTTAAATGATACATTAAACAAGATGCATTTAATTGATATTTATAAGACATTCCATCCAAAAACAACAGAATACACTTTCTTCTCAAGTGCTCATGGAACATTCTCCAGGATAGATCATATCTTGGGTCACAAATCAAGCCTTCGTACATTTAAGAAAATTGAAATCACATCAAGTATCTTTTCTGACCACAATGCTCTTAGACTAGATATCAATTACAGAAAAAAATCTGTAAAAAATACAAACACATGGAGGCTAAACAATACACTACTTAATAACCAAGAGATCACTGAAGTAATCAAAGAGGAAATCAAAAAATACCTAGAAACAAGTGACAATGAAAACACGAAGTACCAAAACCGATGGGATGTAGCAAAAGCAGTTCTAAGAGGGAATTTTATAGCAATACAATCCTACCTTAAGAAACAAGAAACATCTCAAATAAACAACCTAACCTTACACCTAAAGCAATTAGAGAAAGAAGAACAAAAGAAGCCCAAAGATAGCAGAAGGAAAGAAATCATAAAGATCAGATCAGCAATAAATGAAAAAGAAATGAAGGAAACGATAGCAAACATCAATAAAACTAAAAGCTGGTTCTTTGAGAAGATAAACAAAATTGATAAACCATTAGCCAGATTCATCAAGAAAAAAAGGGAGAATATCAGAAACTAACACACCATGGTAAAGCAATTATACTCCAATAAAGATGTTAAAAAAAAAGAACAAAAAAGGGAGAAAACTCAAATCAATAGAATTAGAAATGAAAAAGGAGAAGTAATAACTGACACAGCAGAAATACAATGGACCATGAGAGACTACTACAAGTAACTATAAGCCAATAAAATGGACAACCTAGAAGAAGTGGACAAATTCTTAGAAATGCACAACCTGCCAAGACTGAACCAGGAAGAAATAGAAAATATGAACAAACCAATCACAAGCACTAAAATTGAAACTGATTAAAAATATTCCAACAAATAAAAGCCCAGGACCAGATTGCTGCACAGGCGAATTCTATCACACATTTAGAGAACAGCTAACACCTATACTTCTCAAACTCTTCCAAAATATAGTAGAGGGAGGAACACTCCCAAACTCATTCTACAAGACCACCATCACCCTGATACCAAAACCAGACAAAGATGTCACAAAGAAAGAAAACTACAGGCTAATATCACTGATGAACATAGATGCAAAAATCCTCAACAAAATACTAGCAAACGGAATCCAACAGCACATTAAAAGGATCATACACCATGATCAAGTGGGGTTTATCCCAGGAATGCAAGGATTCCTCAATATACGCAAATCAATCAATGTGATAAACCATATTAACAAATTGAAGGAGAAAAACCTTATGATCTTCTCAATAGATGCAGAGAAAGCTTTTGACAAAATTCAACACCCATTTATGATAAGAACCCTCCAGAAAGAAGGCATAGAGGGAACTTTCCTTAACATAATAAAGGTCATATATGACAAACCCACAGCAAACATCGTCCTCAATGGTGAAAAACTGAAACCATTTACACTAAGATCAGGAACAAGACAAGGTTGCCCACTCTCACCACTCTTATTCAACATAGTTTTGGAAGTTTTAGCCACAGCAATCAGAGAAGAAAAAGAAATAAAAGGACCCCAAATCGGAAAAGAAGAAGTAAAGCTGTCACTGCTTGCAGATGACATGACACTATACATAGAGAATCCTAAAGATGCTACTGGAAAACTACTAGAGGTAATCAATGAATTTGGTAAAGTAGCAGGATCCAAAATTAATGCACAGAAATCTCTTGCATTCCTATACACTAATGATGAAAAATCTGAAAGAGAAATTAAGGAAACAGTCCCATTTACCACTGCAAGAAAAAGAATAAAATATCTAGGAAAAAAAATACCTAAGGAGACAAAAGAACTGCATGCAGAAAATTATAAGACACTGGTGAAAGAAATTCAAGATGATACAGATAGATGGAGAGATATACCAGGTTCTTGGATTGGAAGAATCAACATTGTGAAAATGACTATACTACCCAAAGCAATCTACAGATTTAATGCAATCCCTGTCAAACTACAACTGGCATTTTTCACAGAACTAGAACAAAAAAATTCATGATTTGTATGGAAACACAAAAGACCCCCAAGAGCAAAAGCAATCTTGAGAAAGAAAAATGGAGCTGGAGGAATCAGGCTCCCTGTCTTCAGACTATACTACAAAGCTACAGTAATTAAGACAGTATGATATTGGCACAAAAGCAGAAATACAGATGAACGGAACAGGATAGAAAGCCCAGAGATAAACCCATGCACATATGGTCACCTTATCTTTGATAAAGGAGGCAAGAATACACAGTGGAGAAAAGACAGCCTCTTCAATAAGTGGTGCCGGGAAAACTGGACAGCTACATGTAAAAGAATGAAATTAGAACACTCTCTAACACCCTCCACAAAAATAAACTCAAAATGGATTAAGGACCTAAATGTAAGGCCAGACACTATAAAACGCTTAGAGGAAAACATAGGCAGAACACTCTAACATAAATCACAGCAAGATCCTTTTTGACCCACCTCCTAGAGAAATGGAAAGAAAAACAAATATAAACAAATGGGACCTAATGAAACTTCAAAGCTTTTGCACAGCAAAGGAAACCATAAATGAGATGAAAAGACAACCCTCAGAATGGGAGAAAATATTTGCAAATGAAGCAACTGATAAAGGATTAATCTCCAAAATTTACAAGCAGCTCATGCAGCTCAATATCAAAAAAACAAACAACCCAATCCCAAAATGGGCAGAAAACCTAAACAGACATTTCTCCAGAGAAGATATACAGATTGCCAACAAACACATGAAAGGATGTTCAACATCACTAATCATTAGAGAAATGCAAATCAAAACTACAATGAGATATCATCTCACACTGGTTAGAATGGCCATCATCAAAAAAAAATCTACAAACAGGGGCTTCCCCGGTAGCACAGTGCTTGAGAATCTGCCTGCTAATGCAGGGGACACGGGCTCAAGTCCTGGTCTGGGAGGATCCCACATGCCGTTGAGCAACTAGGCCCGTGAGCCACAACTAGTGAGCCTGCGTGTCTGGAGCCTGCACTCCGCAACAAGAGAGGCTGCGATAGTGAGAGGCCCGCGCACCGTGATGAAGAGTGGCCCCCACTTGCCACAACTAGAGAAAGCCCTCGCACAGAAATGAAGACCCAACACAGCAAAAATAAATTAATTAATTAATAAACTCCTACCCCCAACAGCTTTAAAAAAAAATCTACAAACAATAAATGCTGGAGAGGGTGTGGAGAAAAGGGAACCCTCTTGCACGGTTGGTGGGAAGGTAAATTGATGCAGCCACTATGGAGAACAGTATGGAGGTTCCTTAAAAAAGTAAAAATAGAACTACCATATGACCCAGCAATCCCACTACTGGGCATATACCCTGAGAAAACCATAATTCACAAAGAGTCACATACCAAAATGTTCATTGCAGCTCTATCTACAATAGCCAGGACATGGAAGCAACCTAAGTGTCCATCAACAGACGAATGGATAAAGAAGGTGTGGCACATATATACAATGGAATATTACTCAGCCATAAAAAGAAACGAAATTGAGCTATTTGTAGTGAGGTGGATGGACCTAGAGTCTGTCATACAGAGTGAAGTAAGTCAGAAAGAGAAAAACTTATACCATATGCTAACGCATATATATGGAATCAAAAAAAAAAAGGTCATGAAGACCCTAGGGGCAAGATGGGAATAAAGACACAGACCTACTAGAGAATGGACTTGAGGATACGGAGAGGGGGAAGGGTAAGCTGGGACAAAGTGAAAGTGGCATGGACATATATACACTACCAAATGTAAAATACATAGCTAGTGGGAAGCAGCCGCACAGCACAGGGAGATCAGCTCGGTACTTTGTGACCCCCTAGAGGGGTGGGATAGGGAGGGTGGGAGGGAGATGCAAGAGGGAGGAGATATGGGGATATATGTATATGTATAACTGATTCACTTTGTTATAAAGCAGAAACTAACACACCATTGTAAAGCAATTATACTCTAATAAAGATGTTAAGAAAAAGAAAGAAAGATAACCTAAAAGGATGAAAAAAATTGGTTTAATGCATTACCAAATAAATGTTTTTTTGTTGACCTGAGTTTTGTGTGGATTTAGACAGCTTGGAATCAGGGTGCCTAGGACATAAGGAAGGGACAAATGATATGTAAAATAGAGCTGTTTTGTGTATCCATATTTGGTGCCAGTTTGTTGATGAAACCCTCTCTAATTTGATGTTACTCAAACATGTCCAGCAATTTTAAGAAGTTTTTCTCCCTGGGAGATATGCTTAGAGTGTTAGCATAAGTGGTTCCTAAGAATTCAGCATCCATGATGATAGGAGTCATCAAAATAGGGAAATAAAGATAAATACATATATTCACAAAGAATATATAAATGAATGAATGAATAAAAGCCACCCATGTCTGCCATGCACAGTAATTGCTTGTTTGTAGCACACTCCTAAACTGTAAGCATTATTTCAGTCCATTTTCTAATTCAATCTGCATCCGTTTCATTAAAAATGTGTATTTTTGCTTTAAAATCAAGATTCCCTCTATCTTTCCCCCTTTCTCTAATGCCCCCCCCAAAGAATAGGAAGAAAAGAAAAGATTTTCAGTGTCTACTTGAATCTTCATGCTTGACATCCCTGAATTACATAACAAGAAAGAGATATGTTTACTTTGCAAATTGGAAACCTGCCATTCTCTCTACACTCCCCACTTCATTAACTCACAAGTTTCAAGAGTTTAAAAAGCACAGTGAGTTTAAGAACAAGAGAGGAAACTTAGCTCAAAAAGGTTTAGAAGTCTGTGATCATAGAGTTCTGCTTCCTTTGCTTTTAAATGGTTACTACTGCCTTTTGATATTAGATCCATTAACACTAATTTCATTACTAGAAAATCCATTAGTAGCCCCTACTCCACTGAGAGTTTCTCTTTAAAATTAAGAAAGGAGCTAACATCTTTAAACCACACAGATTAAATCTCCTCCAAGTGAACAATAAAGCATATTACTAGTTACATGAATGTGCTCATTTGGGTTTTTTTGGGTGATTTTGGGTAAAGTTTAAGTTACTGGTCTTACTAAGGGGTTTTGTTGTTGATGATGCTTTTAGATTTTGTTGTTTTACAAAGAACGAGTCCACCAGGGCTTCTTGACTTGTAGGTAGAGGGGCTTCCTATACCTTTCCACTAGGAATATTCATGCTGCAGAATGGATTTCTCTCTCTCCTACTGCTGGCAGGTAATTTTGGTTGAGGTGATCAAGACAAAATGACCAGAACACTTGGCCTGAATTGTACTGATTCTGAGGTCAGTGGGATTAAAATATGCAAAGACCCCTGTTGTCAAAAGCAGGTTGATTGCTCTATTATATTTCATTTGACTTATTTCAGTGACAGGCACCTCAGGTGGACTCAGGCAGTGGGAAATTCCAGGCATTTGTCACAGGGAAATGTATTCAAATCTTTATTCTGTAGTGACTTCCTCAAGTTGGTCTAATTCACATAATAGCCAGGTCTAGACCCCTCCCACTCCCCTTGTCTCTAAATTCCTCATCATGTAACAACCAATTCAGTCAATTCCTCTATAAAGTGCTTTAAGCTACTTAGAAGACAATCCCTGCTATGGGCTGAATTGTGTCCTCCCAAAATTCATATGCTGAAATCCTAACCCCCAGTAGCTCAGAAATGAATCTTTATTTGGAGATAGGGAATTTAAAGAGGTGACTGAGTTAAAATGAGGCCATTAGGGTGGATTCTAATCCAATATGACTTTTGTCCTTATAAGAAGAGGAGATTAGGACACAGAGTGACATGAGGAATGCATGCGCACAGAGAAAAGATCATATGAGGATATAGCAAGAAGGTGGCCATCTGCAAGCATCAGAAGAAACCAAACTGGCCCACAACTTCATCTTGTTCTTCTAGCCTTGAAACTATGAGACAATCAATTTCTGCTATTTAAGACCCCAGTCTGCAGTATTGTTATGGCAGCCCAAGCACACTAATCCAATTCCTTTGAGTCATTCTCCACACAGGGGCTCTCTACCTCTGTTCCAGTTCCAGCAGATTGCTTTAATTCCTTGAATCCTTACTCCTCCAAATACTCATGACCTTTGCCATCCATGTGACTTTGTAGTTCCACTAGAAGTCAAGTACATGTTCCTACCACACTGATACTGGTCTTGGCCACGCAATTTACTTTGCCAATATGGGCAAAAGGGATGGTGTGACAGTTCTGAGCATAGACTCTAAGAGATGTCACACTTTTCTGCTTGCTCCTTTTGTAAATTTGTCATCAAAAATGGAAATGCCTCTAACCCTCCCAGATTTCAGACAATACTACAAAGCTATAGTAATCAAAACAGCTAGTACCATGGCACAAAAACAGACATATGGATCAATGGAACAAATAGAGAGCCCAGAAGTAAACTCACACTTAACGGTCAATTAATCTACAACAAAGAAGGCAAGAATATACAGTGGACAAAAGCCAGTCTTTTCAGCAGGTGGTGTTGGCAAAGCTGGACAGCTACATGTAAATCAATGAAGTTAGAACAATCCCTCACACCATACACAAAAATAAACTCAAAATGGCTTAAAGCGTTAAATATAAGACATGACACTATAAAACTCCTAGAAGAGAATATAGGGAAAACATTCTCTGACATAAATCATAGCAATGTCTTCTTACGTCAGTCTCCCAAGGCAAAAGAAATAAAAGCAAAAATAAAGAAATGGGACCTAATCAAACATAAAACTTTTTGCACAGCAAAGGAAACCATCAACAAAATGAAAAGACAACCTTGGAATGGGAGAAAATATTCACAACCCATGAGACCAACAAAGGCTTAATTTCCAAAACATACAAACAGCTCATACAACTCAGTAACAAATACCAAACAACCCAACCAAAAAATGGGCAGAAGACCTAAATAGACATTTCTCTAAAGAAGACAAACAGATGGCCAACAGGCACATGAAAAGATGCTCAACATCACTAATTATTAAAAACATGCAAATCAAAACTACAATAAGGTATCACCTCACATCAGCCAGAATGGCCATCATCAAAATATCTACAAACAATAAATGCTGGAGAGGGTGTGGAGAAAAGGGAACCCTCCTACACTGTTGGAGGGAATGTAATTTGGTACAGCCACTATGGAGAAGCGTATGGAGGATCCTTAAAAAACTAAAATTACAGTTACCATATGATCCAGCAATCCCACTCCTGGGGATATATCCAGAAAAGATGAAAACTCTAATTCAAAAAGATACACACACCCAAATGTTCATAGTACCAATATTTACAGTAGCTAAGACGACATGGAAGCCACCTAAATGTCCATCGACAAAGGAATGGATAAAGAAGATGTGGTAGAGAGACCTTCAAAATGGCAGAAGAGTAAGATGTGGAGATCACCTTCCTCCCCACAAATATATCAGAAATACATCTACATGTGGAACACCTACAGAACACATACTGAACGCTGGCAGAAGACCTTAACCTCCCAAAATGCAAGAAACTCCCCACGTACCTGGGTAGGGCAAAAAAAAAAAAAGAAAATACAGAGACAAAGAATAGGGGTGGGACCTGCACCTCTGCGAGGGAGCTGTGAAGGAGGAAAGGTTTCCACACACTAGGAAGCCCCTTCGTGGGCGGATACTGCGGGTGGCGGAGGGGGTAAGCTTCGGAGCCGTGGAGGAGAGCGCAGCAACAGGGGTGCAGAGGGCAAAAAGTGGAGAGATTCCCGCACAGAGGATCGGTGCCGACCAGCACTCACAAGCCCGAGAGGCTTGTCTTCTCACCTGCCAGAATGGGCGGGGGCTGGGAGCTGAGGCTCAGGCTTCGGAGGTCAGATCCCAGGGAAAGGACTGGTGTTGGCTGGGTGAACACAGCCTGAAGGGGGCTAGTGCGCCACGGCTAGCCGGGACGGAGTCCGGGAAAAAGTCTGGAGCTGCCAAAGACACAAGAGACTTTTTCTTCCCTCTTTGTTTCCTGGTGCGCGAGGAGAGGGGATTCAGAGCACCGCCTAAATGACCTCCAGAGATAGGCGCTAGCTGCGGCTATCAGCACAGACCCCAAGACGGGCATGAGACACCAAGGCTGCTGCTGCCACCACCAAGAAGCCTGCGTGCGAGCACAGGTCACTCTCCACACCTCCCCTCCCGGGAGTCTGTGCAGCCCGCCACGGCCAGGTTCCCGGGATCCAGGGACAACTTCCCCGGGAGAACACACAGCGCACCTCAGACTGGTGCAACATCACGTAGGCCTCTGCTGCCGCAGGCTCGCCCCGCACTCCGTGCCCCTCCCTCCCCCCCCCCCCCCCGGCCTGAGTGAGCCAGAGCCCCCGAAGCAGCTGCTCCTTTAACCCCGTCCTGTCTCAGCGAAGAACAGACGCCCTCAGGCGACCTACACGCAGAGACGGGTCCAAATCCAAAGCTGAACCTCAGGAGCTGTGTGAACAAATAAGAGAAAGGGAAATTTCTCCCAGCAGACTCAGGAGCAGTGGATTAAAGCTCCACAATCAACTTGATGTACCTGCATCTGTGGAATACCTGAATAGACAACGAATCATCCCCAAATTGAGGTGGTGTACTTTGGGAGCAACGATATATTTTTTTCCTTTTTCTCTTTTTGTGAGTGTGTATGTGTATGCTTCTTCATGTGATTTTGTCTGTACAGGTTTGCTTTCACAATTTGTCCTAGGGTTCTGTCTGTCCATTTTTTTTAAATTATAGTTTTTAGCGCTTGTTATCATTGGTGGATTTGTTTTGGTTGCTCTCTTCCTCCTTTCTTTCTTTTTTTATTACTTTTTAATTTTTTTCATTTTTAATAATTATTTTTTAATTTTTATTTTAATAACTTTATTTATTTTCTTTTTCTTTCTTTCTTTCTTCTTTTCTCCCTTTTCTTCTGAGCCATGTGGCTGACACAGTCTTGGTGCTCCAGCTGGGTGTCATGTCTGTGCCTCTGAGGTGGGAGAGCCAAGTTCAGGACACTGGTCCATTAGAGACCTTCCGGCTCCATATAATATCAAACAGCTAAAGCTCTCCCAGAGATCTCCATCTCAACGCTAAGACCCAGCTCCACTGAACAACCAGCAAGCTCCAGTGCTGGACACCCCATGCCAAAGACAAGACCACAACCCCACCCATTAGCAGAGAGGCTGCCTAAAATCATAATAAGGTCACAGACACCCCAAAACACACCACCAGACATGGTCCTGCCCACCAGAAAGACAAGATCCAGCCTCATCCACAAGAACAAAGGCACTAGTCTCCTCCACCAGGAAGCCTACACAACCCACTGAACCAACCTTAGCCACTGGGGGCAGACACCAAAAACAACGGGAACCACGAACCAGCAGCCTGCGAAAAGGAGATCCCAAACACAGTATGTTAAGCAAAATGAGAAGACAGAGAAATACACAGCAGATGAAGGAGCAAGGTAAAAACCCACCAGACCAAACAAATGAAGAGGAAATAGGCAGTCTACCTGAAAAAGAATTCAGAGTAATGATAGGAAAGATGATCCAAAATCTTGGAAATAGAATGAAGAAAATACAAGAAAAGTTTAACAAGGAACTAGAAGAACTAAAGAGCAAACAATGATGAACAACACAATAAATGAAATTAAAAATTCTCTAGAAGGAATCAATAGCAGAATAACTGAGGCAGAAGAACGGATAAGTGACGTGGAAGATAAAATAGTGGAAAAAACTACAACAGAGCAGAATAAAGAAAAAAGAAAGAAAAGAATTAAGGACAGTCTCAGAGACCTCTGGGACAACATTAAATGCACCAACATTCGAATTATAGGGGTCCCAGAAGAAGAGGAGAAAAAAAAGGGACTGAGAAAATATTTGAAGAGATTATAGTTGAAAACTTCCCTAATATGGAAAAGGAAATAGTTAATCAAGCCCAGGAAGCACAGAGAGTCCCATACAGGATAAATCCAAAGAGAAACATGCCAACACACATATTAGTCAAAATATCAAAAATTAAATACAAAGAAAGAATATTAAAAGCAGCAAAGGAAAAGCAGCAAATAACATACAAGGGAATCCCCATAAGGTTAACAGCTGATCTTTCAGCAGAAACTCTGCAGGCCAGAAGGGTGTGGCAGGACATATTTCAAGTGATGAAAGGGAAAAACCTCCAACCAAGACTACTCTACCGAGCAAGGATCTCATTCAGATTCAATAGAGAAATTAAAACCTTTACAGACAAGCAAAAGCTAAGAGAATTCAGCACCACCAACCAGCTTTACAACAAATGCTAAAGGAACTTCTCTAGGCAGGAAACACAAGAGAAGGAAAAGACGTACAATAACAAACCCAAAACAATTAAGAAAATGGTCACAGGAACATACATATTGAGAATTACCTTAAATGTAAATGGATTAAATGCTCCAACCAAAAGACACAGACCACGGGGCTTCCCTCGTGGCGCAGTGGTTGAGAGTCCGCCTGCCGATGCAGGGGATACGGATTTGTGCCCTGGTCTGGGAAGATCCCACATGCCGCAGAGTGGCTGGGCCAATGAGCCATGGCTGCTGAGCCTGCACGTCCAGAGCCTGTGCTCTGCAACGGGAGAGGCCACAACAGTGAGTGGCCCGCGTAACGCAAAAAACAAAAAACAAAAAAAGACACAGACTGGCTGAATTGATACAAAAACAAGACCAATATATATGCTGTCTACAAGAGACCCACTTCAGACCTAGGGACACAAACAGACTGAAAGTGACAGGATGGAAAAAGATATTCCATACAAATGGAAATCAAAAGAAAGCTGGAGTAGCAATTCTCATATCAGACAAAATAGACTTTAAAATAAAGACTATTACAAGAGACAAAGAAGGACACTACATAATGATCCAGGGATCAATCCAAGAAGAAGATATAACAATTGTAAATATTTATGCACCCAACGCACCCAACATAGGAGCACCTCAACACATAAGGCACAACCCAATCCAAAAATGGGCAGAGGACCTAAATACATATTTCTCCACAGAAGATATACAGATTGCCAACAAACACATGAAAGGATGCTCAACCTCACTAATCATTAGAGAAATGCAAATCAAAACTACAATGAGGTCTCACCTCACATCGGTTAGAATGGCCATCATCAAAAAATCTACAGACAATAAACGCTGGAGAGGGTGTGGAGAAAAGGGAACCCTCTTGCACTGCTGGTGGGAATGTAAATTGATACAGCCACTATGAAGAACAGTATGGAGGTTCCTAAAAACACTAAAAATAGAACTATCATATGACCCAGTAATCCCACTACTGGCATATACCCTGATAAAACCATAATTCGAAAAGAGACATGGACCACAATGTTCACTGCAGCCCTTTTTTTAGGCACCCAACATAGGAACACCTCAATACATAAGGCAATTGCTAATAGCCATAAAAGGGGAAATCGACAGTAACACAATCAGTAGGGGACTTTAACACCCCACTTTCATCAATGGACAGATCAACCAAAATGAAAATAAATAAGGAAACACAAGCTTTAAATAATAAATTAAAAAAGATGGACTTAATTGATATTTATAGGACATTCCATCCAAGAACAACAGAATACACTTTCTCCTCAAGTGCTCATGGAACATCCTCTAGGATTGATCATATCGTGGGTCACAAATCAAGCCTTGGTAAATTTAAGAAAAGTGAAATCGTGTCAAGTATCTTTTCCGACCACAATGCTATGAGACTACATATCAATTACAGGAAAAAATCTGTAAAAATACAAACACATGGAGGCTAAACAATACACTACTATATAACCAAGAGATCACTGAATAAATCAAAGAGGAAACCAAAAAATACCTAGAAACAAATGCCAATGAAAACACGACGACCCAAAACCTATGGGATGCAGCAAAAGCAGTTCTAAGAGGGAAGCTTATAGCAGTACAATCCTACCTCAAGAAACAAGAAACAACTCAAACAACCTAACCTTACACCTAAAGCAATTAGAGAAAGAA
The DNA here is from genome assembly GCF_951394435.1 of Stenella coeruleoalba. Lineage (NCBI taxonomy): Eukaryota > Metazoa > Chordata > Mammalia > Artiodactyla > Delphinidae > Stenella > Stenella coeruleoalba. Next base: position 14,175,334 of record NC_137152.1, read on the forward strand.
GAACAAAAAAATCCCAAAGTTAGCAGAAGGAAAGAAATCATAAAGATCAGATCACAAATAAATGAAGGAAATAATAGCAAAGATCAATAAAACTAAAAGCTGGTTCTTTAAGAAGATAAACAAAATTGATAAACCATTAGCCAGACCCATCAAGAAAAAAAGGGAGAGGACTCAAATCAATAGAATTAGAAATGAAAAAGGAGAAGTAACAACTGACAGAGCAGAATACAAAGGATCATGAGAGAATACTACAAGCAACTCTATGCCAATAAAATGGACAACCTGGAAGAAAGGGACAAATTCTTAGAAAGGTATAACCTTCCAAGCGTGAACCAGAAAGAAACAGAAGATATGCTCAGACCAATCACAAGCACTGAAATTGAAACTGTGATTAAAAATCTTCCAACAAATAAAAGCCCAGGACCAGATAGCTGCACAGGCGAATTCTATCAAACATTTAGAGAACAGCTAACACCTATCCTTCTCAAACTCTTCCAAAATATAGCAGAGAGAGGAACACTCCCAAACTCATTCTATGAGGCCACCATCACCCTGATACCAAAACCGGACAACGATGTCACAAACAAAAACTACAGACCAATATCACTGATGAACATAGATGCAAAAATCCTCAACAAAATACTAGCAAACAGAATCCAACAGCACATTAAAAGGATCATACACCATGATCAAGTGGGGTTTATCTCAGGAATGCAAGGATTCCTCAATATATGGAAATCAATCAATGTGATACACCATATTAACATATTGAAGGATAAAAACCTTATGATCATCTCAATTGATGCAAAAAAAGCTTTCAACAAAATTCAACACCCATTTATGATAAAAATCCTCCAGCTACTAGGAACAGAGGGAACTTACCTCAACATACTAAAGGCCATATATGACAAACCCACAGCCAGCATCATTCTCAATGGTGAAAAACTGAAACCATTTCCACTGAGATCAGGAACAAGACAAGGTTGCCCACTCTCACCACTATTATTCAACACACTTTTGGAAGTTTTAGCCACAGCAATCAGAGAAGAAGAAACAGAAATCAAAGGAATTCAAATCAGAAAAGAGGAAGTAAAGCTGTCCCTGTTTGCAGATGACATGATACTATACATAGAGAGTCCTAAAGATGCCACCAGAAAACTACTAGAGGTAATCAATGAACTTGGTAAAGTAGCAGGATCCAAAATTAATGCACAGAAATCTCTTGCATTCCTATACACTAATGATGAAAAATATGAAAGAGAAATTAAGGAAACAGTCCCATTTACCATTCCAACAAAAAGAATAAAATACCTAGGAATAAACCTACCTAAGGAGACAAAAGACCTGTATGCAGAAAACTGTAAGACACTGATGAAAGAAATTAAAGATGATACAAACAGATGGCGAGATATACCATGCTCTTGGACAGGAAGAATCAACATTGTGAAAATGACTATATTACCCAAAGCAATCTACAGATTCAATGCAATCCCTATCAATCTACCAATGGAATTTTTCACAGAACTAGAACAAAAAATTTCACAATTTGTATGGAAATACAAAAGACCCTGAATAGCCAAAGCAATCTTGAGAAAGAAAAACGGAGCTGGAGGAATCAGACTCCCTGACTTCAGACTATACTACAAAGCTACAGTAAACAAGACAGTATGGTACTGGCACAAAAACAGAAATATAGATCAATGGAACAGGATAGAAAGGCCAGAGATAAACCCACGCACATATGGTCACCTTATTTTTGATAAAGGAGTCAAGGATATACAATGGAGAAAAGACAACCTCTTCAATAAGTGGTGCTGGGAAAACTGGAGAGCTACAAATAAAAGAATGAAGTTAGAATACTCCCTAACATCATACACAAAAATAAACTCAAAATGGACTAAAGACCTAAATGTAGGGATTCCCTGGTGGCACAGTGGTTAAGAATCAGCCTGCCAGTGCAGGGGACACGGGTTCGAGCCCTGGTCTGGGAAGATCCCACATGCTGCAGAGCAACTGAGCACATGCACCACAACCACTGAGCCTGCGCTCTAAAGCTCACGTGCCACAATTTCTGAGCCCACGTGCCACAACTACTGAAGCCCACATGCCTAGAGCCCATGCTCCGCACAAGAGAAGCCACTCCAATGAGGAGCCTGCACACTGCAATGAAGAGCAGCCCCCACTCACCGCAATCTGAGAAAGCCCGTGCACAGCAACAAAGACCCAAGAGAGCCAAAAATAAAAATAAATAATAAATAAATTTATATTAAAAAATGTAAGGCCAGACACTATAAAACTCTTAGAGGAAAACATAGGCAGAAATCTTTATGACATAAAACACAGCAAGATCCTTTTTGACCCACCTCCTAGAGAAATGGAAATAAAAACAAAAATAAACAAATAGGACCTAATGAAACTTAAAAGCTTTTGCACAGCAAAGGAAAACATAATCAACATGAAAAGACAACCCTCAGAATGGAAGAAAATATTTGCAAATGAAATAACAGACAAAGGATTAACCTCCAAAATTTACAAGCAGCTCAATATCAAAAAAACTGGCAACCCAATCCAAAAATGGACAGAAGAACTAAACAGACATTTCTCCAAAGAAGATATACAGATTGCCAACAAACACATGAAAGGATGCTCAGCCTCACTAATCATTAGAGAAATGCAAATCAAAACTACAATGAGGTCTCACCTCACATCGGTCAGAATGGCCATCATCAAAAAATCTACAGACAAATGCTGGAGAAGGTGTGGAGAAAAGGGAACCCTCTTGCACTGCTGGAGGGAATGTAAATTGATACAGCCACTATGGAGAACAGTATGGAGGTTCCTTAAAAAACTAGAAATAGAACTACTATACAACCCAGCAATCCCCCTACTAGGTATATACTCTGAGAAAACCATAATTAAAAAAGAGACATGGACCACAATGTTCATTACAGCAGTATTTACAATAGCCAGGACATGGAAGCAACCTAAGTGTCCATCAACAGATGAATGGATAAAGATGTGGCACGTATACACAATGGAATATTACTCAGCCATAAAAAGAAACGAAACTGAGTTATTTGTAGTGAGGTGGATGGACCTAGAGTCTGTCATACAGAGTGAAGTAAGTCAGAAAGAGGAAAACAAATACCGTATGCTAACACATATATATGGAATCTAAAAAAAAAATGGTTATGAAGAACCCAGGGGCAGGATAGGAATAAAGACGCAGATGTAGAGAATGGACTTGAGGACATGGGGAGGGGGAAGGGTAAGCTGGGACGAAGTGAGAGAGCACATTGACAGAGATACACAACCAAATGTAAAATAGCTAGCTAGTGGGAAGCAGCTGCATAGCACAGGGAGACCAGCTTGGTGCTTTGTGCCCACCTAGATGGGTGGGATAGGGAGGGTGGAAGGGAGACGCAGAGGGAGGGGATATGGGGATATATGTATACGTATAGCTGATTCAGTTTGTTGTACAGCAGAAACTAACACAACAATGTAAATTATACTCCAATAAAGTTGTTTACAAAATAAAAAATAAAAGGAGAAATAAAAATCCCCCCCAAAACCCTTTATTTTATAAGTCATTGAAATATACATACAGAAAAATGCATAAATCATGAGTATATAATTCAGTGGATATTCACAAACTGAACACACCCACGTAATTAGCACCCAAGTCAAGAAACAGAACGTTACCAGCACCCCTGAAAACTTTCTCATGTCTGCTCTCAATCACCATACTCCTGTGCCTGACTTTTAACACATAGATTAGTTTTACCTCTTTTGGACCTTAATATGAATGGAATCACACAGTATGCATCTTTGTGTCTAGCTTTTTTTACTTAACATTATACTTAATGAGACTTATCTATGTTTTCTATGCAGCAATAGCCTGTTCATTCTTGTGGCTATGGTTCAAAATCTTTCTTAAATCTAAATCTTGTCAAATGCATCTTCAAGAACTAGATTGGAGATGCCCAGCTGGAGTGTTTTATCATGTTCAATTTTCACTTGACTTTCCATGATTCAGTGAAGACAGTTTCTGCCTCTTCTTTTGGAACACTATTTCACAAGTCCTGACATGTAGAAAATGTTCCTGAGAGCCTGAATTTTCCTTCCCAAGAATGCTTTTTATGTAATCTAATTACTCTCCCTGGGACCATTATATTCTTCCAATGATAGAAGACTATTATTGCTCCCTCTTAGTCATCTTTTGGCAGTAGTGTCTTTCTCCTTGCTTTTGTAGAACAACTTCTAAATGTCTTCCTATCTTCTGCCATCATTTTCAAGTTCAGGGTCCAAACCCATCAGCAAAATTCCAAGGACCATGTCCAGCCAACGGACACACAGTGGGTTGTACACAATCTTCATCTAAGGGAAGAATCTATTCTTCCATGAGGTCTCTTCCCTGGTGCCCCTAGATTAGAACCAGCATTGTCTTGTCTAAAAACACAAGGCCACCTTTGAGAAGAGGATGCTAAGAGGGGAGAAAATCAACTAATCCTTTATAAGCATCATGGTACTTGAAAGCACTTAGATCCACTCTTCATGTCTTTATCAACCCCCCCACTTTTCCTATAACTCTTCATATGGGCCAGAGAACAACTGTGTTTTGGATTACTTTTTTCCTTTTTTTCCCCCACATCTAAAGATTCAATGTCTCCCAGGCAGTTTTCTCAAAGAATTTTGTTCTGAACTTTTTCTAGCCACTTTGAATTATGTCTTCAGTGAGATTATTTCTGATAACAACTTACAGTTTGGGGTCAGGACATCAGTCCTTTGAGAACTGTTGCCCTTTTTTCTTGGCAATATAGTAACATCTAATAATGACTTCCATAACTGAGGATCTACTCTGCACAGAGTAGTTTATAAACCTTATTTACAATCTACAAACCTGCAACACAGGTATTATTATTTTTATTTATTGACAGGGAAACCAAAGGTCCTAAGAGGTTAAGTGCCCTGCATAAAGTCATACAGTTAGCAAATGGCAGAGCCAGGAATCACACTTAAGTCTCTGGCACCAAAATTCATTCCTGTTTCTCTATCCCATCGTACTCTTCTTCCCTCAGGCTCAGCCGTCTATCAGTTTCTTCAGTTCTCCATCTGCTCCCCACATTGCTAACACTCGTGTGTGTAAGCACACACGGGCACACACATACACACTGTGCTTCATTCTTTTTTGATATAGTTACTTCCCTCCTCCACTCCCTCATCCTAGGGCCAAAATTATCTAAGAGAATAAATACTCAGCATCCCAAAGTATTATGGCCTAGTAAGTAAGAACTTAGACTTATAAATCAGACCATTTGTGTATGAATCCTGGTTCTTCCACTTACTAGCGGTGAAATGTTAGGCAAGTTACTTTATTTCTCTGAACTTCAGTTTCCTCATCTTTAAAATGGGAATAACAGTACCTTTCTCATAGGGCTATTGTAAGGATTAAATAAGAGTATGCATGTAAAGCTCTTAGCACTGTGCATATAGCAAATGCTTGATAAACATTAAGTTACTATTACTTATTCACAGTATCCCATATAGTCAGTGGATAGTGACTGGTTAGTCATAGTCAGGACCAGTGGTTCCCAGACCTGGACCATGGTCTGAGTCACCTGCTGGGCTTTTGGGAAAGACTTTTTCCTTGGCCCTTCCCCTAGGATGAGCCCTGGAATCTGTTTTTTGTTTTGTTTTGTTTCGGTTTGGTTTTTTTGGCTGCGTTGGGTCTTCACTGCTGTGCGCGGGCTTCCTCTAGTTGCGGCGAGCGGGGGCTACTCTTCGTTGCGGTGTGCAGGCTTCTCATCGTGGTGGCTTCTCTTATTGCGGAGCCCAGGCTCTAGGCATGCAGGCTTCAGTAGTTGTGGCACGTGGGCTCAGTAGTTGTGGCTCGCAGGCTCTAGAGCGCAGGCTCAGTAGTTGTGGAGCACAGGCTTAGTTGCTCTGCGGCATGTGGGATCTTCCTGGACCAGGGCTCGAACCCATGTTCCCTGCATCAGCAGGCAGATTCTTAACCACTGCGCCACCAGGGAAGTCCTGGGATCAGTATTTTTTTTAAAGCTTCTCCAGGTGACTTAGATGTTCAGCCAGACTTGGAAATCTCTGACGTAGAGCAAATCTTCAAAGGCAGTGGTTTTGGAAGTTACAATTCATTCATCCAGGGGTATGCCTGGCATTCCTCAATCTCTCCTCTCAGGCTGTGTCCTCTCTCATGCCAAATAACACTCCGCCCCACTCACACATAAACGCAGGACACACATACCCTACTCACACACCACAGCCTGGATAGAGCCATGGCCAGGGTTGGATTCCAGAAAGGGAAGATTACACTCTTACTGATGTGCATTTTAGGGTGGCCCCAGGGGAGCCCCATGTGTGCTGGAAGTGGCCGGCCAGAAGGCTGATCATGTTACTTCTGAACCTCTTTTGTGACTAAAGTCATGCCCGTCATACCTGTTTCTCCATCTGTAAGACAGCACCACCTCCGTAGTCAACAGGCCATTAGCAAGGCGAAAATTGGAGAAAGTACTGAAATCATGGGGTTCCAGGGAATTATCATTTCTACAAATGCTCAGTCAAATGCTTTATCCTTTCCCTATGAGAAGAACCTGTTCTCCTGGCCTCTCGGTGATGGCTTTCCAATTTTCAACGTGTACCCAGTCGATCTCCATCTTAACACACGAGTGGTTCCAAGCCTGTGAACTGCAGTTTCAGAAACCTGGGGCAAGCCTGTGAGTTCTGAGGTGGTATAATGAGAAAAGGGCTCTGGGTCCTCCGTATTTTCTCAGGAGCGACCTCAAATACTCACTCATTTGAGACTAAACATAGTCTTGCAAATAAGGGTGTTAACTTTCATTCAAAATTCGTGCAGTTCATTTCAATGAACCTGAGGAGCAACCAGGCTGGAAACATAGCTGTTCGATCCCAGCTGATCCACAGCCTCAGGTACTTTGATTCAGATTGCAGCTGGGATTTGTTTTCCTGTGAAGAGGCTGTAGCAACTGCTTTCATCATCGACTGTAAGTCTAATAACAGCAGGAAATCAGGCAACGCAGGCGAAATTAAGCTCTGTGACAAATGATTTGGTTTCTTCCCATTAACAATCATGATTTGACCTGAACAGCCTCAATTAAGGGATTGGGGGGGTGCCCTTGGTTTGCTCGTTATACATGCAAGACAGAGAACGAAAGGGAGACAGAGAAATAGACGAGAGAAAGATGAAACAGAAAACATGACAGGATGCTAATTTGGTGTGGCATATGTAAGTATGTTTTAGACTAAGTAGATGGGGTACTTCCACCCCCATTCCTCACTCTAATAATTCAAGAAAGATCACAAACACTGTATTCATGAGAGCTCGTTATGCCAATGTGTCCATTTGATGAATGGTGTCACTGATTAATGAAGACTTGAAACAATTGGATTCTGACTCCAAAGAAGTACACAGCTTTGAAGGAAAAAAAAATCAAATAATTGGAAGCCCTCCTGCCTTAAATTCCCTCTTCCATGTTTTAGCCTTTAAAAATATATACCTTTTTACATCATGGGTACTTCCCTGTCCACAGACACATTTCTCACAAGTAACAAAGCTTGTGAAACCAAGTTAGAGAGGCTCTTCTCAATGTTACCCTTTTAGTCTTGAAACATGAAATATTCTCCTAGAGTACCCAGGGGATACTGAGAGGCTGCACAAGTTACAACTTGTGGAAATCAAACACAGAATGTGAAGGAAGATAATTATGCGCCCCCATCCAGTTCGCTGAGGCACTTCGCAGGGCAATATCATGCTGCTTGGTCGGGGTTTTTCCCCAGGAAACTTATTTTTTACCTTTTTATTTCAAGGTAAGTTTAGACTTACAGAAAAGTCGGAAAAATTGTACAGAGAATGCATACGCGTATACCCTTCACCCAGCTTCCCTGATGTTACATCCTTCCATAACCGTAGTACAATCATCAAAACCCGAAAATTAGCATTAGCACAGGTACTATCGTATAAACTATCGACCTTATTCAGATTTTCACCAGTCTTCCTACTAGTGTCCCTTTCCTGTTCCAGAATCTACTCATCCTTGGGCACCTTCAATCTGTGACACCTCCTCAGTTTTTCCCTGTCTTTTCTGACCTTGACACTTTTGAAGAGTGCTAGCCAGTTATCTTGTAGAATTTCCCTCGATTTGGGTTTGTCTGATGTTTTCTCATAATTAACTTAAAGCTGCTATGCATTTGGGGTAAGAATACCAGAGAAACAATAATGTACCCTTCTCAGGACATCGTATCAGAGGGTACATGGTGTTGACACACCTGATTATTAGTGACGTTAACCTTGATCACTTGCTTGTGCTGTGATTGTTACGTTGGCTGCACACTGTTACTGTTTTTCCCTTTGTAATTAATAAATACCTTGAGAGAGAGCCTGTTTCTCCACAAATGTTCACCCACTGATTTTAGCACCTATCAGTGGATCTTGTCTTGCAGGCAGCTTTTAAAGAACCACACCAGTAGCTGCCCAAAAGGCTTTAGAAAGAAGATTCTGGAAGGATCAAACATGCTGCAGGAATATCACTTCACACTGCTGTGTACAGGAGGCAAGTCCCTCACTGGACGAATGCAAGGGGCCTCTGGACACCAGGAGTGAGTGTTCTATTTCCTGGCTTGGGGTGGGTTGTGGATGATACCTCTAAGCTTTTAGGGAATGTGGAGAGGCTTAGCTTTTGCTGAAGAAAATCTTCTTGTCCATCTCTCCCCAAACAAGAAATAAAATATCCCATTGAGCTTCACCATATGATATTGACCTCAGCCACACCCACCCCAAATGCTTCCTAATTGACTTATGTCCTTTGGTTTGCAGGTGACAGCCCCCCTCACTTCCATTACCACCACCATCCTCATGGGAGAAAACTTGGCCTTTTCTTTTATCCCTCTAGGATGTTGAGCAATTCCAAGGTGCATTTCTTCATTTTTAAAGAAATTGCCAGGCTTCCCTGGTGGTGCAGTGGTTAAAAATCCGCCTGCCAATGCAGGGAACACGGGGTTTGAGCCCTGGTCTGGGAAGAGCCCACATGCTGCGGAGCAACTAAGCCCGTGCGCCACAACTACTGAGCCTGCGCTCTAGAGCCCACAAGCCACAACTACTGAGCCCAAGTGCCACAACTACTGAAGCCCGCACGCCTAGAGCCTGTGATCTGCATGCAACAAGAGAAGCCACCGCAATGAGAAGCCTGCACACCGCAACAAAGAGTAGTCCCCGCTCGCTGCAACCAGAGAAAGCCCGTGCACAGCAACAAAGACCCAACGCAGCTAAAAATAAATAAATAAAATAAATTTATTTTAAAAATAATTGCCAATGTTAGTGTTGAACTCATTATCACCCATCTCATGAGGAATTCATAACCAGCTGCTTTGAATGGCTCTTGGCTTTTTACAGGCATACTGAAGCTACCTTAAACCCAGAGATGTTCCTGAAAATTGTTGCTTAACTGGGAAATAACTGCTCCATTAAAATTATCCTACAGAATTGTATTGGTGCCAGAACGGAAAGGAAGTTCTGATAAGCCCCTAACCTTGACTGAAAAATTCCCTCCAAGTGGAAAAAACACAATTTTAATGTGTTCAAAGACCAGAAATAAAGAATGAGAAATAAAGAATAATTAGACTCAAGTCTTAGGCTTTCTTTTTTCGACCTGCTGTTAAATGTGTCTATGACCTTGGAGTATCTTCTACTGGGTGGTGGCAATATACTTACAGTGTATAACCCCACATATAAGTTGCTCCCTCAATAATTCCTTTCTAGATGACCCAAGTCACAAGTTTGACTCTTCCAACCCCAGAGGCAAAGGTAGTTTAGTGAGAGGAGACTACTGCAGGAGAGCCGAGATCCTCTAATGTTGTCATCTGCCCTCAGACTTAGGACTACCCATGAACATCAATAAAGTCTTCAGAACATATTCTCACCGAAGGGCACTTCCCACCCCATGGACTGGTCTTGCCAAGCAAAGGAAATGCTGCTGGCCAGTAAGATGTGCTCCAAATTGTCATTTTAGGAATAGTGACAGGGAAAGACACTCACCCTGCCTCTCACCTAGCTCCACATATAACCGTCAATACTTATTTTTTACGTAACTGGCTGAACTGGTCTAAGTAAGACTAACGTCAAAGAACATCCCTTATATGGACACATGTGGAAATCAAGGCTTTGACTGCCTAACTCCAGCCAACTGAGTTTACTGGCCCAAGCCGTCTGTAAAACTCCAACATCAGCACTTAATAAAGGACACTGTTGATTTGATCAGGGGATAGCTGAAAGGGAGGATTATGAATTACTAGTTCCCCAGTGAGTTGTTTTTGAAAAAAACAACCCAAGCCCCCAGAAGATGTTAACCACCTTGTTCTATTTGTTTTGAATGTCAGCCATTAAAATCCATGTGCACTCTAGAGAGGGGAGAATGCAGACTTTCTATAGGAAAAAAGGGAAGGGGTGGGGAGGGCAAATCTGTGCTAGTTAATTTCACTTATTGAACCATTTAATCTTGTGGCAACTCTACAAGTTAATAAACAGTACTGGCCCATTTTATGAATGAGAAATGAAACTCAAGAGAGATTGAGAAATCTGGAATAGTTAAGTGAGATTCAAACCCAGATTGGTTTGACTCCAAAGCCTATTCCTTTTAGATTACCACATCCTGCCTTTGTGGAGCCCCTCTGCATGTTCCCGTGACTTAAACAATGGTGGACCAAGAGTTAGTTCAGAAAACATCCTTTCTGTATATGTTGACCCAGTTGGGGGCGTCCTTGTGAACCATGGCTCTGGTTGGAAGACCCAACGCTAGAAACTGCCCCTGGCCCCAGTGGGCTCCTCTCTGCCTCTGCTTCAAGCGGAAGTATAAATACACCTCCTGGTTGTATTCACACATTCTCTGAATAGTAAAATGACTTGTCCAGCAGCCCTTTTGGCCTTCTGTGTGTCTCCTAACAGCTTTAGGCAGAGCTGAACACTTCATGAATTTTTCTGAGAGCTGATACATAAAATCAACACCCAGAGAATTTTCCAGCAACGACTGGGAACTCAGCAGACCCAAACCACTTTGCAAACCACTTAAAACCCCATTGAAAAGCTGAGAATTTGTGTTTTTCCTTCTCTCATTTTTACTCCTAATTTTCCTCCTCTCAAGTGGATAAACAAAATCTTTTATTTTCTCATGAAAACACACATCATTAACTGCTAATCAACTCAAGGCTCAGAAATCCCTGAGCAACCTCTCAGTTTTCAGAAATGCCAGCAAGAAATAAAGTACCGTTGATAGAGCCTTGGCTAATGGGACCAGGTCAATCTCAGGGGGTTCCAGGTGCCAGGGACAGTGCCGTAAAGTTAGGTCAACAAGCAGGCCCTCTGTCTGTGGGCCACGAAAGACAGATGAGGCTCCCTGGATCTTAGGCGTTAATGCCTCCTGCTTGCCAGGGTCACAAGGGCTGGGACTGCCAACAAAACAGGGTGAGGAGACCAGAGCCCCCCAGCCAAGGTCAGTTGGAGGCCAGTGAGTCTGGGAAAGGAGACGCAGGTGGTCTGAGAAGAGCAAATGAGGCCCCTGGAACGAGCTAGAGGAGGCTGACTGACTGCCTGACCACAGGCATAAACAGCTTCAGGTCTAGTTCTGGCCCAGATGGGACTGGCTCCCCAGAATAGAGCACTGTGCCTTCTCTACCATCAGAGGACATAGCAGCCTTGGGGCTATTATGTAGCAGTAACAGGCCCTCAGTGTGGCTCTCTAGGCTGGGGCAGGTGTGGTGGGTTTATGGAGAAAGTTGCCACCTGATGCACAAGGAGAATGTAGGAGGGAAACGGGCCATGCCAAGGCCATCCAATAGGTCTGGAATTAAGTGGAGGGCAAGACAGGAGGACCTGTGCAAACTCAGTACGGAATGCCAAAGGGTCTTGGCAATTCCATTTAATTCAATTTAACAAGTGTGGGTTGGATCATGCTTTGTAAAAGCGTGGGAAACACAAGAGTGGAGGACACAGGGGACCCTTAGCAGTCCTAGATTTGCCATTCATGGCTTTGATTCCAATGAGGGCCCTGATAAGCCATGACATGTGGGAAGGTGCCATGTTGCTATGGCTGAAATTGAATTATGACCATTTGAGGCTGGTGTGGAGAGTGAAACATCTGATTAATGACTGAGTCTAGCTGTCCTTCAGGCACGGCAGCATCTCTGCTGTCTCCTAGTGACTACCAAGAGGTAGTGTGGCATAGTGGCTAAGAACACGAACACTGGCATTACACTGCTTGGGTTTATAATCCCAGTTTTGTCCCTTACTAGCTATTTAACATTGGACAAATTAATCTCCCAGTGCTTTTGTTTTCCCATCCATGAAATGGGGTGAACAATGCTACCTACGTGTTAAAATTGTCATGAAGATTAAATGAGTTAATACAGGATGACCTGAAAGCGTTAGTGCCACTTTAAGCTTTAATAATTTCAGAAGTATAAATGCTACAAACTCACAAAAACCATCACTCAAAAGTTAAATTATATAAATTAATTTTACACTTTAGTTTCATGAATTCATTTTGTGTATGTGGAGAGCACTTGGAACAGTGCTGGAAACATAGGAAATGTCTGTTGTTATCCTCATGGGCATTAACACCTGGGAAGCTACACTTTACTTTTTTTCATGGGAAAATAAAAGGCCTGGGAATGCCTCCTTGGCAAATGTTAAGGATCCTTCTACTGAAGTCAGGATTCCATTCGTGGGGAGTGAATCGGCACAAGGAACATTGCTACAGCTCTACAAGGCAGCATCTATGGTTGAAGGTCACAGAGTAATTCCAAGAAGGGGCAGATGGACGTGACCCAAACAAAACTTTCCTGGGACTAGGAGAGCACTAAAACCTGTTCCTGATCATTTGAAGGCCTAGAAGAAAGCCCTTAGGCAAAATGGCATTTTATGAAATCCTTTTATACCAGCTCCTTTAGCATCTACAGGTGGTATGATTTGAGTGGCGTCAAAACACACCAAAAATTATATCCCCACCAACCTGTAGTACAGCCTGAAATTCCACCATTATAGGCTCCTAGTCCCAGCTACACACACCCCAGGGAGCATTAAGTGCTTTTATTCATCAACACTGGAGTGTGACTTTGTTTAATCAGCCTCTTTCCTCTAACAGCTAGCTGAGTGGCTTGGAGGGAAAGAAGAGCAATTCTGAAGGTAGCAGAGGAAAGGAGAATTTGCAAACCTGGAGCACTGCCCTGGAGAATGAGGGTTACTGTCTGAGCAGGCACTCCAAGGAGGGCTCTGGGAAGATCGGGCCCCTGTGACAGGAGAGGAAACACTTCAGGGAAGAAGACAGGCCTAGAAGGGGTGGGTGGCAGCAGCCTTGAAGCTGTACAAGCTTTCTGCCACTGTATTGCCCACAAATCACAGCAAAAATGCTTCATGAATGATTAAATTATCTATTACAATATTCTTGTAAAACGACTTTTTAAAAGAGTTACAACCAGACAGAAAATTTACACTTTACTATTGAATGTTGCTGAATTCTAATTTGCTTGTTCGTTTGCTTCCCAAAAGGCTTACTAGTCCCTCACCATAAACTTGCAAAGTAATTTATATTCTTCACAATTAGGCTCCCTGAAGCCAAATCACTCAGTAATGTAATTAAAAATGAAAACTTTAACTCCTCATCTTTAAATGCAATAGTAACAACAGTTCCTGGATAGGATATAACCTTTCAAGCTTCTTTTAAATTTTGTCTTACGCGTAAGATGGTGCTTTAGTGGTAGACATTAATCGCACTAAACTGGTAATGCAAAACCGCCAGCAACTTGCAGCCATATACCTTATACTTGGCTCAGATCAATGCCGTGATTATAATTAAGAATGCATGCTTGTGTCTGGCATAAATCTCCATTTTGTGACGTACAAAATAAGATTTAAGATAATCATTTTCTTTCTAGTCAACCCCTAAATCAAAGGAGAATGTGTGGAGAGAGATTTGTAGGAACTAAGGATATAGTGACCTGCCCTTAACTGGAAGTCACTTACCTGACTCACGTAAACTTGGGGAGAACTGCCAAAAATCTAGATCTGGCATAGCCCAAATGTACCTATCAAATCATGTGTGTAAGAAAGACGCTAGAAAAGTGCACAGGGGCTTCCCTGGTGGCGCAATGGTTAAGAATTCACCTGCCAATGCAGGGGACACGGGTTCGAGCCCTGGTCTGGGAAGATCCCACATGCCGTGGAGCAACTAAGCCCGTGTGCCACAACTACTGAGCCTGCACTCTAGAGCCCGTGAGCCACAACTACTGAGCCCGCGCGCCTAGAGACCGTGCTCCACAACAAGAGAAGCCACCGCAATAAGAGGTCCGCGTACAGCAACAAACAGTAGCCCCAGCTCGCCACAGCTAGAGAAAGCCCACATGCAGCAACGAAGACCCAATGCAGCCAAGAATTTTTTTTAAAGTGCAGACTGTAGGAGTTGGGGATGTTCATGAGCACCCCCAAATGTGAGTGTACAGTTAGGTGGAAAGTTCTGGGACACACTATGAAAGTGGCAGAAGGGATGGTGGTAGGTGGTGGGGAGTCGAAGTTAGGATGGAAAGCTCTGGCACCGTTTATATATGTTCCCCTGGGGCTGGGATTAGGGTGGGTGACAGAGGAGCCTACATGGTGGCAAGCCTGCCACTTAACTGAGGAGTCCCCATGACAGCAGGACGATGTCTTTCCCCCACCGCATCTCCAGGGCCTAGCACTTGGTGGGCACTGCACAGAAATCTGTCGACTGACTGAATGACTCACTCCCTTCACTTGGGTCCCAAGGCTGGAAGATTTGGGAAATGGGGCAGATGCTGTCCTACCAAAGCCGCCTCAGGATCTGGAAACGTGAGTAGGAGGTGGAGTGGGGCATGCATGACTTCCTCATAAATATCCTCTGAGACATTCAAGTCACCAAAAGGAAAGAGGAAAATGGAGTGTTTTCTACCCTCAGAAACTGAGAGGAAGAAAGAAAAACTGGAGGGGTCCAATTGGACTGGGATGAGAGAGGATGGTGCTGGGAGGGACAGGGTGGGGCATTTTTAAAGAGGATATCATTTTAGGGTCAGTTCCCTGACCCTTAAAGCAGAAAGGGAATACCGTTAGAGGGTGAGGCTGTACAAGGCAGTCGCATGGGCTGCAAAAACGCCAAGGGCGACATGTTTTGGTGTAGGCCCAAGATGGCGACGGAGGAAATGGGGAAACAGGCAAAGCTCATTTGGAATTTGGAGCCTGTGTGGTGAGGTCTGACCACCACACTGAACATCTAAATTCTTGGTGAAGACTCTGCTTTGCTTCTTCCCTGAATGGTTCGAATTATGAAGGGTTGGATCCTTCTTTCCTTTTAGGGGGAATTAATAAGCAAATGAAGATGTGCACATGGGTAAAACCTCCCCTAGGCTGGTCAGTGAACACAGAACGGGGCATCTTACCCTAGTTTTCACAAGGAGTAAAGAGCAAGGTGGCATCCTTGCCAGTCCTCTGCTCTCCACCAAGGCCAGGACTAAACTGTATGCCATCTGAAACCCAGTAGGCACAGCTTGTAAAGTCTTCCACCTACCTGAAGACTTGGGGTTTAAAAACCAACCTCTTTCCTCTGCTTTTAACCCTCCTTTCCACAGAAGTTTCCAGAAAAGTTCAACAAGGGAACCAAAAACTGCGAATGTCCACAAGATTTCCAAACAACAGCAACGATAAAGTACAATAACAACAACAAAACCCTCACCCAAACATTTAAAAGTTAAAAATGCCAGTGTTTTCCTTAGCTTGAGGCAAAAATGACTTTTTTATTACATGGGGAAAAGGAGCATGAAATCTCACAGGTCTTTGCCAAAGCTGAAACTCTCTGGGTACGCCTTCAGAAGGAGCACGACGTTGAGTGGGCCATGGAAGGCGTGCTCTTTAATTAGAAGTGCATGGGTCTCTCTGGCTCCATCGTCCCGATATTCACTAAGATCTCCCCCGCCTGGCCCTCTTTCATTCCCTGGCGGAGGAGGAGGGTGGCTCTGGCATCAGCGAGGTTCTTTTGTAGGGGACGCACAATGAAGAGGACAGGCTCACAACAGCTGACCAGAAAGGTTCTGACAAAGCAGGCCTTCTGTTTCTTGCTTCGTAGTCCCTTCATAACAACTTCCTATGGATGTTTAGATTATAGGAATTCCTTACTTAGGAAACAGATGTGTTCCGAGCAGAGAGGTCGCTGGATATGGGCTGTGAGGCCAAGACTGTCTGGCTTCAAAGCCTGGATCTGCCATTTGTTAGCTGTGCATATTGGGCCAGTTAATTAGGTCTGCTTAGCATAGCTTCTTCCTCTGGAAGATGGAGCTAAGACCTACCCTGAAAAGTGGCTGGGGAATTAGGGGAGATGTATTTACATGAAGTACTGGCTGATCCAGTACTGCTTTCTTTTTGACTGCACTGATGGAGTCAGGGATACTGTCCCATGGGAAGCGTTTCCTTACTCATGAGTTGAAACTTTTGATGATAACGAAGATGTCAAGATGAGATTTAGTCTCTCTGAATTTCAGACAGATTGAACATTTTGAAATTTCAAGAGTTCAACTCAGAGCTAGTTTACTCCTGACTTTATACACTTCATAAGGACAAACCGTCACATATGGCCTTTCCTTAACAACACAGGACATTTGCTTGACAAGTGAATTCTTCAGCTTCCATAGGAGATAGGGCACAAACCGGGAATCAGCATAGAAAGATCCCATGGGATACTGGTTCAGCACAGACAGACATGCAATCTGGAATGTTAAGTCCCCGTGAGATGTCACGTGAAATAACCCAATGATTTTACCCCTTGTCAGGCAATCACAACTGGTAGAGCAGAAAATGTCTGGGGCATCCCCTTCATGCACTGTGCTGACCAGCACATTGGGATGGATTTAAGCTCCCGTCCCAACAAAGAACCTGTTGAAGGCAGTCGGCCCTATGCAAGTAGGAAGACCACCCACCCCTGCACCTTCTCTCAGATGCTGAACATTGATGCCACAATATTGTTGTGCAATTGCCCACAGAGAATTCTTTCTTAACATTAAAAAACTGCATTAATATAGCTTGCAGGTAAATTAAGGTACAATGACTAAGATAAATAACAAACTTGGAGGAAATGTCATTATTTCATTCTTTTTTATGGCCTAGTAATATTCCATTGTATATATGTGCCACATCTTCTTTATCCATTCCTCTGTCAAAGGACATTTAGGTTGCTTCTATGTCCTGGCTATTGTAGATAGTGCTGCTATGAACGTTAGGGTGCATGTATCTTTTTGAATTAGAGTTTTCTCCAGATATATGCCCAGGAGTGGGATTGCTGGATCATACAGAAGCTCTATTTTTAGTTTTTTAAGGAACCTCCATACTGTTCTCTCAACATGGATGGACCTAAAGAGTATCCTATTAAGTGAAGTAAGTCAAACAGAGAGAGCGAAATATCACATGATATCACATATACGTGGAATCTAAAAAAATGATACAAATGAACTTATTTACAAAACAGACTCACAGATATAGAAAACAAACTTAGGGACTTCCCTGGTAGTCCCGTGGGTAAGACTCCATGCTCCCAATGCAGGGGGCCCGGGTTCGATCTCTGGTCAGGGAACTAGATCCCCCATGCATGCCACAACTAAGAGTTCACAGGCCGCAACTAAGAAGTCCGCATGCCGCAACTAAAAGATCCTGCATGCCACAGTGAAGATCCCGTGTGCCACAACTAAGACCCAGAGCAGCCAAAATAAATTTTTTAAAAATAAATATTTTTAAGAAAAAGAAAAAAACTTACAGTTACCAAAGGGGATAGCAGTGGGTAGAGGGAGAGATAAAGTAGGAGTTGTGGATTAACATATACACACTACTACATATAAAATAGGTAAATAAGGACCTACCGTATAACACAGGGAACTATACTCAGTATTTTGTAATAAACTATAATAGAAAAGAATCTGAAAAAGAATATACATGAATATATATATATATATATATATATATATATATATATATATATATATATATATAAAACTGAATCCCTATGCTGTACTCCTGAAACTAACACAACATTGCAAATTAACTATACTGCAATTAAAATATGGAGGTAAGTGTACAGGAATATTAATGTCCATTTGAAATATCCAAAGGGATAATTGGTGCTGGCTCCTTTCAAAAAGTAAAATCCTGGACTTCCCTGGTGGCGCAGTGGTTAAGAATCCACCTGCCAATGCAGGGGACATGGGTTCGAGCCCTGGTCTGGGAAGATCCCACATGCCGCAGAGTAACTAAGCCCGTGCACCACAACTACTGAGCCCGCGTGCCACAATTACTGAAGCCTGCGTGCCTAGAGCCCGTGCTGTAGAACAAGAGAAGCCACTGCAATGAGAAGCCCGCGCACTGCAACGAAGAGTAGCCCCTGCTCACTGCGGCTAGAGAAAAAGCCCACGCGCAGCAACGAAGACCCGACGCAGCCAAAAATTAAAAAAAAAAAAAGTTAAAAAAAAGTAAAATCCTTTTCTCCTACAAGGAGATTTGGCTTTCTCAGCAATGAGACTCTTACGAGGGAATGGGCACTGCTGGGCTGTGAAGCAAAGAGTTAACCGTTGGATACATAGAGGTTAAGAGCATAGGTCTTTCAGAGACACAAGTTTGAATACATCTACAATGAGTGACTTCGAGTGAAATTCTTAACCACTGTAAGCCTCAGCTTTACCATCTGCAAAATGGGGGTGAGAAAGAATCTCTTCCTTGGGTGGTTGTGAAGATGACCTGGGGTAATGCATGCAACAACAGTATATCAGGAACACTCAATATTATGTCTACTATTATAATAAGACCGTTAGGGATCCAGGAAAACCTTGGGAAATTCACAGTTCTGATGCCTATGATTGGGCCTTAGATGATCATAGGAATTAGTTGGTTAGGAGTTCAAGTTCTGGGACATCACCTAGGCAGTAGGAAGCACTCAGTGCTGGCTGAGGCAGGCATGGTCCGCAAACTGACGTGTCAGAGGGAGTCAGCAAGGTCTGAGCGCTCCTTCACCATGATCTATATGGCTGATCAGTACAGGTGCCTGAGAGCCCCAGCTATACATTTACCAGGAAATGTTACTTGGTTAGGGAAGGAATAGAGGTACGTGAATGGAAAACATTATATTAGCTACCTATAGGGGCAAGATACAATAATAATAGCACCATCTTACATTTGTAAAAACATCTACAAAGTATCTTTGCAAATGTTACCTCATTTAATTCTTTCATCTGTAAAATGGGACCAAGAATGCCTATCTCATTACCCCATTGACAGAGGAGGTTATGGAGACTCTGAAATGCTAGGTGACTTGCCCAAGGGTAGACAGAACGTAAAGACAAGTCAAAGGTGGTGGTGTGACGGTATTTGTTAAGTAACAGATACCAGAATCTCAGGGACTTAATATATAGGCATGTATTTCTTGGTTCTAGGATAATCCAAGGTGGGTATCCCTGTTCACTGGGAAAAACAGGGGTCCATATGGTGATTCAGGGATCCAGGTGCCTGGTACCTTGTGGCTCTACCACCACCATGTGGCTTCTCTGTAAGAAACGCATGCGCTGCAAGAGCATGGCAGAACACATGTTTCTATGAGTCAGGCCTAGAAGTGATATACATAGATATCAATTCTGCTCCCATTCTGCTGGTTAGAACTCAGTGACATGGCCACACCTAACTGCAATAGAGCCCAGAAAATAAAGACTAGCTGTGTACCCAAGAAGAGGAGAACACAGGTGTGGTCAACAACACTGGACCATCCCTGCCACAGCCAGAAAGCCATATCACTTGAATCCAAGATCAGTGTTACCTCTATTATACTGGGTTCACGCTGTAATGGATTTTTAATGAGTTAATACATGTACATGGCATAACCCAAGGCATGGAGTACACATCTGCAGACCTTAACACAGAGAGGCGTTGAGGGCCACTGAAATTTGGGAGAATGCAGTCTAAAAAGGTCACTGGCAGGTAGAAGACAGGGTCATGCCATGTGACAACCCTGAAAGGGGGCTTCTTAGCTGTTGGGAAGGTACAGGGCCATGCCTATATACGACGGCGGCAATGTTGAGCCAACGGGATGAAGCGAGAGTCACGAAATTACCACGGGGAAGCTCTCTGCCTTATCACCACCTAAGTTAGGACAAAATGTGAAGTGATGCCATTAAGCAAGAGGATAACTTGGGCTCCGGCTTTTGAGTCCAAATATCAAGTTCTAAGAAGAGCTCCCTGAGGCCAAGGACTAGGTCTTTAATCCCTAAAAGCCTGACACTAAGTAGCTTCTCAGTCCACATTTTGTTGAGTGTATGAAAGAAGGAAGAAATAAGTACACATTTAAGTTTATATTGCTTCCGCATCCCATCTTACAAGGCTCAGCAATCCACATTTGAATCAGTGAAAGCTCTTGAATTCTTCCTAGTGTGAGTGAGTGGACACCATCCATGTCCATTTATTGAATAACTGAGAATACACAACTATCCAAGTCAAGGTGCTGTATCATAAAATGAACTATTCGTGTTTTGATAAGCACAGTTTAATGTGAATTGTTTATTATATTTTGTGGTGTGTTTTGTAAAAGTAATGAAGACTTAGTAATGTGAGTCACTGCCAGCTCTTTGCTGGTAAATGCCGTTCCATGCCTGCACACTCCCTCCATCACTGACTTTCGGATGCTTTACTGAGGGACAGCAGTGTGGTGTACCAAGACCCCGTGAACAGACTGGCAATGTCGAGAGGAAGTGACCCACCAGAAGAACTGTCTGCTATGTCGACTTCTACTCCACATCAGCAACCTGGGAAGTGATTTTCATAATGTGTGTTAGTAAAGGTGTACCAATTCCACTAAAATGAGTTTCCTTGGAATCCACCCATGATATTTTGCGGCAGGAGAATTTTTTGATAATGACTGCACTGTTTGAAAATCACATTCTTAATTAACTAGAGTAAAAAAAAATCCAGGTAAAGTTCTGGCCCAAAATGCATAACCTGAATCCATTCATGAGGAAGCATTAGATAAACCCAAATCAAGGAACATTTTATGAAACACCGGGACTGTACCCTTCAAAATAAGTGTCATGAAACTTCACAAAGACAGAGGGAAGAACTGTTCTAGATTAAAGGGGACTAAAGACATGACTACTGAATGCAATGCTTGAGCTTGGATTGGAACATGGACTGTTTTTAAAAATTGCTCTACGATGGCCAAGAAGCACATGAAAAGCTGCTCAACATCACTAATTATTAGAGAAATGCAAATCAAAACTACAATGAGGTATCACCTCACACCAGTTAGAATGGGCATCATCAGAAAATCTACAAACAACAAATGCTGGAGAGGGTGTGGAGAAAAGGGAACCCTCTTGCACTGCTGGTGGGAATGTAAATTGATACAGCCACTGTGGAGAACAGTATGGAGGTTCCTTAAAAAACTACAAATAGAACTACCATATGACCCAGCAATCCCACTACTGGGCATATACCCTGAGAAAACCATAATTCAAAAAGAGTCATGTACCACAACGTTCATTACAGCTCTATTTACAATAGCCAGGTCATGGAAGCAACCTAAACTCCCATCAACAGATGAATGGATAAAGAAGATGTGGTACGTATATACAATGGAATAGTACTCAGCCATAAAAAGGAATGAAATTGAGTCATTTGTTGAGACGTGGATGGACCTAGAGACTGTCATACAGAGTGAAGTAAGTCAGAAAGAGAAAAACAAATATTGTATATTAATGCATGTATGTGGAACCTAGAAAAATGGAACAGATGAACCGGTTTGCAGGGCAGAAGTTGAGACACAGATGTAGAGAACAAACGTATGGACACCAAGGGGGGAAGGCCTCGGGGTGGTGGTGGTGGTGGTGGTATGAAGTGGGCGATTGGGATTGACATGTATACACTGATGTTTATACAATTGATGACTAATAAGAACCTGCAGTATAAAAAAACAAACAAACAAACAAAAAATTGCTCTACGGAGAAAACCATAATTCAAAAAGATACATGCACCCTAATGTTCACTGCAGCACTACTGACAATAGCCAGGACATGGAAGCAACCTGAATGTCCGTCGACAGAGGAATGGATAAAGAAGATGTGGGGTGTGTGCGTGTGTGTATGCACATATATATATGCGATGGAATACTACTCAGCCACAAAAAAGAATGAAATAATGCCATTTGCAGCAACATGGATGGACCTAGAGATTGTCATACTGAGTGAAGTAAGTCAGACAGAGAAAGACAAATAGCATATGATATCACTTATATGTGGAATCTAAAAAATGTTATAAATGAACTTATTTACAAAACAGAAACAGACTCACAGACATAGAAAACAAACTTATGGTTACCAGGGGTAAGTGGGGGTGATAAATTGGGAGACTGGCATTGACATATACACACTACTATATATAAAATAGATAAATAATAAGGACCTATGGTATAGCACAGGGAACTCTACTCAATACTCTGTAATAGCCTATGTAGGAAAAGAATCTAAAACAGAGTGGATATATGTATATGTATAACTAAATCATTTTGCTGTACACCTGAAATTAATACAACATTGTAACAACTATACTCCAATACAAATTTTTTTAAATTGCTCTAAAGGACATTATTGAAACAATCAGCAAAGTTTTAATATGGACTCTATACCAGCTAATGGTGGAATACCAACGCTCAATTTCCTGAATTGGATAACTGAACTGTGGTTTTGTAAGACAATGCCATTACATACTGAAATATTTAGAGGAAAAGGGTCACGATGTCTGCATGCTAGTCTCAAATGGTTCGGTAAATAATGATAACTATACCTACATATAGAGAGAGATTTGAAGGTCTGTTAGAGTAGCTAGAGTTACCTTAACTAATATTCTGTCTCACTAATTACTTGGCCTTATTGTGCTACCGTCTGAAAAATGTTAATAAGTAAATCTAAGTGAAAGTTTGTGGAAGTTCATTATTCTATTTCCATCGTTTTTCTGTAGGTTTAATGTTTTTCATAAATAAGGTTTAAAAAGACACACACACACACACACACACACACACACACACACACACACACAAAGACCATATCCCCGTTCAGTATCAGCAAGTGTTAGAAGCAGAATAGGTCTTTAACATTCCTAAGGTATTAACCTTAAGACCTTCCATGAATTCTTGACTTGGTTAATATCCATAGAACATAGCATCCCTCATCAAATGCAGTGAAACGAAACTTCCTGAGCAAAAATGTGTATGTGACAAGCAGAGAAAACAAAACCACCTTGAGATGTGGAGGCTAGCAATTGCCTGGACTGCCCTTAGCAAGAGGCTTGCTGCAGTGCTCGAAATCCATGCCCCACCAAAACCAGAAACGACTGTCAGGGTCACTCACGAGGAGTTGGAATGGCACTTGTTGAATCTTCAGATGCCAAGAACCCACCATATTTGGAAATCAGTAGGGGTTCCTTTTTGAGCTCCAGAAATTTGGGGTTAGAGTTTTGTTTTGTTTGGGAAGTTGGGTGGGTGGTTTGGGAGTTTCAATGAGCTTTTCTGGATGAAGGGATTGAAATGTTTGTGGGGAGGTGGTAAAGGGAGGTCAAAGAATAGTTGGGGATTGATAGTTAAAGAGAAAAACTAAATGGGGTTCAGCTACAGTTCAACTCAGCCTCCTCTTCCCGCCTGCAGTCCATGAGCAGTTGTTTTCCCTGCAGAAAAGGGACTGCTACGTGTGCAGGGAACAAAGATGGAATTTATTGCACTGGGTTATCCATTCTATATAAGTTATTGTGACTAGATAAAAAGAAAATGGTCTTTCTAAGCCATCTGCCTCGAGAGAGAAATAGCAGTGTAGCAGGCAGTCTTTACAATGGTTTTTACTGTAATGTGATTTTTTAAAATCGATGGTCAGAGGTCAGGTGATCTATCAGGTTTCCGATTAAATTTTGGATTTCCTCTTCCATAAGTCATTTTTCTAAAGAGACTGGACAACTGGGTTATGTTTACTAGTTGACACGTGCCCAGCAAGTTGAAAAACATTTTTAATTTGGGAAAATAGTCATGCCACTCCTGCCAGAACCCATTCTGTTTTCTTTTTGCCTTCAGTGTTTATCTTAAAGTCCTTAAAATCCCAATTAGGGCCTTTCGAAATCTCACTCCGAAGTATATTTTCAGTCCATACCCTCCCAACCCTGCCACCACCCAATCCTGCACCCACAATGTAGTCACTAGGATACTTAAAGTTCTCCAAACACATCATACCCTTATGACTAGTTCCATGCTGTTTCCTATTTTGTCTTCTGGAAATGCTCTGCCTGCCATCTCTACCTGGTAAACTCTTATCCATCCTTCAAAGCTCAGCTCAAACATCACCTCTTCTGGAATACGTTCCATGACTCTTGCTCCCTCCTTAATCCCAGGCACAGTGAATCACTTTCTTTTCTGTCCTCCAATGGTACCTTATCAACCCTCTGTCATAGTCATTCACACAGTCTTCTAGAATTACCTTCCTGACTAGATTTTTAACAACTTTAGTATAGAGACCCTGTTTTGTACCTCTGCCTGCTCTGTAACCAGAACAATCAACGCTACATAGTAGGTACTCAAACATGTGTGTTGAGGAATGACTCAATCAATGACATGATCAATGACTGGGAAAACTGCAACTATGTGCACTGTCTTGCCTACAAGCTAAACACTCAAAATGTATGAACACAGCATAACAACAGCTTCTGTTCACTGAGTACCTACTTTCTGCTGGCACAATGCATACATTTTATCTCACATCAACTCTACTACATGATTACTGTTATGTTCATTTTACAAATGAATAAAAACCAAGTTAGGTAGGAATCTTTTGTGACTGGGGCCCTCCTCTTTGTGTCCCTTTGGAGAAAGGATATCCCTCAATATCTTTGGGACAAGATGGATGGAATAAGGAGGAAATCTGGAATCCAGACGCTCTCAGCCTATTCCTATAGCTCTCCCTAGCATCCTTCTGCTGACCAGTGGCCACCACTGGCCGCTAAAGGTAGTTTTGACACAAGTAATAACGGTACTCTGCATTCTCCTGGTATTGATACTTATTGAAATCACAGGGGTTTTTTTCACATTCTGAGCCCCTGAGTTGTCCAGGTTTGGCAGCAAGATATCTAGAACATGCTACAGGCCATTCTGAAAAATCAGGTGTAAACTCTGCAGTGATTCTCTACAAGGGCCAGGGAATGGTTTGGGCTTTCCAGTAATACAGCCTTTCCTGCTGAGCCTATCAGGACCATACTGCAAATCTCTAGGAAACATATTGGCTCCCATTCATCATCCCTTCTCCATTATCCCTAATGCCATTAGCTCTACGTGCCATCCCACTAATGACGCACTGCTATTTGGTAGTCAGAAATTTATTTTTACTCACTATGTGTCATCTATATTCCTCATCCAAGAAAGTGGCAGGGCCCTTTTTAGTGGCATCATTTGTTAATCAGACTCACACAAATGAAAATCACTAGGAATCTTCCAATTCACTTGGCAATGTGGTTATTCAGAATGAAAAAGAAAAGGCATAAACAGAAAACAATTAAAATCCCCATCTTTTAAAATATGTACATATCTGAATAACAGCTAAATAAATCTAACCTTAGCTTGGTGATTTTTTTTTCCACACAAGGTTAACTGGCTTTAAAAAAATAAGGAAAAATGTAATTCACAGAAAACGAACCAAGCATTTACTTTAACCAACTCACTTTTCTTCTAGTTCAGCAGTTTACAGAATTTCTCCCTAATCCTCCAGTGACAAGGTTTTAAGTGACAGATACAAGAGCTTGTCTCCTGGAAACCCCAGCCTACCACCAGCCTGAGGGACTTGGACTCATCTTGGAAAGAGTCCTCCTGTCTGGGTGCCCAGAGGCAGGATGAGGTGGTAGCCATCTCATATCTACTTTTAAACACAAAAATTCTACAGGTTTGAATAGACATTTGGGCAAAGAAGATATATGAATGGCCAATAAGCACATGAAAAGATGCTCAACATCATTAGTCGTCAGAGAAATACAAATCATCACCATAATGAGACACCATTTCACACCCACTGAAATGGTGATAATAATTTTAAAAAGACCATAACAAGCATTGGTAATGATGTGGAGAAACTGGAACCCTCATTACACTGCTGATGAGAATGTAAAATGGTACAACCAATTTGGAAAACCGTTCAGCAACTTCTTTAAAGCTGAAACCTAAATTTACCCTGTGACCCAGCAATTCTACTCCTAGGTATCTCTCTACTCAAGAGAACTAAAAACATACATCCGCACAAGATTCGCATGTAAATGTTCACAGTAGCATTATTCACAATAGGCAAAAGGTGGAAACACCTCAAATGTCTACCAACTAGTGAATGGCTAGACAAAATGTGGTATAACAAGAGAATACTATTCAGCAATAAAATGTGGCATAACAAGAGAATACTATTCAGCAATAAAAAGGAAGGAAATAATGATACATGCTAGAACGTGAGTGAAACTCAAAAGCATGATGATGCTAAATGAAAGAAGTCAGATGGAAAAAGCCACTCCATTTATAGGAAATGTCCAGAAAAGGCAACTCTATAGGGACAGAAAGTAGACTAGTGGTTGCCTGGGCTGGAAGTGGGAAGATAGATCAACTATAAATGAGTATGAAGGATCTTATGGGGATGATAAGAATGTTTAAAACTGGACTATGGTTGTCAATCAACAATACTTCAATAAGAATAAAATAAAATTAAAAAAAAGAAAAAAACTCGACTATGGTGACGGTTGCACAACTTGGTAAATTTACGAAAAAGTCATTAAATTGTACACTTAAAATGGGTGGGCAGTGTGGGGAATATAGTTGATAATTATGTAGTGTCTTTGTATGGTGACATATCATAACTAGATTTATTGTGATAAGTTTGAAATGTATAGAAATATTGAATCACTATGTTGTGTAAAAGGAATTAACAAGTGTTATAGGTCAAACTTCAAAAACAAACAAAACAAACTCATAGAAAAAGAGATCAGATTTGTGGTTACCAGAGGAGAGGGGTGGGGTGAGGGGAATTGGATGAAGGTGGTCAAAAGGTACAAACTTCCAGTTATAAGTAAGTACCAGGGATGTAATGTACAGCATGATAAATATAATTAACACTGCTGCATGTTATATATGAAAGTTAAGGGAGTAAATCCTGAGTTCTCAACACGAGGAAAAAATTTTTTTCTATTTCATTAATGCTGCATCTATATGAGATGATGGATGTCCACTAAACTTGTTGTGACAATCATTCCATGATGTATGTAAGTCAAATCATTATGCTTATACCCTAAACTTATACAGTGTTGTATGTCAATTATATCTCAGTAAAACTGGAAGGAAAAATATTTTAAGGTTAAAAAAATGGGTGAATTTTATGGTATGTAAAGTACACCTCGATACCACTGTTTAAAAAATTAATAGAAATTGTTAAAGAGTTCCATTTTACATAGCACCAGCCACTCCTTTCTCCAGCTCAGCTGATTGGGGTCCCTTTGTGGTCTTCAGCCTCGTGAGGCCCCTACAGTCCACTCAGTTCCCCGGAGGGCTGGTAGGGGTACCTTCAACTGCACTGGCCAGGTTTCCACCACTCTTAAACTTGAATGGACACTGTGCAGAGATGCCGGGCCATCCGGGGGACAATTCCCACCAAAAGCCTGCTGAATCCTGCCACAGCAGACAGGTAGTTCTTACATATCTCTGGGTTGTGTCAGGACAGTCACCCTGGGGATGGGGATGGGATTCAAGTGGGAAGGGGGGTTCTCTTGTTCTCAAGCAGCTGGCATTCTGTTCTGGTTTCAGGAATACTGAGTCCCTGGGAGTCCTTCTAATCTCCTTTCCCCATAATCCCAGTTTGCTCCATTTTCTTTCTTAAACCAAAAATACTTTCAGAGCAGTCACTGTGTACAACAAGCACTGCATTTATTATTATTATGACTATTATTATCATTATTTAACAAACATATGGCACTTACTCAATGCCAGATACTCTTATTTATTTATTTTTACTTATTTGGGCTGTGCCGGGTCTTAGTTGCGTCATGTGGGATCTTTAGTTGCGGCATGTGGGCTTCTTAGCTGCAGCATGCGGGCTTCTTAGCTGCGGCATGCAAACTCTTAGTTGCTGCATGCATGCGGGATCTAGTTCCCCAAGCAGGGATCGAACTTGGGCCCCCTGCATTGGGAGCACGGAGTCTTACCCACTGGACCACCAGGGAAGTCCCAGATACTCTTCTAAGGGCTTTACAAATGCTAACTCATTTAATCCTTGTAAAAATATGAGAGCGGTACACTATCACTATCCCCATTTTAACAGATGAGGAAGGAGTGACTTGTCCAAGGTAAAAATTGCAGAGCTGGGATTTGAAGCCAGGCTGTGCACTAGAGTTTGTGCTCTTAACTGGTATATAGCAAAAATATCATTATGTTTAATTCTGCAAATTATTTAGTGAAGTTAGTGCTTCCACCTCCATTTAAGAACGAAGAGACAACTAGGATTGAAAGATTTTTCAATTTCCAGCTGAAGGCTTTTATTCCATTATACCATAACTGCCTCTTCCCAGGTTTTTCTTCTACAGCAGTGTTTCTCCAACTAAAGCGTGCATCAGAATCCCCTGGAAAAATCCCCAGAGTTCTGGGCCCTGTCCGTAGAGTCTCTGATTCAGCAGCTCCGGATCAGAGCCTGAGAATCCACAGCTCTAACAACTTCCCAGGTGACTCTGATGCTTCTGGTCCAGGGACCATACTCTGAGAGCCTCTGCTCTGCATCAATCCACTCAAACTAACCCCATCCCAGGAGTATCACTGTAAAGCGATACTAAAATCAGAAAACAAGGTTTTGTTATTAAATTAGCCATGGGCTGCTCAGGCCAACACCAGGGGCAGAAAAGACTGGGCCCACACATTTTTTGTTCTGCCTCTTTCAATTCTAGGTAGGGATGGATCACCCCCAAAAGACTCCTATGCACATTCAAGCTTGAGATGCCTTGCTCTAGTTCACCTCTGAGAGCCTAGATTTCCTTTTGGAAATCTAAATTTCCATTTGGCTGCCACCCACTATTATATACTTAATAAAACTCAAAATGCCTGAATTTGTATCAGCTCCTATGAGGCTTAACGCACAAAGGCCAGAGATCTGGGATCACACAGACGTAGGTGAAATCTCAGATCTTTTCACTGACACTTGAGACTGAATCGTCATGTGTAAATATGGTGGTGATATATGTCTGCCTCAAAGCTTTAGTGTGTCGTGATCTCAAGCTTGTAGAAGTGTCCAGCACATATAGGCACTCAGAAAGGGTTATGATATTAAACTCTATGGGGTAAGAAATGAGTTCAACAGCATGTGAAAGAGACCCCAAATGACAGTGGCCTAAACACAACAGTTCACTTCTGACTCACAAAGAAGTACAAACTGGTGTGGTGGCCCCACCTAATGAACTCGTCAAGGACCCAGGCTTCATCCCTCTTTTTGATCCATCGCCAAGATGGCTTCTCACCAGACCCACTTTCCAGCAAGTGGGAAGAGGGACATGTCACTTCTGCTCATATCCTACTGGCCAGAATTCAGTCATATGGCCACATCTACATTTATGGAAGCCTGGGAAAGGAACCTTACTAAAAATCAAGAGTTTTCTTATTATTAAAGAGAGGGAGAGTGAATTCTGGGGGACAATTTGCAGTTTCTGTACATATATTTCTCTATTTGATGTAGAAAGGCTGGATGCTGGGTAAGGAGGTGAAGAGACTGGGAGAAGGACAAGTACAAGCAAGCAGAGTTCTAGTTCTAGCAGGCAATGAGTCCTGAGCAGGGTTCAGCATGTTGAGAGCAGAAATCAAGGCAGAAAGCCAGATGAAGGATGCAGATCAAGACTGGATGTCACTCAGCCACAGAACACTGACGGACAAGCACTCAAGTGTCTTCTGACCTTGACAGGCTGAGCCAGCCAATGGGGTCCGGGCAAACTACAGGGAGGAGGGAGTCAGGGTAGGGCTTGGATTTAGACAAGCTCCTGACCTCCTCACGATCCAAATCTCCTCGGCCCCCACCCTATCCTAGTCACCATCTCTGGCCTGAGCCTCAGCAATGAGTCTCCCAACTTGTCTCCCTGGCCCCTACTCTGGGTTTCCAAATGGTTCTATCCACAGAACTCCTGACTCTCAAGATGCAGGATCCTTTTTTTTTTTAAGTTTATATTTTTAATAGCTTTATTATTTTGCAAGGACTCATACATGCTTGTTGCAAATAAAATTAAGCAACATAGAAAATTATAAAGTAAAAAAACACCCTAAGTCCCACTACCCATAGATAACCACTATTAATATTTTAGTAAATATGCTTTTCATATATCTCTCCATTTGCATAATTGACCTAAATGGTATCATACTATGCCTGCTTCTCTAACCTGCTTTTTTCATTCAGAGTATGTTGAAAAGAGCTTTCCACGTCAGCTAATATAATTTTACATCATCATTTTTAATGGCTACGTGGTATTCTTTTTTAAATTTATTTTTTATTGAAGTATAGTTGAATTACAATGTTGTGTTAATTACTGCTGTACAGCAAAGTGACTCAGTTATACATATATATTCTTTTTTTAATATTCTTTTCCATTATGGTTTATCACAGGACATTGAATACAGTTCCCTGTGCTATACAGTAGGACTTTGTTGTTTATCCATTCTACATAGACCAGTTTGCATCTGCTAACCTCAAACTCCCAATCCGTCCCTCCCCCACCCCCCTGGCGACATAGTATTCTAATTTAGGAATGTATTTTACTTGACCAGTCTCCTGTTAATGAATTCTGAGACTACTTCCAATTTTTTATTGTTATAGAAATTATTGGGAATTCCCTGCCAGTCCAGTGGTTAGGACTCCGTGCTCTCATTGCCGAGGGCCCAGGTTTGATCCCCCACTGGGGAACCAAAATCCCACAAGCTGCATGGTGAGGCCAAAAAGAAAAAGAAAAGAAAAAAGAGATTATTAACCCCAACTGAAATATTAGGGAACTGAAGCTCTGAGACGCTAAATGACCCCTTTTTCAAAATCCAAGTCTAGAACTAAGCTGCTCAGGCCAATCCCCAGACTTCTGACTCTTAAAACAATATTCTTTCCAACTAGACCACAGGAACAGGAAGCTGGAATTACTGACATAAGATATGGACTTGACAACTAAAAATGAGGTGTTTTTTTTAACTGCGCCATTTCTTAAAAAGTTAAGCGTATACTTGCCACAAAACCAGGCATTCCACTCCTGTGTATTTACCCAAAAGAAATGAACGCATACATCCATATAGATACTTGTACGTGAGTGTCCACAGCAGCTTTATTTATAGTGTTCAAATAATGAAAACAACCTAGATGTTCATCAACAGGAAAATGGGTAAACAAATTGTGATGTAGCCATTCAATGGAATACTACTCAGCAACCAAAAGGAATGAAGTAATGATACATGAGATGCAGGATCCTTTTACTGTGGCCACTTCGAGGTCTTGGTCCCTTTCTCACAGAGATAGCCCTGTGCTGCCTCCTCTTTCCTCTCACCCCAGTTCCCAGGTTTCCAATGGGCTGCACATTAGAATCACCCGAGGAGCCCCACCCAGACCAACTGAATCAGCATTTCATCCCAGTTGACCCTAACTGGGGCCTGGGCATCAGTATTTTAAGAAGCTCCTCAACTTACTCTAACAGTCAGCCAGGGTCAAGAACCACTGCCTTATAAGAAACGAAGTCACTCTCGAGAGCCAGGAAACACACTTAGAGTTCCACAAATAGGCGACTGTTGGCAGAGGATTTAGAATTCAGATCTCCAGGATGTGTGCTAAAGCAATACTCCCTAACACCATACACAAAAATAAGCTCAAAATGGATTACAGACCTAAATGTAAGGCCAGAAGCTATCAAACTCTTAGAGGAAAACACAGGCAGAACACTCTATGACATAAATCACAGCAAGATCCTTTTTGACCCACCTCCTAGAGAAATGGAAAGAAAAACAAAAATAAACAAATGGGACCTAATGAAACTTCAAAGCTTTTGCACAGCAAAGGAAACCATAAACAAGACCAAAAGACAACCCTCAGAATGGAAGAAAATATTTGCAAATGAAGCAACTGACAAAGGGTTAATCTCCAAAATTTATAGCAGCTCATGCAGCTCAATAACAAAACAACAAACAACCCAATCCAAAAATGGGCAGAAGACCTAAATAGACATTTCTCCAAAGAAGATGTACAGATTGCCAACAAACACATGAAAGGATGCTCAACATCACTAATCATGAGAGAAATGCAAATCAAAACTACATTGAGATATCATCTCACACCAGTCAGAATGGCCATCATCAAAAAATCTACAAGATTTCTCTAACTTTAAAGTGCAAAGAAGTAACCACAACGGTGGGGGTGTGTTAAAATGCAGATTCTACTGCATGAGGTCTGAGGCGGAGCCAGAGATTCTGCGCTTCCGACAAGCTCCCAGCTGCTACTGCTGCTGCTGGTTCCCCACCATACTTAAGCAGCAAGGCAATAAGCTGTGTGGCTTTCAAAACCAGAGGAGAGACAGAGAGTGGCTGTAAGTGACACTGCTGCCATCCCCAGTGCACATTAGCTTTCTAAGTTCAGCACCCACAGGGTCTTTATTCCGTCCCGGGAAATGGGCAACCCCTAGCACTTTGAGGGTGCAAGCCCTCTGATGCAAGGTGAGGCAGGAAGTCTGGCCTGGGCCCATTTGCTTCTGCGTTCCCCTATAACTTAGCATCTTCCAGTCGTCTCTGCCTCTGGGTTTCCTGGAACCAGATGCAGGCAGCATTTGCTCCTGCCTTTGGCCCCGCTCCTGCTAAACTGGGGCTCAGGTTTTCAGCCCAACCTCCCTTGCCTTGTCCTCAGTGTTGTGTGGCCTCCTGTTTTCATGCCTCTGTTTCTACCTGCCTCTGTCAAGCTCAGTCCTCTCCTGATTATTCAACCTGCCATCAACTTTGGCCCATTAAACACAGATTCTCTGGTCCCAAATTCACCTTGTTTTAATAAAATGACTCAGTCAGGTTCAGAGTTCCGTGCCTTTAAGGCCAACGGAGATCTTTCTAAGCTTTCAAAGGAGAGTCCTTGTAAAACCAAAAACTGTGCACCCAAATTCACTGGGATGACCTTGTCAATTCCTTCTCTCCCATCTCCATCCACATCAACACTGATTCCAGGTTCGTCCTAAAGACCTTGACTCTCATATTCAAACTTACCTCTCCTCATTTGTGCTCACCTAGGGTCTGATGACTTGGCTTGACTCTCCCATCTCTCCAGCTCTCGTGTCTGGCCTCAGCCCTGTCCCTATGTCCAGTCCCATAGCTCCCCTCTTGGCATTGACCATTTGAAGCCCCACTATAGAACCCACAATGG
This sequence comes from Stenella coeruleoalba, assembly GCF_951394435.1. NCBI lineage: Eukaryota > Metazoa > Chordata > Mammalia > Artiodactyla > Delphinidae > Stenella > Stenella coeruleoalba. The sequence goes on from NC_137152.1 coordinate 14,208,830, forward strand.
GACAACTGCACAGCACCAGCACACATCACTCTGAGCCATGCTGCCCCACCTTGCACCTGGCAGCACCATCTCCTTTACTTACAGAATCCTGCCAAGTAGAACAAGGCACTACGGTGGCCTGAAACCCAGATGAGTGCCACCAGGTGCAGTACCTTTCAGTGAGGAAGCATAATGATTTTGCAGTCTTGTGGAGAAGTGATAATATTATAATTATGTAAGATGTAACCACTGGGAGAAACTAAGAGTCTAATCAGACTTTTCTAGGCTATCTTGGCAACTTCCTGTAAATCTATAATTATTTTCAAATAAAAATTTTTGAAAAAGCAAAAGGGAGGAGGAGGTAGAGAGAGGAAACATGCAAACTTTAGTGTGCATATAAATTGCCTGGGGGATTTATTAAGCTGCAGATTCAGATTCAGTAGGGCTAGGGCAGGGCCTGAGACCCTGTGTTTTCTAACTAGCTCCCAGGGGATGCCGAAGCTGTTCACAGACCTTCCTTTGACTATCAAGGTCATAGAACATGCTTTTTTAATGAAATGTTTCGGTCAGCCAAAAATTAACATGCTTTTAAAATATATATATATATATCTAGGGCAATTTGATACCATTTTCAAAACTCCTAACTGGGCACAGTTACTGTATAAAATACATTCTATCACCTCCAGTTTATCTCCAACATCAAGTATAATAGTTCTTTCACACTTGCGCTGAAGTCTTCCAATGGAGTTAGATACCTCCCAGCTCTGAGTCTCTCTCCCTCAGCCAGAAGCAGCCCAGGTCCCCTTCATGACTGTTGGGGCCCAATAGATAGGTTATCTTGACAGTTCCTTGGGCCTTGGCCATAAGAATAAGGGTCTGCCTTCCAGTAGCCTAGGCCCTTGTGAACTAAAATTTTCCTGGTAGCATATTCCTTTGGGGAAAGGGCTGTGCCCTTCTGTCCTGCATTAACTGAGACACTAGCCAAGTGACTGGCACAGGCCAGACTCTTACCATCATAGATGACATGGGGAGGGGGGCAGAACCTGGGAGGAAGCTCCAGGAAGGATCAGGACTGGCTTCAAGCTTCAGGTGTAGAAAACTCAGAAACAGGTGAAAAGGACCCAGAGAAAGGATTGCAAACAGACTTTGACTGGTCTTTATCTGCAAGTGGGGGATGGGTGTGTTGGGTGGGAGTAACGAGCCAGAGAGACAACAGACACTCACTGCCCCTCAAATGTTGTGTCTTCTTTCTAGATTTTATATGAACTCAAACCTGCATTCACTGCCCCTAGAGGAAACTATTCCTGTGACAATTTGTTACTGACATAAAGTTTAGAATTAAAAATATTCTCAGCCCCCAATGTGTCCATCAACGGATGAATGAATAAAGAAGATGTGGTATCCCAGCTATAAAATTAATAAGTCCTGAAGATGTAATGTACAACATGGGGACTATAATTAATAATATTGTATTGTATACTTGAAAGTGGCTAAGACAGTAGACCTTAAACATTCATTACACGGAAAAAAAATTCTATAACTGTGTAGTGATGAATGTTAACTAGACATTATGGTGATCATTTCGAAAAATACACAAATATCAAATCATTATATTGTACAACTGAAACTCATATAATGTTATATGTCAACTATATCTACTTTTTAAAAAAGATATAAAGAAATAAATGAGAAATGTATGTGGACTGCTTCGCACATTTTTTTTAATTGAAGTATGGTTGACTTACAATGTTGTGTTAGTTTCAGGTGCAGCAAAGTGATTCAGTTATATAGATATATAGATATAGATATATTCTTTTTCAGATTCTTTTCCATTACAGGTTATTGCAAGACTTGGCACATATTTTTAAGTGTACAACTCAATGGTTTTTAGTACACTGGCACATTTTTAATGCTCAGAAATATTAGATATGGTTGGTGTTATTATGATTGGTGTCACATAATCACTAGATTGTCAGCGCCCTAAGGTTGTCTTTATTCATCTCCAAATCCTCATTACACCTAGTACTGTCCTTCCACATCAGAGGTGCTAAATAAAGTGATCTGCATAATCAAACAAAAGATGTGCTACACACACACACACACACACAAACACACAGAAGAATACTATTCAGCCATGAGAAAGAAGGAGATCCTGCCATCCGTGACAACATGGATGGACCCTGAAGGCATTACGCTAAGTGAAATAAGCCAGACAGAGAAAGACAAATATTGCATGCTATCACTTGTAAGTGGAATCTAGAAAAAGTCAAACTCATAGGAACAGACAGCAGAAAAGTGGATTCCAGGGGCTGGAGGGAGTGGCGTAGGGGAAGTAGGGAGAGGCTAGTAAAGGAGTACAAACTTTCAGCCGTAAGATGAATAAGGTCTGAGAACCTAATGTAAAGGATGGTGATTATAGTTTATAACACTTTATTGTATAACTGAAATTTGCTAAGAGAATAGAACTTAAATGTTCTCACACACAAAAAAGATAAATATGTGAGGTGATGGATGTGTTAATTAACTAGATGGGGAAAACCTTCCACAACATATACATATATCAAATCATCACAATGTACACTTTAAATATCTTACCATTTTACTTGTCAATTATAGCTCAGTAAAGCTGAAAAAAATCTCAGCTCATACCTGAATATTCTAAAGGTGCAAAATCCATAGCAACTATTTATAAACTACATTTAACTAGAGACTAAAAGAGAAAGTTGAAAGGTAATCTCTCAACAATCATAAACCCAAAATTTATTTACATACATAAAAAACCACACGTGCTTATTCATAACCTCTCTTTTTACTACCACATCTGGAAGAAAGAATCTGAAATTAAAATGCAATCAAGTCGTTAAAAGCTTTTGAGAATCAGATCTCCCACAATTCCATCAGTGCACACTAACTGGCGACACCAAGAAATGAACCTACATATGAACCAAATCCTTGGCATATGCCCGGTACTCAAAACCAAGAGCAGGAAAACCAGTTCTGAAAGTTTTGGAATGAAAATGAGAAAACAGAAACAAAGCACGCAGAAGAGTGGAGATGATCTGGGATCGGTTCAGATGAGCGGTTCAGATGAGGTTAATGAATAAAAATCATACAGGCGCCCAAATATGCTACATTAGCAACAATTTGAAATGGGGAAAATAGAGCTCTCAGAAGATTACCACATAAGACACCACATCTCCCCAAATACTCCAAGTAAAATTTAAAACTTCAATTAGAGAATAGCTTGATACTGAAACATCAGCTGAGCAAGGAGATTTACGCAGCAATGAACTTGAGTTTGAGAGGCCTAGGCTGGCCACATAGCCCTGTTTACACTTTCTCACATTGCACCACACTGTGGATTACATTTAAACTCCAGGTCACAGGGGTTGGGGGGCAGGGGGAGAGGGCGCAACTTCCCCCTCCCCCCCGCTTCAATACAAGTGAAGGCCCCCAACACAGAGCCAAGCACGAGGCAGGCTCGTGCTGAACTGCCCCTCACCTCCTCCCCAGCATACACCCTCCAGATGCCCAGGGCAAAATGTGGGGTCTCTGTTATCGAAATACTCATTTCACAAGCAATCAGAAGAAAGACTGTAATGGAAAAACAGCTTCTTTATCCTTGCCGGTTCTCAGCTTTTACAAAGTTTGTTTATAGTGGAGTATAAATTAACCCAAGAAATTGAAATTGGATATAGCTCAGGCCTCCGAAGGCGACCCCAGTGGGCGGTGATCTGGGAGAGGCTGCCCTGTCTTGCCAGAGTTCTGGGAGGGTAAACCAAACGCAACCAGCCTCCTGCCTCCGCCTGGTCCTCTGGCAGCCCCACACACTCCTGTTTCCCCACCCCCGGCCCACCGTCAGCTCTCAAAGCTGCTGAGATCAGAACGACTCTGGAATCGCTAATATCAAACTTCTTACTTCACTGAAAGATAGAATTCAGAGCTCACCATGGGCAAAATCGCCAAGTACACAGAATTTGTGTCTTTCAACCCATCTCCCTCTTTCCCAGATAACATTTGCTTTTTATTTTTTTAACATTTGCTTTTGAATAGCTGCTTCCAAGGGCTCACCCGTCCCCCCAGGCCTTTCCTCACACCAGGAGAAGGCTACCTCCTCAGCCTCTGCATGGGGCACTTTATCTTCTTCAGGGAAGCTCCACTGCGAGGAAATATAGTCCATACACTTTCTCAGATGGGCAACAGCTCTCTGAAATGAAATTCTCCAGCGTGATCAAGTGAATACGCCCCCAGAATGTAAAGGCAAAATAAAGTTTGCCTGATAGGAGAATGGATAGACTTTCTGGGATGCAAAATATTTCATCAATCCCAGGAGCTCTTCCAAAGAGATACCAGCAAAAGAGAAAATCTACTTGGCAGACAGCAACACAGGCTACTACGGCGGCAGCTTTCCCCTCACCTTAACAGGATCAGGGAGGAACAAAGAATCCCACTCAAGGCTATTTAAGAATGAGGAAATCGTCAAACCTTTAACTGAAGCATATTGGCTCTAACTCAGCCCTTGGAGCCACAGACTGCCAACTTGTTCCTTTTTCCTTCCTCCACTGCTGGTTGGGGGCCTTTTATTTGCCAGATACTGTGCTAGTTCTGGGATGGAATTGCCAAGAAGTTAGACCCAGTGCCTGCCCTCATGGAGGTGACAGCCACGCAGAAAACACAGGCAAGAGAGAAAAGCCTAAGGATAAGCTCTGGGTGTAGGAGGCCCACCCCAAATCAGTAACTCTTGAAATGGGGCCTCGCATCCGTGTTTTAAGGAGCCCTTCGGGATTCTGATGCACCTCCCAGTTTGAGAACCACTGCTCTAGGAAGAAAACTTCATGACTCTCTAATCTGTGAGTCCCTCAGTCCCTTCACATGTGGTTTACACACAGGATTTCATTTTATAGTTCCAGGGGATAATAATAGTCTGCAAGGTAGATTATTGCTTAAGATAATGCTGGCTGCTGAAATGAATAAACCTAAACCTAAAATTTCAGCAGCTTAACACAACAGAAATTGATTTCTGGCTCATATTACAGGCCCACACAGGTGTCCATTTTGGCAGTGAGAGGAGGAGAGAATCGGCTCCACTCATTGAGGGACCTAGGCTTGTGGAAGCTTTACCATCTTCATCACAAGGCTTCCACGGGTCACCTGGGAGTCAATACAGAGCCAGCAGGTGGGAGAAGAGAGCATAAAGAATTCACCCCTTCTTCATAAGCACCCTCAGCCAGAAGTAACACATATCACTTCCATTCACATTCCAGTGGTAGTCATATGGGCCTCACCTAGATGCACGTGGTACAGAGAAATGTAGTTCCTGTCTGGAAAGCTGCTTCCCAGCCACCACTGCATACTCTGGAAAAGTTGTGTAAATTTCTGATGGGCAGTTGTCATCTCTACCACAGCAGGGGTTACAGTTTTGCAGGTGAACAAAGGTTTAGCCAGAAAAAGAAACTGACTGAAAGTCATACAGCTTGGAAACCTGGAATGGGAATTCAAACCACAGTCTAATTCCATAGCGCTGCTCTTTAGAATACCTCATCATCATGTCCACGGTCACACCTCTGTGCTGGGCTGAATAATGCTCCGTCCCTCAAAAGATGTACACATCCTAATCCCTGGAGCCTGTGACTATGTCATCTTATATGGCAAAAGCGACTTGGCAGATGTAATTAAGGATCTTCCTGGTGGGCTCAATGCAATCACAAGAGGCCCTATAAAAGAGGGAGGCTGTAGAGTTAAGGCCAAAGAGAAAAAAGGAGATGTGCTAAAGGAACCAGAGGGTGGAGTGATGTGCCTCGAAGATGGAGGAAGAGGCCACTAGCCAAGGAATGCAGGCAGCCTCTAGAAGCTGGAAAAGGCAAGGAAACAGGCTCTCCCTGAAGCTTCCAGAAGGAACACAGCCCTGATAACACCTTGATTTTAGACTTCTGACTTCCAGAGCTGTGAAAGAATAAATGTGTGCTGTTTTAAGCCACTAAGTTTCTGGCAATTTGTTACAGCAGCCCTGGGAAACTGATAACCCTCTCAGCACCATGGTTTTCTGTTGTTTAACTTGGTAACAGACCCCTCTGGGCAACACCTCGAGATCTCTCCCCTCCATTTTCCCGCAGTCCCACCCAACAAGAAGCCCTTCCGTCACCTGTGTCCTCCCAGTCCGCCCAGGAGGGGCATAGCTGACAAGGAAAATGATGTGTCCTCATATTATCAGAACTTCACACAGAACCAAGATGTCAATTTAAGCATCATTTTAAAAGTACTAAAAGAAAATAACATTTGAAAAGTTCTTGAAAACAGCCATTCATAATTCTTTTAAAAGCTCAGAAAACTAGAAATAGAGAGGTAAAGGTCTTCAACTTGATAAAGACCACCTATTCAAAAACCTACAACTAACATCATACTTAATGAAAGGTGAAAGACTGAATGCTTTCCCTCTAAGATCAGGAACAAGAAAAGGATGTCCATTCTAACCACTCTTATTGAACATAGGACCAGGAGTCCTAGCAAGCACATGGCAAGAAAAGGAGATGAGTCGCATACAGCTCAGAAAGAAAGATAGAAAACCACTGCCTGTTTGCAGATGACATTCTCTACACAGAAAATTCCAAAGAACCTACAAAAAAAAACCTCCTAGAACTAATAAGTGAATTCTGTAAGGTTGCAGATACAAGATAAACACACAAAAATGCTCACACCGTTTACATATACTAACAATAAACATAAGGAAACCAAAATTAAAAACACAGTATCATTTACACTCACTACAAAGAAAATGAAATACTTAGGTATAATCTTAGAAAAACATATTCAGGATCTGTATCTTGAAAATTACAAAATGCTGACGAAAAAATCAAAGAAGAACTAAATAAATGGATGCTCATAGATTAGAATACTAAACTTAGTAAAGATGTCAATTATCCCCAAACTGAAATCTATAGGCTTAGCGCAATTACTATCAAAATCTCAGCAAGGATTTTTGGAGACATAGATAAGACTATAGTAAAATTTATATGAAAAGGCAAAAGACCTAGAATCACTAAAACAATTTTTTAAAAGAATAAAATTGGAAGAATCACTTTACCTGATATTAAGACTTACTATACAGCTACAGTAATCAAGACAGTGTGATACTGGCAGAGGGACAGACACATAGATCAATGGAACAGAACAAAGAACCCAGAAATAGAGCTACACAAATGTGCCCAACTGATTTTTGACCAAGATGCAAAAGCAATACAATGGAGGAAAGATAGACTTTTCAACACATGGTGTTGCAGAAATTAGATATCCATAGGCAGAATAAATGAACCTTAACCTAAGTTTCACACCATGGACAAAAATTAACTCAAAATGGATCACAGACTTAAATGCAAAACATAAAGCTATAAAACTTTTAGAAAAAAAATTAGGAGAAATTCTTTGGGATCTAGGCCTAGGCAAAGGGGAGGGGATGTGACTTGCTGTTGGAAACGTCTTAGTGCTGGCCAGACCCCCGGAGGGTATGTGATAATCCTTTGTTCTTGCAGCTGTCCACATAGATCTGGTCACCATGTTCCTGTAAACCTCCAACAGGATAATTGTTATTTTCTGTTGTGCAACTTTTTATCTCTATATGAAGATCAAGCCTGGGAGGCAGAGCCTTGAGAAAGGGCTATTATGTATATTTCAGGCTCTAGGCAACATTCTTTTAGGAAGGTGCAGAGCCAGCATGACTAAGCACAGGCAACAGGGCACAAAGGTTAGAGCTAAAGGAATAGATCCAATATGGAGTCAGGTTTGTTCTTCTCTATTACAAGAGGACCAGACATTTCACCAAAGATAATTTAAAGATGACAAATATGCACATGTAAGGATGTTCAATATCATTAGCCATCAGAGAAATGTGAATTAAAACCAAAATGAGATATTATTGCACACCTATGGGAATGTGAAAATGTCTAAAATAAAAAATAGTGAAAACACTGAATGCTGATGAGGACACAGAGAAAACGGATAACTCATACATTATTGGGGGAAATGTAAAATGGTGCAGCCACTCTGGAAAAGCCTGGCAGTTTCTTATAAATCTAGATATACATTTACCATACAACCCAGAATTTCACATATTCTAAAGAAAAGGAAAGTTATGTTTACTCAAAAACCTGTACACAAATGTTCATAGCAGCTATATTCATAATAGCCAAAGATGGGAAACAACCTGAATGTATTTCAATAGGTGAATGGTTAAAGAGACTATGGTGCCTCCATACCATGGAATACAACTCAGCAATAAAGAGGGATGAACTGCTGATACAGGCGACAACTTAAATGGACCTCAAGGGAATTATGCTAAATGAAAAAGGCAGTCTCAAACAACTACATACTGTGATTTGATGTATATAACATTACTGAAATAACAAAACTATAGAGATGGACTGGGTCATTACCAGGGGGTAGGGATTGTGAGAGAGGAGTATGTGGCTATAAAGAGGTAGCATGACGGAGCCTGGTGATGAAGGAAGAGTCCTGTATCATGACTGTGATGGTAATTACTCGAAGTTACACACGTGATAAATTTTCATGAAGCGACACACACACACAAGTGAGCACAAGTATAACTGCCGATAACTGGCTATATGTGAATAAGCTCTGATTTTGATATTATACTGTAGTTAAGCAAGATGTCAGCATTGATGGAGGTGGATTGTAGGATGCACAGAACCTTCCTGTACATGTCTTGGCAACCTCCTGTGAACCTGTAATTATTTCCAAATGAAAAGTTTGCAAATAAAAATAAGAAAGAATTCTTGACAGTTTACAAAACGATGTCACAAGCATCCTTTGATCTCATACGAGCCTCACAGTAGCACAGGAGGATGCATAGAGTAGATTTCAATCCCATCTTGCACGTGGACAATCAGATGCAGATAACCTCTGCTTTGATGATCACCCAATCCAAAGCTCTCTCCCCCTTCACCCCACATAGTAGGCATGAAGCTTAATGTGAGGAATTCAACTGTACCAAAAATGCCCCATTTCTTTGTATTCTTTGAATCAAAGCAAATCAGGCTCTAAATACCCATTCTGTCATGCTTGCAGGAAATCCAATCTTTGGCATTATTGCGTTCCCCCCTGCCTTGCCCTGGCATCACACAAAGAACTGGGAAGCTTCTCTGATGCCCAGGAAATAGGCAAAGGGGATCTTCAGTTTACCATGATGGCAGCTACCATCACCATGGTCTTAGTACAGGTGGCATACAGATGTCTCCGTATCCAAGGTTCCAAACCTGACCAAGACACGATGCCCTGGGTGTAAAAACCTCTGAGATGCTTAAGGAAGGTACAATTCAGGATACCAGCATTGGCCAAGTTTCCTCTAATGGAGGGACCATGACCTACCTCCTCTACTCCAGCCATTTCAATAAGAGGTGTTTTTCCAATAAAATGTTACTTCTTATATTTAATAATTACTTATTATTTACGGTTATAGGAAACAAATTTTAAACCAATTTGCATACATGTTTTGTTGCTGTGATACATGAGAGACTGATCAATAAAAGACTGTCAAGCATAAAAATATCAATGTATCACATCAGGATAAAACTCTGAGGGGGAAGTGAAATGGAAATATAATTTCAAATATTAAAAGGAATGAAGCAAAATGTCTGATTGTTAAAGAGCTTGTCTTGTACTTTTTAAATGGATGATGGTGGCTGTCGCATCATAACGATGTTTTTTTTCAACATCTTTATTGGAGTATAATTGCTTTACTATGGTGCGTTGGCTTCTGCTGTATAACAAAGTGAATCAGCCATACGTATACACATATCTCCATATTCCATCCCTCTTGCGTCTCCCTCCCACCCTCCCTATCCCACCCCTCTAGGTGGTCACAATGCACCAAGCTGATCTCCCTGTTCCATGCAGCTGCTTCACACCAGCCACCCATTCTACGTTTGGTAGTGTATATATGTCCATACTACTCTCTCACTTCATCCCAGCTTACCCTTCCCCCTCCCCACATCCTCAAGTCCATTCTCTACATCTGCGTCTTTATTCCTGTCCTGCCCCTGGGTTCTTCATAACAATTTTTTTTTAGATTCCATATATATGTGTTAGCAGACGGTATTTGTGTTTCTCTTTCTGACTTACTTCACTCTGTATGACAGACTCTAGGTCCAACCACCTCACTACAAATAACTCAATTTCGTTTCTTTTTATGGCTGAGTAATATTCCATTGTATATATATGCCACACCTTCTTTATCCATTCATCTGTCGATGGACAGGCTGTTTCCATGTCCTGGCTACCGTAAATAGTGCTGCAATGAACACTGTGGTCCATGTCTCTTTTTGAATTATGGTTTTCTCAGGGTATATGCCAAGTAGTGGGATTGCTACATTGTATGGTAGTTCTATTTTTAGTTTCTTAAGGAAGCTCCATACTGTTCTCCATAGTGGCTGTATCAATTTACATTCCCACCAACAGTGCAAGAGGGTTCCCTTTTCTCCACACCCTCTCCAGCATTTATTGTCTGTAGATTTTTTGATGATGGCCATTCTAACCGATGTGAGGTGAGACCTCATTGTAGTTTCGGTTTCCATTTCTCTAATAATTAATGATGTTGAGCATCCTTTCATGTGTTTGTTGGCAATCTGTATATCTTCTGTGGAGAAATGTCTATTTAGGTCTTCTGCCCATTTTTGGATTGGGTTGTGCCTTATGTGTTGAGGTGCTCCTATGTTGGGTGCGTTGGATGCATAAATATTTACAATTGTTATATCTTCTTCTTGGATTGATCCCCGGATCATTATGTAGTGTCCTTCTTTGTCTCTTGTAATAGTCTTTATTTTAAAGTCTATTTTGTCTGATATGAGAATTGGTACTCCAGCTTTCTTTTGATTTCCATTTGCATGGAATATCTTTTTCAATCCCCTCACTTTCAGTCTGTATGTGTCCCTAGGTCTGAAGTGGGTCTCTTGTAGACAGCATATATATGGGTCTTGTTTTTGTATCCATTCAGCCAGTCTATGTCTTTTGGTTGAAGCATTTAATCCATTTACATTTAAGGTAATTCTCGGTATATATGTTCCTTTTACCATTTTCTTAATTGTTTTGGGTTTGCTACTGCAAGCCTTTTCTTTCTCTTGTGTTTCCTGCCTAGAGAAGTTCCTTTAGCATTTTTTGTAAAGCTGGTTTGGTGGTGCTGAATTCTCTCAGCTTTTGATTGTCTGTAAAGGTTTTTAATTTCTCCATTGAATCTGAATGAGATCCTTGCTGGGTAGAGTAATCTTGGTTGTAGGTTCTTCCCTTTCATCACTTGAAATATGTCCTGCCACACCCTTCTGGCTTGCAGAGTTTCTCCTGAAAGGTCAGCTGTTAACCTTATGGGGATTCCCTTGTATGTTATTTGCTGCTTTTCCTTTGCTGCTTTTAATATTCTTTCTTTGTTTTTAATTTTTGATAGTTTGATTAATATGTGCCTTGGCATATTTCTCCTTGGATTTATCCTGTATGGGATTCTCTGTGCTTCCTGGACTTGATTGACTATTTCCTTTCCCATATTAGGGAAGTTTTCAACTATCATCTCTTCAAATATTTTCTCAGTCCCTTCCTTTTTCTCCTCTTCTTCTGGGACCCCTGTAATTTGAATGTTGGTGCGTTTAATGTTGTCCAAGAGGTCTCTGAGACTGTCCTCAATTCTTTTCATTCTTTTTTCTTCATTCTGCTCTGCAGTAGTTATTTCTACTGTTTTATCTTCCAGGTCACTTATCAGTTCTTCTGCCTCAGTTATTCTGCTATTGATTCCTTCTAGAGAATTTTTAATTTCATTTATTGTGTTGTTCATCGGTTTGTTTGCTCTTTAGTTCTTCTAGGTCCTTGTTAAACATTTCTTGTATTTTGTTTGCTCTTTAGTTTGTTTGTTTGCTCTTTAGTTCTTCTAGGTCCTTGTTAAACATTTCTTGTATTTTCTCCACTCTATTTCCAAGATTTTGGATCATCTTTCCTATCATTACTCTGAATTCTTTTTCAGGTAGACTGCCTATTTTCTCTTCATTTGTTTGGTCTGGTGGGTTTTTACCTTGCTCCTTCATCTGCTGTGTATTTCTCTGTCTTCTCATTTTGCTTAACATACTGTGTTTGGGGTCTCCTTTTCGCAGGCTGCTGGTTCGTGGTTCCCGTTGTTTTTGGTGTCTGCCCCCAGTGGCTAAGGTTGGTTCAGTGGGTTGTGTAGGCTTCCTGGTGGAGGGGACTAGTGCCTGTGTTCTGGTGGATGAGGCTGGATCTTGTCTTTCTGGTGGGCAGGACTGGGTCCCGTGGTGTGTTTTGGGGTGTCTGTGAACTTATTATGATTTTAGGCAGCCTCTCTGCTAATGGGTGGGGTTGTGTTCCTATCTTGCTAGTTGTTTGGCATGGGGTGTCCAGCACTGGAGCTTGCTGGTCATTGAGTGGAGCTGAGTATTAGCGTTGAGACAGAGATCTCTGAGAGAGCTCTTGCCAATTGATATTACGTGGGGCAGGGAGGCCTCTGGTGGACCAATGTCCTGAATTCGGCTCTCCCACCTAAGAGGCTCAGGCCTGACAGCCAACCAGAGCACCAAGACCCTGTCAGCCACACGGCTCAGAAGAAAAGGGAGAAAAAAAGAAAGTAAAACTAAAGTTATTAAAATAAAGAATAAAAATATTATTAAAATAAAAAATTAAAATGTACTAAAAAAAAGAAAGAAGAGAGCAACCAAACCAATAAACAATTCTCCAATGATAACAAGCACTAAAAACTATACTAAAAAAAAACAGACAGAAAGAACCCTAGGACAAATGGTAAAACCAAACCTATACAGACAAAAATCACACGAAGAAGCATACACATACACACTCACAAAAAGAGAAAGAGGGAAAAAATATATTTATATATATATATTAAAAAAAGGGGGGCTTCCCTGGTGGCGCAGTGGTTGAGAATCTGCCTGCCAATGCAGGGGACATGGGTTCGAGCCCTGGTCTGGGAAGATCCCACATGCAGCAGAGCGACTGGGCCCGTGAGCCACAACTACTGAGTCTGTGCGTCTGGAGCCTGTGCTCCGCAACAAGAGAGGCCGCGACAGTGAGAGCCCCGCGCACCACGATGAAGAGTGGCCCCCGCTTGCCACAACTAGAGAAAGCCCTCGCAGAGAAACGAAGACCCAACAGAGCCAAAAATAAATAAATAAATAAATTTATTTTTAAAAAAAAAGGAAGAGAGCAACCAAATCAATAAACAAATCTACCAATGATAATAAGCTCTAAATACTAAACTAAGATAAACATAAAACCAGAAACAAATTAGATGCAGAAAGCAAACCCCAAGTCTACAGTTGCTCCCAAAGTCCACCGCCTCAATTTTGGAACGATTTGTTGTCTATTCATGTATTCCACAGATGCAGGGTACATCAAGTTGATTGTGGGGATTTAATCCACTGCTCCTGAGGCTGCACAGAGAAACTTCCCTTTCTCTTCTTTGTTCGCACAGCTCCCGGGGCTCAGCTTTGGATTTGGCCCTGCCTCTGCGTGTAGGTCACCCTCTGGCGTCTGTTCTTCGCCCAGACAGGAGTGGGTTAAAGGAGCGGCTGATTCGGGGGCTCTGGCTCACTCAGGCCAGGGGGGAGGGAGGGGTACGGTATGCGGGGAGAGCCTGCAGCGGCAGAGGCCGGCATGATGCTGCAGCAGCCTAGGGCGTGCTGTGTGTTCTCCCGGGGAAGTTGTTCCTGGATCATGGGACCCAGGCAGTGGCGGGCTGCCCAGGCTCCCGGGAGGGCAGGTGTGGATAGGACCTGTGCTTGCACACAGTCTTGTTGGTGGCTGCAGCAGCGGCCTTAGCGTTTCATGCCCGTCTCTGGTGTCCGCGCTGATAGCCACGTCTTGCACCTGTCTCTGGAGCTCGTTCAGGCGGTGCTCTGCCTTCTGTGGGCAGACAGGGAAGGAATCCCCCCGCCTCGCTCACCCCGAAACAATGGTCTCTTGCCTCTTAGGCAGTTCCAGACTTATTCCCGGACTCCCTCCTGGCTAGCCGTGGTGCACTAGCCCCCTTCAGGCTGTATTCACGCAGCCAACCCCAGTCCTTTCCCTGGGATCTGACCTCTGAAGCCCGAGCCTCAGCTCCCAGCCCCGCCCGCCCCGGTGGGTGAGAAGACAAGCCTCTCGGGCTGGTGAGTGCCGGTCGGCACCGATCCTCTGTGCGGGAATCTCTCCACTTTTTGCCCTCCGCACCCCTGTTGCTGCGCTCTTCTCTGTGGCTCCGAAGCTTCCCACTCACCCACCCCCCGTTTCCGCCAGTGAAGGGGCTTCCTACTGTGTGGAAACTTTTCCTCCTTCACAGCTCCCTCCCAGGGGTGCAGGTCCCGTCCCTATTCTTTCGTCTCTGTTTTTTTCTTTTTTCTTTTGCCCTACCCAGGTACATGGGGAGTTTCTTGCCTTTTGGAAAGTCTGAGGTCTTCTGCCAGCATTCAGTAGGTGTTCTGCTGTTCAGAACATGCTGTTCAGCATTCAGGAGCTGTTCCACATGTAGATGTATTTTTGATGTATTTGTTGGGAGGAAGGTGATCTCCACATGTTACTCCTCCGCCATCTTGAAGGTCCCCACCCATAATGATGTTTTGATACCAGCAAGTACAGTATGTTTTATTTTTAAATATCAATAGTTACAATATACTATTATATATTACGTCTTTTAGAATTACAATATTTAAACTTATAAAGGGTTTTAGATATCAACTTTAAAAGTGTGAGGGAATATGTAGTTTTTCAAAATTCTTTTCGAGGACATGCAAGCAGAAAAAGATTTGGAAGCCCACTGATTTAGACCAGTTTCCTCAGTGTGGTATTCAATACAGAGACATCTCTTCACATGGAAAACAAGATGATTTTACTTGGCACAATGATGGTCCACAGACTTCACTTGCCCAACATTTACATCTTCCTGCTTCTCCTCCACCATCTGCCCTTTGCCCTGTCTTATTGTGAGATTCCTCAGCAATGACTCTGCAGTCCTCCCCGATACCTTCCCATCTCTACCTCTTACAGTGCCCCTTCCTGGTTCTTAATGCTGCCCTCAAATGGCTTCCTTCTCAGTATCCTTCTTTAACTACTGCTGCACTTTAATTCTAGCCCAGTCCTCTGCCTCCACCAGCCTCCCCTTCTCCCTTACAGAACTCCTTCTAAGACTCTTCTCTTCTCTCAGCATTCTAGTCCTTTATGAGTCACAGCCAGTCACAGCCTCAGCTCGCCTACAATCTCTCACCCCCTAGACACTGTTCCCTGGTTATACATGGAAATAGACAAACATCATGAAGATGGTTCAGAAGTGACTGAATCTCAAAAACCATTGCTTTAAACATAATGCATGTGGATCTGAACAAGACGCTTGACCAGTCCCTTATTATATCCACACAGAAAAAATATAGACATGTGGTTAGATAAAAATACAGTGAGGTAGATCCATTTATCTGGAGAGATTTGGAATTAGGTCACTCTAAACGTGATGGCATATGATCAGAGCTGAAGGAGAAAAACAGGCAATAAGTGAGGAGAGCAGAGGATGAAGAGATCTCTGTGGGCTTGGCAAATCAGGGAAGCCTACCTGGAGAAGATGGGCTATGAGTTGGGTGTCAGCCACTGCCGTGTTGTAGCTCTGTCTCAGCTTTCTCCAAAGGTCACCCAGATACACTGGGTTATTCCCATTCCTCAGAGCTTGCACATGCCGGTCTGAGATTTGTAGATGTCCTCCTGATACTCTTCATTGAAATACCTGGAAATGATAAACCCGTTGGTATTCAGTGACAGTCTCTGTATCAGCCAGCTATTGCTGCATAACTATTATACAATCACAAATATTTCAGTGTTCAAAATAAGCATTTATTTCTCACACA
Organism: Stenella coeruleoalba; assembly: GCF_951394435.1. Classification (NCBI taxonomy): domain Eukaryota; kingdom Metazoa; phylum Chordata; class Mammalia; order Artiodactyla; family Delphinidae; genus Stenella; species Stenella coeruleoalba. The sequence continues at coordinate 14,224,693 of NC_137152.1, forward strand.
CCATTAGTTTTCCTGGGGCCAAGAAGAACTAGCTTGAGTTCAGCTAGAAGGCCTTCCTTCAAGCTGTAGGTCCACTGGGATTGGTTCCTTGTAATGGGCCGGGCTCTAGTCTCTCCCACATGGGTTAATTCTTGGGCCTAGGCTGAATAAGCAGAACCCAGGGGAAGCTCTTCTCATGAACATGGCCAAAGCATGAGAGAGGGAAAACAGAAACATGTGAGGCCTCTTAAGGCTTTGGTTCAAAACCGAACTTGTGCTGCTTCTTCCCCTATTCTGCTGTCCAAAGTAAGTCTCAAGGCCAAGCCCCAAACAAAGGGGTAGGGAAACCCATTTTGCCTTTTGTAAGAGAAGATGCAAAATTAAAAGGCAAAGGGCATGGATACAGGGAGGGGTGTAGAACTGGGGCTAATTAAGGCAACTTCCCACAATCTTCCATCTGCTTACTTGGGCCTGAAACTGAGCAGGACCCTGTGGGGCTCCTGGGCACAAAAGCCTTTCTGTGTCCCCCATTTCTTTTTTGTAGGAAGTAGGCTTCATTCAGCCTCCATGATCTTCTGTGAGTTCCAAAGGACAATTCAAACAGTTGCTAATCAGGCAAGGGAGGTGATGTGGAGACAAGGGAGAAGCAGTCAAAAAACAACAGTGCAGCCTTGGGGCAGGTTTCTGGTTCCTCCTCAAGGGATACACATAACAATATCTTTGAGCTCTTCTGCAGAACTAAAACCCCCACTAGGGCTTCCCTGGTGGCGCAGTGGTTGAGAGTCCACCCGCCGACGCAGGGGACACGGGTTCGTGCCCCGGTCTGGGAAGATCCCACATGCCGCGGAGCAGCTGGGCCCGTGACCCATGGCCACTGAGCCTGCGCGTCCGGAGCCTGTGCTCCGCAACGGGAGAGGCCACAACAGTGAGAGGCCCGCGTACCGCAAAAAAAAAAAAAAAACCCACTAAATGGAAGATGTTAACTACTTGAAGAAGCATTCTTCATTTCAGAGAGAAGGTCACAGTTCAATAACCTCAAGAACCACAAAAGCCCATCGTGAGACCACCTGACGCCAGATGATCTCTAGACTGAATGAATGCAGGCCCTGCACACACCCTGATCCTTATCAGCAACCCTGCCCCTTGACTATAAGACTTCTCACAGACCCTCCCAGGTGGGGACACACAGCTTTGAGGACATTAGCACTCTGTGGCCCCCTTTGCCCGGCAAAGCAATAAAGCTATTTTTTTCTACTTCACCCAAACTCTGTCTCCGAGGCTTAATTCAGTGCTGGTGTACAGAGGCCCATTTTCGGTATCAGACCCAAAGAGCCCACCCAGTCATCTGGCCTCACTCTCCCTGGGTCTTGCCAGGACCCCAGAATTCTTGCTGTGCCTTCCCCTAAACCCCATTCCACAGCTCTTTCCATGCCAGGGAAGTTGGCTGCCAGAGACCTGACTCCATCACCAGCTGTTTCCAAGAACTATACCTTTGTTTATGATCCACTCCATCTCCCATCTACTTGAAGTCCCAGGTAATGATGCTATCTGCTCTTAACACTGAATATCAGCAATTCCCATAAGCCAAAAGTCAAGCCACTTCCCTAGCCAGGATACAGTCTCCTTATTTCCTTTGTGTTGCTAAAAATCAGACCAGGGAAAATTCTGTGATGGATTCTACCTTCTCTCTTCCCTGAAGAAACTCTACCATATATTCTGTTTATCCCACTTTTTTGGGTCTCAGACCCTACTGGGCCCCAGCCATCCCCAACTGGGTCCCCTCCATGCTCTAAGGCCAGTGCTGTTTTATAACGTATGTGTGTTTATAAGGTATGGTCTGTTGACACTTGGCCTCCATTCCCACCTCCTTCCATTGTGTCTTACTATACTAAGAAATCCAGAAAGCTAAATACTATATTTCTCAGACTCCCTTGCAGCTAGGCTTCTGTACATAAACAGGTTTCACCAATGGGAAAGAATACATGGGGCAGAGATCATCTTCCTGCTTTTCTGCCTTTAAGCAGAGATGTGGAGTTTCTGAAGCAGATTTCCAATGTTTAATTTGCACCTCTGGGGTGTCAAGAAGTGCATCAGTGGTGGCTTCCTGGACCCTGGATAGTGTATATTCCAGCAGCAGCCTCTGACCCTCCACCTTCCTAGTTGTGACAGAGGTAGGATTTCTTGTGATACCCTGGCAATCATTCCTGTTTGTCCAGCCCTTCCAACAATATGGTAAGCCCCTTATTCTCTGAACTCAAAACCTTTCTATTTAAATACCTAAAGGGGTTTCTGTTTCTAGCACTGAACCCCAATAGCTACAGCATGGTATCTCTCTTGGGCTTGAACTACAGTAGCACCCATATAAGTACCACAGGTTCTCCAAAAAGAATGATATTTATTGCACCCCTGTGAGCAGAGGTTTTCCAAGAAATGTGGCCCAGACAGCATTTTTTACTCAGCTGAGCCAGGAATAAAAAAAGCAAACGCCTTCAGAGCTTTAGTTAACAAAGAAGCAAGAATGCAGCAGGCCTAAGGGAGCCAGCCTCAGGCTGCTCCCATCCTAACATCTTCGTTTCCTTCTGCTTGGCTGCACCTTGCCATGGGGCCTCCTCAGATGCCCTTGAGCTCTCCAGGCTGATGCTAGGAGACACGAGACCATTCCTGTCAGACCACATGGACAATGCCAAAGGTTAGTCACCACCCACAGATACTCCTCAGAAATTACAAGAACAGCTTCTCTGTAATAAAGACGGGGAAAGATGGGAGGGTGGAGAATGATTAATGGCCCCTTCATAGTTGATGGGAAGCAAGTGCGATCTGCATTTTGGGTGTTGATGTTTTCTCACACAACGACATTCCCACATGGTAGCAACCTGGGAGATAAAAACAACAGCCTTGTTTGGGAGAAAGAAGGGGGTCTGTGTTCTTCAGTTGCTTTGGAAGAGAGCATGCATTTCGGGAAGTGTTGCCATAGGGGGCCAAAGGCTCCCGTGGTGTTTGGCAAAGCTGGAGGCTCTGGAAAGTCCAAAGGTGATATATTTAATAGGCGGCTGGTTTTCTTTCATCTTCATAGTAAGTGTCTAATCCCAAAGGCAAGACACAGCAGGTAAGATGAGATGAAGTCCCCATCACACTTTGCAGCTGAAACTAAGAGGGGAGAAAGGCTGAAAAACAGCAGCAGGGGATTCTGCTTCTGTAAGAGGAACCGAAAGAAACACAATGAAGGCGGAGCTGATGGCGAAGAAGGAAACAAAGGAATAGAAGCCACAAAGCAGGAATACACTAGCAGGATGCAGACAAGGGACCCATGTCCATGGGACACCCATGGGGAGAAAGGGAAGCACTCCAGTGAAGGGAGATGAAGATGCAGAGGGGATGCAGGGCCACTAGGGAAGGCATTGCAAAATGTACCCTCTCCACAGCCATGCTGGCTGGAAGGCTTCTGAACATTGGGAGCCTAGTTTTAAACTATGATTTCTCTTCAAGGTGGAGGGACACAAAAGTATCTGCTTAACACCTGCCCGGCACTCAGCAAAATGCTTAGAGGTGAAAGATTAGGCAAAAGAATGTTTCGATTTTTACCCCCTGATTATAAAAGTAACACACGTCCACTGCAGAAAATACAAGAAAAAACAAATATTCCATGGTCCCACCATGAAGATACAACAGCTGCTTTGCTATTATTTTCTTCTCTGTGTGGATCTTTCTGAAAAAAATGAGACATCCAGTATATGAAGTTGTATATTCTCATTTCATCACTAAGTATTGTACTGTATTTTCCCATAATACTAAATATTTTTAAAAACATACTTTTCGACTAAATCAACATTTCTTGTATATAAATCTTTTGCAATTTTCTGATTATTTTCTTAGGATAAATCCCTAAAAGCTGAATTACTATGTCAATGGGAATGTTTACCTCTAAAGCGCTTATGCTTATTGCCAATTGTTTTACAAAAAGTTTGCATCATTTCCACTCCCACCACAACGTATAAGGGTGCACTCAAACCACTTTTTGGTTTTTGCTGTAAAAAGTCACCGGTCTCAGGCAATGTGGTGCTATTCTGGAAATATGTGAAGAAACCTAAAGTTTTGGTCCTGGTTCTGCTATGTGTATTTAGAAAAGTTTAGTTCACCTTTGCATGCCTCAGTTATCTTTTTTTTTCACATCTTTATTGGAGTATAAATGCTTTACAAGGTTGTGTTAGTTTCTGCTGTACAACAAAGTGAATCAGATATATGTATACATATATCCCCATATCTCCTCCCTCTTGTGTCTCCCTCCCACCCTCCGTATCCCACCCCTCTAGGTGGTCACAAAGCATTGAGCTGATCTCCCTGTGCTACACAGCAGCTTCCCACTAGCCATCCATTTTACATTTGGTAGTGTATATATGTCCATGCTACTCTCTCACTTCATCCCAGCTTCCCCTTCCCCCCTGTGCCCTCAAGTCCGTTCTCTACATCTGCATCTTTATTCCTGCAATGCCACTAGGTTCATCAGTATCGCTTTTTTAAACTCCATATATATCATGCCTCAGTTATCTTTAGGAACACTTCAAGCTCCAACATTCTTTGAAATTATGTTTTCTTAACAAAGAAAGATAACAAAAAGTGTCGTATTTTATCCAATTAGTACAATATGAAATATTAATATTAAATGAATGCATATGTTACTGAAAATCTGTTAGGCATTTGTGGTTGGTAGAATTTAATACTCCTGAGAATAGTCACTAGAATAAGCTATTAAGGGAGGGCTTTGCATCTGTTTTGGTCACTGCTATATCGCCATGACAAAATGCATGCTGGGAATATATTGGGTGCTCTATAAATATACGTTTAATGCAAGAATGAATTCATGATGAAAGTTTTATTAACTAGACGTAGCCAACCAATATAGCCAATATGCCCTTGGCCCACCTGAAGGTCATCCACAGCTTTGGTGGACAGTCCCCACACACACTGGCAGATTGCAGCCTCAAGCACCTGGGTCTCTCTGCCTGAGGACTTTTCTCTGGCCATAGTAGCAGTCTCTGTCCATGCAGGGCAAACTATAATAGAAGTGCTGGGGAGTTAACACCCCCAGGAGTAACTCTCAAATCATGAGGGCTGGGAGTTGACAGATAAATACCCCAACTTCCTTGCCCCCTGGTGGGACAGTTCTGAGTTACGTTCTGCGCAGTCTTTCAGAGGATCCTTAGCAGGACGGAGCCCAGTTGCCCACAGCAATAACCTGCTCATCAACACACCCCTTTTTCCTTGCTCCCTCCCTGTGCTTCCTGGGATCACCTTCCAAATCAACAACTTGCATCTAAATTCTCATCTCAGAGTCCAGCTTGGGGGAAACCCAAACACTAGAGTTGACGTTTGCAAAATTATAAGTGCATGATTTGAAAATATGTCTTCCTTTTTACAAGGAACACACACCCCATCATTTTACTTCCTGGAGGCGGAAGTAGAGTAGTAAACTCACTTAGAGGCAGTGATGTAAGTGAGACTTTGTGACTCTGTGTGTGTCCAGAGCAGCCTTGGTCTCAAGGTTGATTTGAGAACAGATGCCAGGAAAGAGGAAAGGCAGCCAATTATTTTTAGAGAATTCAAATTGAAGAGTTAGATGTAGCTCTAAGCTGAAGAGGAATCAGAACCTGCTCCCCTCTGCCCTGGGGAAGACCTTGGCACCAGGATGCCAATCACCATACGTCACCTGTGTGAGTTATTGGAACAAGGCAATGAAGACTCATTTTTTTCTGAGTCCCTCTAGCTGTTATCACAGTGCTAAACAAAAAGAAGGTCCTCAAGTAAGAGGTGCTGACTGCTTGAAGCACCATTTGGGTATTTGGGTACTACTATACAGCAGGTGTAGGAACCACTGTTTATCAGTCAGGATTTTATTGCAGACAATAGCATTCTAGCTAGGAAAAATCTGAAGGATACAGAGAATCTCTGAAAGACCAGAAAACCAGTTTAAAGGTTATGTAGTAAAGAACAATGCCACAAATTTCACCAAGGACTGGTCTGGTAGAGACACTCCTGCCACCTCCTAGGCAGCACCATAACAGCTGGTATCACCCACCCACTAATGCTGAATCTCTGCCTCACTGCTCCTGGAAGCTGGTGTTGCCAACCTCAACCTCATGGATTCATGGAGTAACACTGGCTGCTTCCACATCACCTCAAATGTGGCCTGTGTGTGTTTGATTGGCTGAGCCCTAATCCCTACCTGCAAATGAGGTTGGGAGAGTAAGAATCTCATCCATTGTGGGGCAGTTTCCAAGTTTCGAGTGCTTAAGAGCCCAAAAGGCTGGTGGCTCCCATACTGGACAGTGCAGTACTCCTACTGGGATGGCAGTGCTTGAGCTGCGTCCTCCTCCTCTTCAGCTGCAAGCCACCTGCCATACTTGTGGTCAGGGCAGCCCTTCAGAGAATGGGTATCTCTACACTGCAGTTAAGAAGCGCTGCATGATTCTGTTTAGGAGTTAAGCAGAGAAGTTTCTCACTCCTGGTCCTCAGTCATCCTGGCTCCCTGAGCAGTCTACAACCCTGTTACCTCTCTACTCTCACCTGCTGTTAAGTACTCCATGGACTGGGGACATGGGGGAGACAGGCAAGGCACTCACTTTGGGTTTACAATTTAAACGGATGTCAAAAAACTCAGTAATCGAGATAAATATTTTAATACAATATTTCTAAATTAAAATTAATGTAAAAATTCATGATGAAGATAATATCAAAATTTTAAATAACAGGCTCCACCAGGGCTGGGATTGGGGCAAGGTGAGGAAGGTGGGTGTGCAAGTACAAGGACTGTCCTTCTTCTTTCCTTTGCCTCAAGTGGCTCTCAGTGTCACTAGATAATGGGGTCGAATAAAAAAGTACTTTATTATTTAGGCTCAAATTCAATTTTAATGAAAAGTAGTAATACATTGCTTTGACACAATTACAATCAAAATCTCACTGGAGGGACTTCCCTTGTGGCACAGTGATTAAGAATCTGCCTCCCAATGCAGGGGATACGGGTTCGAGCCCTGGTCTGCGAAGATCCCACATGCCGCGGAGCCACTAAGCCTGTGCACCACAACTACTGAGCCTGCGCTCTGGAGCCCGCGTGCCACAACTACTGAAGCCTGCGTGCCTAGAGCCTGTGCTCCGCAACAAGAGAAGGCACCGCGATGAGAAGCCCGCGCACCGCAACGAAGAGTAGCCCCCGCTCGCCGCAACTAGAGAAAGCCTGCACGCAACAACGAAGACCCAACGCAGCCAAAAATTAATTAATTATTTATTTATTTAAAATCTCACTGGAATTTTTTTAACTTGCCAACTTGATTCTAGCATTTACACTGAAGAATCAGCAGGTGAGAATAGTGAACAGTGACCAAGAGCATGTCTGGAGAAATTAGGAAGAATGCAAGCCCTGTCTAGTTTCCGCTTCCTGGCTGGGCAGCCCTCGGCCCCAATTCCCACACAGTAAGGCCCAAGCAACCGCTCTTCAGTGTGGGGCAAATCATACTGTGAGGGAACCCTTTCCACTCCCAGAACTGTTCTTAGGTAAGAAGTGGTTAAACAGTCAGCAAGAGCCTTGAAGGGGGAAAAAAAGAAAAGAATGTTCCCAAAGTACAGCCTATGCCCTGAGGAGTTTCTGAAATCGGGGAGGTAAATGCCAGCAGTCTCCACCCCACAGATCTTCAACCACTCTTTCCCACCCCTAGACCACCCCCACCCCACCCCCAGGACCTGGCCACCTTGTCCCAGCCCCTCTTCTAGCAGCATCTATTAGGTCACTTCCACGTCTCCCACCTCCTGACCACCTCTGACTGCCCACACAGCGTGGACCTCAAAACCCCAGCCAAGGACGGAGCTCTGTTTGGTCTAACTCTACCACTCACTCATCTTTTTCTCTACCCACTTCCCAAAGGCACTAAGCACTTCCCAAAGGCCCCACCTTCTAATACCATCACATTGGGGGTTAGGGTTTCATTATATGGATTTGGGGGGTATGGGGGCACAAACATTCAGACCATAGCAGAGAGGTACTCATTTTCTTCCTTTCTCCCCTTGAGGCAACGAGGCTTCTCCCTTGGGGGTGGTCTCTGGCTTCCAGCTTCCTGGCCTTTGAAACCACACGCCGGCATTCTGGCTTCTCCTCAGGAAGCATCCCTAGCCCAGAGGCACAAAAGCCTGTGGTTGCGGCTTGGGCCTTCCCTGACCTCAGTGACTAGGACCCTGGGAGTAAGGCCGTGTGTCCACTTCTGGGCTCGGGCCCTCTGAAGCTGCACTCACAAGAACGCCCCAAGGTCTGCGCCATACCGTCTCCTCCCACTCCCCTTTGTTCCCTCCCCACTTCCTCCCTCTGTTCCTCTTCTCCTTGTATCAGACTCTGAGACACAGCCTTGAAGAGTCTGGGTACCTTCCTGCACCACCCACAGCCAAGGCAACAATTGTACTAAAATTAAAGTTTATCCAAGAACAACTGCTAGTTAACATATTACTGTGCTTATTGAAGTAGTTCCGTACTTTCTGGGAAGAAAACGTCAGTAGTTTGTTAAATGGGTCTTCTTGGTCTGAGAGGATTCATCTTCCATTGTCTTGCTTTCCCCCAAAGACAAATGCAACATTTCAGAACCAAGAACTTTCTGACCCCTTTGCTAGTCCTTCCCTGTTCCATCAAAGCTTCCCTATCATGTGTTCACATCACCAGGATTTTACACAGAGCCTTATCAGCTAATTAGTAAAGCAGTGATTTTCAAGCTGATCTGTATCAACATTTAATATGAGTTTCTTACCTATATATAAAATGTCTACATTATTTAAAAAACCAACACATTCCAGTAGTTACAGACAAAATGGTGTAACCATTAATATGCATAAATCATTGCAAAAATTTTTTTGATCGGTCTCCTAAAGCAAAGGAAATAAAAGCAAAAATAAACAAATGGGACCTAACTAGACTTATAAGCTTTTGCACAGCAAAGGAAACCATCAACAAAACAAGAAGACAACCTACTGAATGGGAGAAAGTATTTGGTAATGATATCACTGATAAGGGGTTAATATCCAAAATATATAAACAGCTCACACAAGTCAACATCAAAAAAACAAACAACTCAATTTAAAAATGGGCAGAAGACCTGAATAAACATTTTTCCAAAGAAGACATACAGATGGCCAACAGGCACATGAAAAGATCCTCATCATCATTAATCATCAGAGAAATGCAAATTAAAACCACAATGAGATATCACTTCACACCTGTCAGAACGTCTATAATCAGAAAGAACACAAATAACAAAAGTTGGCAAGGATGTGGAGAAAAGGGAACCCTCGTCCACTGTTGGCGGGAATGTAAATTGGTGCAGCCACTGTGGAAAACAGTACAGACATTTCCCAAAAAACTAAAAATAGAACTGCCATATGACCCAGCAATTCCTCTCCTGGGTATATATCCTAAAGAAACAAAAACACTAATTTGAAAAGATACATGCACTCCAATGTTCATAGCAGCATTATTTACAATTGCCAAGATACAGAAGCAGCCTAAGTGTCCATCAGCAGATGAATGGATAAAGATGTGGTGTATATATTTATACATGATGGAGTACTACTCAGCCGTAAAAAAGAATAAAATTTTGCATTTGCAACAACGTGGATGGACTGGGAGGGTATTATGCTAAGTGAAATAAGTCAGACAGAGAAAGACAAATACTGTATGATATCACTTATATGTGGAATCTAAAAAATAAAACTAGTGAGTTTAACAAAAAGGAAATAGACTCACAGATACAGAGAACAAACTAGTGGTTACCCCTGAGGAGAGGGAAGGTGGGAGGGGCAAGAAAGGGGTAGGGATTAAGAGGTACGAACTATTATGCATAAAATAAATAAGCTACAAGGATATACTGTACAATGCAGAGAATACAGCCAATATTTTATAATATCTATAAATGGAGTATAACCTTTAAAAATTGTGAATCACTGTTGTATACCTGTTAACTTACATCGTACATCAACTATACCTCAATTTAAAAAAAAAAACACACACATTCCAATAGTTATAAACAAAATGGCGCCGCCATTAACATGCTGGTTGGACATATCTTTCGGCAAACTTTAATGCCTTATTGCTGTCCCTAAGAGTATGTTTATTTGACCTTCTTGTGAAAGAGCCCTTGATCAGAAAGTGAATGCCTACTGAGGGACTTAAAAAATCTCCAGGCCTGCACACATCTCCTCACATACTGCTCACAAGCCCAGGGGGACACAGAGCTGAGCCCAAGTGCCCTGCACTCAAAAGCTTGTCACAAAATTACACGTGAACACCAAGAACTGAAGCAGTGTGTTACAGGAATAATCGCTGAGAATGAAAATTCACTTTGGGGTTTTTCTTTTCTGCACTTCCTTAGAGTGACTCTCATCTGGACAGTCAGGGGCATCCATGCTGCCTTCAGGACTACTGAAGGGGGACTGCAAAGAGAAGATGTTCAGATACTACTGTCCAAAATAAGAACGTGAAGCCCGCAGGAAAAACAACATCATTTTGAAGGCGAAAGCAGGATTGGTTGAGAGGAAAGTCTCTTGATAGAAAGAGAAGGGCAGTTTTCACACTGCTCAGAAAGGCAGTTTTGTTACTGTAGTACAGCCTATCTATCTTGACTAATATAATATCCGGTGAGAGAGGGCAGAGAGCCTAATGCAAGCAGAAGGCAGATGTCTATAAATGTTGCCTGAAGAAAGCATTCTCTAAAGTGATAAGGTCACTTTTCCAAGAGTTATGTCCTCACCTCGAAGTCAGGCACCTCAATTCATGAAACTGCACACAGAAGAACTTGACCAAGAAAAAGGAAAAAGAATATCCTTCCTTTCAGGCTTTTTCTTTTTTGCATGTGGCTCAAGATTTAAACTTATCTGTCATTTGTCATTTAACATTCCTTCACACAATTTAAGTAGAAGGTAGGTTCTATTCCAAAGCACAAAACCAAGGAAGGCTAAAGCATGAAACCAACCCTCTTTTTTTTCTTTAAGAGTTTACTATCAGATTGGAAGAAATTCTTAAAACCCTAGAGCCATCTCTTAGTGCATATCCTGAGTCTATTTTTTCTTCTACAATGAATTTGCCCTGCTTTGAGTCTCTTCAGACAGTCAAAAACACTAGAAGAGACCATGTAGTTTTCCTGATCAAATGTGCACGGATTACAGAATGTGCCAGCACTCTGGAATGCACTTTGAACTTTAAACTCATATCAGTTTCTCATTTTACTATCGTTTTTTTCCGTCCATCTAATTTTCTCTAAGTTTCTACTCTGCTCAGGGAACAATTGAGAAGGTGGTATGCAGCTAAAATTAAAACCTGCCACTTCCCACATAAAATATGTAAATAGTGCAGCGCAGTTTGCATTTTTAAAGACAGCAATTTCAAATTCTCTTAAGTAGTCTAAGAAAAACCATAGATCAGTTTAACCCAGTAACCTCCAACCCTTCCCATTCCACACGATTTTTATTCTAATTAATGGGAAGGATTAAACATCTGGATGTTTGGCTTCCCTCTAATATCTGCCATTCGGTTGACTTGGTTTATTATCCACATATGGCTAAATGAGTCCCTTACTCTCATTCTTCAAAATTCTATGAAAAGCACCAAAATGGAAAATTTCTTCTGACTCCTGCCTTGGAAAAGGATGTACTGGTCAGCATTATCAGAATCAGACTGTGGGGAAGTAGTGTGGGCCCCACCGTACAGTTACCCTGACTCTTAGGTGTCTAGTTGAGACACTAGAGCCTCAGGTAGACTTTGCAGAACTGAGGACTGTTGAACGACTTTATCATTTTGCTGATACTGTTTTCTGAAATTAGAATTATTTATAATACATCATTTTAAAGTAATGGGAATAAATGCATTTTGTTAACTGATAGGCATAAACACTAAGGTCTGTCCCTACATTTCCTCAAGTCTTCCAAACTTCTAGAGTCACCCTATTCTTTAATAGCAAATGTTTTGAGCCCCTGAATTATTCAGGTTAAACTACGCTATGCTACAGCAACGAATTAATTCCAAATTCTAATGGAGGTTATTTCTCATGCACACAAAATTCATTGTAGGTGTTCAAGTTGAAAGGCTCTCCCAGGTGGCTTTTCTTCAAGCATTGATTCAGGGGTCCAGGTTCCTTCTACCTTGTAAGCCTGTCATCCCCTATATGCTTTGGATCCTCTGAATTTGGCTGACTGATGAATAAACTGAGAGAATATAGAAGAGCACATGGGATGGTTTAGGGGCCTAGAAATGAGGTGCACCACTTCCACCCCTATTCAATTAGTCACATGGTTCCACCTAGATGCAAGGGGGCAGAGAATACAGTCAACTGAGTGCCCAGGAAGAGGAAATGGGTTTCACGTGCATTTAGCCAATCTCTGCCACAGCCACGTACCAACAGAAACCACAGTGTTCGATTCCATCAAATCGCCAAGAAGGCTCATTCACCTAATTCTATTTTTATTAAATATATAATTACATGTTATTAAATGTCATATTTAGTATTCTACATGATATAATAGCAATCATTCACAACTGAGGGTGATTTTTGAATCTTCTCCAGAGGACACTTGGCAACGTCTGGAGACAATTTTGGTGGTCTCAACTGGAAGGGACAGTAAGCTTCTGGTTTCTTGTCCAGCATATAAGGAGCTTGGAAATCATCACTCCCAGCTCCACAATAAGAAAAAAGCTGAAGAAAGTGTAATTCAACAACTCTTCTTAGATTCTCCAGAGAACTGAGGTCATAGGGCAAACTACTGTCCCCAAATTTGTACAGACAGACAGACAGATACAAAGCATCATGTTTTACCATCAGAAGCAGGAATCACTACTGGAACCTGTAGAGGGTAGGAAAATCTAAGCTTTAATTAACAAAAGCTGGGAGCTCAATACGGACAAGCTTGTGGATTTAAAATGCCACAGGGTCCCAGCCTTAAGGGAGCCCCACTCTTTTCTGAATTTTACCTCCAGGAGCCCTATCAGGTTTTCACAGTTAAGACTGAAGGGAGAGAGAGGGGACAATGAGGGGAAGGAAGAATACCGATATGAAAAACAGATGCATAGGGCTTCCCTGGTGGCGCAGTGGTTGAGAGTCCGCCTGCCGATGCAGGGGACACGGGTTCGTGCCCCGGTCCGGGAAGATCCCACATGCCGCGGAGCGGCTGGGCCCGTGAGCCATGGCCGCTGAGCCTGTGCGTCCAGAGTCTGTGTCCGCAATGGGAGAGGCCACAACAGTGAGAGGCCCGCGTACCACAAAAACAAACAAAAAAACAAAACAGATGCATAATTTATGATCCCACAGTCTTGTGCAAGAAGTGGTTTCATTCTCAGTTCTGAGCTTCCTAGCTGTCTACTCATAGTGGGAAACTCAATGAGTTCCATGACTCACTTTGTCTATTGTTAGCTAGTGACATTTCAGAGAAGCTTCTTCATCGGGTGCTCATGATGCAGATACTACATAAAATAGTGATAGAGGGAGAAATAACCTTGAACTTAATATATCAAGTTTCTCAATGCCAGTGAGCATTACAACAACTAAACATAAATCAGCCAAAGCACTTCTACTGGGGCCAAAATAACAAGTTAGATAAAGAGCTATCTCAGGGTCGGGCTGATTCCAAGAAAAAAATTAGCATATCTAAAGGAATGAAAAGACTACATGTTTATTCAGGAAATCTCTCATAAAGAACCTTCCCATTAAGTCACTCAAGGGTACCATCTAACCACCTTCCCACTCCCAATGGTCTTGCTGATGATTACTGAGCCACTGGTCGTCCAGTGGCAGTTTTCAAGGTTCTTCAGCCTCAATACATACAAAAACCCAGTTTTCAGAAATACAAGATGCAGCATAAAACCACATTAAATAGGACCAACTGAAGGAAAGGAAGTCTAGGCTCATGAAAGTTCTAAATATTCAAAAGATATTCCAGTCCTTTAATATAATACAAGCAATTAACTAAAATATTACCATTAGAATTTCTCAAAGACTTGCTTTAGTAAGTTATTTCTAATTAATATACTTTTCTACCACTTTTTTTAATGTATTTTTTAAAATTTAATTTTATTTATTTTTGGCTGCATTGGGTCTTCGTTGCTGTGTGCAGGCTTTCTCTAGTTGCGGCGAGCAGGGGCTACTCTTCGTTGCGGTGCACAGGCTTCTCATTGCAGTGGCTTCTCTTGTTGTGGAGCACAGGCTCTAGGCACATGGGCTTCCGTAGTTGCAGCATAGGGGCTCAGTAGTTGCGGCACTCAGGCCCTAGAGTGCGCAGGCTTCAGTAGTTGCGGCACATGAGCTCAGTAGTTGTGGCTCGCGGGCTCTAGAGCTCAGGCTCAGTAGTTGTGGTGCATGGGCTTAGCTGCTCCACAGCATGTGGGATCTTCCCGGACCAGGGATCAAACCCGTGTCCCCTGCATTGGCAGGCGGATTCCTAACGACTGCGTCAACAGGGAAGTCCCTTTTCTACCACTTAATGCTGCCAAAAACTTGAAAATGGTTTGTTTCCCAAAGAGTTTAAATAGGTTTTACATGCCTTTCTTGACCCATATAAACTTATGTATAACCTATTAATTTGCTTATTCTTCATCATACTTAAGGCATTAATTCAGAATCAGGTAGTGAGAAATTTACAGAGGTTAAAACATAATGAGTCTTGACCTTTGAATCAGGCATGTGAAGCATATGCTCTTTTGTCTTTGTGTTATTTTTAAAGATTAAAGGGAAATTTCCTCATGTTTCTAGCAGAGGCAGGGGAAACATGGCCTTTTTAAAAAATATTTATTTATTTGGCTGCACTGGATCTTAGTTGTGGCATGTGGGATCTTCATTGCCACGTGTGGGATCTTCAGTTGAAGCATGTGGGATCTTTTAGTTGTGGCATGCGGGATCTTTTTTTAGTTGCGGCATGTGGGACCTTTTTTAGTTGTGGTATGTGGGATCTTTTAGTTGCAACATGCAAACTCTTAGTTGCAGCATGTGGGATCTAGTTCTCTGACTAGGGATCGAACCCCAGCCCACTGCATTGGGAGCGTGGAGTCTTAACCACTGGACCACCAGGGAAGCCCCAACATGGCCATTTTGAAATATGCCTAGATCATTCTCTGCTTAACAAAGCTTATTCTCAAGAAAACTATTTTGCCAGGGCCTTAACAACTGGGGTTTTACTAACTGACCTGGGAGAAGGGAAACACCCAACTCCAGCCACCTCTAGCCTTCCTATCTTACCTAAGGTTGAGGGGGGGATAAAAGGCACTTGTGGGGGGTACAGACTCACTAAAAGACTAAGACCTAATCATAGGATTATAGAATATATCCCACACCTTACCACATCAATATGGGCTCTTGTATAATAATAAAGTAATACAACTGAGAGAATTGCACATCTCAGATCTTATTTAAGAATACTCTAGGGAAACCCAAAGACAACAGGGGATACAAAAATAAGGACATCAGAGGAAATTTTAGCCTTTGATACCTACAGCTACGGCAAACAATAAGCACATCTTAACTCCTAAGCAGTTAAAACATAAAAACCTCACACTAGAGGGATATGTACCTCAGTTCTTTTTATCATTACATCATGTGTGACTTTCTACAACTAATTACCAGGCAGTCCAAAAGGCAAAAAACACACCAAGCATCAGAATCAGACTCAGATATGGCAGAGATTTTGTAATTATTAGACTGAGAATTTAAAGCAACTATGATTAATATACTCAAGTCTCTAATGGAAAAAGTGGATAACATGCAAAAGCAGATGGAAATGTAAACAGAGAGACAGAAATTCTCGGGATCAAAAGGAAATGCTGGAAATCAAAAACACTAACAGAAATGAAGAATGCCTTTGATGGGCTCGGCAACAGATTAGACATAATTGAGGAAGGGATCAGTGATATGTTAATAGAAATTTCTAAAACTGAAATACAAAGAGAAAAAAAATTAAAAGATAGAACATAATATCCAAGAACTATGGGACAATTACAAAAGTGTCATATATGCATAATAGAAATACCAGATGGAGTAGAAAGAGAAGAAATATTTGAAGAAATAATAACTGAGAATTTTCCAAAATTAATGACAGACACCAAACCACAGATCCAAGAAGCTCAGAGAACACCCAAAAAGATAAATATTAAAAAATCTATACCTAGGCATATCATATTTAAACTGCAGAAAATCAAAGACATAAAATATTGAAAGAAGACAAAAGAAATAAAACACTTTACCTATAGAGGAGAAAAGTTAAGAATTACATCAGACTTCTCTTCAGAAATCATGCAAGCAAGAAGAGACTGGAGTGAAATATTTAAAGTGTTGAAAGAAAAAACCCACCAACCTACAATTCTCTATCCAGTCAAATTATCCTTCAAAAGTGATGGAGAAATAAAGACTTTTTTAGACAAACAGAAATTGAGGGAATTTATTGCCAGTAGACTTGCCTTGCAAGAAAGGTTTTAAAAAAAAGTTCTTCTAGAAGAAGAAAAATGATATAGGTCAGGAAGTCAGAACTACATAAAGAAGAGTGCAATAGAAGGAATAAATAAAGGTAAAATAAAATATTTTCTTTTTCTAATTCTTAATTAATCTAACACAAAACAGTTCATAATAATTGTAGCAGCAGTGTATTCAGCGAACGTAACTTATGAATAAGTGAAACGGATGACAGCAGGTTATAAGGGATGGGAGGGAGGAATTGTGAATACTCTGTTATAAGGTATTTGCACTACCTATGAAGTGGTATAGTGTTCTTTGAAAGTCTATTTGGAATCATTGTAAATATATATTGGAAACTCTAGAGCAACCACTAAATAGAAGTTATTAAAAAAAAGAAGTATAATTGATATGCTAAGAGAGGAGAGAAAACGGAATCATATAAAATGCTCAATTAAAACAAGAGAAGACAGAAAAAAGTAGAAGACCAAGCAAACAAACAAAGGACAAGGGCAATGAACAGTAACGACTAGGGGGATGATACTGGCATCTAATGAGTAGAGACCAGAGATGCTGCTAAACATCTTTAAATGCACAGGATAGGCCCCTGCAACAAGGACTTCTTCAATCCAAAATGTCAATAGTGATGAGGTTGATAAACTCTGTTATACCAATGTCTCATCAACCCCAGGAATTATATATCGGAAAATTTTGTTAGTTACCGAATATGGCAGAGACAGCTAACCATACGATAAAATTCATGTATTTGCTTCCATGGTATAAAATTGTTGCTAAGGAATGGTTTCTCCGTCAGGTACTATATTTCTAGCATATGGGTGGAGCCATATGGCTAGTTTTTGACAAAGGAAAGTGAGCACATGTGATGTGTGCCCCTTCTGAGCTCAGGTGATTAGGAAGCAGGTGTGCCTTCTCCATCTTTTCTTTCACTTGGCTGCTAGCTAGATACAAAGGATTAAGCAGTGGAGTCTTATGCCCTATAGGACAGCAGAGACACAAGATGGAAGGAGCCTGGGTTCCTGAATGACTGCATGGAACACTGTCTGCTGACCAGGAACTCCCTGTGGACAGTTATGAAGGCAAGAAATAAATTCTATTCTGCTAAGCCACTAAAATTTGGGGGAATACTTTTAACAGCAGCTAGAATCTCCCTAACTAATACAGTGAAGTTTTAAAAGGTGCTTGCTTCCAAAAGAAACCTGAATCACCAACATTAAAAACTTACTATTGAGGTAACACATCTCTTGAACAACTTCTTCGATTGTTCAGGAGACACTGCAGATTCTGTCACAAGGGTTATGTTAGAAGACTCCATTTCTTATGAAGTTTTCAAACAAGACTTTATCTTGAAATAACGACTATTGCATGTGTCATTCTCCCTTATCCTTCTCCCCCTCCCCCGGCTGAGCGAGACATATAGTATCTCTCTCTTGTAACAGCCCCAGTTAAATTTCCCAGTTACCCCAGGAGCTTATGGACCAGCCCAGCTTCCAGCTCCCCTAAAAAAGAGAACTTCAGGTGCCATCTCACTCACTGGTAAACCACCAATTCTGTTTCTGTTGCTGTAGAGAACACAGAGTCCAGTAGAAACTGGTCAGTCCCTATTAATATTTTGAATATTAAAAGAAGGAGACTTTATCTAAATGTACCCTACCTAAAGCTACAGTGAACCATGCTAGACACATATACATAAGAATCTCATATGCAACAAAGGTCATCATACTAATCAGCGGTGAACTAAAGGTTTATTAAATAAACTGTCTCAGGCCAACTAGCTGACTAAATCAGAAAAAAGAACAAATAGCCCCAAAGTTAGATTCTTACTTCACACCATACCAGAAAATAAATTCCTGATGGGTTGAGAATTAAAAGAGAAACACAAATTTAAAAACAAATGCTTAAATCATATTGACATGGTAACAAACTTCCAAAATATAAAAGCAGAGAAAGAAATCAATATGATCATCTATAAACAACATAAGTAAAATTAAAAGGCAAATGAGCCAGCAAGGAAAATATCTGTACTACATTTAATATTATTGACCTAAATACTTCAAAAATCAGTGTCTTTTAAAAGATGAAATCCTAAAAAAAAAGAACATGAAAAAATAAATAAAAGATGAAATCCTAATGGAAAAAATAGGTGAAGGCTGTGATAGACACTTCACAAAAGAAGAAATTTAAATGGCTAATAATGTGCGAGAGAATGTTCAATTTCCAACTAATAAATGAATGCAAATTAAAACATACTACTTTTACCTTTCAAACTGATAATAATTTAGAAATGATAATTTAGAAACTGTCCTACTCTGTTTTGATAAATGTGCAATGACATGAACAGTCTCATTACCTTCTTAGAATGCTATAAATTGCTAAGACTTCCTGAAAGGCAATTTGGCAATATAGATCAATGGCTTTAGAAAATACCACAAACTTGACCCAATAATTCTACTTCTAGGAATTATAGCTACTAAAGAGGTAATCAGAAAAGTGGGCGATGATGGATGTACAAGGATTGTCCCCCCCCAGCTTTGTCTATAATAGAAAAAATTGGGAATCACCTAGAAGAATGGCTAAATAAGTGATGGCACACTTATTTAATAAAACCTTAAGCATCCAGTAAAGAACACATTGTTGAGGAATATATAACGACATGAGAAAATGCTCAGAACATAACGTAAAAAGCAGGATATAAAACTACATTTCATGTCACAATTTTATAGTGAAATGCAATGAAGAAATGTTAGTAGTAGTCTCTGTAGTGAGATTATGGGCGGTTTCTAGTTTCTTCTTTATTCTTTTCAGTGTTTATCCTCCACATTTTCTAATTTTAAAAGTTTTTACCTTTATAATCAGGAAAAAAGCAAATGAAATGTTATAATCCTTTTTAGCTTTCCATATTTCCAGGGGGAAATTGTCTTGATTATTCGTAAAGCTGAATGTTCTGTTTCCAACTTGGTAGAGCCTGTATACGCTAAGAACTGACTCTAAGTCAGCTATCCGGGTGGGCCTGGTAAACTTCTCACTTTGTTACTCAGGCAACTTCCCAGTTCAATGTTTTCCATGCCAGCCTTGTCTGTGGCACAACTTAGAAGTTCTGAATTTTTTAAGAACTCAAGCGAAATTCCTCAGAAAACATATCTGGTTAGTAGCTGCCTATTCAATGAAGCAGTGAAAGTAATGGGGAGCAAAGACAAGGAATTCTTTAAAAAGCACTCATTTTAGGGCCTCCCTGGTGGCGCAGTGGTTGAGAGTCCGCCTGCCGATGCAGGGGACGCGGGTTCGTGCCCCGGTCCGGGAAGATCCCACATGGCGCGGAGCGGCTGGGCCCGTGAGCCATGGCCGCTGAGCCTGCGCGTCCGCAGCCTGTGCTCCGCAACGGGTGAGGCCACAACGGTGAGAGGCTCGCGTACCACAAAAAAAAAAAAAAAAAAAAGCACTCATTTTACTTGAATTATCTAGAAAGAAAAGAAAAGGGAGGAGGGAAACCTCGTGGATCTAAAAAAAAATCGCTGCAGTGTCCATTGAAGGTCACCATTCCGGTTGCAGAATGCTGTGTAACAAATCACTTCAAAGCTTAGTGACTTAATACAAGAATCATTTATTACCTCTCATGGTTTTCTGAAGTTCAGGAATCTGGGAACAGCTTAACTGGTGAGTCTGGCTCAGAGCCTCTCATGAGATTGCATTAAGATGTCAGCTTGTCTGGGGCTGGATCAGGACCCACTTCCCACATGGCTCACACTCATGGCTGGCAAATTGCTGCAGACTGTTGTCTGCAGGCCTCAGTTCCTCTCTCTGTGGGCCCCTGCACAGAGCTACAGACGTGTCCTCGTGGCATGGTGCTGGCTTCTCCTAGAGGGAGGGATCCAAGACAGAGGCCCCAATGCTTCTTAGGACCCAGCCTCAGCAGTCACACCGTCACTTCTGCAATATCCTATTGGTGACATAGGTCAGCCCTATTCAGTGGGGGAGAGAAGGAGAGGGGAGGGGTGGGCTGTGACTACCAGGAGGCAAGAATCGTGGAGGCCATTATACAGGCTGACTGCCTGGTTACCTATCCAGCATCTTGACAATGACCACTTCCTGACAAATCCACAGACTTCTGTTTGGGTGTCTTTCTTTTCCCGATACCATTGGTGAGACTAATTGAGCTAAATGTAATTATAGCCCTTGTGACAGTGATTGGCTCAAAATTCCACACCTAAGCCAGTTAGCACATGGAATTCTCCCAGCCTCCATGATTATTCAGGGGTTGGCGGATGACCAGATTCAGGCCAATGAGGCACAAGAGGACACTTTCGGGGTGCTTCTTAAAGAGAACCACCAGAAAAGATGGTTCCTGTCTTCCTCGGGCTATTGGGGTATGGATCTGAGCCCCAGGGGTGCTGCAGCACCTTCTACCAGCCTGAGAATCAAGCCACCCTGTGGAGGAGGAGAGCTGAAAGATTCTCAAGAGAAGATGGTCTTCATAGGACCAAAGCTGATCACTGCCCGGCCAATGGGCTCGTCATTGATTTGGAGCAATTAATTTCCCATATTTTTGAAGACACTTTGAAGATAGGGCTCCTAGCATATACAACCACACCTGATTTTTCTCACCTGCAAAATGGAGACAGCATGAGGCTAAAAGAAATGAAGACAAATGTTTTGACTACAAGAAATCTTGCTCTTTAACATTAGGGGTAATTATATCTACTTGAACCAAACCAAAATTTGGTTCCAAACCACAGCTACCCTGACATGTGGATAAGAGTATTACCAAGCAGCTTTGATCCAACACGTCCAGAACCAACAATGGCTACACCCATAGGCCAAAGAGATGACTGCTTTGGGGGTGCAATGTCAGGACCGCCTGAACAGGATGTGCTGGGATCTGGGGTCCCAGCTGGGGGAACAGTAAGCTCGAGATTTCTGAGCTGTGGCGAGGGACACCAGGAGGGGTCACACAAAACTGATCTTCAAAATGAGCCCCAAGTGGCCCTGAGACGTCCACCACTTCTGGCCAGTGCCCGAAATGCCACATGAGCCCCTGATCTAAGGCTGAGAGGAGGAATATGATGAAGCTTAACAGTCACTAGCATCTCACCATAAATCGAGGTCTTAGCCCCGCCTGAGATTTGTGTGCAATATTTGTACAGAATAAAGGAACATGCCATGGAAGTGAAGGGACAGAGAAAGAGGTCCAAGAATCTGGAGGGCACTGAAGACTAACTTGGCTGCATCGTACTTTTGCAGATAGCATAAAAACTTGGCTGATTCATAGTTTTGCCAATGGCAGGTCATTTACGATATTTAAGAAGCATGTAAATAGACTTGCTATAATGTCAGGCACTGCACTGAGTGCTTTACATTTACTTATTTAATCCCGTCAACAATCTCATGAAATAGGTATTCTTATCATCCTTATTTTACAGATTACGAAACTGTAAAATAAGGCACAGAGATGTTAAGAAACTGTCCCAAGGTCACACAGCTAGAAACCAAGGCACAGAGAGGTTAAGTGACTTGCCCATTATCACACAACTGGTAAGTGGTAGAGTGAGGATTTGAATACAGTCTTTGCTGCCAGGGCCCATGCTCCTAACCACCATGCCTGCTGCCTATGCTATCACATTTCAGTTTCTTTGCAGGCTTGCTGTTAAATGTCCCCTGGTGGGGATGTTCCTCTCTGCATGACTGTTTACCCTAGGGTCTTAGTGAAGCTGGAGCAGATTTAAGTACATGTGGTAGCTGTGGGTGGTTTTTTCTATCAGGTCTGGCCCTCAGTCCTGGGACACTGGGTTGCCACAAACTCTAGTTATGCTGTCTTCAACCAGCCTGATGAATAGCCATAACTTAATGCAGCCAATCACGAGGGACTCAGGCCAGCCATTTACTTCTTTGCCCAAGCTTCCTGATCATTCCAGACCTCTGCCCATCACACACCCTCCTTCTTAAATACTATCATCAGTGCTGGGGTCATTAGGGAGAAAACCAATGAAGAGGAAATGATTATAGAAGTTACATCTGCTGTTCAGGCAGCTGTTCTCTTTCCTCATTAGGACAATCAATCATTTTTCAACCTCATTTTTGTAACTAGGAAAAGGCTTCATTTATTCTAAGACTAAGGAGTAGGAATGAGGGAATTAAATCCCACAGGTCTTTAGCTGACGGGATTTTTTTTTGTTAATATTCTGTCCCCGCCAATGACCTAATTAAGCTTTCAGAGAATGATAAACTCTCAGCTCCTCTGTCTCGTTTCCATCGTGCTTTTGCAGAAGAGGAGCTCCACACCCCCAGTAGTCCATGCCTTTTCTTCCGGCTTTCTTTTCAGTCTCATCTTTGTAGATTAAGCTCAGCTTTCTCTGACTTCCTGCAAGGGCTTCTTGGAAATGTGTCATCATCACTAAAACCTCACAGCCAAGCTGCAGTGTCATAGAGGCACTAAGTCATATATCCGTGGAGTCAGAACTGTAGGGGAGGAAATTCACCCCTTGTAATGATGATGAGCCCCAAATATGGAGGCAGACTGCCCAGTTCAAATATCAACTCTGCCCCTTACTAGCTATTTGGCCTTGGGCACGTTACTGAGCCTCCTGGTGCCTTGGTGTCCTCATCTGCAAAATGGAGAATAAAAGTATATACAGATCTCCTGGGGTTGTCGTGGGGATAAGTTAAATAATAGTATACATAAGGCACTTAAAACAGTGTCTGGCACACAGTAAACAAAATTTTATGTATATCTATTATTATTGTTGCCGCTGATGCTGTTGTTGTTATTATCTAGTTCACCTGCCTGTGATGCTTATATGTCCTCTTGAACATCTTCCTCTTCAAACCCCCAAAGTCTGATCAGCCCAACCATCTGACTTCTCCATGCCTGTGTCCTGGCTGTTGAGAGTTTTGGGGAAAATCAAACAAGTGTGTGAACTTCAAACTCATGTTCTCCAAGCTAGGCCCACTCCCCACGTACTCCACCGGTATGCCATCGGTGTACTCCACCAACCAGGATCCAGGCAGAAAGACAAAGCACCAGTTATTTCAGCAGAGGTAAACCAAGGATGGCAGATGAAATTGCTGAAAAAGACACTGAAGAACTCAAGAGGTAGACAGGGGATGCTGAGATAACACAGGAATCGGTGGCCTCCCCGGGATGTGGAGGAACAAAGGGAAGAGGTTGAGGTTATCAGAACCTAGAAGCCTGGAGAAGGGACTCCATGGGGTTGTGACCCACAGCCCCAGAGAGGAGACAACACCCATCTATGAAGGGACGTAATGAGGCTGATTATGAGAGTGTTGGGGAAAATGCAAACTGATTGGGAATCAATTAGTGCCAGGGTGATGCTCACAGCAACAGGAAATAGACATTAAACTCACAGGAAGCAAACAGGAAAGGGCAGCCACCTGTCCTGCCGCACTGATCTTTCTAAAAAGCAAATGTGGCCAGGTCACAAGCCTTCTTAAATCTGTGGCTTTCTCCGCATCTCCAGCAGAGTGTGGAGTGTAGCTTGTTGTATGGGCCTCCTAGAGCTGGTCCTGGCTTGCTCACAAGCACTGTCTTTTCCCGCACTCCAAGCTCTCTCCCTGACAGCATCCACGCCAACCATGTTGAACTCACTGCATTCTCCCAAACACTCCGTGCCTTTGTTCTGGCCTGGAAAGCTCTTCTCTATGAAGTCTTTGTTGATCACCCAAACTAGAAATGGCTAATCCTTTCTGTGTGCCCTCCCTACAAACCCAACATACTTCATTTAGCAGATGCTGCTGGGGCCCTGCCTACATCTCCTTGGAAGAGATGCTTACTATGACGAGGAAGACACAGAAGGATGCTTGCTATGAACACCTGTCGCTCCACCTGGGGCTCTATATTGGCCCACCAGCGCACATTTGGCCAGGTGCTCAGGAGTAGTGCTAGGGAGTTAATGCCACTCCAGACAGCCTTCAAACACTGATGAAGAGGGATCTGATGGCTAACTGCCCCAGCTGTGTGGCCCCTTGATTGGGAGAATGAGACACATTTACACCGGCTGCTAGAGTTCCCCAGGGAGACTGAACCCTGGTTGCCTATGGTAGTAACTAGCTTAAAAATGCACCCTTCATCAGCTTTCTTCTGTTCCCTGCCTTAATTCCCTGATCTTTCTTACCAGTATTTCCTGGCATCACTTCCCAAATAACTTGCATTCAAATCCTTGTTGCACAGGCCTGCTTTGAGAGAAACCCAAATTACGACACTTCTCTCGCAGCCTATTACATAGTGTTGTACTCCTGTTTAAACATCCCTATCACCCTAAGCACTCTCAACTCTATCATTCTTCTTGTATCCTCAGGTCGTAACACAGTTCCAGTCACCTAATATGCCTTCCATCCATGCTTACTGACTAAGGGGAGAGATCTGAAAACCAAAACTGTGGCAGTGTAAAATGTGATGTGTGATGAGCAGGGATTATTGAAGAAGGCTAGCAAGGGGCTCTGAGATTATAATTCACATTTTTGGAGGTGGGGCTACTTGGGCAGCCGAAGAAAGGGAGTAGAATTGCTACTTCGGAGGAGATGGAAATAGGAGTAATAGAATCATTCACACACACACACACACACACACACATATAAACACACAGAGAAATGTGAAAGACAGGAATTTTGTCCCTTTCACCCATAGGTCTGGCTCCCACAGCAGCTGTCACCTCTAATTCTAACAATCATATATCCCTTTACGCTACTCTAAGAAATGCCAAGCCCGAGTCACATCACTGTGGCAGCCCTTTCACTCTGAGAAGCTCAGAAGGCAGGCAGTCCTAACATTGTCTGGCATGGCTGATGTCCAGCTTAAAGGCCATCTGGTCCCTCTCTAATCAGGACCAGCCATGTTGGGAATACTCCCTCCAAATTAATCCTTCCTGCGAATGAGACTGATCATAAATAAGAGCCTTTCCATAATGCCCAAGAGTGTCCCAATTCTCTTATGACTGCCAGCATTAGAAATAAAATCTCCACATACTAGAGTCATTTCACCTTCTTCTGCAGGAGGGCTTCTGTGCAACCCAAGCACTGCGTTCTATTATGCAAGTTATTCTGACCTCTTCTAGCCAAGCTCCATACCAACAGTTTTTTTACCATATGCCCTCCTGCCTGGACAACCTGGGGGCCTCTAAATCCACGCATTTCATGATTCTTTCCAATAATGTAACTACTAGAGAAGATTTTTAAATTATAATTATTTTCTTATCTAACTTTTTTGAGCACCTACAGTGTGCCAGTACCACTCACAAAGCACTGCGCAAAAATGGTTCACATACAGCAGCTCTTTAAATCCTCAAAACAACTCAAGAAGAAAGGTAGGTGGATTAGCTTCATGTCACAGTAGGGAAAGCAGAGAGTATGTCTGACTGGCTTAAACACAGGCTTTCCAACTCCCAAGCCTGTGCACTTTACCACAGTATTATTCTGGCATTATTTCAAACGTCATACAATAGAATTTTATTACTGAAAGGGATCATAGAGATTAACTAGAATCCAACCCCCTTCTGAGATGCTACTCCTTGATAATTTAACACATGGTCTTGGCAATCAGACAGACCTGAGTTGGAGTTGCAGACCTGCCACTTAACTAGCTGTGTGATCATAGACAAGACCTTTACTCTCTTGGGCTTCCCTGGTGGCACAGTGGTTAAGAATCTGCCTGCCGATGCAGGGGACACAGGTTCAAGCCCTGGTCCGGGAAGATCCCACATGCCGCGGAGCAACCAAGCCCATGCGCCACAACTACTGAGCCTGTGCTCTAGAGCCCATGGGGCACAACTACTGAAGCCTGTGCGCCTAGAGCCCGTAATCTGCAACAAGAGAAGCCACCGCAATGAGAAACCCGTGCACCGCAACAAAGAGTAGCCCCTGCTCCCCACAACTAGAGAAAGCCTGAGCACAGCCATGAAGACCCAACGCAGCCAAAACTTAATTAATTAATTTTTTAAAAATAAAAAGAGGGCTTCCCTGGTGGTGCAGTGGTTGAGAGCCCGCCTGCTGATGCAGGGGACACGGGTTCGTGCCCCGGTCTGGGAAGATCCCACATGCCGTGGAGCGGCTGGGCCCGTGAGCCATGGCCGCTGAGCCTGCGCGTCCGGAGCCTGCGCTCCGCAACGGGAGAGGCCACGGCAGTGAGAGGCCTGCGTACTGGAAAAAAAAAAAAAAGAAAAAGAAAACAAGACCTTTACTTTCTTTAAGCTTTTAGTCTCCCCATCTGTAAAATGGAGCTAATAGGTACCTCCTGAGGATAGGATTGTTGTGAGGAAGAAACGAGATGCTGTATGAAAAGGACTCAGCTTGCTGCTTAGCAAGTGTCTATTAAATATTAGCTAACACTTATGTAGCACTAACTACATTCCAAGTACTCTTCTAAGTGCTTGCCACACATTGAATTCATCCTAATTCCCAAAATTACCTCAGGAAGTAGCTGCTATTATAATCCACACTTTACATACGGATTAACTGAGGCATGTGGCAGACACCAAACCACAGATCCAGGAAGCTCAAGAGAACACCAAGCAGGATAAATGCCCAAAAACTACACCTAGGTCTATCATATTCAAACTGCAGAAAGTCAAAGATAAAGAAAAAATGCTTGAAAGAAGACAGAGGGCAAAAATATCTTACCAATACAGATGCAAGGATAAGAATTACATCTGATTTCTCATAAACCATGCAAGCAAGAAGAGAGTGGAGCGAAATATTTAAAGTGTTAAGAGAAAAACCCCACCAACCTAGAACTCTGTAACCTTTGAAATTCTCCTTCAAAAATGAGGAGAAATAAAGATTTTCTAGGACAAAAATTGAGGGAATTTGTTGCCAGAAGATCTCCCTTGCAAGAAATGATACAAGAAGTTCTTCAGAGAGAATGAAAATGATATAGGTCAGAAACCTGGATCTACATAAAGACAGGCAGAATATCAGAGGATGAATTGAAAGAGGCAAAATAAAAACTCTTATTTTTCTTATGCTTAACTGCTCTACAGGTAACAGTTCATTCAAGATAATAATAGCAACAATGTATTCAACTATGTGTTCTTACGTGTATATATATATATATATATATATATATATATATACACACACACACATATGTTTATGTATAAATGAAATGAATAACAGTAATGGTACAAGGCATGGGAGGAAGGAATTAGGACTATTTTGTTGTTATAAGGTACCTGTACTACCCATGAAATGGTATAGTGTTACTTGAAAGTGGACTCATATCTGCTGTAAACATATACAGCAAACTCTAGAGGAACCACTAAAAAAGTAAATAGGAAGTATAACTGATATGCTAAAAATGAGAGAAAATGGAATCATACAAAGTGCTCAGTTAAAACCGCAAAAGGCAGAAAAAGTGTGAAAGACAAAAATAGGAAAAAAAGAATAAGGGCAACAAATAGAAAACAGTAACAAATATGGTAGATAGTCATTCAACTATATCAATAATCACTTTTAAACATCAGTGGTCTAAATACACCAATTAAAAGACAAATTGTCACCACAGAAATACAAAGCATCCTAAGAGACTACTACAAGCAACTCTATGCCAATAACATGGACAACCTGGAAGAAATGGACAAAATCTTAGAAAGGTATAACCTTCTAAGATGGAACCAGGAAAAAATAGAAAATATGAACAGCATTTTTAATGTGTTGCTTTATTAATTTTTGAAAGGTAATGGTCCCCGCTCCTCAATTTCACCAACCAAAGAGGACGATCCACATTCCTCTCCTACTGCCTTCGGTGATACCACATCTGAGATTCAGCCCCAATTTTCTTTCACCTTTTCAGGATTAATTAGAAAAACGTGCCCCCCAGTAGGAAATTAGTATTTGAATTTGTGAGGTTATACAATCATTTTAGAGATTCAAAAAAATAAAAGAAAAAAGAAAGAAAAAAAAGACAAATTGTCAGAGTGGGTCAAAAAAACAAGACGACTACATGTCTACAAGTAACTCACTTTAAATGTAACGACACATATAGAAAAGTAAATGAATGGAGAAAGACATACCACGCTAACACTAATAATCAAAAGGAAGCTGGAGTGGCTGTATTAATTTCAGAGAGAACAGACTTGAGAGCAAGAAAAATCACCAGGGATAAAGAGGGGCATTACATAATAATAAAGGAGTCAATTCTCCAGGGCGTAACATGTATGCACCTAACAACAGAGTATCAACATATGTGAGGCAAAAACAGAACTGAAAGGAGAGACAGACAAATCCACTATTACAGGTGGAAACTTCAACACCCCTGTATCAGAAACAGATCCAGCAGGCAGAAAATCAGTAAGGACATAGGTGAACTCAAGAGCACCACCAATCAACTGGATTTAATTGACATCTATAGACAACTTCGTCCAAAAATAGCAGAATAGAGGGGGAGTCAAAATGGTGGAGGAGTAGGAGGATGTGGAGTTCACTTCTCCCCACAAATGCAGCAAGAACACATCTACAGATGGAAGAATTCTCACAGGGCATGTGCTGAACACTAGCAGAGGACCTCGGATACCTAAAAGGACAGGAAAGATCCCTATGTAACCAGATACGATGAAGGAAAGAAGAAGGGAAAAGGAAGAGGACAGCAAGCGGGACGGGACCTGCGCCCCTGCGAGGAGAAGCTGAAGAAGAGGAGAGGTTCCTGCACCGGGAAAGCCCCCTCACTGGTGGGGAGATCAGCTGGGACAGAAGTGGAGCTTCGGAGGCCAGGAGGAGAGTGCAGCAATCGGTCTGTGGCAGGAAGGACAGAGTGAGACCTACACGAGCAGTGCACGCCACAGCCCTGCACATCCCAGCCTGAGACATGTGTCCGCCGGTATGCACAGGGACTGGGTGCTGGAACTTGGGGGTTTGGAGAGCAGACCCAGGGAGAGGACTGCTGCCAGCTGTGAGGAGACGGCCTGAGGGGATGAGAGCAAGGAGCCGTGCAACTGGAAATGCTTGTGGAGGAAGCCTTGACAGCCACAGAAGCTAAGTGCCATTGTTGAGTGATGTGCAAAGGGCGGGGCCCGCCATTGCAGCCTCTCTCTCCATGTGCAGGCCCCTGCCTCCACAGGCACTAGGAAGGGCTCCTGCTGGAGTGGGCTTGCACACCCCTAGCTGCCGCCGCCTCCTCTGACACCTCCCACCCAGGCGGGCTCACGTGCTCTGGGGCAGTCTCGGGAGCAGACGCCTGTCGGTGGCCCACAAGCAGAGGCAGGGTTGACACCACAGCTGAGCCCCAGGGGTTGTATGACTAAGGAAGAAGAGCTGAAATCTCCCCTCGCAGCTGTGCGAACCATGGATTTATACCCCCGTAACTGGCTTTGTAAACTCAGCACCTACAGAACGTCTGAATGGACAATGAATGCTCCCGCAGCTGAGATGGGTCTAGCTTTAGCAACTGTGGACTTTGTGGGCAGGTACATGCGGCGGCTGGGCCAGGCCAGAGTCTGAGCTGCCTCCATAGTGCCCACAGCGGGTCCAGATCCATGATTACTGCAAGTATATCTACACTGGTGGCCTGGTGAAAACAATGCCTCAGAGACACCTGGACCAATTGCCAACATACCCACAGTTAAAGTGAGGCCAAAAGCAGTGTCAACAAGAGTGTAACAGTGTGAAAGGGGACACAACAGAGCACACCCACAGGTGAACGCCTCCAGAGGAGGAATACTCAGGGCCTTCTCTCCCAGTGGGAGTGCTCCAATCCCACCTACCTTGCAACACAGATCAGAAACAAAGCTAGGGAACAGATCGGGGGGCCTCTACTCCAAAACTAGGGAGGAGAACCTGCTCCTGACAGGGCAGTGACAACCAAAGAGCAAAGGGGAGGCCCCACTCAATATCCAGTGCAGGCTCTGATCACCACAACGTCAGTCACACCTCCAATGAAGGGGATAAAGGCCAGGCTACACTGAGGAAAGAGGTGGCAGACATCCATTCTAAAAACAGCCCTTGGACCAAAAAATAGTAAACACATGCAGGCTACACAGGGACATTCCCACATAAAAATAGCTCTCCAAGACAGTCTGAGGGTCTGGCATCGGGAGGAAGAACCCTCAAAACATTTAGCCTTGAAGCCCAGCAGAGCTTGAGTGCAGGAGCTCCACAAGGTTGGGGGAAACAGAGACTCCACTCTTGGAGGGTGCACACAAGATCTCACATGCACGAGGACGCAGCAGAAAGCAGTACCTCCACAGGAACCAAGGCTAGAGCTACCTAGGGGTCTTGGAGGGTCTCCTGGTGAGGTGAGGGTCGGCTGTAGCCCACTGTGGGGACAAAGACACTGGTAGTGGAGGCCCCAGGGAATACTGATCAGCATGAGCTCTCCCAGAGGTACCCACTTTGGCACCTAGAGGTAACCCCATCCAGCAGCCTGCAGGCTCCAGTGCTGGAAAGCCTCAGGCCAAACAACGAACAAGAAAGGAACACAGCCCCACCCATCAGCAGACAGGCTGCATAAAGTCTTACTGAGTTCTCAGCCAGCTCAAAACACACCCCTTGACACGGCCCTGCCCACCAGAGGGACAAAACCCAGCTCCACCCACCAGAGGGCAGGTACCAGTCCCTCCCACCAAGAATCCTGCGCAAGACCCTTGACCAACCTCACCCACCAGGGGGCAGACACCAGAAGCAAGAGGAACTACAATCCTGCAGCCTGCAGAAAGGAGACCACAAACACAGAAAGTTAGAAAAAAGGAGATGACAGAGAAATATGTTGCAGACAAAGGAACAAGATAAAAGCCCACAAGAACAACTAAATGAAGAGGAGATAGGCAATCTACCAGAAAAAGAATAAATAAGGAAACACAAGCTTTAAATGATACATTAAACAAGATGGACTTAATTGATATTTATAGGACATTCCATCCAAAAACAACAGAATACACATTTTTCTCAAGTGCTCATGGAACATTCTCCAGGAGAGATCATATCTTGAGTCACAAATCAAGCCTTGGTAAATTTAAGAAAATTGAAATCGTATCAAGTGTCTTTTCTGACCACAACGCTATGAGACCAGATATCAATTACAGGAAAAAATCTCTAATAAATACAAACACACGGAGGCTAAACAATACACTACTTAATAACCAGGTGATCACTGAAGAAAACAAAGAGGAAATCAAAAAATACGTAGAAACAAATGACAATGAAAACATGACGACCCAAAACCTATGGGATGCAGCAAAAGCAGTTCTAAGAGGGAAGTTTATAGCAATACAATCCTACCTTAAGAAACAGGAAACATCTCAAATAAACAACCTAACCTTGCACCTAAAGCAATTAGAGAAGGAAGAACAAAAAAACCCCAAAGTTAGCAGAAGGAAAGAAATTATAAAGATCAGATCAGAAATAAATGAAAAAGAAATGAAGGAAATGATAGCAAATATCAATAAAACTAAAAGCTGGTTCTTTGAGAAGATAAACAAAATTGATAAACCATTAGCCAGACGCATCAAGAAAAAAAGGGAGAAGACTCAAATCAACAGAATTAGAAATGAAAAAGGAGAAGTAACAAATGACACTGCAGAGATACAAAGGATCATGAGAGATTACTACAAGCAACTCTATGCTAATAAAATGGACAACCTGGAAGAAATGGACAAATTCTTAGAAATGCACAACGTGCCAAGACAGAATCAGGAAGAAATAGAAAATATGAACAGACCAATCACAAGCACTGAAACTGAAACTGTGATTAAAAATCTTCCAACAAACAAAGGCCCAGGACCAGATGGCTTCACAGGCAAATTCTATCAAACATTTAGAGAAGAGCTAACACCTATCCTTCTCAAACTCTTCCAATATATAGCAGAGGTAGGAACACTCCCAAACTCAATCTATGAGGCCACCATCACCCTGATACCAAAACCAGACAAAGATGTCACAAAAAAAATTACAGACCAATATCACTGATGAACATAGATGCAAAAATCCTCAACAAAATACTACCAAACAGAATCCAACAGCACATTAAAAGGATCATACACCATGATCAAGTGGGGTTTATCCTAGGAATGCAAGGATCCTTCAATATACGCAAATCAATCAATGTGATACACCATATTAACAAATTGAAGGAGAAAAACCATATGATCATCTCAATATATGCAGTGAAAGCTTTTGACATAATTCAACACCGATTTATGATAAAAACTCTGCAGAAAGTAGGCATAGAGGGAACTTTCCTCAACATAATAAAGGCCATATATGACAAACCCACAGCAGACATCGTGCTCAATGGTGAAAAACTGAAACCATTTACACTAAGATCAGGAACAAGACAAGGTTGCCCACTCTCACCACTCTTATTCAACATAGTTTTGGAAGTTTTAGCCACAGCGATCAGAGAAGAAAAGGAAATAAAAGGAATCCAAATCGGAGAAGACGAATTAAAGCTGTCACTGTTTGCAGATGACATGATACTATACATAGAGAATCCTAAAGATGCTACCAGAAAACTACTAGAGCTAATCAATGAATTTGGTAAAGTAGCAGGATACAAAATTAATGCACAGAAATCTCTGGCATTCTTATACACTGATGATGAAAAATCTGAAAGTGAAATCAAGAAAACACTCCCATTTACCACTGCAACAAAAATAATAAAATATCTAGGAATAAACCTACCTAAGGAGACAAAAGATCTGTATGCAGAAAATTATAAGACACTGATGAAAGAAATTAAAGATGATACAAATAGATGGAGAGATATACCAGGTTCTTGGATTGGAAGAATCAACATTGTGAAAATAACTCTACTACCCAAAGCAATCTACAGATTTAATGCAATCCCTATCAAACTACCACTGGCATTTTTCAAAGAACTAGAATAAAAAATTTCTCAATTTGTATGGAAACACAAAATACCCCGAATAGCCAAAGCAATCTTGAGAATGAAAAATGGAGCTGCAGGAATCAGGCTCCCTGACTTCAGACTATACTACAAAGCTACAGTAATCAAGACAAGATGGTACTGGCACAAAAACAGAAATATAGATCAATGGAACAGGATAGAAAGGCCAGAGATAAACCCACGCACATATGGTCACTTATCTTTGATAAAGGAGGCAAGAATATACAGTGGAGAAAAGACAGCCTCTTCAATAAGTGGTGCTGGGAAAACTGGACAGGTACATGTAGAAGCATGAAATTAGAACACTCCCTAACACCATCCACGAAAATAAACTCAAAATGGATTAAAGACCTAAATGTAAGGCCAGGCACTATCAAACTCTTAGAGGAAAACATAGGCAGAACACTCTATGACATAAATCACAGCAAGATCCTTTTTGACCCACCTCCAAGAGAAATGCAAATAAAAACAAAAATAAACAAATGGGACCTAATGAAACTTCAAAGCTTTTGCACAGCAAAGGAAACCATAAATGAGATGAAAAGACAACCCTCAGAATGGGAGAATATATTTGCAAATGAAGCAACTGACAAAGAGTTAATCTCCAAAATTTAGTAGCAGCTCATGCAGCTCAATATCAAAAAACCAAGCAACCCAATCCAAAAATGGGCAGAAGACCTAAATAGACATTTCTCCAAAGAAGATATACAGACTGCCAAGAAACACATGAAAGAATGCTCAACATCACTAATCATTAGAGAAATGCAAATCAAAACTAAAATGAGATATCATCTCACACCGGTCAGAATGGCCATCATCAAAAAATCTAGAAACAGTAAATGCTGGAGAGGGTGTGGAGAAAAGGGAACCCTCTTGCACTGTTGGTGGGAATGTAAATTGATACAGCCACTATGGAGAACAGTATGGAGGTTCCTTAAAAAACTAAAAATAGTACTACCATATGACCCAGCAATCCCACTACTGGGCATATACCCTGAGAAAACCATAATTCAAAAAAAGTCATGTACCAAAATATTCATTGCAGCTCTATTAAAATAGCCAGGACATGGAAGCAACCTAAGTGTCCATCAACAGATGAATGGATAAAGAAGATGTGGCACATATATACAATGGAATATTACTCAGCCATAAAAAGAAACGAAATTGAGTTATTTGTAGTGAGGTGGATGGACCTAGAGTCTGTCATACAGAATGAAGTAAGTCAGAAAGAGAAAAACATATACCGTATGCTAACACATATATATGGAATCTAAGAAAAAAAATGGTCATGAAGAACCTAGGGGCAAGATGGGAATAAAGACACCGACCTACTAGAGAATGGACTTGAGGATATGGGGAGGGGGAAGGGTAAGCTATGACAAAGTGAGAGAGTGGCATGGACATACATACACTACCAAACGTAAGGTAGATAGCTAGTGGGAAGCAGCCGCATAGCACAGGGAGATCAGGTCGGTGCTTTGTGCCCGCTTGGAGGGGTGGGATAGGGAGGGTGGGAGGGAGGGAGACACAAGAGGGAAGAGATATGGGAACATATGTATATGTATAGCTGATTCACTTTGTTATAAAGCAGAAACTAACACACCACTGTAAAGCAATTATACTCCAAGAAAGATGTAAATAAATAAATAAATATCAAAAAACAAAAAAAGAAATCGTTGGCATGTTGCTGGGTGTGGAAGCATAACGCAACTCTATCAGATCCTCTGCTTCACGGCAAACCTGAGATGGAGAAGAGAAGTTGGAGGAGGCTTTTTCTTTTTTCGTTTTTTGTTTGTTTGGTTTTGGTTTTGGTTTTCTTCGTTTATTTGCTTGTTTGGAAAGTTAGAGGGAATAAGAGCTTCTGGCTGCTGAGCACGAGGGCCTCAAAAATTAAAAAGGAGCTGTGTGTGTATGTTCTTTGTTTATATGTGGATAGTTGGATGTCATATACAAAAGTCATAATAGATGTCCTACTTGCAATAACCAGTCCAGGGAAGAATGTCAAGGATGATAGAACTTACCATGCATTATCAAACCTGTGGTAGTTTTATAGTCTGGGAGGTTATAGCATCTTAAGGAGCCTGGCAAGAAATTAGGCTTGAACGCAAAACGCCACTTCCCCTTAATTTCATCCTAGCATACTTCTATCAAGGCATTCAAATTATGAAATGTCAAAGGTCCATTGACAATCTCTATTTTTACACCGCATGAAAAAATATATTACCCTGTTACATATACTTGTACTTGGTATATACTGGGATCAACTATAAAGAGTCTTATCAAAGAAAGAACATCTTTCTTTCACTCCTAAAATTAACATTCAAAGATAGGTAAGCCAAGCAATAATGATTCCCTTCCTGTATATGTTGATTTACAGTTTTCAAGCCATTTTCACACAGATCATCTCCTTTGATCTTCACAATAACTCAACAAAGAAGAAGGGCAGATATTACTTGCTTCATTTTACAGTTAAGGAAACCAGAACCCAGAGACTATGGTAGAGACTGGCCAGTTATTTACCAAACTGTGTTCCTTTTCCTTTTTGGCACATACCAAGACTACATTTCCCAAGATCCCTTGAAGTTAGGTGTAAACACGTGATGATTCCTGTCCAATAGAATGTGGGTAGAAGTGATGTGTACCATTTCATGGCCTGACCCATAAAACCCTCCAATATATAAGCTTCCTATTTTCTTTCCTCAGTGGCTAACTAAATGACAATTACTCCAAGAACTCAGAGGACAGCAAAGCTACAATATGGAAGAAGTTTGAGTCACCACTTGGAGACTCAAGAGAGTTGTCCAGGAAAGCCAATCAACCAGGAATATGTATTGGATTGTTGTGTGAGTGAGAAATACGCTTATGTTGTTTTAAGTGATTGGAATTTGGGGGTGGTTTGTTGCAGCAGTTACCCTACGTTAATACAGAGAGCTTAAATGATTTACCCAATGTTATACAAATAGTTTTTAAAGAGAGAGAGAGAGAGAGAACTAGAATTTTGTTCTTCTAGTGCTTAGTTTAATATTAATTTGTTTACAGCACCAACCATATGTAAGGCACCCTGTTTTTAATACAGTAATTGTAGGACTGAAAAGTATGACAGGCTCTTTATATCTCTCCACTCTCTGATGGTCTCCTTTTTTTGTTTCCTCTATGTGATCTTCTTGTAGTTTCTTTCTCAAGCATCCCAGCAACAACCAAATACAGTGACAGGTACTAGGTTTTACTGATCTAAAAGCATTCATATCTGAAAATCACCTCTCCTGTGTTCCCTCTCCTCCTGATAGTACAACCAAGAATTAATAAAGCATATATTCTCTGCTACTGACATAGCCTCAAATAGACTTCCTTTAGAAGGAACCTGATAAATGAAGCTGCCAGTACATGCAGAGAACAGACAGTGACTGAAGTACCATTAGGTATGGTCATAGACAGATTGTGTCAGGGAGTCAGAGGCCAGAGGGCAAGTGTCAAGGCAAGCAGAGGTAGTGAATCCTTCAGGTGAGAGACACTAGTGACAGGAAGGTTCTATTAGGCTGTAGAGAGATGCAGGCAGTTGTTCAGGACCTTGGAGAGATCCTGGTGAGTGCCATTGCTCTGAGGTTATTTATTCTGAGGCCCAATCAGGTAGTTTGCCCTTCCTTCTGACCCCTCTAGGTGATAAAGGGGTCTTGTCCTTTCTATGCATGTCTTAGCTTCTATAGAATAAGAGATTCATTCTCATTCTTTCTGAGAAGTTCAGGGTCTGTGTCCAGTAGGTAGGTTGGAGCTGTCTTATCTAGCCTTACTAAAGGCCACATGAGATGCTCACACCTCAGAAAATCTAGAACAGTACATAATCAAGGGACTTCATCCTCTTTGTTTATGTTCTAGAAGCTCTCTCTCTCTCCTTGGTGAAAGGCTAGTGCTTAGGTGGGCCTGAGCTCCGAACTTTTCAACCAACTGAAACCTTATTGCCAAATGAACCACATCATTAATTTTATAACCCTAAGAGGAAGATCACCAAAATGAGGGGCTCCCTTCTTCCAGAAGCCATGTTCTCAAGAAACTTAATAGATATTCTATGAAAAAAAGATTATACAGAAAAATTAATTTGAGAAACCTTCAATAAAAATGCTAAATACTTTAAGTGCTTTCATATATATTCTCCCTCTCTCCCTCTCTCCCTCCCTCCCTCCCTCCCTCCCTCTCTCTCTCTTTCTCTCTCTCTCTCTTTCTCTCTCTCTCCCCCTCTCTCTTTATAAAATACAATGTGACGAACATCT
Organism: Stenella coeruleoalba; assembly: GCF_951394435.1. NCBI lineage: Eukaryota > Metazoa > Chordata > Mammalia > Artiodactyla > Delphinidae > Stenella > Stenella coeruleoalba. The sequence continues at coordinate 14,262,249 of NC_137152.1, forward strand.
TCAGGCATATGTTTTCTTCGCCTCTTGGGATTACTTTTTCCTTTGGAGATGTGTTCCCCAAAGTAGAATTCCTGACTTAAAACAATACTATCACCTGATAGGTATGGCCAAATTCAATTGGGATTGTGTAGTTTTACTTCCATCAGCAGTGTATGAAAGTATCAGTTTTGCTAGTATCAAATTAGTAATTTGCTTTGTATTCTTCAATGACTAGTACCTGGAACTGTATCTAGCCCATAATATTATACTCAATAAGAACTTGTTTAAGGTTGAAGTAAAAAGTTTAACACTTTCCCATATATTTCTTTACTTAGCATAGGTCCTCATTGGGAATTGCCAGTCTTTTTCTTCTCTATTATTGGGGTATTAATGTTTTCTTTTGAATTTTCCTAAGATATTAAACCTGTTTTCCATATTTGTTAAAAATATTTCCCCTGTGTTTTTTAGTTTCTTGTATACAAAGCTTTAAATTTTTATGTAGTCAGAAATTGTCAGTTATAATTGTGATTTTTTTTCACTTTAAAGCTTATAAAACTTGGGACTTCCCTGGTGGTACAGTGGTTAAGAATCCACCTGCCAATGCAGGGGACACGGGTTAGAGCCTGGTCCGGGAAGATCCCACATGCCGCGGAGCCACTAAGCCTGTACACCACAACTACTGAGCCTGTGCTCTAGAGCCCGCGAGACACAACTACTGAGCCCTCATGCCACAACTACTGAAGCCTGCGTGCCTAGAGCCTGTGCTCTGCAACAAAAAGAAGCCACTGCAATGAGAAGGCTGCATACCACAACAAAGAGTAGTCCCCGCTCGCCGCAACTAGAGGAAGCCCACGCACAGCAACAAAGACCCAACTCAGCCAAAAATAAATAAATAAATAAATTTTTAAAAGCTTATAAAACTTATAGAGAAGGCCAGAGACCTCATAAAGTTCAATGTTTTCCTTATGAATTAATTTCTTATACATATTTTATTCATCTGGCACTGTGGTGTAAGGCGTGGGTCTAAAATGATTTTTCTCTAAATCAGTAACAGATATCCCAATGCAATTTCTAGTCAAGTTTCCTTTTCCATGGTGTCTTTTGAATTTTACAAGTGGCTCTTGGTAACACGTGTGGGTTGAAACAAAAGAGGATGAGTTTCAAATCTCATTAGGGGAAATAATATGAGATAAAAGAGAATTATCTAACACTTCACTGTGTGGGCTTCACCACTTTGCTCTCAAAGGGTTTACAATCTTGTTGTCATAGGTCAAACTTTTGTTTATTCCACTTATGTGTCTGACTGTAACAATCTAGTGGACATATTGTGTTTTAAAGTGGGTGTTGAAATTTCACTTACACTACAATTCAGATGTGCAGTGTAAATGTAGTTTATGTCTTAAAAACCTAATATATTATTCTTCACAAACCCCAACGGCACTTATTTCCAAGCCCTAGGGTCTTCTCGAGGCTAGAGCCTGGATGATGAAAATGGGGTTGGTCTTAGAGAGAAGATGTCCTTATATTCTCTTGTGCTGTGTTCCCTGCAGGCCTTAAGGTCAGCATTGGCAGCTGGTGAACTTGTGATCTGTTTCTGATTTTTTGTTTTTTTTTTTTTGCGTACACAGGCCTCTCTCTGTTGTGGCCTCTCCCATTGCGGAGCACAGGCTCCGGACGCGCAGGCTCAGCGGCCATGGATTACGGGCCCAGCCGCTCCGTGGCATGTGGGATCTTCCCGGACCAGGGCATGAACCCGTATCCCCTGCATCGGCAGGCGGACTCTCAACCACTGCGCCACCAGGGAAGCCCTCTGGTTTTGTTTTTTGGCTCAGTGTTCTAGGAGAATATTGATCCTCTCCCTGTGGCTGTTTCAATCTCATCTCTAGAAATCCCTCTGAGTCTCTGTCGCAACCGCCTCCTCACCCTCTGAGAACAGAGCTCACCCTTTATCCTCTGCTCTAGATCACTGTGCCCTGTAAGGTCCAGCCTCACGCAGGCTTCTGGGCTCCAACATACGATCCACACCACATGGGAACTGAGATTGACTCAGACATGCTAACCAGGTCCTCACTGCGGAGGACACTCTTGGTGCTCCACAGAGATGCCTTTTACAAACCAATTCACCCAAGCCTCCAGATGTTGTGTGATGGTTGCTAATAGCTTACAAATGTCCCCTTCTTTGGAGAATGTCCCCCAGCTGAGCAGCAGCCACTTTTGCTTAGGAAGCTATGCTCACCCCCACCTTTGGGGTACAGCCCACAGCCAGTGACTAAATGCCACAGGTATGGAATTCTGGCCTCCGTGCCTCAAGGGGAAACAGCTCTGTGGTGCAATTCATGTTACAGAACTCCCTATGGCTTCAGGCTGAAGCTAAGAACACATCCTTGCTTAGCACCTTCCCCTGCCCTATCCCACTTCCCTCATTCCCCTTCTCCTGAGAGCATTCCTCCAATAAAGAGCATGCACTGGAATCCCTGTCTCAAGCTCTGCTTCTAGTGAACATGACCTAAGACACTCACTATGTCTGACAATGCCTCTCTTTACTAGGCTGAGCCATCCCATGTTGGCAAAGGGTCTCTGCCCAGCAGACTCCTCTAAAACTTCCAAGCAGTAAATGAGGCAAAAGTTCCTTGGTCTCAGTTTTCCCCAAATTTGTCTGTCAGCACCACCCCCATCCTTTTCCCCAGGACTTGCCTACATGAGACTTCTTAATACGCCAAAATACCAGTTTTGTCAGTTTCGTGAGCTGCAAATACCTTCCCTCACCCTGTGATTTACCTTTTCACTCTTACAGTGTTCTTTAACAAACAGAAATTCTTAAATATCTAATTTATCAATATTTCCCCTTTCCTTATGAATAGGTATCTTTTGTATCTTGTTTATGCAATTCTTCCCTACCCCCCAACCTCATGAAGATATTTTATATTATCTTTTAGGAACTTTTTGATTTTTCATGTTTAGGTTTTCAATACACCTGGAATAGATGTGGGGATATGGTGTGAGACAGAGGTTTAATTTAATTACAGTTACCCATTGTCGCAGTACTATTTATTCTAAGGACTGACATTTCTCTTCTATAGTGCAACATATATCAAATATTGACCTTATATGTGGATATGTTTCTGGTTTATTCATTCTATTTCATGGTCTATTTTTCTACCCCTGAAAAAGTAATATATTGTCTTGATTACTATAGATTTATAACAGTCTTCTTATCCAATGGATCAAGTTTTCTCCCTTACTCCTTTGCTTCAAAAGGGTAATGCCTATCCTTGGCCTTTTATATTTCCATATGAATTTTAAAATCAGTTTGTCAAGTTCCACCAAAAAACAGTAACTGGATTACATTAAATTTAGAAATGAATTTGGGGAGAATAGGCATCTTTTTTTCTCATATTTTCTACTGTATATCTCCCTGTTCTTATACTCCTTTAATGTCTGAGAATAAGGTTTTATCATTTTTTTCTGTAGAATCTTGCACATCCTTTATTAGATTTATTTCTTGGTATTTTATATTAATTTCATTTTCTCTTTCTTGCTGGTATGGAGAAACATTGGATTTTGGGGTATTGAGCTTTCATATCCAGGGGCTGTGCTAAAATTCTGTTATTAATTCCAATAGTTTATCTGCCAAATCATTTGGATTTTCTATTAATATAATCATATATGCAAATAATGACAGTTTTCTGTTTCTTTCTTTACAATTCTCATGCCTTTTTTCTTGCTTTGTGCCCTGGCCAGAACACTCTGAACAATGTTGAATTGCAGTGGTTATCAGGGCATTCTTGTCTTGTTCCTGATCTCCAAGGGAAAGTTTTCAACATTTTATCATTTAGTATGTTTGCAGTAAGTCTTTTAGAGATTAAGGATGTTCCCTTCTTCTCTGACTTTGCTAAGAGTTTCTACCATTAAAGGATATTTAATATTATCAAATGAATTTGTACAGCTATTGAAATTACCATATGATTCCGCCCTCCTTGTTCTATTAATGTGATGAATTAAACTGTTGGATTTTCTAATTTTAACCCGACTTTGCATTCCTGAGTCAATCTCTATTTGGTCTCTATCATGTTCTATGAACACTCTTACACATGTCTCTTGGTTCATCGTGCACACATTTATTTTGTCTACATATATAAGAGTAGAATTGCTGGGTCATAAAGTGTGGAAGCTGGTTTTAAGGAAAGAGTATGACGTTAGGTGAGTCATACTCAAGTCATACTTGAGTCAAGGCTTCAGAAGAACCTCTAGGGGAAAACATTTAGCAGGCAATTAAAGATGTGGAACTGGAGTTTAGGTAGAAGCCTGAGATGTGGATTTGGGAGGCATCAACATAAAGTTTATATTAGAAGCCAATGGCATGGAATGCTCTTTGTGGGGGAGGATCACAGAAGAGAGAAAAGGACTCCAGATCAACATGTGGAAAACACCTGTAACTAGGAGGCATGAGGACAAAGAGTCAGTAGAGACAGGCATGACATCAGATGGGTGGGAGGAAAGCTGAGAGTGTATCAAGCTTTGAACACTATGGAGAAAAAGGATTTGGTGACTAGGAGGCCTTCACACTATTTTCTCCTTTGCCATAGTTGCTGCTATAGCTACTGCTATGCTTCTTTGTTCATTTGCTTTTAATCTTAATAAAGTTCTTTGGTTACTTTTGGAGTCATGCCAATTGGCAGGACTGTTATCACCCTGGCAGCTGCTAAGAACATTCTTTACCATCCCACAGAAATACTCAGGACAGAGTACTTAATGAGCACTTACTAATTATAGGCCCATCAGTCAAAATTATGACCTCAAAAATAGCAGGCTTTCGAACGTCAGCTGAAGGTGCATGTGTCACAGGACAAAGCTGTCACACAAATGGAGAGAAAGAAAAAAAGAGGTTCCCTTTAAAAACTATTAACTTTACAGAACTGGGTAGCTGAGGCTTCATAACTTGATATACTGAACTTTCCTTCATGCTACCTCTTTCAACTCCTGTCACTATTTAAGGCTCCTTTTCAAAGGCCACGAGAAAAATCATGAGGAAAGAGAAAGGGAAGAAGAGGGAGGGTCAGCCAAGTACTGTGGATAGAAATGCCAAAGAAAGTTTGGGACGATTTCACTAATTTGCCCCATACCCTCTGTGAGCAGGGAGTAAAGCAACATATACGCTATATGTCATTTGGTACACAGCAACAACCCTCAAATATGCAGTGAATGTTATTCCAGAAGACAAATATTTATCATGGTTTTACTCTATTCCAAGCTAAGGAAAGACAACCTTGCAAAAAACATCTCATCAGCAACATAGAAGGTCAAAAGGCAATGGAAAATGAGAGTAAGAAATGAATGATAAAGAAAGAAATAGAATCGATAACTTCCAAACCAGAAGAAAACAAAAATGAAAAAATAAACAGGAACAACAAGAAAGCAAAAATTAAACCCAAATATAGCAGTAATCTATGCTTTTAATCTTTAATAGATAAGTAAATCTATTTATATTTGGTGGGTGAAAAACAAAAACTAGATATGGGCTATTTATAGGAGGCACACCTAAAACACAATGACATACATAAGCTAAAATAAAATGAATGGGAAATATATATTAGACAAATAACAACAAAAATCTATCTAGCAAAATTAATATCTGGCAAAACAGAACTTAAAGCAGAAAGACAGTAAGAATAAAGCAGGACCTCACTAGATGATAAAAACAATCTACCAAGAAGCTATAACAATTTTGAACCTGTATGCATTGAATAATGTAGTTTCAAAATACATAAAGCAACATTTTTATAACCGATCCACCATCATAGAATATTTTCAGTTAACTTCTCTAGAAAAGTTATCAGTAAGGTGGGCAATATATATACATACATTAAAAACAGTGAAAATTTAATCCACACTAAAAACACAGCTTGATCTAATATTCATACACAGAATATTGCACTCAACAAACAGAGAATACACACTCATTTTGAGATCACATGTAACATTTACAAAAATTGACTACAAAGAGAATACTAACCTTGCATTCATGGTGGTGAGAGATATGCTAACAGTGTTGGTTCTCTTCAGTTCAGAGACTGGAACAGTCTGAGCCTTCATGTGGCCACGTCAGGAGCAGCTGGCCCACGGTCCCAAAGTGATAACATGTCACATTCCAAGAAGGCTTTCTGATGAATCAGAAAACGTGAAATAAACTAAATCACATGAAACTCCACATTTGGGGATTCAGAAGCAAAACCACTTAAAACAATAAAAAGAGAAAAAAACTGTGATAGTTTTATTTTCCAGTTTACTGTTTTTCCTTGGTTCATTTTGTTATCCAGTTGCAAACAATCAAATAATTTCAACTGCCATCTTCCATTTCTCTTGTACTTTCACAGCTAGTACTAATTCACTTCATCCTCACAATAAACCTGTGAGGTTGAAAAAGTATTATCATTCTCAGCTACTAAACTCAAGTAAATGAAACCAGCCTCTTGCCCATCACCAGAAAAAAACAATTCTTTAATGACAGAACTGCCAAACCTTGCTGAAAGATACTGCAATGTTATTCTGGATATCCAACAGTATCTTTGCAACGGCCACCCATATCCCTAACCCACTAGCATAAAGCCCATTTTTGCCACCAGGGCAGCAGGCTGAAAGTGCTACGAAATTAAGGTTCTCCCAACAGTGCTCAACCCAGAGCTGACAGGATTTGTGTATGAAATGCTTCAGCTTCCTCACCCTCAGGTGGGAGAACTCTGAGTCTCCTACACCACCTCCCAGAGATCCCCAGCAGGCTGAAGCTCTGGTAGCACCCTATATTAGCTCCTTTATGCCTGTCTCATTTCCTCACCCCACTCCAGTGTTTCCTTAACCTCTCAATTAAATGATTTGCATTTGAATCCTTGTCTTGGGATCTACTTCCACAGGAACTCAAACTAGGACAATCTTTCACACTAAAAAAAAATTGCACCATGTTTTCCACAATTTCTACCTATTGCTTAATGTCAGAGAAAAATCAGTCATTAACATTCGGTTTTGATCTTCTGAAATGTAGGGAATTCAAGGGAAAATATAACCAATGAACACGGTATTTAGTGAGCACCCCAGCGTGCATAGCTGGGTACTAATGGCCTTATTTACAATACAACACTATCTACAGTACAGAGTAAGGGCTGTACTAGGCTACTGCAGAGGGGGAAAGCACTAATGAAGAACAGACTATTTAAGGTTGGCATTTAGTAAGGACATGGGGCCAGGGAGGGGTTAGCAATTCTTCATATTTTGGTTGTCACAAATGATTCGCCTATGTATGCTCTAAAAAAGCTGCACAGGTCAACTCTCCAAAGGCACCTTGAGACTGCAGTCGGGTCTCCAGGTGGGAATTATAACACCAAACAGCACTGCCACTTTCAGAGAGGACTGGTCTTTCTCTGGAAACCTTCCATGAAAGCAGCGATCTTGTCTGGGCAAACCTGCCCACTCTCTGTATCCATGTTCTATTTATTTTTTTTTAACGTTTTCACTGGAGTATAATTGCTTTACAATGTTGTTAGTTTCTGCTTTATAACAAAGTGAATCAGTTATACATATACATATATTGCCATATCCCTTCCCTCTTGCATCTCCCTCCCTCCCACCCTCCCCATCCCACTCTTCTAGCTGGTCACAAAGCACCGATCTGATCTCCCTGTGTCATGTGACTGCTTCCCACTAGCTATCTATTTTACATTTGGTAGTGTATATATGTCCATATATACACTACCACTCTCTCACTTTGTCCCAGCTTACCCTTCCCCCTCCCCGTGTCCTCAACTCCATTTTCTAGTAAGTCTGCGTCTTTATTCCCGTCTTGCCCCTAGGTTCTTCATGACCACTTTTTTTTTTTTAGATTCCATATATATGTGTTAGCATATGGTTATTTGTTTTTCTGACTTACTTCACTCTGTATGACAGACTCTAGGTCCATCCACCTCACTACAAATAACTCAATTTCGTTCCTTTTTATGGCTGAGTAATATTCCATTGTATATATGTGCCACATCTTCTTTATCCATTCATCTGTTGATGGACACTTAGGTTGCTTCCATGTCCTGGCTATTGTAAATAGAGCTGCAGTGAACACTGTGGTACATGACTCTTTTTGAATTATGGTTTTCTCAGGATATATGCCCAGTAGTGGGATTGCTGGGTCATATGGTAGTTCTATTTTTAGCTTTTTAAGGAACCTCCATACTGTTCTCCATAGTGGCTGTATCAATGTACATTCCCACCAACAGTGCAAGAGGGTTCCCTTTTCTCCACACCCTCTCCAGCATTTACTGTTTCTAGATTTTTTGATGATGGCCATTCTGACTGGTGTGAGATGATATCGCATTGTAGTTCTGATTTGCATTTCTCTAATGCTCAGTGATGTTGAGCATTCTTTCAAGTGTTTGTTGGCAATCTGTATATCTTCTTTGCAGAAATGTCTATTTAGGTCTTCTGCCCATTTTTGGATTGGGCTGTTTGCTTTTTCATATTGAGCTGCATGAGCTGCTACTAAATTTTGGAGATTAATCCTTTGTCAGTTGCTTCATTTGCAAATATATTCTCCCATTCTGAGAGTTGTCTTTTCATCTTGTTTATGGTTCCATTTGCTGTGCAAAAGCTTTTAAGTTTCATTAGGTCCCATTTGTTTATTTTTGTTTTTATTTCCATTTCTCTAGGAGGTGGGTCAAAAAGGATCTTGCTGTGATTTATGTCATAGAGTGTTCTGCCTATGTTTTCCTCTAAGAGTTTGATAGTGTCTGGCCTTAGATTTAGGTCTTTAATCCATTTTGAGTTTATTTTCGTGGATGGTGTTAGGGAGTGTTCTAATTTCATTCTTTTACATGTAGCTGTCCAGTTTTCCCAACTCCACTTGTTGAAGAGGCTGTCTTTTCTTCATTGTATATTCTTGCCTCCTTTATCAAAAATAAGGTGACCATATGTGCGTGGGTTTATCTCTGGCCTTTCTATCCTGTTCCATTAATCTATATTTCTATTTTTGTGCCAGTACCATACTGTCTTACCGTAGCTTTGTAGTATAGTCTGAAGTCCGGGAGCCTGATTCCTCCAGCTCCATTTTTCGTTCTCAAGATTGCTTTTGCTATTCGGGGTACTTTGTGTTTCCACACAAATTGAGAAATTTTTTGTTCTAGTTCTCTGAAAAATGCCAGTTGTAGTTTGACAGGGATTGCATTGAATCTGTAGATTGCTTTGGGTAGTATAGTCATTTTCACAATGTTGATTCTTCCTATCCAAGAACATGGTATATCTCTCCATCTATTTGTATCATCTTTAATTTCTTTCATCAGTGTCTTATAATTTTCTGCATACAGGTCTTTTGTCTCCTTAGGTAAGTTTATTCCTAGATATTTTACTCTTTTTGTAGCAGTAGTAAATGGGAGTGTTTTCTTAATTGCACTTTCAGATTTCTCACCATTAGCGTATAGGAATGCAAGAGATTTCTGTGCATTCACTTTGTATCCTGAAACTTTAGCAAATTCATTGATTAGTTCTAGTAGTTTTCTGGTAGCATCTTTAGAATTCTCTATGTATAGTATCATGTCATCTGCAAACAGTGACAGCTTTACTTCTTCTTTTCCAATTTGGATTCCTTTTATTTCCTTTTCTTCTTTGATTGCTGTGGCTAAAACTTCCAAAACTATGTTGAATAATAGTGGTGAGAGTGGGCAACCTTGTCTTGTTCCTGATCTTAGTGTAAATGGTTTCAGTTTTTCACCATTGAGGACGATGTTTGCTGTGGGTTTGTCATATATGGCCTTTATTATGCTGAGGAAAGTTCCCTCTATGCCTACTTTCTGGAGGGTTTTTATCATAAATGGGTGTTGAATTTTGTCAAAAGTTTTCTCTGCATCTGTTGAGATGATCATATGGTTATTCTCCTTCAATTTGTTAATATGGTGTAACACATTGATTGATTTGCATATATTGAAAAATCCTTGCATTCCTGGGATAAACCCCACTTGATCATGGTGTATGATCCTTTTAATGTGCTGTTGGATTCTGTTTGCTAGTATTTTGTTGAGGATTTTTGCATCTATGTTCATCAGTGATATTGGTCTGTAGTTTTCTTTGTTTCTGTGACATCTTTGTTTGGTTTTGGTATCAGGGTGATGGTGGCCTGTAGAATGAGTTTGGGAGTGTTCCTCCCTCTGTTATATTTTGGAAGAGCTTGAGAAGGATAGGTGTTAGCTCTTCTCTAAATGTTTGATAGAATTCGCCTGTGAAGCCATCTGGTCCTGGGCCTTTGTTTGTTGGAAGATTTTTAATCACAGTTTCAATTTCAGTGCTTGCGACTGGTCTGTTTATATTTTCTATTTCTTCCTGGCTCAGTCATGGAACGTTGTGTATTTCTAAGAATTTGTCCACTTCTTCCAGGTTGTCCATTTTATTGGCATAGAGTTGCTTGTAGTAATCTCTCACGATCCTTTGTATTTCTGCAGTGTCAGTTGTTACTTCCCCCTTTTAATACCTAATTCTACTGACTTGAGTCTTCTCCCTTTTTTTCTTGATGAGTCTGGCTAATGGTTTATCAATTTTGTTTATCTTCTCAAAGAACCAGCTTTTAGTTTTATTGATCTTTGCTATCGTTTCCTTCATTTCTTTTTCATTTATTTCTGATCTGATCTTTACGATTTCTTTCCTTCTGCTAACTTGGGGGTTTTTCATTCTTCTTTCTCCAATTGCTTTAGGTGTAAGGTTAGGTTGTTTATTTGAGATGTTTCTTCTTTCTTGAGGTAGTATTGCATTGCTATCAACTATCCTCTTCAAACTGCTTTTGCTGCATCCCATAGGTTTTGGGTCGTCATGTTTTCATTGTCATTTGTTTCTAGGCATTTTTTGATTTCCTCTTTGATTTCTTCAGTGATCTCTTGGTTATTAAGTAGTGTACTGTTTAGCTTCCATGTGCTTGTATTTTTTAGAGATATTTTCCTGTAATTGATATATAGTCTCATAGCACTGTGGTCAGAAAAGATACCTGATACGATTTCAATTTTCTTAAATTTACCAAGGTTTGGCTTGTGACCCAAGATATGATCTACCCTGGAGAACGTTCCATGAGCACTTGAGAAGAAAGTGTATTCTGTTGTTTTTGGATGGAATGCCCTATAAATATCAATTAAATCCATCTTTTTTAATGTATCATTTAAAGCTTGTGTTTCCTTATTTATTTTCATTTTGGATGATCGGTCCATCGGTGAAAGTGGGGTGTTAAAGTCCCCTACTATGATTGTCTTACTGTTGATTTCCCCTTTTATGGCTGTTAGTATTTGCCTTATGTATTGAGGTGCTCCTATGTTGGGTGCATAAATATTTACAATTGTTATACCTTCTTCTTGGATCGATCCCTTGATCATTATGTAGTGTCCTTCTTTGTCTCTTGCAATAGTCTTTGTTTTAAAGTCTATTTTGTCTGATATGAGAATTGCTACTCCAGCTTTCTTTTCATTTCCATTTGCATGGAATATCTTTTTCCATCCCCTCACTTTCAGTCTGTATGTGTCCCTGGTCTGAAATGGGTCTCCTGTACACAGCATATGTACGGGTCTTGTTTTTGTATCCATTCAGCCAGTCTATGTCCTTTGGTTGGAGCATTTAATCCATTTACATTTAAGGTAATTATCGATATGTATGTTCCTATTACCATTTTCTTAATTGTTTTGGGATTGTTATTGTAGGTCTTTTCCTTCTCTTATGTTTCCTGCCTAGAGAAGTTCCTTTAGCATTTGTTGTAAAGCTGGTTTGGTGGTGCTGAATTCTTTTAGCTTTTGCCTGTCTGTAAAGGTTTTAATTTCTCCATTGATTCTGAATGAGATCCTTGCTGGATAGAGTAATCTTGGTTGTAGGTTTTTCCCTTTCATCACTTGAAATATGTCCTGCCACTCCCTTCTGGCTTGCAGAGTTTCTGCTAAAAGATCAGCTGCTAACCTTATGGGGATTCCCTTGTATGTTATTTGTTGTTTTTCCCTTGCTGCTTTTAATATTTTTTCTTTGTATTTAATTTTTGATAGTTTGATTAATATGTGTCTTGGCGTGTTTCTCTTTGGATTTATCCTGTATGGGACTCTCTGTGCTTCCTGGATGTGATTAACTATTTCCTTTCCCATATTAGGGAAGCTGTCAACTATAATCTCTTCAAATATTTTCTCAGTCCCTTCCTTTTTCTCTTCTTCTTCTGGGACCCCTATAATTTGAATGTTGGTGCATTTAATATTGTCCCAGAAGTCTCTGAGACTGTCCTCAATTCTTTTCATTCTTTATTCTTTATTCTGCTCTGCAGTAGTTATTTCCACTATTTTACCTTCCGGGTCACTTATCCGTTCTTCTGCCTCAGTTATTCTGCTATTGATCCCTTCTAGAGAATTTTAAATTTCATTTATTGTGTTGTTCATCACTGTTTGTTTGCTCTTTAGTTTTTCTAGTTCCTTGTTAAACGTTTCTTGTATTTTCTCCATTCTATTTCCAAGATTTTGGATCATCTTTACTATCATTATTCTGAATTCTTTTTCAGGTAGACTGCCTATTTCCTCTTCATTTGTTAGGTCTGGTGGGTTTTTACCTTGCTCCTTCATCTGCTGTGTGTTTCTTTGTCTTCTCATTTTGCTTAAGTTACTGTGTTTGGGGTCTCCTTTTAACAGGCTGCAGATTCGTAGTTCCCTTTGTTTTTGGTGTCTGCCCCCAGTGGCTAAGGTTGGTTCAGTGGGTTGTGTAGACTTCCTGGTGGAGGGGACTAGTGCCTGTGTTTTGGTGGATGAGGCTGGATCTTGTCTTTCTGGTGGGCAGGCCCACATCTGGTGGTGTGTTTTGCGGTGTCTGTGACCTTACTATGATTTTAGGCAGCCTCTCTGCTAGTGGGTGAGGTTGTGCTCCTGTCTTGCTAGTGTTTAGGCATAACGTGTCCAGCACTGTAGCTTGCTGGTTGTTGAGTAGAGCTGGGTCTTGGCATTGAGACAGAGATCTCTGGGAGATTTTCGCCATTTGATATTATGTGGAGCTGGGAGGTCTCTGGTGGACCAAAGTTCTGAACTTGGTTTTCCCACCTCAGAGGCACAGCCCTGATGCCTGGCTGGAGCACCAAGAGTCTGTCATCCAGACGGCTCAGAATAAAAGGGAGAAAAGAAAGAGAGAAAGAGAGAAAGAGAGAAAGAGAGAAGGAGAGAAAGAGAGAGAGAGAGAGAGAGAGGGAGGGAGGGAGGGAGGAAGGAAGGAGATAAAATAAAATAAAAGGTATTAAGATAAAAACAAAAAATAATTATTAAAAAAATTTTAAGTAATTAAAAAAAAAGAAGGAAAGAGGAGAAAACCAAGACAAAAACAAATCCACCAATTATAACAAGCGCTGAAAACTATACTAAAAAGAACGGACAGACAGAATCCTAGGACAAATGGTAAAAGCAAAGTTATACAGACAAAATCACCCACAGAAGCATACGCATACACACTCACAAAAAGCGAAAAAGGGGAAAATATATATATATATCGTTGCTCCCAAAGTCCCCCTCCTCAATTTGGGATGATTCGTTGTCTATTCATGTATTCCACAGATGCAGGTACATCAAGTTGACTATGGAGATTTAATCCGCTGCTTCTGAGGCTGCTGGGAGAGATTTCCCTTTCTCTCCTTTGTTTGCACAGCTCCCGGGGCTCAGCTTTGGATGTGGCCCCGCCTCTGTGTGTAGGTCGCCTGAGGGCATCTGTTCTTCGCTCAGACAGTACGGGGTTAAAGTAGCAGCTGATTCGGGGGCTCTGGCTCACTCAGGCCGGGGGGAGGGAGGGGTACAGAGTGCGAGGCGCACCTGAGGTGGTAGAGGCCGGCGTGACGTTGCACCAGCCTGAGGCACGCTGTCCATTCTTCCAGGGAAGTTGTCCCTGGATCACGGGGCCCTGGCAGTGGCAGGTTGCACAGGCTCCCAGGAGGGGAGGTGTGGAGAGTGACCTGTGCTCACACACAGGCTTCTTGGTGGCTGCAGTAGCAGCCTTAGCGTCTCATGCCCGTCTCTGGGATCCGTGCTGATAGCTGCGGCTCGTGCCCATCTCTGGAGCTCCTTTAAGGGCCGCTCTTAATCCCCTCTCCTCGCACACCAGGAAACAAAGAGGCAAGAAAAAGTCTCTTATCTCTTCGGCAGTTCCAGACCTTTTCCTGGACTCCCTCCCAGCTAGCCATGGTGCATTAGCCCCCTTTAGGCTATGTTCACGCAGCCAACCCCAGTCCTTTCCCTGGGACCTGACCTCTGATGCCCGAGCCTCAGCTCCCAGCCCCCACCTGCCCCGGCGGGTGAGCAGACAAGCCTCTCGGGCTGGTGAGTGCAGGTCGGCACCGATCCTCTGTGGAGGAATCTCTCCGCTCTGCCCTCCGCACCCCTGTTGCTGCGCTCTCCTCCGTGACTCCGAAGCTTCCCCTCCACCACCCGCAGTCTCCGCCCGCGAAGGGGTTTCCTAGTGTGTGGAAACCTTTCCTCCTTCACAGCTCCTTCCCACTGGTGCAGGTCCCATCTGTATTCTTTTGTCTGTTTTTTCTGTTTTCTTTTGCCCTACCCAGGTACGTGGGGAGTTTCTTGCCTTTTGGGAGGTCTTAGGTCTTCTGCCAGCGTTCAGTAGGTGTTCTGTAGGAGTTGTTCCACGTGTAGATGTATTTCTGATGTACTTGTGGGGAGGACGGTGATCTCCACGTCCTACTCTTCCACCATCTTGGAGCTCCTCGTGTATCCATGTTTTAAAAGCCGAAATCCAGGACTTCTCTGGTGGCACAGTGGTTAAGAATCTGCCTGCCAATGCAGGAGACACAGGTTCAAGCCCTGGTCCAGGACAATCCCACATGCTGCAGAGCAACTAAGCCGGTGCACCACAACTACTGAGCCTGCACTCTAGAGCCCGCGAGCCACAACTACTGAGCCCGTGTGCCACAACTACTGAAGCCCACACACCTACAGCCCGTGCTCCGCAACAAGAGCAGCCACTGCAATTAGAAGCCCGTGCACCACAACGAAGATCAGCCCCCGCTCGCTGCAACTAGAGAAAGCCCACACGCAGCAATGAAGACCCAACGCAGCCAAAAAAAATTTTTTTAATTAAAAAAAAAAGAATGTGACTCCAATAAACAAATTGACACGCCAGAAAGAAAAGCGGTGTGGTGGATGCTGTGGTGAGCCACCCAGCCCTGGCCTTCAGGACAGACACGCTCATCCCCCAGCTGCTGTGTTTGAGGCTGACAGCTCTCTGCTGAGGCCCCATCTGGGAACTGCCCTCAGCCAAAGAGAGCCACCTCACCCAAAGTCACACCCCCAACAGCGGGTAGCTCACATTCAATGACCAGTGGGTGAGGAGGCATAAAGCCTTGACCCCCTTGCCTCAGGGAAGACAACAGGCAAGGGCCATCCCAGCTGCAGAGCTCCCATGATTTGAGCTGAAGCCTTAGTAGTGACTGACTCCTCCCCCTGCTGAATCCTGCTGCCTTCATTCCCCCACAAGAGCACTCCAGCATTAACTTCTGCAGGTAAACATCTGTCTCAGCATCTCAGACAGTTGAAGATGCAACAAATACCCATGTAGCCTACACCTGGATCCAACAAGTACTCTCCTTTTGCTATATTTTAACTCTTTCTCTCCACATATACATATTATAACATATATATGTGTCATATATACACACACACATACTTCCCCAAATTTTTACTTCGAAAATTGTCAAGCCTACAGAAGGACTAACAGCACCAACATTCACATACTCCCACTGAGATTCAATAATTATTAGCATTTTAGCACACTTTCTTTTCCCTATCTTTTCTTTTTCCTATACCATTTGAAAGTAGGTTTGAAGACATCAACTCGTCTCCTAAATACTTCTGTAGGCATCGCTCAAAAATAAATGCAATCTACACCACCACAATGCTATCATCACACCTAAGAAAATTAACAATAACTGCATTAATGACAGGTTTAAATTTTTTCAATTTTGTTTTCAATGATACTCTAATCAAACATTTGTGAAACCCTTGGGGTTTCTTAGAATGAAGTTTGAAAACCACTTTTCTAGAGTAATAACCTAGAAAGCACAGGCCCATCTGAGAAAAAACGGATCAGTCTTTAATATAAGAGTAACTAACAAAGCTTGACTCCCACTGCCCCCCACCAACAGACCCAAATAGTATTCTATAGCCTTGTGTATCACATCCATCACACATTAGAATACCTACCTGCATACGCAGATACATGCTAAGGTCTATGAATTGGTTAATATCCTTTAGTAATTGACAAGCTGGGAAGTGTGCCTATGTGAACACTTCTGTTCTCAAGCCCACAGTTTGTAAATTTGGTAACAGCTTTTCTTATTAGTATTTTTAGGCAGATCAAAAGGGTGTTAAAACAATAATTACTCTAGGAGCCCAGTAAGTAAGTATAAGTACAGGATACTGCATTGTCAGGCACCACAAAAACACATCAATGTGTTATATCTTCCTTAAATAGACATCATTCATCACTTAAGTAAACCAATTAATTTGAAAACAAAAGCGCTAATAGAGAAAAGTGATATCCACTAAAATGTACATTTTATTTCAGGAACATCACTTTTAAGAAAGTGACTTACTTGGAAATTCACTTAAATGGTGCCATTAAAAACTTGAAGTACCAACATCCTTGAGAAATGATTATGTTAGCAATGCAAATGTACAAGTGCCTCCTCAAGCTGGGCTTGAACGGTCCTGTCCAAGTCAGATATCTGTTAGGCAGGGCCTTTATCTGGCCATTTAGGGATAAGGATGATATACTGGACCATGAGCATGCATATATATGTTCCTCTCTCTCGCTCTCTCTCTGGCGCACGCGCGCGTGCTTTCTCACACACGCGTACGGGCGCGTGCACACACATCACTCTTCCTGTGTTTGAGATGGGAAAAGAAAAGAAACCTACCGTTGCCTACATCTCGAACGCTGGCATTTCCTTTAAACAGACATCTAAAATAGCTTTTGTTTAAAACAACATGGATTTCAAGGATTAAAAAGCAAGTATTTCAAGGGTCATGTGACAGGTGGAATGTAAGAACAAGGAAGTTCATTCCACTAAACACAACCCACTGTGGTCCAGCCCCTGCTTCCCAAGCCTGATCTGGATGCCAAAGACCATCCCTGATGGTATCACTTGTGACTCAGATTGAAGGGAGGCTAGTGCTCTCCTTGTAGCCAGAGGGAAAGTCATTCCCCCTCCCATGGACTGTCCCTCAAATCTCTAAATTACAAGTCAAGGGAAAAACCAGTCACCCTGCACTTGTCAATGCAGTGAACTAAGCAGAGCAGAGCTAAAGTTACTACAGCCAGTAGATTCCACATCTTTTTGAATTGTGACCTGAATAAGAAACCACATTTTACATGGCAACCCAGTTCCTAAATACAGTATAGATTCCCAACTAAGACAAACATTTTCCAAAATAATACCGCCCTCTGATATTTTCTATTTCATTTTTTTAAAATGCTAGTCCCAACTCATTAAACTGACGTCACCACCACTGATGGGAAATGACCTGCAGTGTGAAAGACACAATGCTAGAGGGCCAAACCCCAAACTGTATTTTTGTACTAGAGTGGATTCACAGAAGATCTTTGGCGCTGGCTTTACTTAGAGCTGACTAAAATCCCTCTATTTGCCAATGGAACCTTTTCTGAAAATATGTCCAGCTGAGATCTCAGGGCCAGCCTGGTCCCAACTGCATAACGGTCCCTTTCAGCACTTTTCTTTTAGATCACGTATTCCATTCTCTGTGAATATTACTTGAATTAAAATTAGCCTTTTTAAATTATGCGTACATTTACATTGTAAATGATCCAAACAATAAAGCCTCTCCACACCTACTCTTATCCACTGCCCAGAAAAGCCACAGTAAACATCCAGACAAGTATCTTTAGTCTTTTGTGATGCATTCACGTATTACCCATAACCACACATAAATGGTTTTTAATAATGCAAATAGAATTACATTACATTTACTGTTCTGTGACTTGCTGTCTGAACTTAAGAGATATGTCTTTGTGAGTCAGGACAAATTTTAAATCAGTTTATGTAGACTGCATTCTTTTTTTCAATAGTACTTTGTTGAGGAATGATTTATATACAATAAATGCACATAAGTACAGCTTGAGGACTGTATATCCTCGTGTGACCACCATCCAGATCAATATGTAGAATTTCCACCTCCTCTGAAGGATTCGCTCATACCCCTTTAAGTCAATACCACTGCCCACAGAAGTAACCACTACTCAGACTTCCAACACCAAGCATTAGTTTTCCTATGAAACTTCACATTCACGGACTCATATAGTAACTATTCTTCTGTGTCTGGATTCTTTCATGCCACATACCTTTGAGATTCATCCATGTTTTTGCACATATCGGTAGTTTTGCGTTTTTTTTGTTTTTGTTGCTGAGTGGTATTCCCACTACAATTGGGGTTGTTTTCAGTTTGGGGCTCTTGTGAATGAAGCTACTATGAACATTCTTGTAGAAACTTTTCTGTGGACATGTGCACTCGTTTCTCTTGAGAATATACTTATAATTGTTGGGTCATAGGTAGTGTATGTTTAACTTTATTAGAGACTACCAAGCATTTTTCCACAGAGACTAAACCATTTTATACTCCTACCAACAGTGTATGGAGTTCCAATTGTTCCAATCCTCTCCGGCACTTTGCACTGTCAGTCCTTTGCATTGTTAGCCATTCTGGTGGATGCATGCTGGTATCGCCTCACAATTTTAATTTGCATTTCCCTGATGACCAGTGATATTGAGCACTTTTTCACGTGCTTATTGGCCATTCCTGTATTTTCTTTTATGAAGTGCCCATTCAAGAATTTTGCCCATTTTAAAATTGGGTTGCTCATCGTTTTGTTATCAATTTATAGAATTTTTAACATATAATGGATACCAGTCCTCTATCAGACACATGTATTGTGAATACTTTCAGTCTAGGGCTTGCTTTTCACATTAGTATCTGCCACATTCTTTTTAATGGATGCACATTTTTCCCACTGTAGTAGCAGTTTCTTAATTTATGTTACCATTATCTATTAATGGATATTTACACTCATAGGGAAAATTTTGTGCTTCAGTGGAAAACTGTACATTGTTTAGAGAACACTGCTCTTGGTTATCTGATTCTGATTTTCCATTCTATAAATTGTATATAACTGATAGCAATGCAAAATAATTCTTATCTATAGACGTGCAAATAAATTGTCTGGTGAAGATTCAATTGACTTTCCTCCCCAGTTATGGGAAAAGCCAATTTTTTCTTCATTTGCACTTTAATTTCAATATTTCTAATCTGTAAATGTGTCTGTTCTTTGGATTGTCCTTTAAAATGGTTGTGACATCTAATGAGTTCCCTCATTAGTAATGAGTTAATAAAATCTCTAACGTGTTCCTTTTATATCTGTACATGAGGCATATTTTACCTTTTAAAAAATTATTCTTTAACACATTGTTTCTAATTTTTTATCTTGTTACAGAGGATGCTGCAACCCTTACTGCACATTTATCTCTGCATAGAAGTCTCAAGACTAAGAAGTCCTCATGCTCTCTCACACTCCAAATCAAACCAACTTTGAGGAATGGATTTAACAAGTTCAGCTACATGAAGGCACAGAAGACGAATAGACAGAACTTGTACCGTAACAAGGGGAAAGGTCTAATTAGGCTCAAACCAAAGAAATCAAACTAATGGTAGAATTTCAAGCATAGTAAGACAAGGTGAACGAGGAATGCCTTTGTTTATTGGGCACCTACTAATCCCAGACTACTATGTTAGGCACTGATGACACAACCTTTGCCATCAAGAAGTTCAGGAATTAGTGGTTTACAGGACTGTTAAAAGAGGTAGGAAAGACAAGGTCAAAGACAGTGCCACCAAAGATCAAGGAAACAGACACTGGAGGCCTCAGCTTGAAGCACCAAGGTGGAAAATTCTCACAAGATTACTGGGAAGCTGATGAAGAATCTCTGAAAATCCCCAACCCTACACTGACGCGTCTGCAGCGGTGAAGTTTGTGATTCTCATGAGTTCTTCAGGAAGCTTCTGTAAATCTCAGTCTGCCCATATGTCCCAGCTGTGGAGAAAAACGGCTTCTTTTCTTCTACCTTCAAACTTCAGGCCAGTTCCTCTCATCAACAAACTCTAAACCAGAACTATACTGAGACAGGGGTTCTGGGAAATGTGGTTCTCAGCTTCTCTTCTGCAAAGCAGAGATTCTAGAAGGGGGAGGTGGTGATGCTGAGTTGAGACCTGGCACACAGCTGGGGCTCACTACGTGGTGACCATCACCCCTGCCGTCCATGAAGTGGCAGGGACACTGAGCAAGTGTTCAACTTCCCAGCATTTGAAAGTACAGCTGACCCTTGAACAACCCAAGTCTGAGCTGTGCGGGTCCACTTATGCGTGGATTTTTCCCAATAGTAAATACTACAGTACTACACAATCCACGGTTGGTTGAATCCGCAGATACGATACCTCAGATTTGGAGGAACTGCATGTACAGAGGAACCAGGTATACGGAGAGAGCCAACTATAAATTATACATGGGTTTTTAACTTTGCAGAGGGTCAGAGCCCCTAACCCCCAGTTGTTCAAGGGTCAACTGTACCATTTTTCTTGTAGGATTTCTGTCCATTGATTGTCCAGTCTCCCCTTTCCCCTACTTCATTGTGCAGGGGCCAAACAAGGACTCTGCAGTCACAATCCTAGAAGGCAACTGCTGAATAATTCAGTAGTATTGAAAAATACATGAAAGGATTTACAGGTTTGTACTAACAATCCTAGCATAAAAGTGAGACTTGAGGTCTAGCCCTGGCTTTGGCACTAGCAGCTCTATGATTTGGGGAAAACCACTGAACCTTCTTATAGCTGTTTCACTGAAAAATTCAAAAGGCTGTGATACTGAGAAGAGCACATCATGTCTGGGGTGTTCTTCCCAAGAATGCAAAACCTCAGTCCAATCATGAGAACACATCAGACAAACTCAAATTGAGGGACATTCTACAAAATGACTGACCAGTACTCCTCAAAAGTGTCATGGTCAGGAAGAACAGAAAGACTGAGAACTGCCACAGATGGGAGGAGACTAAGGAGACATGAGAATTAAATAAAATTTTAAAAAAGTCAATCTTGGATTGACTCCTGGAAGCAAAAAAGAATTTTAACGGAAAACCTGGTGAAATACAAATAAAGTCTGGAGTTAATAGCATTGTACCAATGTTAATTTGTGAGTTTTGATAACTGTATCACATTTACGTAAGCTGTTAACATTAGGGGAAGCTGGGTGAAGGATGTATGGAAACTCTCTGTACTATTTTTGCAACTCTTCTGTAAATCCAAAATTATCCCAAAATAAAATGTTAAAAATTAAAACCGTGCTATTTAAATGGTATCAAAATTGAATTCATCATTTTGTACTGGGCCCTAAGAATTATGTAGCTGGTCCTGCATGGAAGTGTTACCAAAGCTGTTGCCCCAGAAACAAGTAAACTTGCAGAAAAGCATATCCTCTAGCTGTGTTCACAGGACAAGAACAAGAGAGTCCATCCGCAAGAAAACTGGTGAAACTTATTCAGCTTCAAAAGTGGGACAAAGGTTGCCCTGCAGCTCATTAGCATCTCACTGTAATCTTAAGATCTCTGCCTGTCCTCACCATGATGGTTTGACCTGCTTCAGACCCAAATGCCAAAGGACCATACAAGGGCAGAAAAGAGGTGGCATCCCAGTTCCAGGAAGAACCCCACCTATTCCCAGAAAAATCAATGTATATGACTCCCTCTCATTAACCTTGCCCTTAAAATCTTGTCTTAACCATCACCCAGGTGAGAAGTTGATTGGCGACCTAAGTTCCCGCTTCTCCATCCTCAGGCCACTCAATTATGTTTGCCCTCAAGCATAACTGCCCTCAGCTTCGATCTCAGCTTGGGTTTAGTTTTTGGCTGTCAGAACCTGAACAGAAAAAGAACCTTCTCCCTGAGGCAGGGGGGCCTTGGCCGGGCTAGGGCCCAAGTGGGGGTCCAGACGGCCTAATTCGGTAACAGAAATATATGGAAAACTGGGTAAAACCCGTTTCCCGTGATGCAAAATAATGAAGCGGCAACAAAACAATTCCCATGAGCTCCAGGGGAACCTGGAAGGAGCAGAGGTAAGAGCTGCTCCATCTGACGGGTCTTGTGGACAGAAATGAGGATGGTTCTGAGCCAACGACTAAGGAGCAGATGGGACAAATAACTATCTCAGCTGATGGCTAAGAAAAATGACCAGAAACTGATTCTGAAACCCTCCCCCCAGCCCTGGCACTGTGTAAGACCCCCTACAACAAAGGAGCAATTCTGATGAAAACCCCTGCCAGCTGGTATTCTCCCAAACCTATCTCCGTTCACGTCCTCGGTTCTCTCCTTGTAGTTCTGGGAAACTCACAAGCCTTGTGTGACTAAGGCTAAGTTTCCACTCCAGCACGTGGAGGCTGAAATCGGAGACTAAGGGTGACGTCACCAAGTTGGCGTCACACGTCACTCCGACTTCGCTCACCCTCTCAGGAACAACCAACGACCATTGGTTAACCGGACACCACTGAGAGCAGCCTAGAACGCGGGTGTGAAGGGTGAGGCGGAAGCACCCTCTGCACAGCAGAGACCAAGACAGACGGCATAGAAAGGTCAGAGAAGCGGCTACACACACCACACTGCCCCTCCCCCAGGCCAGCGCAGCCCCACACGGTCATCTCCCCTGAGCCTCCGGGTCCTCCAGTGCGAAAAGGGCGGGCTTGGGGGGAGAAGCCAGCTCGCCCAGCACTGTGGGTCACTGTGTGGGAGCCCCTACTCCAGTCTCGCCCCACAGGGCTTGCCCGGTGGGAACCTGCCTGTGACCGAGAAGGGGCCGAGGGACTGGCAACAACCAGCACTTGGACCTGGGCTGAGTTCGTACCTGTAGCGCCCGAGCAGTAGTCCCAAGCAGCCGCCCTGCTCAGCTGCCGCACTCTGACCGGGGAACTCGGTGGGACCCTTAAACGAGGATTTCTGCTGGCCCTAGAGCCTGACTTGCCCACCCAGGCAAGGAGCTGAGGAGAGCGTCTCCCGACCCCGTCTCACCAGAAGAGCGGACACCTGGAAGCCGCGCAGCCAACAGCGCGGGAGCTGAGAGGTGGGTGGGCGGGGCTGACAGCCTCCCGAGAAAAGCCGGAATCGCGTGGACGGTTCACGTGCTACCGCCCAAGTGGGGGGAATTAATTCAGAGCCGAGGCTGAGAGTAGTTGCCGGCCCACCCTGCTTGGAAAGCCTGGCGTTACCCAACCCGGTCCTGCTAAGGCAAGTGAGCTAAAACAGAGCCCTGCCCACTGTGACTCCCGAGGGTGGGGCGGGGCGGGGCGATTGGCCCAAAGGGGCTGGAAAGATTACCTGAAAGCTGTGTAACCAAAACAGAAATTAAGTTGTTATAGAAAAATAACGTTTCTTGCCCACCTGTGTTGGTGTCCTGAGATTTAAACCTGTCATCCGTCAATCTTTCAGATTAATTTTGCTAATTATTTGAGATTACCAATTATTCCATCTCAAAGTGGATGAGCAGATTTTTTTTATCATGGTGAAAAAATTCATTGCACATTTAACGTATTAAAATAAGTTAGGGTGAAGGAAGGAGTGACAAGTGCTTTTTAGTCCTACACAAGAGTGAATGTGGTTAGACTGCTACTGTTGCAGAATGCTGCAAAGATAATACTTTACTCGATGTGGATATGGGCTATAAAGAAAGGCGAAAACCAGAGCTGAACATCGAAGCCTTGATGACCAAAATTAAAATACTGGCATATATTTAAATAAATATTAAAGTATAAAATAATATGCTTTAGTAACACTTATGTTTTACCCACGAAGGACAAAACACTTCCGAAGTTTTCAACATCCTTTCAATTATATCCACAATTATCATTACCGGGTTAAACTACTTCTGTTTTGCTTATCAAGCAAGAAACCAAACATTCTCACTGTGCCACATTTATGAAACTGGCTGGAAAATGTTATCATTAAATTAAAAACACTATAGATGACATTAGTAAAAGTTCTATAAAATTACTACATTAAAAAAAACAAGCGTCTGTATTAAGAATATTTTAAATGTTTATTCATTGTATTTATTTGGAAAACAAAATATATTAACGATACATTTATCAAAAACAAGTCTTATGAGCAGACATTTAAAGTCTTTAACGTTGGACTGATACAATAACAAAACTGACCTGTGAAATGTTGTAGATAGAAAAGGTCTAATTTAGTTTAAATAAGATCTGAAACACCTTTATGAAACTTATTTTGCTCAGTGTGATTTTAAAGAAGTTATGTGTATATTACTATGACTCAAACTGTGGGGACGGTTTTAAACACTTAAAAAAAAAATAAAGTGCATTCTAAACTGTGCTATGCAGTATAGTAGCCACTATTCACATGTGACTTTAAATTTTAATTAGCTAAAATGAGCTATAATTTAAAATCTAATTCCTCCATCTAATTAGCCACATCTCAAGTGCTCAAAAGCCACACGTGGCTAGCTATTACCATATTGGACAATGTAAAATTATAGAATATTACCAACATAATGGAAAGTTCTATTGGACAGGGCTGGTCAAATAACATATAAGCAACCACCATAATAAAGTTAATCATATAAATCTTGAAAAACTTCTGTAAATATGAAGTTTTTGTTTTTGTAATTTTGCTTCTAATCCAGGGAATCTTTCAGATACCATAAAATACAAATCAAATTTGAAATCTGCATATACAATTTGAAATTTAATCTTGCCTAGGATATAAATTTACTTTTCTATATTAACTCTATTACTACTAGTTTGTAAAATATTTTGTGAAACTGAATGGTGAAGCCAAAGACTAATTTAGATGAATTAATCTGAAGTTAAAAGTCTGGAAGACTTTTTGGCTTCAGTTATCTACTTCTTAAGACCACTGTAGGCATAGCCTAAACATATAAAGATATGCATAGAAATAGTATAGTTTTATTAAACTAAAGGCAACTAATAGCAAATTATTTATTTGAAGAACAGAGTCTTAAAATTATATCTTTATAAAACTATATTATACTTCACTAAAATACTCAAAGTTGAATTTAATTTTCAAAAGATATATCATGAAAATATGTATTCTACCAACTGATCACATAAAACCATCTTAAACTATCTCACAAGTCACAAAAATAACAAGACTTCACACAAACTATCCTGTTTGACCTACTTATTACTTTCTATTGAATTTCTTCTTTGCCTTATTAAAAAACAGAATTTAATTAATGTCTATTATCTAAGACAAAGCCATGGGTCACAAGCAAATGGACATAACTAAAGATTGAACTCTTACAAGGAGAAAATTTGCTCTTTGAACAAGGAACACTATAAAACAGATGTAACTGAGGACTGTTCAACAGGTTGAAAGATGGCATTGTAACTGACAAAATGTTTCTTAAACACAAATGATCAAAAAATGAAATTATATAATATTTCCTATGGCTGAAACATTCAAGAACTTTAAAATAAAGTGCTTAAGTTAAAAATAAAATCCTAGTAAACAACAAGGATTTACTGTACAGCACAGGGAATATCTTGTGATAACCTATAATGGAAAAGAATCTGAAAAGGAATACATATGTATGTATAACTGAATCATTTTGCCGTACACTAGAATCTAACACAACACTGTAAATCAACTACACTTCAATAAAAAAAAAAAATTCCTAGGAAGGGAGTAAGCAGGAAGCCTTCATGGAGGAAGTGCCATTCAGTGTGAGGATTCAGATGTGACAGTAGGCAGGGGAGGCAGGAGTGGCCAGGCTGGGGAGCCAGTGGATTGCACCCTGAGTATTAAAAAAAAAAATTATATTTATGAGCAAAATGGAATGACTTTTTAATTCTACAGTAATCCCACCAATATCCTTTAAGATCATTTTTTTCTAATTGAATTCCTGATAAAATTTTTTTTCATTTAAACTTTGTAAAATTTAAACTTGTATGCATTTCAACTAGAATTAATCATAAAACACAGTAAACATATTAAAACCTTTATGCAGACATTTCAGAAACCAAAAAAAAAGTTAGCGTCTAAATCTTGTCAGATTCTTTATATTCATAGTGATATATTCTTTTAATTTTTTTTCTTTATACAGCAGGTTATTAGTCATCAATTTTATACATATCAGTGTATACATGTCAATCCCAATTGCCCAATTCATCGCACCCCCACCCCCACCCCACCCACTGCTGCTTTCCTGGCTTGGTGTCCTTATGTTTGTTCTCTACATCTGTGTCTCAATTTCTCACCTGCAAACAGGTTCATCTGTACCATTTTTCTAGGTTCCATATATATGCGTTAATATATGATATTTGTTTTTCTCTTTCTGACTTACTTCACTCTGTATGACAGTCTCTAGATCCAACCACGTCTCAACAAATGACCCAATCTTGTTCCTTTTTATGGCTGAGTAATATTCCATTGTATATATGCACCACATCTTCTTTATCCGTTTGTCTATCGATGGGCATTTAGCTTGCTTCCATGACCTGGCTATTGTAAATAGTGCTGCAATGAACACTGGGGGGCATGTGTCTTTTTTTTTTTAACATCTTTATTGGAGTATAATTGCTTTACAGTGGTGTGTTGGTTTCTGCTTTATAACAAAGTGAATCAGTTATACATATACATATGTTCCCATATCTCTTCCCTCTAGCATCTCCCTCCCTCCCACCCTCCCTATCCCACCCCTCCAGGCGGTCACAAAGCACCGAGCTCATCTCCCTATGCTATGCGGCTGCTTCCCACTAGCTATCTACCTTACGTTTGGTAGCGTATATATGTCCATGCCTCTCTCTCGCTTTGTCACAGCTCACCCTTCCCCCTTCCCATATACTCAAGCCCGTTCTCTAGTAGGTCTGTGTCTTTATTCCTGTCTTACCCCAAGGTTCTTCATGACATTTTTTTCCTTAAATTCCATACATATGTGTTAGCATACGGTATTTGTCTTTCTCTTCCTGACTTACTTCACTCTGTATGACAGACTCTAGGTCTATCCACCTCATTACAAATAGCTCAATTTCGTTTCTTTTTATGGCTGAGTAATATTCCATTGTATATATGTGCCACATCTTCTTTATCCATTCATCCGATGATGGACACTTAGGTTGTTTCCATCTCCGGGCTATTATAAATAGAGCTGCAATGAACATTTTGGTACATGACTCTTTGTGAA
Source organism: Stenella coeruleoalba (assembly GCF_951394435.1). NCBI lineage: Eukaryota > Metazoa > Chordata > Mammalia > Artiodactyla > Delphinidae > Stenella > Stenella coeruleoalba. Next base: position 14,289,518 of record NC_137152.1, read on the forward strand.
TTATGGTTTTCTCAGGGTATATGCCCAGTAGTGGGATTGCTGGGTCACATGGTAGTTCTATTTGTAGTTTTTTAAGGAACTTCCATACTGTTCTCCATAGTGGCTGTACCAATTCACATTCCCACCAGCAGTGCAAGAGGGTTCCCTTTTCTCCACACCCTCTCCAGCATTTATTGTTTCTAGATTTTTTGATGATGGATATATTCTTAAATTTAAATTACTTCAATGGAACCAGAAAGTCTGCTAATATGATTTTCTATGTTGACTCTTAGCAAACTTCGGTGATAAAATATTATCAGGAGTTAATTAAAAGAATTCTGTTCTTATCAGAAGTAGATCAAAAGAACATAGGTCTCATCTCTGGAAAGCTTATGTTAAACAGTATTATGTCAATCCTATGAATCCCCTACTGATGGATGTATAAGAAAGCCAGGTGGCATGGACATATATACAGTACCAAATGTAAAACTGAGAGCTAGTGGGAAGCAGCCGCATAGCACAGGGAGATCAGCTGGGTGCTTTGTGACCACCTAGAGGGGTGGGATAGGGAGGGTGGCAGGGAGGGAGACGCAAGAGGGAAGAGATATGGGGATATATGTATACATATAGCTGATTCACTTTTTTATAAAGCAGAAACTAAATTGCAAAGCAAGTATACTACAATAAAGATGTTAATAAAAAAAGAAAAAAGAAAGCCAGCACGCATGTTTTGGTTATATGTAAACCATACCACCCTTCTGAATCAGTGTAGCTTAACCTAAGCTCTGCACTGCAGATTCACTTGACATATTGAGTGTCTATTACCTGCAAGTTCCTATGCTTGGAATTATGATTTGCCTATCCAACTGCGGCTGTCTACATCACTACCTGTATCTGTATCACTGACACTCAGATTTCATCTGTCATTAACAGCTAAATGTACTATTCTTATTCTACATTAAAACAGCAATAAAAATGATCTTTAGGAGTTTACAACCATTCCTTTTTTCAGAGGTTCTTACTGCAATATTGCCCATCACTTTATTCATGAGATGAAACGTTACACGTCTTCATAATGCAATTGTGCCTCCCTTGTGGGCAAACAAAGAACATAGGTTATTTCTTTAGGTGTGAATGCTGAACTACAATGCCACTACATCAGGCTAATTTTTGAATTAATAACTTGAGAAACTTAAAGGATGGTACAATAGTGAAAAAAAAAAGTTGGATGACTGACATTCAAGTACTTCAGTCAGCTAAGCCAGTATCTCTTGGCTCTGACTCTGTCGAAGGAGTCGTTTCTGGAAGCGGCTGTGATTTGGATGTGGACTTCTTGTGGTCATATCTAAGACTACAAATACAACTATTGATAGCTGTCACACAGAATTTCCAGTCATATCCAGTTTCTGATAGATCACAAGTCGGGTAGATGTCTTGGAGAAATTCTGGTGGTAAAGTCCAAAAATATAACAGTTAATTAGAAATCACTTCTCAGAGAAATGAATTTATTCAACCTTAGTACTATTGCTATGTCTGTGAAAGGGTCATTAAGACTTTAATTAATTAAAACACATGGACTATAGCTATTATTAAATTAGCTGAACAAATCTTTTCATCAGAAAGGATAGTAATATGAAATAGCACCATTCTTAAAGCACACAAAAAATACCAAAATACCCCATGATCTGGTTATGTAGCAAGGTCTGCTCTCTTTAGTACCCAACATAAACTTTTCTTATTCTTAAATTTATTAAACACGCATCTAGTATGTTATTCATCATATCAAATAGAGACATGCTAATAAGGTTCTAGTACCCTAGAGGCTGCAGTGTCTTTCATACTTTTAGAGGCAAAAAGCTATAACTGCTAAATTTTTTGGCACTGCTTGGTTTATCTCAGACAAAAGGAATGAGAGTCTTTAGATCTTGCAGTTAAATGAAAACTTCTATAACAGAGCAACATAGCTCAAGGAGCACTCAAGAGAAAGTGGGAGGACAAAGGGAAAGGTGGGGAAGAGGGTGCTAACTAGAAGAGCAGAGCTACTCTTGGATACTTTCTTAGGTAATTTCCTAAGTACCTTTGAGCTCTTAGAAAAGGATCTGGCAATCACTACAGGCCAGCATTAGTTGGCTACATTAATGTCATTTGTTTTTTGATAGGATTAATTGGCTAGGAAATCAGGACAATGCCATAAACTGAGCATATATCTAAATTTTAGCAAGTCATGTGACAAAGTTAAAAAGCTTTCATACTCAAAGGTCTAATAGATCAGTGGTAGCCTGGAAGGAGGCTTTTAGTCATATGTCACTGGATTCAGTATCAAGCTCTATCCTGCCGTGCATTTTTATTAACAAAAAAGAAGTTATGGAAAACAGGCTTGCCCCATCTCCCAATGACAGCAAAGCTGGGACAGGTAACTAACAGACTGGAAGACAAGTACGTGCAAAGCTTTCAATAGACTGCAACAAGGAACCTAAATTGGTTGGTGTTTCCTAAAATGTATTCTCTGAAACACTAGTCATAAAAGAAGTTTCTTAGGGGGGGAAAGATTCTGGTTGTTCAAATAAGAAATGCTTAACTCCAGAGTTAGTCTCCACTGAAAAATCCCACAGTAAAGAGATACGCTGGGGACTTCCCTGGTGGTGCAGTGGTTAAGAATCTGCCTGCCAACGCAGGGGACATGGGTTTGAGCCCTGGTCTGGGAAGATCCCACATGGCGTGGAGCAACTAAGCACATGCGCCACAACTACTGAGCCTGCGCTCTAGAGCCCGCGAGCCAAAGCTACTGAGCCCACACGCCACAACTACTGAAGCTCGCACGCCTAGAGCCAGAGCTCCGCAACAAGGGAAGCCACTGTAATGAGAAGCCCCCACAATGAGAAGCCTGTGCACCACAACGGAGAGCAGCCCCCGCTCACCACAACTAGAGAAAGCCCACGTGCGGCAGCGAAGGCCCAACGCAGCCAAAAATCAATTAATTAATTATTTTAAAAATGAGAGACGTGCTGAATCAAAGGTGACAGATGCAGATTTGGTGAGGCACATAAATAAGGGAGGTGGCAACACATAAGGCAACAGAGGGTCAAGACCATGGAGATCTAGGCAGGCTGGACAGCTAAAGGCATTCAAAACATGTTTTAAAACAGAGTCAAATGAAGCAGATCTATGGACTGAGGCCCTTGGGGTGCCAGATCAAGATCTTTCCTAGCCATTTGACTAAAAAGCACTTTATTCAGGAAGAACCTATTAATATTCAGCTGTCTTCAAGAAACATAGTTTGGGGAATGCTGCTCTACACTAACAGGATAAAATGCAGGAGGAATAAATATAAAATCCTACATTCACATTAAAAAAATACTAACAGTATAAACAGGAACAGCCTAAATACTAACAATAGAAGTACTGGATAGTAAAGCACTATAGACTTTAAAGAATCTTTCATTTAAAAAAAGTTAATAAAATAAAATAAAAAGTATTGGATAAATGTCAGTATATAGAAAAACAGATCTAGGGGTTTAGATAACCATACATTTTTAAATGGCAAGTGCCATTTAGGCTGCACTGACAGCCTTGTAGGTAATAGTACTATTGCATTCTGGGTTAGCTTGAGCACATATGAAGTTAGTCACTGAACGAGATCATGAAAGATTAGGACAATATTTATATGAGGAATTACTGAACAAAATGGAGATATTTAACTGTAAAAGTTTAAGACTTTGTGGGGAAAAGCTAGGAATAACACTTATTCTCCAATCCTCAAACACTTAGTCTCCAATCCTCAAACACTTAGTCTCTAATCCTCACACTTCCATGTAGAGGGATCTCTAAATGGGAACGTTTAGAAGAACTGGGCATGTATGATTCAAAAATAAAGCTGATATTTTAATCTCCACCTGCCAGATTCTAGTGGCTGTCACTCACTTGGTTCTGAACTTGAAAGTGGGAGGAGAGGGTATATCTATTCTCTCCTAATGCATACAGCAGGAAGTGATAGCTGTCTTTAAATACTTGAAGGCCTATCATGTGAAAAGTGATTAGATCCACCCAATTTAGCTCTAGAAGGAATAAGTAGGACAAATGTGCATTACTCGCAGGGAGGTAAATTTTGAGTCACTTGGAAGAAGAACTTTCTCATGAATTAGAACCCTTTTAAAATGTAGTGGACTGCCATCAACAGAAGTGTTCAAACCAAGGGGAGGCAACTATATGCCAAAGCTGAGATGGGAACTCCTGCTCTGGGTGAGAAGCTGTATTAGAGGACCTAATGTACTCCCTATTGCTAAGACTTTACAGTTCTGTTATGCTCAGAAATGGACGGGACGGGGCAGGAGTAAGGGTTGTTTGCTGATTGCAAATCTGCAGCCTTCTAACTTTCTCCATATGGACCATTCTTTAAAGAGACCTTAAGTGATAACTGAACTCTCAGAGAGCATCACGTAACAGTTTCTTAGGTGAAATCAATACCTTTGGCTACTGGACATATTTCTCTTTGCCTATTAATTTCCAGAAGAGTTCCCCCAAAATAATAAAATATTAGGATAAGAAGTGATATGAGAATAGAAGCATAATCTGGTTTACCAACTGCTGATACCGATCAGCAATCAGCAGTTAAAATACATGAGTTAGATCTCAAAAGCATAACGTTGGGTGATAAAAAAATTTAAAAAGGATATGTACTATATATTCCCATTTATGTACATTAAAACAACTACAAAACAATATTACATATCAACAGAGGTAGCAAAAGTATAAAATATGCATGGGAATGATATATCCACCTCCAAGACTGTGATTACTTTTGGGGAGAAAGACAGGGGAAACAGATGATGGGATGGAGTTTTAATGTTATCAGTAATGATTTATTATTTTAAAAAACCTAGAGCACAAAAAGCAAAATATATCTATACTGGGTAGACAGATGTTAATTTATTACTATATTATTTTCTATATATTTCTGTATGTTTTAAATAGTTGATACTGAACCAATACTTCTAAAGATGTTATGTTAGAGCCCATAAAGCCTAGTTCTCTTACTAGTGCAGGAATCTCCTCACATCTCTGGTCATTCAGCAGTTACTCTGAGCCTTTTCATTCTCCAAATTCATCGTGTCCTCATATTAAAGTAAAATATGCTTTCTTGTCAGCTTCTCCTCCCTGGGCCTGGCTCTGCCCCCCAGGACAATGATGATTCTACTGTATTCTCTCTGCTGAAATGACTTACATGGCTGCCCTTCTACAAAGGAGTAGAACTTTGAGTCTTATGGGAAATTTGTTAAAATATGCCCTAAGTGGATAGTATGTCAAACTCATGCTGAATATTTTTCACTACAAAAGACATCTTCTTGATTTGTAATATAATTCATTAAGGGATAAAACAAAACAAAATACACAGAATAATATTTTTAGTCCACTTTTAAGGAACTAATCTATTCCAGACATTAAAGAACTCTAAAAGTCACCTTCTACCTCTCATTTAAAAAATTTTTTTTAAATTAGAAAGACATTATTTCTTCTATAAACACCTTCACTTCTAAACTGGTTACAAACTCTGTGTTCTTTTCTTACTATAAGGTAAGAGGAATTGAGTTGTGGTTTTTTGCATGGTGGGTTAGTTCAGTGATGTTCAAGTTGCAAATTATGACCAATTACTAGGTCATGAAATTAGTGATAGCAGCACTTAAAAAAAAGTAATAGAAAACATTGGAATGTAATTCTCATAGGAAGAGTAAGAACTGTTTGTGAAATTTTTGCTTCAGTTTTTTAAAAATCACACACATACTCAGTCACAATGTAAAATATATTTCTTACTATGGGTTGCAGGTAAAAAAAAAATGGAAACCATTTGGATTAGATGATAGCAAATGCTTATGAAAGGTGCTATGAGCCAGATTTCTTTAGTTTAGTGTGAAACACAAGTGTTCTTCAAATCTGATGGATGTGAAACGTGTGATATGAAGGGAGGAACCTGCCAACTGAGATTGGGCCGGGGCTCAGAACTATATCTTTACTGGGTACCAGTGACACAAGTAAGGAATATTCTGCTTCCTGCTTGGTCTAAATTTAAAATTTCACAGAATTGCTTCTGGAAGCTTTATTATTTCATCTATTTACGTCGTAAATAAAGACTACACTATGCTCGTGTGCACAAGGAAAAACTAGCAAATTAAACCTGCTGTGCTATTGTTGACACTTCTGCAAATTGACAAAGCCCAGCAGCTTCGACCTTGAAACGAAGGTGTTTGAGTTTCCATACATCTGGCAATTCATACCAAAAGCCACAGTCAATAATGCCTTTCCTGTTCTAATAAAGCTGCTCAAGACAGAGCAATTAGCTCTGAGAACCCAAATGCGAAAAGAAACACATTCATGAACCTGCTGCTTGTTATACCCAAATGACGGAATTAGTAAAAGATCTCCCTCTCTTCAAAATACACATAAACTGAACGAAGTTTTCTTTCTGTCCTTCTCTAACACACTTTGCTTCCATTTATTCTCACATACTCAACATGTAACATACCTCGGAGAGCGTTAATCTTATTGGCGTTAAGGGCACACGTGCCACGCCCCAGACTGCCATAGACATTACTTTTTATCAGGACTTCCTCTGTGAACAGGTTGCAAATAAGGTATCTGGCTGACAGCTCTGGGAGAGACTTTTCTTTTGCTATATTCAGAACTGATTTTGGCATCTGTATATTTCTACACGGATTTCCAAGATATTCTAGAAGCAAAAGAGAAAGAAGATGTCAATTTTCATGGCAAATGTTAGGTTCAAGTTTTTAAAAGGCTGTAACAGAAAAGTTGACTTTTCTGAAATTTTAGGCTCAAGAATTTGAGAGGTTAAAAAAATTAAAGCTTTAAGTTTTTAGTGTATCACGAGACAGCATGAGAAATGAGACAGGAATCACTTCTGATGTAATTACACATGCTCTGATTGTTCAAGAGGACAATTCAGTATTCTGCTACCTTTTAGGATACAATCAGTTTTAACATTACATTTGGTAACAAATTCTAAGTAGCTTTCTTAAAATTAATTTTTATTGTATCAAAAACTCTAAGTAGTTTTAATGAATTGTTTTCCTACTTATAGAAAAGGCTTTTTCAAAATTAAAAACCATGATTCTTACTAAAATATTTATAGTTTTTAAAATGTAGGTTTTTTATTTGGTATTAAACTCATCATTTAAAAATCAACAAACTCATCTTAAAATATCATATTTTAGATAACTTACTTGAACTGAAAAATAAATTTTAAGCCTGTTTTTATTTCTCAACTCTACAGCCTAATCATCACCATCTCTCTTCAGTCCATAGTGATTCAAATTAACCATACTTAAAAAATATTATATTGTACATATAACAAAGACTTATGTAAGAAAATATATTAGACAAATATGATATGATTCTTACAAGTTAATAAACATATTTTTCATCTTGGAACATCCATCATTTAATGGGCAAGAGTATAAATTGTTGAATCACCCAGATCCAACATTTAGCAAGAGAGATTAAATTATTTTAAAAATTCACTCAGTGGGTCCAAAGACTTAACATCTATAAGATTCATCTAGCAGTATTTATCAAGAGTCAGAAAAAAAGGTAAATACTGTTTAACCTGGTAAGTCGAATTTCTCCAAAGAAGATATACAGACTGCCAACAAACACATGAAAGAATGCTCAACATCATTAATCATTAGAGAAATGCAAATCAAAACTACAATGAGATATCATCTCACACCAGTCAGAATGGCCATCAACAAAAAATCTAGAAACAATAAATGCTGGAGAGGGTGTGGAGAAAAGGGAACAGTCTTGCACTGCTGGTGGGAATGTAAATTGATACAGCCACTATGGAGAACAGTATGGAGGTTCCTTAAAAAGCTACAAATAGAACTACCATATGACCCAGCAATCCCACTACTGGGCATATACCCTGAGAAAACCATAATTCACAAAGAGTCATGTACCAAAATGTTCATTGCAGCTCTATTTATAATAGCCCGGAGATGGAAACAACCTAAGTGTCCATCATTGGATGAATGGATAAAGAAGATGTGGCACATATATACAATGGAATATTACTCAGCCATAAAAAGAAACGAAATTGAGCTATTTGTAATGAGGTGGATAGACCTAGAGTCTGTCATACAGAGTGAAGTAAGTCAGGAAGAGAAAGACAAATACCGTATGCTAACACATATGTATGGAATTTAAGGAAAAAAATGTCATGAAGAACCTAGGGGTAAGACGGGAATAAAGACACAGACCTACTAGAGAATGGACTTGAGGATATGGGGAGGGGGAAGGGTGAGCTGTGACAAAGTGAGAGAGTGGCATGGACATACATACACTACCAAACGTAAAATAGATACCTAGTGGGAAGCAGCCGCATAGCACAGGGAGATCAGCTCGGTGCTTTGTGACCGCCTGGAGGGGTGGGATAGGGAGGGTGGGAGGGAGGGAGATGCAAGAGGGAGGAGATATGGGAACATATGTGTATGTATAACTGATTCACTTTGTTGTAAAGCAGAAACTAACACACCATTGTAAAGCAATTATACCCCAATAAAGATGTTAAAAAAAAAAAGAATCCAAAATACGTACAATTCTTTTTTTCACGGCATGATTTGCATGATTGATAATCCTCTCCAAAAAAATCCTCAAACAAATGAAAAACAAAAACAACAAAAAAACCAACATAACAACAATAACAAAAAGAGGGAGGTAGTTAAATAAATTACGTTTTACTTACTCAGTGGAATGTTATATGCCTGTTAAATGCAATGATTGTGAAGATTGGAGATTCTTAAGGAAAAACATGTTAAAAAGAAGAGTAATTATATGGAGACCATAATTCTTTAAAAGGTTCATAAGAAAAAAAACTGGAAGAAAATTAAAATGTCCACAATAGGTTTTTTTACCCCACTGAGGTGTTGGGGTTTTTTAAAATATTTATTTATTTATGTTGTGCCGGGTCTTAGTTGCAGCACGTGAAATCTTCATTGCAGCATGCAAACTCTCCCCAACCAGGGATTGAACCCGAGCCCCCTGCATTGGGAGCACAGAGTCGTACCCACTGGACCACCAGGGAAGTCCCCACAATAGTTTTTTAAGGTATCTTGATTGTGGAAACTCTTCTTCCCTCCTAAATATTTTCCAGTTTTTCAATAAAATGGCATAATAGACTACACACAAATTGTGGGGGCTGCCTGGCTCACAATTTGCTAAGTTGCCCTGTCCCCTGATTCTAGCTGAGTCAGGGTCAGAGACCTGTGACCCAAGCTCCCCAAACTGGATTCCTTCTCCTGGGAATCAGAACAGTGACAAGAGAAAACTATAACCTAAAAATCATGGAAGCTACAGACACAGAGCCTCAGAGACTTCAATGGACCCCAGATGCCACGGTCTCAGGGCTGCTCTGGCTCCTGCCTGTGGCTGTTTGTTCTTTGCTTCTTTTAATCTAGGATCATCCAGTGATTTTTGTTGTGGTGGTTTAATTTGAACAGAGTCTGTTTCTTTTTTTTTTTTTTTTGCAGTACGCGGGCCTCTCACTGTTGTGGCCTCTCCTGTTGCGGAGCACAGGCTCCGGACGTGCAGACTCAGCGGCCATGGCTCACGGGCCCAGCCGCTCCGCGGCATGTGGGATCTTCCCGGACCGGGGCACGAACCCGTGTCCCCTGCATCGGCAGGCGGACTCTCAACCACTGCGCCACCAGGAAAGCCCGAACAGAGTCTGTTTCTATGGCATATAACCTGATTATAATGGAAAAAATATACTATAAAGATACATTATTTAAATAATTTTACTTGATCAGGTTCACAGATAATATTCTACTTAGGGTTGATATGGGGGCAAGGGAGAGACAGAAAATAGTTTTGCTACCTCAGGTGCCACTAAATTCTAGCATCCTAGGGAAAGGCATTGGGAAGTGTGAGTGGCAGATGGCACAGTCACCTACGGAACCCACTGTCACTTGACACTAATGAAGCAGGATATGCCTGCAGCAGATAGCTAGCAGTGAGGGCACAATATTCTGAGGAATGGGATTCATTAGTTCATGCACAAACTCTTTATGAAGTATCTGCAATGTGCCTGGCACACAGAGAACAAGACCCCTGAATTGCTTCTGGCCCATCCAGCTGTAGCTCCTTCTCTTCTACCTGCGGAGAAAGGTTACTAACCTGAGAGTCAAAGGAGTCGGCTTTGGAAAAATAATAGATTTAGTTTATAGTTAAAAAACCATCAGTCTCAGAACTAGGTATCTATATTTCATTAATTCATTAATATAAAAGATTAAGTTGTTTAGATTTCTTTTGAAAAATTTCAAATGTACATAGAAGTAGAGAGAATAGTATAAGCCCCACAAATCCATCATCCAGATTCAACATTTATCATTAAGAGAACTTATTTTAAAACTCACCCAGTGTTTCATAAGATACTGTTGAATTATCAGTGGAAGGTTCTTTAATTCCTTCAGGACTGCTGTTCTGCTGAGAATTCCCATTTTCTCTTGTTTCTGAGCCAGCTGCTTGCTGAGATAACAGGGAACTACTTTCACTGTCATCACCATCCCTTTTATCATTCGAATCTGTATCCGGGTTGGTAGGCTCTATATTGTTAACAGTTTTCTGCTGAAACACAAAATTGTATCTATAAACAAAGTCCCATAGTGGGAAAATAGGGACATGCTCCATCATCTACCACGGCCCCCCAGGTTGGTGGGGAAGCAACTATTTCTAATACGGTGGGCTGAAGCCCACGAATACTGTTTGGTGTGATAAAAGATGTGTAGGTGGATTCTTCCTCCAGCTGCCATGACTCACTGCTTCTTGGGGGACTTTGTAGCTGTCTAACGAACTGAATAATTGTTGGGACAAAATAAGTGCTTAATAACCATGTCATAAATAAATGAATGCATGAGTTTCTCAAAGATGACAACTTTTGGAGTGTTTTTTTTTTTAGTGGTTTTGTTTTCTCTTTCCCCAGTGGTCCTCAAATCTGGCTGCACATTTGAACATTTGAATTACCCTAGGGATCTTGTGTTTTTTTAAAGCTGTGCTGGGGCCCCACTCACGGCAAATTCAACCAGAATCTGGTAGAGGGAGTGGGAGAGCTCAAGCATTAAAAACTTTTTAAAAAAAGTGTCTCACACATTTCTAATATATACCTAGAGTTGACAACCACTGCCCTAGGTTCGGGCTTCTCAAACTTCAATGTGCACAAAAATCACCTGCGGGGTCTGGCTAAAATGCAAATTCTGCCTCAGTGAGTCTGGTGTGGAACTCAAGTCTCTGCATTTCTCACGAGCTTTCCAGTGCTGCTGCCGCTGGTCCGCGGACCAACTTTGAGTAGTGAGGACATATCCCTCTCCTAATCAAGGACACAGCAGGCACTTGGCAGATGCCACTTCTCTTCTGATGCCTAAGCAATATGCAAATTACCATTTCCCAGCAGTATCATGATTTTACATTCAAATGTTTAAGGTGCAATTTTTGTAGGATATAAAAGGGAATGTGAAAAATAAGCAAATTTGGTTTCATACAGATGGTGCTTGAGCTATCACTGAAATCAAGCCGTTCACCAGGAAAACATCAGCTCAGCTACAAATATTCTTGGCAAATAGTTTCCAGAAACTTACTCTAGAGACACAGGAGTGACTAGATATGGTGAGAATAAAATGGGGGCTTTAGAGAGGTGGGTGGAAATTAGGAATTGTCATTATGTTAAATGCTTCATCAGGAGAAGGCAATAGACGTGACTCTCTTCCCTACTGACCCATTTGTGTTTAAAAAAAACCAAAACTCTAATGCACTCTGAAGATAGGATGGGTGAGAGAGAAGTCAGATTCCCACATACCATGTAACTATACAGATTATAAAATATCTGTGAAAACTTAACCTCATGACATGCATTATTTTCACCAGTTTCTGCCATCACTGAAAGTGAACGAATAATGAAGTACCTTCCTTTTCTCCTGTGCCATCCTTAACTACTATTACAACAGCTAAGTAGCACCACAGTCTGCTCTTTTATGTGTTACTCAGTGAGATCCTGAAGAAGATTTGCCAAATATCTTTGTAGTTGAAATTTTTTCTAGTATAGCCCTTGGCTTCAAATATACTAATTATGACACTATATTTGATTTATTTTATCTTTAGGATATTTTTGGGGGGCACAAAATGTCAAAGAGTGAAATAAATAGGCAGTATGCTTTTGAGAGAACACACCCTACCCCTAAATTAAATAAACAAGCTTTTGAGCACATGGACTGAAGATCCTGTACATCATGCCATCAGTTCTGGAGTTGTATACCGTATGCACTTATACAGCAGTGACCATATTTAAATGAAAAATAACTTACGGGTGTTCTTTTGGAACATAAATGGCAGATCAGAGAATTGATATCGGAAATACAGGCTTGCCAGTCTTTTCCACATTCACGTAAATCATGGTTGGGAAAAATTGCTGCCAGATGTTCTGCAAATAGCGGAAAGTATTCATAAAAATTAGGGAAAAAATTAACAAAGATACTGACAAAAATTTTTTTATTTAAAATACTGAAATTTTCTATTTTTAATTGTCATCCTTTTCTCTGTTTCTAAGACTTTAGAAATTCTACTCAAAGAGGATGCTTAGCTGAATATCTCATTTCTTCTAATGTGCAGTTCCCTAAAACACTGACCTAGGAAGCCCATAATGAGGTTTTGGTGATTTAGAAAAAAATGTATAATAAAAAGTCAACTATTTCAGGTGCTAATGCCCTTTAATAACCCTATGGATAAATTAGATCTAAAAATAGAAGGAAACCTGTGAGGAGAAAATAGTGTTATTGCAAACATTATTACACCATGGTCCAGTTATTTGTGCACAAAACATGTCTATCTTCCCCACAAGCTATTTCCTCTGCCTAGAATACTCTTCCTATTTTCTTTACGTAGCTAAGGAATCCTTCCAAATCTAGCTCAAATGTCTTGTCCTTAGTAAGCCTTCCCTAATGCCCTCAAAGTAGGTGCTCTGCTCTCTGAGCTTCCACATTACCACACTGGATTGGAATTTATCTGTTTTCCTCAATGTGTCCCTTTCTAGACTGTGAATTCCTTGCGGGCAGAACTACTTATTCATTGTTGTATCCTTAGTGCCTATGACTTTTAGGACCTCCATACACATTTCTGGAAGACAAGAAGGCAGAGGCTAGAATGGATTAATTATGAGATGCTATTTCTGTGTTGCCAGTTACTAGCAGTGAAATGTGCTTTATTTTCCCACTTTTTTTGGCTTTTTCTTTATTTTTTAGTACCAAGTCTCAGCACTGAAGAACTGACCTAGTACTAACCATAAGCAACTATAACCAATAAAGTTTATCTTATTTCATCAGTCTATGGACAAGTTTTGTTCTATAGAAGTTGTTACCCATTACATACTACTAAATTGTAAAGTCTGGTTTAGGTGAAAAAATGAACGGTTCTAAGATTCAAACAGACTTCATCATTATTTCTTTTTTTTAAAATTTATTTATTTATTTATTTATTTATTTTTGGCTGTGTGAGGTCTTCGTTGCTGTGCATGGGCTTTCTCCAGTTGCGGTGACCGGGGGCTGTTCTTCATTGCAGTGTGCAGGCTTCTCACTGTGGTGGCTTCCCTCATTGTGGAGCACGGGCTCTAGGTGCACGGGCTTCAGTAGTTGCGGCATGTGGGATCTTCCCGGACCGGGGATCAAACCCATGTCCCCTGCATTGGCAGGCGGATTCTCAACCACTACGCCACCAGGGAAAACCCCATCATTATTTCTTCAACTACCAATGACACTCATCAGATAACCAAATGAAAAGATTTCATAATGATTTTATATACTTTTTTTTTTTTCTTTTGGCCACTCCATGCGGCATATGGGATCTTAGGTCCCCAACTGGGAATCCCTTGCAGTGGAAGTGCAGAGTCTTAACCACTGGACCACCAGGGAAGTCCCTACATACCTCTTATTGCAGCCATTTTGTTTGGATCCAGGGGTTGGCGGCCTTGGGAATTGACAGCTACAGAGCTGGAAATCATGATTTCCTTGGAGAACAAAATACGAACCAAGTAGCGGGCTGCGTGCTTAGGTGTGGCCTCCTTCTGTGCAGTCATCAAATGAATATCAAGCATCCTGACATTTCTTCTTGGATCACCAAGATATCCTTTAAAAATACAGGGAAAAATTAAAATCCTTGTTTTTTCATGCAAGGCTACCATGAAAGTGCCCAAGAAAATTAAACTAATTGATTTCTAATTCACAAATTTCTACTTGGGTGAATTTTTTTCTATACTTATCTCTTCTTTTCCTTAAATGAGTCTCTTTGATGCCATCTGCACAACTGTTAGCATTTTTTCACCTTTGCTAGTCTTGAATTTGCTGTACTTGAACTAATCGGTTCATTGTCTTGAATAAATTTAATTCTGAGGGCAGAAGTGCATATGTAACCATGTTGCTCTGAGATCTCATTGCTCCCTTTTACATTCTAAAAGTACACTCAGGGGGGGACTTCCCTGGTGTCGCAGTGCAGGGGGCCTGGGTTCGATCCCTGGTCAGGGAATTATATCCCACATGCATGCCACAACTAAGAGTTCACATGCCACAACTAAGTAGCCCGCGTGCCGCAACTAAGGAGCCCGCGAGCAGCAACTAAGGAGCCTGCCTACCTCAACTAAGACCGGGCACAACCAAATAAATAAATAAATATTTTATATATATATATATATATATATATATATATATATATGTACATTCAGAGCTCTATTACTGAGTGAGTATATGTTCCCTGAACACAATTTAGAAAATATGGGTGTATATAATTTTTAAAAATTTTCAATATTTAGCATTTATAGAGTATCTACTATATGTCAAGCACTGTGCTAAATATTTTAAATCTATAAGCTCAGTTTCATTATCCTAACAACTTATTCTCACTTATCAGATGAGGAAACTGAGGCCCAGAGAAGGTAAGTTATTTGAACAAGATCACACTGGTAGTTATACAGCCAGTTTTAAAAGCTAAGTCTATCTGTTTATATGCCAAATGCCTTGAACCATTAATCTTCTTCTAATGTTTTCTATTCTATCTTCTATATCTTTTTTTAAAACACAAAATTGAAACCAAACCTTGTATATAGTTTGAATCCTGCTTTTTCAGTTATCATTATATTTTGCACATTTCTCCATTTTCTTTTTCCAAATCTGCATCCCTATAATCATGATTTTCCTGACAGGTGACATTTATGTTGCACTTACGTTCTGGGCATTGTGTTAAGAGCTTTAAATGAATTATCCCATTTGATCCTCACAATTCCATAAAGTAGGTACTATATATTTGCCACATCACAGATGAAGAAACTAATATTTAGGTGAGACAAGTGACTGAACGTCACATGGTTAGTAAAACACAGAACCAGCATTTAAACACAGGCAGTCTGACTCAGTAGCCAATGCTTTTAACCATCATGCTTACTGCCTCACATGCTGTGGTATACCAGGAGTCATTTAACTAATTCCCTATGGTTGCTTATCTGGCTGTTTCCAATTCTTCATGTCTATAAAAAACAATTTTTGTACCACAATTTTAATACAAATCTTTTTTATTATACCTTCGGATAGAAGTGGGATTACTGAATCAACTACAATAAATACTACTATGCATTTTTAAACTACTTACCCTCCAGAAAGTTTTCGCCAAATGATACTTCTAACAACAGCAAACCACAGTGGCCAATTAACACAAAGAGCACAATTTTTGAAGTTTCTTCTACTTTCGGTATTAAAATTATTTAAACGAAAAGGGTCTCCTCTAGGACGTGATAAGCAAACCACAGTCCACAGCCCAATCCCACCGCCAGTTCTTGTAAACAAACTTGCATTGGGACTTCTCTGTTCTGAATCTTCACTGTGATGTAGGATGTCACGAAATTATATAAAACTGAATACACATAAACACACTTTCGTATTTGGATGGCTTAAAGATGAAGGCAGGGAAGGAATGACAAGAAGCAGGTGGGTGTGGTTATAAAAAGCCAAAAGAGGGTTCCTGGAAGTGATAGAACAGTTCTGTATCATGACTGTAGTGGTGAATACCTGAACCTAAACACGTCATAAAAGTGCGGAGAACTACATGCACACACACAGACACACACACAAATGAATACAAGTAAAGCTGGGGTCATCTGAATAGATCTGTGGATCATATCAATGTCAAAATCCTAGTTGTGATATTTTACCATCTTTTTGCAGAATACTACTATTGGGAAGTATTGGGTAAAGGGTACACAGGATCTATTTTTTCTTGCAACTACATGTGATTCTGAAATATCTCAAAATGAAAAGTTTAATGTTGAAAACGCAGTCACTAAGAATTAATATTAAGAATGCTGATGGATCTAGGTTAGAGTGTATCATAATAGGGATCATTTCAAACTCACCTAAACCACCAGTGTGGAAGGAATTTTCTGAATCAGTACCTTCGTCTCTGTCATTTTCCTTTACCGTTGGATAATTCATTGTCTCACAACCCTTTGCTGTGCCGGATTCTGTTTGAACAACATTTTGGTAAGTAAAACATTTTCAAGTGCTGAAAGACAAGAAATCTCAACAGTAATTTTTATTTCAGGCAAAACTATCCTTCAGGAATGAAGGAAAAATAAACACATCCGCAGACAAAGGAAAACTAAACACAAACTGTTACTGACTGACTTACCCTTAAAAACTGGCTAAAGGAAACTCATCTGACCAAAAGGATATAATGAAGGAAGGAAGCTTGGAGCATGAGGAAGGAAGAAAGAACAAAATCCACAGGGACTTCCTTGGAGGTCCAGTGGTTAAGACTCAGCGCTTCCACTGCAGGGGCACGGATTTCATCCCTGGTCAGGGAACTAACACCCTACATGCTGCGTGGTGCAGCCAAAAGAACTTTTTTAATCATAAGAATAATAAAAAGAAAGAGCAGAAATACACATGCAAAGAAACTAGATCATTCATACACTGCTGGTGGGAATGTAAAATGGTACAGCTGCACTGGAAAACAGTTTGCCAGGATTTTACAAAACTCAACTTACTATTACCATAGGACCCAGCTACCGTGCTCCTGGGTGTCAGCCCAGAGAAATGAAAACTGATGTTCATACAGAAACCTATCCATGGGCATGCATAGTATAGTAGCTTTACTCCAAACAGCCGAAAACGAGAAACAACCCAGCCATCCTTCAACTGGTGAACAGACAGAGAAGCCAGGGTACACTCATACCGTGCAGTAGTACTCAAAAATAAAACAGGACTGATATACACAGCAACCTAGATGAGTCTCCAGGGCATTACGGTGAGTGAAAAAAGGCAATCCCAAAAGGTTACATACTATGTGAGTCTATGTAAAACTCTTGAAATGACAAAATTATAACGAAGGAAAACAGATTAGTAGTTGCTGAGGGCAGGGACAGGCATGGTAGCGGTAGGAGCATGAGAGGACAAAGGTGGGTGTGGGTTTAAAGGGCAAAAGGGAGAATCCTTGTGGTGATGGAAATGTTCTGAATCTTCACTGTGATGGAGGATGTCATGAAATTATGTAAAACTCAATACACATACACACACACACACAAACATAAACACACACATATGCAAAGAAAACTGAAAACATCTCAATAGAAATCTGCGGATTTTTTTCAATGTCCATATCCTGGTTGTGATATTGTACTATACTTTTGCAAGGTGTTATCTTTGGGGGAAACCGGGTAAAGTAGACACACGATCTCTCTGCATTATTTTTTACAACTGCATGCCCAGCTAAAATCTTCTTAAAGTAAACCTTTTCATTTTTAATCAGGAAAAGCTACCACTAGCTCATATTAAGGGTGTTCATAAACCTAGATTAAATCGTGCTACTTGTAATATGTATCATTACAAACTCACCAAAACTGGGAGGGATGAAGAAATATGAAGTATCTTACCACTCTCACCTTCCAACAAAGTTGGGTATTTCATCTGAGTGTTATCTTCCAGGCTGCTTACTGCTTCCGCCAATATTTCTGGAAGGAAAACGTTTTTCAAATGCTGTGAGAAATGACTCCCACCCTCATACCTATAGCTGATGAAACTATCCTCCCGTAATGAAGCAAAAATAGATACTGACAGACAAAGGAAAACCAAAGGTATTTGTCACTAACTGACTTATACTTAGAAAATAGCTACAAGAAGACCTTCTAGCAGAAAACCTATAACAGAATTCTGGAGCATTAAGAAGGAGAAAGAACAATGGAAGGAACAGAAATATGCATGCAGAGAAACTAGATCACTCATACATTGCTGGCAGGAAGGGAAAATGGTACAGCTGCACTGGAAAGCAGTTTGACAATTTCTTATAAAACTAAGGGTGCAGTTACCATAGGACCCAGAAATTGCAGTCTCGGGCATTCATCCAAAGAAGTGAAAACTTGTGTGAAAGAGTGAACTGAAGCAAAATTTGAAACTATGAATGAATATTCATATCACCTTTACGCCTAACAGTCAAAAACAGGAAACGCAGAGGTTTTCAACAGATGAACAGAAAAATAAACCCTGGTACATCCACACCACGAAATACTAGTCAGCGATAAAAAAGAAGCAACCACTGATACAACAGTGTGAATGAATCTCCAGGGAATTACACTGAGGGAAGAAGCCAGTCTCAAACACCACATGATTCCATGTATATAACAACACTGAAGGGACGAATAATAGATCTGGAGAAGAGATTCATAGTTATCATGCAACAGGGCAGAGGGTAGGAGTAGGGGGCAAATGTCAATAGGAAGGGGCCGGGTGTGGTTATAAAAGAGCAATATGAGAGATCGTGCTGCTGATGGGACTGTTTCAGGGCTTGCCTCTGGTAGAAGGTACGTAAACCTGCACACATGGTAAAACTGTATAGAACTAAATACGCACACATATTAATGCAAGTGAAACTGGGGACAGCTCCAAAATATCTGTGGATGGTATCATGTCACTATCTTGGTTGTGATAATTTTCTATCATTCTGCAAGTTGATACCATTTTACAGTTGTAAATACCATTGCGGAAAAGTGGGTAAAGAGAACACAGGATCCTTCTGTACTATTTATTATAACTGCTATCTTACACTAAACCACTAAACCACTATACCACTATCTTACACTAAACAGACTGATGACTCTACATTCAATATGCTATATGTCAAAGTATCATTTCAAACTCACCAAAACTGGGAGGAATGCAGCGACATAATGAGGAAATATCTTGGCTACTGTTCTTTTCCAATAAAAGTGGATAAGTTGTTGTCTCAGGGCTCTTTTCTAGGTAGTTTGAGCTTTTAACAACATTTCTAAAAATAAAACACTTTCAACTACTAAAAGATAAGAATTCTCAACCATGAATTCTATCTTGCCTCATTTTTTTTGGCCGCACCACGCGGCATGCAGGATCTTAGTACCCAGAGCAGGGATCGGACCCGTGCCCCCTGCAGGGTTAGCGCGGAATCTTAACCACAGGACCGCCAGAGAAGTCCCTGAACCATGAATTCTATATCGGGCAAAACAATCCTTCAAGAATGAAGCAGTTTGGGGACTTCCCTGGTGGCGCACTGATTAGGAATACGCCTGCCAATGCAGGGGACACGGGTACGAGCCCTGCTCTGGGAAGATGCCACATGCCGCGGAGGAACTAAGCCCGTGCGCCAAAACTACTGAGCCTGCGCTCTAGAGCCCGCGAGACACAACTACTGAGCCCTCGTGCCACAACTACTGAAGCCCAGGCACCTAGAGCCCGTGCTCCGCAACAAGAAAAGCCACCGCAAGGAGAAGCCCACGCACCGCAACAGAGACTAACCCCCGCTCGCAGCAACTAGAGAAAGCCCGGACCCAGTAACAAAGACCGAACGCAGCCAAAAATAACTTAATTTTTAAAAAAGGAAAAAAACGATAATAGGGAATACTACAACCCACTTTGCCCTCACAAATTTGATAACTTAGAAGAAATGGACCAATACTTCCAAAATTACAAATACTACAACTCAACGAAGATGGCATAGGTAGTCTAAACAGTCCTATAACCGTCAAAGATATCAAATTTGCAATTAAAAAGCTCCCAAAAAGGTATCTACAAGCCCAGATGATTTCACTGGAGATTTTCACCAAACATTTAGAGAATTAACACTAATTTATCATTTACTCCTCCATAAAATACAAGAGGAGGCAATCCTTACTCATTTTATGAGGCTAGTATGCTCTGATACCAAAACCACACAGAGATAACACACAAAAAAGAAAACTACACACCAATATCTTCCATGAACTTGGACACATAAATTCTTAATCAAATATTTGCCAACCAAATCAATTATGTATTCAAAGGATTATACACCATAACCAAGAAGGATTTAACCCAGGTATGCAAGGCTCGTCCAACAATGGAAAACCTATCCATATACTCCTTCGTATCAGCAGGCTAACGAACAAGAACCATGTGATCATGGACATAGAAAAATCATTTGCAAAAAACTCTCAGCAAGTTAGGAAGAGAGGGAAACCGCCCCAACTTAATAAAGATCATCCACCGAAACCAAGAGTTCTCATCATGTTAAGTGGTGAACGACTGAATGCTTTCTTCCCAAGATCACAAACAAAGCAAGGATGTCCACTCTCACCACTCTTATTCAACATAATACTGGAGATTCTAGCCACTGCAATAATGCAATAAAAAGGATCAAAAAGCATACACATTGGACAGGAAGCAATATAATGGTCCCCACTTGCAGCTGGCATAATGCAAGAAGGATGGCTATGTAGAAAATCCCAAGGAATTGCTCAAAAACACTCTTAAAACTAATAAGTGAGTTCATCCAGGTCACAGAATACAAGATCAACATTCTAAAATTAAGCTTAATTCTATATACAGGTGACCCTTGAACAATGTGAGCTTTCGGGGCACCGACTCTCCACGCAGTCAAAATCCACATGTAACTTTATAAATGGTAGTCGTATCTGCAGTTACCCATCTGTGGATTCAACCAACCTCGGACTCTATAGTACTATAGTATTTACTGAAAAAAATCCACATGTAAGTGGACCCACACAGTTCAAAGCCATGTTGTTCAAGGGTCAACTGCACTAACAATGACCACGTGTAACCCAAATTAAAAACATAATACCATTTACATCTCCAAAAAATAGAATACTTCAGCAAAAACTGATTTTCTTTTAATTTTTATTTTATTTTATAGTATTTTACTTCTTAGTTATTTATTTTTGGTTGCGTTGGGTCTTCGCTGCTACGCGCGGGCTTTCTCTACTTGCGTCAAGCGGACGCTACTCTTCATTGCGGTGCGCAGGCTTCTCATTGCTGTGGCTTCTCTTGTTGCGGAGCACGGGCTCTATGTGCACGGGCTCAGTAGTTGAGATACACGGGCTTAGTTGCTCCGCGGCATGTGGGGCCGTCCCGGACCAGGGATCGAACCCGCATCCCCTGCACTGGCAGGTGGATTCTTAACCACCGCGCACAAGGGAAGTGCCAAGTACAAACTTACTTTTAAAAGATGTATAGGATCTATATCCTGAAAATAACAAAATGGTGATTTAAAAAATCAAAGAAGACCTCAATACATACAGACAGACATACAAGGCTCATGGAGGAGAAGACTCAATATATGCAAGATGTCAGTTCTACTCAAGTTGATCTGTAGTTTTAACACAATTCCCATCAACATCCCAGCAATTCTGGGGAGAAACATAAACAAGCTTACTCTAAAATTAGGATGGGGGACATTTCCCTGGTGGCGCAGTGGTTAACGCTCCGTGCTCCGATTGCAGGGTGCCCGGATTCACTCCCAGGTCAGGGAACTAGATCCCACATGCATACCGCAACGAAGCGTTTGAGTTCGCATTCCACAACTAAGGAGCCCCCGTGCCGCAACTAAGGAGCACAGCTGCTGCAACTCAGACCCAGTGCAAAAAAATAAATACATATTTAAAAAATAAAAAGATTAAAATTAAATTAGGATGGAAAGACACAGGACCTACCATATCTAAAATGATTTTGAAAAGAAGAAGGAAAGTAGCAGGAATAATTCTACCTGATCGCAAGGCTTACTGTATAACAACAATAATCACAAGCTTGTGGTTCGTCACAGGGATAGAAACATAGATCCGTGGAACGCAACAGAGATCCCAGAAATACATCTACACAAATATGCCTAATTGGGTTTTGATTAAAGTACAAAAGCAATTCAGTGGAGCAAAGATGGTACCGCAGCAACTGGATAGCCATAGGCAAAAAAAAAAAAAGAAACTCAACCTACATCTCACACCTTATACAAAATTAACGCAAATGTGAAATGTAAACTAAAAAACTTTTAGAAAACAACAAAGGAGAAAAAATTGGGGATCAAGAACCAAAAGAAGAGTTCATAGACGCGATAGCTAAAGTAAAATCCGTAAAAGGAAAATACAGCGAAAACCTCACAAAAATTAAAACCTCTCTCTCTACAAAACAGAACAAAAAAATCCTGCAGACAAGATGAAAAGGAAACGTGCAGAAGGGAAGAAAATATTTGCAAACCGCATATCCAACAAAAGACCAGTATCCACAAATATCTAAACAACTCCCAAAACTCAGCAGTAAAAAAAGAAAACAAATTATAAGACGGAACAGATATTTCAGAGAAAAAACACACAGATGGAAAATTAGCACGTGTAAAGATGTTGTACATCACTATCCAAAGGCAAATGCATATTAAACCCACAATGAAATATTATTACACTATACACCTACCAGAAGGGATAAAATTTTAAAAATAGTGAAAACACCAAATGCTGGTGAGGACGCAGAGAAAATGAATCACTTATACATTGCTGGTGGGAATCTAAAACCACTCATTCTGAAAATAGCTTGCCCGTTTCTTATAAAACTAAACAGGCAATTATCATCCTACCCAGCAACTGTGCTCTTGGGCCTTTATCACAGGGAAATGAAAACTGCGTTCAGACGAAAACCTGCACGTGAATGTTCACAGCAACTTTATTCCTAATAGCTAAAGACTGGAAACAACCCAGATGTCCTTCACGAGGTGAACAGATAAACAAATCATGGTTGTGCTCAGCAATAAAAAGGAAGGAACTACTGATACATGCAGCAACTTGGATGAAACTCCAGGGAATTATGCTGAGTGAGAAAAAGGCAATCCTTAAATATTAACGACTATATGACTCCATTAATAGAACATTGTCCTGCAATGACAATATTATAACGAGGAAGAACATATCCGTATTTGGATGGCTTAAAGATGAAGGCAGGGAAGGAATGCCAAGAAGGAGGTGGGTGTGGTTATAAAAAGCCAAAAGAGGGTTCCTGGAAGTGATAGAACAGTTCTGTATCATGACTGTAGTGGTGAATACCTGAACCTAAACACGTCATAAAAGTGCGGAGAACTACATGCACACACACAGACACACACACAAATGAATACAAGTAAAGCTGGGGTCATCTGAATAGATCTGTGGATCATATCAATGTCAAAATCCTAGTTGTGATATTTTACCATCTTTTTGCAGAATACTACTATTGGGAAGTATTGGGTAAAGGGTACACAGGATCTATTTTTTCTTGCAACTACATGTGATTCTGAAATATCTCAAAATGAAAAGTTTAATGTTGAAAACGCAGTCACTAAGAATTAATATTAAGAATGCTGATGGATCTAGGTTAGAGTGTATCATAATAGGGATCATTTCAAACTCACCTAAACCACCAGTGTGGAAGGAATTTTCTGAATCAGTACCTTCGTCTCTGTCATTTTCCTTTACCGTTGGATAATTCATTGTCTCACAACCCTTTGCTGTGCCGGATTCTGTTTGAACAACATTTTGGTAAGTAAAACATTTTCAAGTGCTGAAAGACAAGAAATCTCAACAGTAATTTTTATTTCAGGCAAAACTATCCTTCAGGAATGAAGGAAAAATAAACACATCCGCAGACAAAGGAAAACTAAACACAAACTGTTACTGACTGACTTACCCTTAAAAACTGGCTAAAGGAAACTCATCTGACCAAAAGGATATAATGAAGGAAGGAAGCTTGGAGCATGAGGAAGGAAGAAAGAACAAAATCCACAGGGACTTCCTTGGAGGTCCAGTGGTTAAGACTCAGCGCTTCCACTGCAGGGGCACGGATTTCATCCCTGGTCAGGGAACTAACACCCTACATGCTGCGTGGTGCAGCCAAAAGAACTTTTTTAATCATAAGAATAATAAAAAGAAAGAGCAGAAATACACATGCAAAGAAACTAGATCATTCATACACTGCTGGTGGGAATGTAAAATGGTACAGCTGCACTGGAAAACAGTTTGCCAGGATTTTACAAAACTCAACTTACTATTACCATAGGACCCAGCTACCGTGCTCCTGGGTGTCAGCCCAGAGAAATGAAAACTGATGTTCATACAGAAACCTATCCATGGGCATGCATAGTATAGTAGCTTTACTCCAAACAGCCGAAAACGAGAAACAACCCAGCCATCCTTCAACTGGTGAACAGACAGAGAAGCCAGGGTACACTCATACCGTGCAGTAGTACTCAAAAATAAAACAGGACTGATATACACAGCAACCTAGATGAGTCTCCAGGGCATTACGGTGAGTGAAAAAAGGCAATCCCAAAAGGTTACATACTATGTGAGTCTATGTAAAACTCTTGAAATGACAAAATTATAACGAAGGAAAACAGATTAGTAGTTGCTGAGGGCAGGGACAGGCATGGTAGCGGTAGGAGCATGAGAGGACAAAGGTGGGTGTGGGTTTAAAGGGCAAAAGGGAGAATCCTTGTGGTGATGGAAATGTTCTGAATCTTCACTGTGATGGAGGATGTCATGAAATTATGTAAAACTCAATACACATACACACACACACACAAACATAAACACACACATATGCAAAGAAAACTGAAAACATCTCAATAGAAATCTGCGGATTTTTTTCAATGTCCATATCCTGGTTGTGATATTGTACTATACTTTTGCAAGGTGTTATCTTTGGGGGAAACCGGGTAAAGTAGACACACGATCTCTCTGCATTATTTTTTACAACTGCATGCCCAGCTAAAATCTTCTTAAAGTAAACCTTTTCATTTTTAATCAGGAAAAGCTACCACTAGCTCATATTAAGGGTGTTCATAAACCTAGATTAAATCGTGCTACTTGTAATATGTATCATTACAAACTCACCAAAACTGGGAGGGATGAAGAAATATGAAGTATCTTACCACTCTCACCTTCCAACAAAGTTGGGTATTTCATCTGAGTGTTATCTTCCAGGCTGCTTACTGCTTCCGCCAATATTTCTGGAAGGAAAACGTTTTTCAAATGCTGTGAGAAATGACTCCCACCCTCATACCTATAGCTGATGAAACTATCCTCCCGTAATGAAGCAAAAATAGATACTGACAGACAAAGGAAAACCAAAGGTATTTGTCACTAACTGACTTATACTTAGAAAATAGCTACAAGAAGACCTTCTAGCAGAAAACCTATAACAGAATTCTGGAGCATTAAGAAGGAGAAAGAACAATGGAAGGAACAGAAATATGCATGCAGAGAAACTAGATCACTCATACATTGCTGGCAGGAAGGGAAAATGGTACAGCTGCACTGGAAAGCAGTTTGACAATTTCTTATAAAACTAAGGGTGCAGTTACCATAGGACCCAGAAATTGCAGTCTCGGGCATTCATCCAAAGAAGTGAAAACTTGTGTGAAAGAGTGAACTGAAGCAAAATTTGAAACTATGAATGAATATTCATATCACCTTTACGCCTAACAGTCAAAAACAGGAAACGCAGAGGTTTTCAACAGATGAACAGAAAAATAAACCCTGGTACATCCACACCACGAAATACTAGTCAGCGATAAAAAAGAAGCAACCACTGATACAACAGTGTGAATGAATCTCCAGGGAATTACACTGAGGGAAGAAGCCAGTCTCAAACACCACATGATTCCATGTATATAACAACACTGAAGGGACGAATAATAGATCTGGAGAAGAGATTCATAGTTATCATGCAACAGGGCAGAGGGTAGGAGTAGGGGGCAAATGTCAATAGGAAGGGGCCGGGTGTGGTTATAAAAGAGCAATATGAGAGATCGTGCTGCTGATGGGACTGTTTCAGGGCTTGCCTCTGGTAGAAGGTACGTAAACCTGCACACATGGTAAAACTGTATAGAACTAAATACGCACACATATTAATGCAAGTGAAACTGGGGACAGCTCCAAAATATCTGTGGATGGTATCATGTCACTATCTTGGTTGTGATAATTTTCTATCATTCTGCAAGTTGATACCATTTTACAGTTGTAAATACCATTGCGGAAAAGTGGGTAAAGAGAACACAGGATCCTTCTGTACTATTTATTATAACTGCTATCTTACACTAAACCACTAAACCACTATACCACTATCTTACACTAAACAGACTGATGACTCTACATTCAATATGCTATATGTCAAAGTATCATTTCAAACTCACCAAAACTGGGAGGAATGCAGCGACATAATGAGGAAATATCTTGGCTACTGTTCTTTTCCAATAAAAGTGGATAAGTTGTTGTCTCAGGGCTCTTTTCTAGGTAGTTTGAGCTTTTAACAACATTTCTAAAAATAAAACACTTTCAACTACTAAAAGATAAGAATTCTCAACCATGAATTCTATTTTGCCTCATTTTTTTTGGCCACACCACGCGGCATGCAGGATCTTAGTACCCAGAGCAGGGATCGGAACCGTGCCTCCTGCAAGGTTAGCGCGGAATCTTAACCACAGGACCGCCAGAGAGGTCCCTGAACCATGAATTCTATATCGGGCAAAACAATCCTTCAAGAATGAAGCAGTTCTGGGACTTCCCTGGTGGCGCACTGATTAGGAATACGCCTGCCAATGCAGGGGACACGGGTACGAGCCCTGCTCTGGGAAGATGCCACATGCCGCGGAGGAACTAAGCCCGTGCGCCACAACTACTGAGCCTGCGCTCTAGAGCCCGCGAGACACAACTACTGAGCCCTCGTGCCACAACTACTGAAGCCCAGGCACCTAGAGCCCGTGCTCCGCAACAAGAAAAGCCACCGCAAGGAGAAGCCCACGCACCGCAACAGAGACTAACCCCCCCCCCGCTCGCAGCAACTAGAGAAAGCCCGCACCCAGTAACAAAGACCGAACGCAGCCAAAAATAACTTAATTAATTTTTAAAAAAGGAAAAAAACGATAATAGGGAATACTACAACCCACTTTGCCCTCACAAATTTGATAACTTAGAAGAAATGGACCAATACTTCCAAAATTACAAATACTACAACTCAACGAAGATGGCATAGGTAGTCTAAACAGTCCTATAACCGTCAAAGATATCAAATTTGCAATTAAAAAGCTCCCAAAAAGGTATCTACAAGCCCAGATGATTTCACTGGAGATTTTCACCAAACATTTAGAGAATTAACACTAATTTATCATTTACTCCTCCATAAAATACAAGAGGAGGCAATCCTTACTCATTTTATGAGGCTAGTATGCTCTGATACCAAAACCACACAGAGATAACACACAAAAAAGAAAACTACACACCAATATCTACCATGAACTTGGACACATAAATTCTTAATCAAATATTTGCCAACCAAATCAATTATGTATTCAAAGGATTATACACCATGACCAAGTATGATTTAACCCAGGTATGCAAGGCTGGTCCAACAATGGAAAACCTATCAATATACTCCATCATATCAGCAGGCTAACGAACAAGAACCATGTGATCATGGACATAGAAAAAACATTTGCAAAACACTCTCAGCAAGTTAGGAAGAGAGGGAAACCGCCCCAACTTAATAATGATCATCCACCGAAACCAAGAGTTCTCATCATGTTAAGTGGTGAACGACTGAATGCTTTCTTCCCAAGATCACAAACAAAGCAAGGATGTCCACTCTCACCACTCTTATTCAACATAATACTGGAGATTCTAGCCACTGCAATAATGCAATAAAAAGGATCAAAAAGCATACACATTGGACAGGAAGCAATATAATGGTCCCCACTTGCAGCTGGCATAATGCAAGAAGGATGGCTATGTAGAAAATCCCAAGGAATTGCTCAAAAACACTCTTAAAACTAATAAGTGAGTTCATCCAGGTCACAGAATACAAGATCAACATTCTAAAATTAAGCTTAATTCTATATACAGGTGACCCTTGAACAATGTGAGCTTTCGGGGCACCGACTCTCCACGCAGTCAAAATCCACATGTAACTTTATAAATGGTAGTCGTATCTGCAGTTACCCACCTGTGGATTCAACCAACCTCGGACTCTATAGTACTATAGTATCTACTGAAAAAAATCCACATGTAAGTGGACCCACACAGTTCAAAGCCATGTTGTTCAAGGGTCAACTGTACTAACAATGACCACGTGTAACCCAAATTAAAAACATAATACCATTTACATCTCCAAAAAATAGAATACTTCAGCAAAAACTGATTTTCTTTTAATTTTTATTTTACTTTATATTATTTTACTCCTTATTTAGTTATGTTTCTTTGTGTTGGGTCTTCGCTGCTACGCGCGGGCTTTCTCTACTTGCGTCACACAGACGCTACTCTTCGTTGTGGTGCATGGGTTTCTCATTGCTGTGGCTTCTCTTGTTGCAGAGCATGGGCTAAGTAGTTGAGGCACACGGGCTTAGTTGCTCCACGGCATGTGGGATCTTCCCAAAGCAGGGATCGAACCCACATCCCCTGCATTGCCAGGTGGATTCTTAACCACCGCGCCTCCAGGGAAGTACCAAGCACAAACTTATTTTTAAAAGATGTATAGGATCTATATCCTGAAAATAACAAAATGATGATTTAAAAAATCAAAGAAGACCTCAATACACACAGCAGACATACAATGCTCATGGAGAAGAAGATTCAATATACGCAAGATGTCAGTTCTTCTCAAGGTGACCTGTGGTTTTAACACAATTCCCATCAAAATCCCAGCAATTCCGGGGGGAAACATAAACAAACTTATTCTAAAATTAGGATGGGGGACACTTCCCAGGCTGCGCAGTGGTTAAGGCTCCGCGCTCTCAATGCAGGGGGCCCGGGTTCAATCCCTGGTCAGGGAACTAAATCCCACATACGTGCCGCAACTAAGCGTTTGAGTACGCATGCCACAACTAAGGAGCCCGCGTGCCGCAACTGAGGAGCAAAACTGCCGCACCTCAGACCCAGTGCAACCAATACATCTTTAAAAAATAAGTAAATAAAAAATACAATTAGGATGGAAAGGCACAGGACCTACCATATTTAAACTGATTTTGAAAAAGCAGAAAAGTATGAGGAATCATTCTACCTGATGGTAAGGCTTACTGCATAACAACAATAATCACAACGTTGAGGTTTGGCAGGGGGGTAGAAACATAGATCCGTGGAACAAAATAGAGATCCCAGAAATAGATCTACACAAATATGCCTAATTGGCTTTTGATTAAGGTACAAAAGCAATTCAATGGAGCAAACATGGTACTGCGGCAACTGGATACCATAGGCAAAAAAAACAAAAGAACCTCAACCTACATCTCACACCTCTTACAAAATTAACGCACATATGAAATGTTAACTGTAAAACCTTTAGAAAAAAACAAAGGAAAAAAAATTTGGGATCAAGAACTAAACAAAGAGTTCATAGACGCGATAGCTAAAGTAAAATCCATAAAAGAAAAATACAGCGGGAACCTCACAAAAACTAACAACTTTCTCTCTGCAAAACAAAACAAAACAAAACAAAACAAAACAAACCAGTAGACAGGATGAAAAGGAAACCTGCAGAAAGGAAGAACATATTTGCAAACCACATATCCAACAAAAGACCAGTATCCACAAATATCTAAACAACTCCCAAAACTCAGCATTAAAAAGAAAGAAAACAAATTATAGGACAAAAGAGATACTTCAGAGAAAGAACATATACATGGAAAAATTATCACATGTAAAATGTTGTATATCACTATCCAAAGGCAAATAACATATTAAACCCACAATGAAATATTATTACACTATACACCTACCAGAAAGGGTAAAATTTTAAAAATAGTGAAAACACCAAATGCTGGTGAGGATGCAGAGAAAATGAATCACTTATACATTGCAGTTGGGAATATAAAATCACTCATTCTGAAAACAGCTTGCCCGTTTCTTATAAAACTAAACAGGCAATAATCATACTACCCAGCAACTGTGCTCTTGCGCCTTTATCAAAGGGAAATGAAAACTGCATTCAGACAGAAACCTACACATTAATGTTCACAGAAACTTTACTCCTCATAGCTGAAGACTGGAAACAACCCAGATGTCCTTCACGAGGTGAACAGATAAACAAATCATGGTTGTGCTCAGCAATAAAAAGGAAGGAACTACTGATACATGCAGCAACTTGCATGAATCTCCAGGGAATTATGCTGAGTGAGAAAAAGGCAATCCTTAAATATTAACGACTATATGACTCCATTAATAGAACATTGTCCTGCAATGACAAAATTATAACGAGGGAGAACACATTCGTATTTGGATGGCTTAAAGATGAAGGCAGGGAAGGAATGCCAAGAAGGAGGTGGGTGTGGTTATAAAAAGCCAAAGGAGGAATCCCGGAAGTGATAGAACAGTTCTGTATCATGACTGTAGTGGTGAATACCTGAACCTAAACACGTCATAAAAGTGCGCAGAACTATATACACACACACAGACACACACACAAATGAATACAACTAAAGCTGGGGTCATCTGAATAGATCTCTGGATCATATCAATGTCAAAATCCTAGTTGAGATATTTTACTATGTTTTTGCAGAATACTACTATTGGGAAGTATTGGGTAAACGGTACACAGGATCTGCCTATTTTTTCTTGCGACTACATGCGATTCTGAAATATCTCAAAATGAAAGGTTTAATGTTGAAAACGCAGTCACTAAGAATTAACATTAAGAATGCTGATGGATAGGTTAGAGTGTATCGTAATAGGGATCATTTCAAACTCACCAAAAGAAGCAGTGAGGAAGGAATTTTCTGAATCAGTATCTTCGTCACTGTCACTTTCCTGTACCATTGGATAATTCATTATCTCACAACGCATTTCTGGGCCGGATTCTGTTTGAACAACATTTTGGTAAGTAAAACATTTTCAAGTGCTGAAAGACAAGAAATCTCAACAGTAATTTTTATTTCAGGCAAAACTATCCTTCAGGAATGAAGGAAAA
Source organism: Stenella coeruleoalba (assembly GCF_951394435.1). Taxonomy (NCBI): domain Eukaryota; kingdom Metazoa; phylum Chordata; class Mammalia; order Artiodactyla; family Delphinidae; genus Stenella; species Stenella coeruleoalba. The sequence continues at coordinate 14,320,801 of NC_137152.1, forward strand.
ATAAACACATCCGCAGACAAAGGAAAACTAAACACAAACTGTTACTGACTGACTTACCCATAAAAACTGGCTAAAGGAAACTCATCTGACCAAAAGGATATAATGAAGGAAGGAAGCTTGGAGCATGAGGAAGGAAGAAAGAACAAAATCCACAGGGACTTCCTTGGAGGTCCAGTGGTTAAGGCTCAGCGCTTCCACTGCAGGGGCACGGATTTCATCCCTGGTCAGGGAACTAACACCCTACATGCTGCGTGGTGCAGCCAAAAGAACTTTTTTAATCATAAGAATAATAAAAAGAAAGAGCAGAAATACACATGCAAAGAAACTAGATCATTCATACACTGCTGGTGGGAATGTAAAATGGTACAGCTGCACTGGAAAACAGTTTGCCAGGATTTTACAAAACTCAACTTACTATTACCATAGGACCCAGCTACCGTTCTCTTGGGTGTCAGCCCAGAGGAATGAAAACAGATGTTCATACAGAAACCTATCCATGGGCATGCACAGTATAGTAGCTTTACTCCAAACAGCCGAAAACGAGAAAAAACCCAGCCATCCTTCAACTGGTGAACAGACAGACAAGCCATGGTACATACACCCTTATCGTGCAGTAGTACTCAAAAATAAAAAAGGACTGATATACACAGCAACCTAGATAAGCCTCCAGGGCATTACGGTGAGTGAAAAAGGCAATCCCAAAAGGTTACATACTATGTGAGTCTATGTAAAACTGTTGAATTTACAAAATTATAACGAAGGAAAACAGATTAGCAGTTGCTGAGGCCAGGGACAGGCATGGTAGCGGTAGGAGCATGAGAGGACAAAGGTGGGTGTGGGTTTCAAGGGCAAAAGGGAGAATCCTTGTGGTGATGGTAATATTCTGAATCTTCACTGTGATGGAAGATGTCGTGAAATTATATAAAACTGAATACACACACACACACGAACATACACATATATACAAATAAAACTGAAGACATCTCGATAAAAATCTGCGGATTTTATCAATGTCTATATCCTGGTTGTGATATTGTACTATAGTTTTGCAAGGTGTTATCTTTGGAGGAAACCAGGTAAAATATACACACGATCTCTCTGCATTATTTTTTACAACTGCATGCCCAGCTAAAATCTTCTTAAAGTAAACCTTTTCATTTTTAATCAGGAAAAGCTACCACTAGCTCATATTAAGGGTGTTCGTAAACCTAGATTAAATCGTGCTACTTGTAATATGTATCATTACAAACTCACCAAAATTGGGAGGGATGAAGAAATATGAAGTATCTTACCACTCTCACCTTCCAACAAAGTTGGGTATTTCATCTGAGTGTTATCTTCCAGGCTGCTTACTGCTTCCGCCAATATTTCTGGAAGGAAAACGTTTTTCAAATGCTGTGAGAAATGACTCCCACCCTCATACCTATAGCTGATGAAACTATCCTCCCGTAGTGAAGCAAAAATAGATATTGACAAACAAAGGAAAACCAAAAGTATTTGTCACTAACTGACTTATACTTAGAAAATACGTACAAGAAAACCTTCTAGCAGAAAACCTTTAATAGAATTCTGGAGCATTAAGAAGCAGACAGAACAATGGAAGGAACAGAAATATGCATGCAGAGAAACTAGATCACTCATACATTGCTGGCAGGAAGGGAAAATGGTACAGCTGCACTGGAAAGCAGTTTGACAATTTCTTATAAAACTAAGGGTGCAGTTACCATAGGACCCAGAAATTGCAGTCTCGGGCATTCATCCAAAGAAGTGAAAACTTGTGTGAAAGAGTGAACTGAAGCAAAATTTGAAACTATGAATGAATATTCATATCACCTTTACGCCTAACAGTCAAAAACAGGAAACGCAGAGGTTTTCAACAGATGAACAGAAAAATAAACCCTGGTACATCCACACCACGAAATACTAGTCAGCGATAAAAAAGAAGGAACCACTGATACAACAGTGTGAATGAATCTCCAGGGAATTACACTGAGGGAAGAAGCCTCAAACACCACATGATTCCAAGTATATAACAACGCTGAAGGGACAAATAATAGATCTGGAGAAGAGATTCATAGTTATCATGCAACAGGGCAGAGGGTAGGAGTAGGGGGCAAATGTCAATAGGAAGGGGACGGGTGTGGTTATAAAAGAGCAATATGAGAGATCATACTGCTGATGGCACTGTTTCAGGGCTTGCCTCTGGTAGAAGGTACGTGAACCTGCGCATATGATAAAACTGTAGAGAACTAAATACACACACATATTAATGCAAGTGAAACTGGGGACAGCTCCAAAATATCTGTGGATGGTATCATGTCACTATCTTGGTTGTGATAATTTTCTATCATTCTGCAAGTTGATACCATTTTACAGTTGTAAATACCATTGCGGAAAAGTGGGTAAAGAGAACACAGGATCCTTATGTACTATTTATTATAACTGCATGTGCAGCTAAACTTTTCTGAAAATAAAAACTTTAATTAGCAAGAGCTACCACCATCTTACACTAAACAGACTGATGACTCTACATTCACTATGCTATATGTCAAAGTATCATTTCAAACTCACCCAAACTGGGAGGAATGCAGTGACATAATGAGGAAATATCTTGGCTACTGTTGTTTTCCAATTAAAGTGGATAATTTGCTGTCTCAGGGCTCTTTTCTAGGTAGTTTGAGCTTTTAACAACATTTCTAAAAACAAAACACTTTCAACTACTAAAAGATAAGAATTCTCAACCATGAATTCTATTTTGTCTTATTTATTTTGGCCGCACCACGTGGCATGCAGGATCTTAGTACCCAGAGCAGGGAACGGACCCGTGCTCCCTGCAGCGTTAGCGCGGAATCTTAACCACAGGACCTCCAGAGAAGTCGCTGAAACATGTATTCTATATCGGGCAAAACAATCCTTCAAGAATGAAGCAGATTTGGGACTTCACTGGTGGCGCACTGATTAGAAATCCGCCTGCCAATGCAGGGGACACGGGTATGAACCCTGCACTGGGAAGATGCCACATAGCGAGAAGCAAGTAAGCCCGTGCTCCACAGGTACTGACCCTGCGCTCTAGAGCCCGCAATACACAACTACTAAGCCCTCGGGCAACAACTACTGAAGCCCGGGCACCTAGAGCCCATGCTCCGCAACAAGAAAAGCCACCGCAAGGAGAAGCCCACGCACCGCAACAGAGAGTAACCCCCGCTCGCCCCAACTAGAGAAAGCCTGCACACAGTAACAAAGACCGAACGCAGCCAAAAATAAATTAATCAATTGATTTTAGAAAAAGGAAAAAAAGGATAATAGGGAATACTGCAACCCACTTTGCCTTCATAAGTTTGATAACTTCGAACAAATGGAAAATACTTCCAACATTACAAATACTAAAACTCAACGAAGATGGCATAGATAATCTAAATAGTCCGATAACCATCAAAGATATTAAATTTGCAATTAGAAAGCTCCCAAAAAGATATCTACAAACCCACATGATTTCACTGGAGATTTTTACCAAACATTTAAAGAATTAACACTAATTTATCATTTACTCCTCCATAAAATACAAGAAGAGGAAATCCTTACTCATTTTATGAGGCTAGTATGCTCTGATACCAAAACCACACAGAGATAACACACAGAAAAGAAAACTACACACCAATATCTTTCATGAACTTGGACACATAAATTCTTAATCAAATATTTGCCAACCAAATCAATTATGTATTCAAAGGATTATACACCATGACCAAGAAGGATTTAACCCAGGTATGCAAGGCTCGTCCAACAATGGAAAACCTATCAATATACTCCATCATATCAGCAGGCTAACGAACAAGAACCATGTGATCATGGACATAGAAAAAACATTTGCAAAATACTCTCAGCAAGTTAGGAAGAGAGGGAAACCGCCCCAACTTAATAAAGATCATCCACCGCAACCAAGAGTTCTCATCATGTTAAGTGGTGAACGACTGAATGCTTTCTTCCCAAGATCACAAACAAAGCAAGGATGTCCACTCTCACCACTCTTATTCAACATAATACTGGAGATTCTAGCCACTGCAATAATGCAATAAAAAGGATCAAAAAGCATACACATTGGACAGGAAGCAATATAATGGTCCCACTTGCAGCTGGCATAATGCAAGAAGGATGGCTATGTAGAAAATCCCAAGGAATTGCTCAAAAAAGACTCTTAAAACTAGTAAGTGAGTTCATCCAGGTCACAGAATACAACATCAACATTCTAAAATTAAGCTTAATTCTATCTACAGTTGACCCTTGAACAATGTGAGCTTTAGGGGCACCGACTCTCCACGCAGTCAAAATCCACATGTAACTTTATAAATGGTAGTAGTATCTGCAGTTACCCGTCTGTGGATTCAACCAACCTCGGACTCTATAGTACTATAGTATTTACTGAAAAAAATCCACATGTAAGTGGACCCACACAGTTCAAAGCTATGCTGATCAAGGGTCAACTGTACTAACAATGACCACGTGTAACCCAAATTAAAAACATAATACCATTTACATCTCCAAAAAAATAGAATACTTTAGCAAAAACTGATTTTCTTTTTATTTTACTTTATAATATTTTACTCCTTATTTAGTTATTTTTCGTTGCGTTGGGTCTTCGCTGCTACGCGCGGGCTTTCTCTACTTGCGTCACATGGACGCTACTCTTCGTTGCGGTGCACGGGCTTCTCATTGCTGTGGCTTCTCTTGTTGCAGAGCACGGGCCCTAGGTGCACCGGCTAAGTAGTTGAGGCACACGGGCTTAGTTGCTCCACAGCATGTGGGATATTCCCGAACCAGGGATTGAACCCACATCCCCGGCATTGCCAGGTGGATTCTTAACCACCGCGCCTCCTGGGAAGTACCAACCACAAACTTATTTTTAAAAGATGTATAGGATCTATATTCTGAAAATAACAAAATGATGATTTAAAAAATCAAAGAAGACCTCAATACATACAGACAGACATACAATGCTCATGGAGGAGAAGATTAAATATACGCAATATGTAAGTTCTTCTCAAGTTGACTTGCGGTTTTAACACAATTCCCATCAAAATCCCAGCAATTCTGGGGTGAAACATAAACAAGCTTATTCTAAAATTAGGATGGGGGACACTTCCCAGGTGGTGCAGTGGTTAAAGCTCCGCGCTCTCAGTGCAGGGGGCCCGGGTTCAATCCCTGGTCAGGGAACTAAATCCCACATACGTGCCGCAACTGAGCGTTTGAGTTCGCATGCCACAACTAAGGAGCCCGCGTGCCGAAACTAAGGAGCACAGCTGCCGCAACTCAGACCCAGTGCAACCAAATAAATACATATTTAAAAAATAAGTAAATAAAAATAAAAAATACAATTAGGATGGAAAGGCACAGGACCTACCATATTTAGACTGATTTTGAAAAAGCAGAAAAGTATGAGGAATCATTCTACCTGATGGCAAGGCTTACTGCATAACAAAAATAATCACAATGTTGTGGTTTCGCAGGGGGGTAGAAACATAGATCGGTGGAACAAAATAGAGATCCCAGAAATAGATCTACACAAATATGCCTAATTGGCTTTTGATTAAGGTACAAAAGCAATTCAATGGAGCAAACATGGTACTGCGGCAACTGGATACCATAGGCAAAAAAAACAAAAGAACCTCAACCTACATCTCACACCTTTTACAAAATTAACGCACATATGAAATGTTAACTGTAAAACCTTTAGAAAAAAACAAAGGAGACAAAAAATTGGCATCAAGAACTAAACAAAGAGTTCATAGACGCGATAGCTAAAGTAAAATCCATAAAAGGAAAATACAGCGGGAACCTCACAAAAACTAACAACTTTCTCTCTGCAAAACAAAACAAAACAAAACAAAAAAACCAGTAGACAGGATGAAAAGGAAACCTGCAGAAAGGAAGAACATATTTGCAAACCACATATCCAACAAAAAACCAGTATCCACAAATATCTAAACAACTCCCAAAACTCAGCATTAAAAAAAAAGAAAACAAATTATAAGACAGAAGAGATATTTCAGAGAAAGAACATATACATGGAAAAATTATCACATGTAAAATGTTGTATATCACTATCCAAAGGCAAATACATATTAAACCCACAATGAAATATTATTACACTATACACCTACCAGAAGGGATAAAATTTTAAAAATACTGAAAAGACCAAATGCTGGTGAGGATGCAGAGAAAATGAATCACTTATACATTGCAGGTGGGAATATAAAATCACTCATTCTGAAAACAGCTTGCCCGTTTCTTATAAAACTAAACAGGCAATAATCATACTACCCAGCAACTGTGCTCTTGCGCCTTTATCAAAGGGAAATGAAAACTGCATTCAGACAGAAACCTACACATTAATGTTCACAGAAACTTTACTCCTCATAGCTAAAGACTGGAAACAACCCGGATGTCCTTCACGAGGTGAACAGATAAACAAATCATGGTTGTGCTCAGCAATAAAAAGGAAGGAACTACTGATACATGCAGCAACTTGCATGAATCTCCAGGGAATTATGCTGAGTGAGAAAAAGGCAATCCTTAAATATTAACGACTATATGACTCCATTAATAGAACATTGTCCTGCAATGACAAAATTATAACGAGGAAGAACATATTCGTATTTGGATGGCTTAAAGATGAAGGCAGGGAAGGAATGACAAGAAGGAGGTGGGTGTGGTTATAAAAAGCCAAAGGAGGAATCCCGGAAGTGATAGAACAGTTCTGTATCATGACTGTAGTGGTGAATACCTGAACCTAAACACGTCATAAAACTGCGCAGAACTATATACACACACACAGACACACACACAAATGAATACAAGTTAAGCTGGGGTCATCTGAATAGATCTGTGGATCATATCAATGTCAAAATCCCAGTTGAGATATTTTACTATCTTTTTGCAGAATACTACTATTGGGAAGTATTGGGTAAACGGTACACAGGATCTGCCTATTTTTTCTTGCAACTACACGTGATTCTGAAATATCTCAAAATGAAAAGTTTAATGTTGAAAACGCAGTCACTAAGAATTAACATTAAGAATGCTGATGGATCTAGGTTAGAGTGTATCATAATAGGGATCATTTCAAACTCACCAAAAGAAGCAGTGAGGAAGGAATTTTCTGAATCAGTATCTTCGTCACTGTCACTTTCCTGTACCATTGGATAATTCATTATCTCACAACGCATTTCTGGGCCGGATTCTGTTTGAACAACATTTTGGTAAGTAAAACATTTTCAAGTGCTGAAAGACAAGAAATCTCAACAGTAATTTTTATTTCAGGCAAAACTATCCTTCAGGAATGAAGGAAAAATAAACACATCCGCAGACAAAGGAAAACTAAACACAAACTGTTACTGACTGACTTACCCATAAAAACTGGCTAAAGGAAACTCATCTGACCAAAAGGATATAATGAAGGAAGGAAGCTTGGAGCATGAGGAAGGAAGAAAGAACAAAATCCACAGGGACTTCCTTGGAGGTCCAGTGGTTAAGGCTCAGCGCTTCCACTGCAGGGGCACGGATTTCATCCCTGGTCAGGGAACTAACATCCTACATGCTGCGTAGTGTAGCCAAAAGAACTTATTTAATCATAAGAATAATAAAAAGAAAGAGCAGAAATACACATGCAAAGAAACTAGATCATTCATACATTGCTGGTGGGAATGTAAAATGGTACAGCTGCACTGGAAAACAGTTTGCCAGGATTTTACAAAACTCAACTTACTATTACCATAGGACCCAGCTACTGTGCTCTTGGGTGTTAGCCCAGAGGAATGAAAACAGATGTTCATACAGAAACCTATCCATGGGCATGCACAGTATAGTAGCTTTACTCCAAACAGCCGAAAACGAGAAACAACCCAGCCATCCTTCAACTGGTGAACAGACAGAGAAGCCAGGGTACACTCATACCGTGCAGTACTACTCAAAAATAAAACAGGACTGATATACACAGCAACCTAGATAAGCCTCCAGGGCATTACGGTGAGTGAAAAAAGGCAATCCCAAAAGGTTACATACTATGTGAGTCTATGTAAAACTCTTTAAATGACAAAATTATAACGAAGGAAAACAGATTAGTAGTTGCTGAGGGCAGGGACAGGCATGGTAGCGGTAGGAGCATGAGAGGACAAAGGTGGGTGTGGGTTTAAAGGGCAAAAGGGAGAATCCTTGTGGTGATGGTAATATTCTGAATCTTCACTGTGATGGAAGATGCCGTGAATTAATATAAAACTGAATACACAGACACACACAAACATAAACATACACATATATACAAATGAAACTGAAGACATCTCGATAAAAATCTGCGCATTTTATCAATGTCTATATCCTGGTTGTGATACTGTACTATAGTTTTGCAAGGTGTTATCTTTGGGGGAAACTGGGTAAAGTATACACACGATCTCTCTGCATTATTTTTTACAACTGCACGCCCAGCTAAAATCTTCTTAAAGTAAACCTTTTCATTTTTTATCAGGAAAAGCTACCACTAGCTCATATAAGGGTGTTCATAAACCTAGATTAAATCGTGCTACTTGTAATATGTATCATTACAAACTCACCAAAATTGGGAGGGATGAAGAAATATGAAGTATCTTACCACTCTCACCTTCCAAGAAAGCTGGGTATTTCATCTGAGGTTTATCTTCCAGGCTGCTTTCTGGTGTCACAGAGTTTTCTGTAAGGAAAACTTTTTTCAAATGCTGTGAGAAATGACTCCCACCCTCATACCTATAGCTGATGAAACTATCCTCCCGTAATGAAGCAAAAATAGATATTGACAGACAAAGGAAAACCAAATGTATTTCTCACTAACTGACTTATACTTAGAAAATAGCTACAAGAAGACCTTCTAGCAGAAAACCTATAACAGAATTCTGGAGCATTAAGAAGGAGAAAGAACAATGGAAGGAACAGAAATATGCATGCAGAGAAACTAGATCACTCATACATTGCTGGCAGGAAGGGAAAATGGTACAGCTGCACTGGAAAGCAGTTTGACAATTTCTTATAAAACTAAGGGTGCAGTTACCATAGGACCCAGAAATTGCAGTCTCGGGCATTCATCCAAAGAAGTGAAAACTTGTGTCAAAGAGTGAACTGAAGCAAAATTTGAAACTATGAATGAATATTCATATCACCTTTACGCCTAACAGTCAAAAACAGGAAACGCAGAGGTTTTCAACAGATGAACAGAAAAATAAACCCTGGTACATCCACACCACGAAATACTAGTCAGCGATAAAAAAGAAGGAACCATTGATACAACAGTGTGAATGAATCTCCAGGGAATTACACTGAGGGAAGAAGCCAGTCTCAAACACCACATGATTCCATGTATATAACAATGCTGAAGGGACAAATAATAGATCTGGAGAAGAGATTCATAGTTATCATGCAACAGGGCAGAGGGTAGGACTAGGGGGCAAATGTCAATAGGAAGGGGACGGGTGTGGTTACAAAAGAGCAATATGAGAGATCGTGGTGGTGACGGGACTGTTTCAGGGCTTGCCTGTGGTAGGAGGTACGTGAACATGCACATATGATAAAACTGTAGAGAACTCAATACACACACATATTAATGCAAGTGAAACTGGGGACAGCTCCAAAATATCTGTGGATGGTATCATGTCACTATCTTGGTTGTGATAATTTTCTATCATTCTGCAAGTTGATACCATTTTACAGTTGTAAATACCATTGGGGAAAAGTGGGTAAAGAGAACACAGGAACCTTCTGTACTATTTATTATAACTGCATGTGCAGCTAAACTTTTCTGAAAATAAAAACTTTAATTAGCAAGAGCTACCACCATCTTACACTAAACAGACTGATGACTCTACATTCACTATGCTATATGTCAAAGTATCATTTCAAAGTCACCAAAAGTGGGAGGAATGCAGTGACATAATGAGGAAATATCTTGGCTACTGTAGTTTTCAAATTAAAGTGGATAATTTGTTGTCTCGGGGCTCTTTTCTAGGTAGTTTGAGCTTTTAACAACATTTCTAAAAATAAAACACTTTCAACTACTAAAAGATAAAAATTCTCAACCATGAATTCTATTTTGCCTTATTTATTTTGGCCGCACCACGTGGCATGCAGGATCTTACTACCCAGAGCAGGGATCGGACCCGTGCCCCCTGCAGGGTTAGCACGGAATCTTAACCACAGGACCGCCAGAGAAGTCGCTGAAACATGTATTCTATATCGGGCAAAACAATCCTTCAAGAATGAAGCAGTTTTGGGACTTCCCTGGTGGCGCACTGATTAGGAATACGCCTGCCAATGCAGGGGACACGGGTACGAGCCCTGCTCTGGGAAGATGCCACATGCCGCGGAGGAACTAAGCCCGTGCGCCACAACTACTGAGCCTGCGCTCTAGAGCCCGCAATACACAACTACTAAGCCCTCGTGCCACAACTACTGAAGCCCAGGCACCTAGAGCCCGTGCTCCGCAACAAGAAAAGCCACCGCAAGGAGAAGCCCACGCACCGCAACAGAGAGTAACCCCTGCTCGCCCCAACTAGAGAAAGCCCGCACCCAGTAACAAAGACCGAACGCAGCCAAAAATAAATTAATCAATTAATTTTAGAAAAAGGAAAAAAAGGATAATAGGGAATACTACAACCCACTTTGCCTTCATAAGTTTGATAACTTCGAAGAAATGGAAAATACTTCCAACATTACAAATACTAAAACTCAACGAAGATGGCATAGGTGTTCTAAAGAGTCCTATAACCGTCAAAGATATCAAATTTGCAATTAAAAAGCTCCCAAAAAGGTATCTACAAGCCCAGATGATTTCACTGGAGATTTTCACCAAACATTTAGGGAATTAACACTAATTTATCATTTACTCCTCCATAAAATACAAGAGGAGGCAATCCTTACTCATTTTATGAGGCTAGTATGCTCTGATACCAAAACCACACAGAGATAACACACAAAAAAGAAAACTACACACCAATATCTACCATGAACTTGGACACATAAATTCTTAATCAAATATTTGCCAACCAAATCAATTATGTATTCAAAGGATTATACACCATGACCAAGAAGGATTTAACCCAGGTATGCAAGGTTGGTCCAACAATGGAAAACCTATCCATATACTCCATCATATCAGCAGGCTAACGAACAAGAACCATGTGATCATGGACATAGAAAAATCATTTGCAAAAAACTCTCAGCAAGTTAGGAAGAGAGGGAAACCGCCCCAACTTAATAATGATCATCCACCGAAACCAAGAGTTCTCATCATGTTAAGTGGTGAACGACTGAATGCTTTCTTCCCAAGATCACAAACAAAGCAAGGATGTCCACTCTCACCACTCTTATTCAACATAATACTGGAGATTCTAGCCACTGCAATAATGCAATAAAAAGGATCAAAAAGCATACACATTGGACAGGAAGCAATATAATGGTCCCCACTTGCAGCTGGCATAATGCAAGAAGGATGGCTATGTAGAAAATCCCAAGGAATTGCTCAAAAACACTCTTAAAACTAATAAGTGAGTTCATCCAGGTCACAGAATACAAGATCAACATTCTAAAATTAAGCTTAATTCTATATACAGCTGACCCTTGAACAATGTGAGCTTTAGGGAAACCAACTCTCCACGCAGTCAAAATCCACATGTAACTTTATAAATGGTAGTTGTATCTGCATCTGTGGATTCAACCAACCTCGGACTCTATAGTACTATAGTATTTACTGAAAAATATCCACATGTAAGTGGACCCACACAGTTCAAAGCCATGTTGTTCAAGGGTCAACTGCACTAACAATGACCACGTGTAACCCAAATTAAAAACATAATACCAGAAAATTGAAATTGTATCAAGTATCTTTTCTGACCACAATGCCATGAGACTAGATAGCAATTACAGTAAAAGATCTGTAAAAAATACAAACACATGGAGGCTAAACAATACACTACTTAATAATGAAGTGATCACTGAAGAAATCAAAGAGGAAATCAAAAAATACCTAGAAACAAATGACAATGGAGACACAACGACCCAAAACTTGTGGGATGCAGCAAAAGCAGTTCTAAGGGGGAAGTTTATAGCAATACAAGCCCACCTTAAGAAGCAGGAAACATCTAGAATAAACAACCTAACCTTGAACCTCAAGCAATTAGAGAAAGAAGAACAAAAAAACCCCAAAGCTAGCAGAAGGAAAGAAATCATAAAAATCAGATCAGAAATAAATGAAAAAGAAATGAAGGAAACAATAGCAAAGATCAATAAAACTAAAAGCTGGTTCTTTGAGAAGATAAACAAAACAGATAAACCACTAGCCAGACTCATCAAGAAAAAAAGGGAGAAGACTCAAATCAATAGAATTAGAAATGAAAAAGGAGAGGTAACAACTGACACTGCAGAAATAAAAGAGATCATGAGAGATTACTACAAGCAACTCTATGCCAATAAAATGGACAATCTGGAACAATGGACAAATTCTTAGAAAAGCACAACCTGCCAAGACTGAATCAGGAAGAAATAGAAAATATGAACAGACCAATCACAAGCACTGAAATTGAAACTGTGATTAAAAATCTTCCAACAAAAAAAAGCCCAGGACCAGATGGCTTCACAGGCGAATTCTATCAAACATTTAGAGAAGAGCTAACACCTATCCTTCTCACACTCTTCTAAAATATAGCAGAGGGAGGAACACTCCCAAACTCCTTCTACGAGGCCACCATCACCTTGATACCAAAACCTGACAAGGATGTCACAAAGAAAGAAAACTACAGGCCAATATCACTGATGAACATAGATGCAAAAATCCTCAACAAAATACTAGCAAACAGAATCCAACAGCACATTAAAAGGATCATACACCATGATCAAGTGGGGTTTATTCCAGGAATGCAAGGATTCTTCAATATACGCAAATCTATCAATGTGATACACCATATTAACAAATTGAAGGAGAATAACCATATGATCATCTCAATAGATGCAGAGAAAGCTTTTGACAAAATTCAACACCCATTTATGATAAAAACCCTGCAGAAAGTAGGCACAGAGGGAACTTTCCTCAACATAATAAAGGCCATATATGACAAGCCCACAGCAAACATCATCCTCAATGGTGAAAAACTGAAAGCATTTCCACTAAGATCAGGAACAAGACAAGGTTGCCCACTCTCACCACTCTTATTCAACATAGTTTTGGAAGTTTTAGCCACAGCAATCACACAAGAAAAGGAAATAAAAGGAATCCAAATCGGAAAAGAAGAAGTAAAGCTGTCACTGTTTGCAGATGACATGATCCTATACATAGAGAACCCTAAAGATGCTACCAGAAAACTACTAGAGCTAATCAATGAATTTGGTAAAGTGGCAGGATACAAAATTAATGCACAGAAATCTCTGGCATTCCTATATACTAATGATGAAAAATCTGAAAGTGAAATCAAGAAAACACTCCCATTTACCATTGCAACAAAAAGAATAAAATATCTAGGCATAAACCTACCTAAGGAGACAAAAGACCTCTGTGCAGAAAATTATAAGACACTGATGAAAGAAATTAAAGATGATACAAATAGATGGAGAGATATACCATGTTCTTGGATTGGAAGAATCAACATTGTGAAAATGACTCTACTACCCAAAGCAATCTATAGATTCAATGCAATCACTATCAAACTACCACTGGCATTTTTCACAGAACTAGAACAAAAAATTTCGTAATTTCTATGGAAACACAAAAGACCCCGAATAGCCAAAGCAATCTTCAGAACGAAAGAAGGAACTGGAGGAATCAGGCTCCCTGACTTCAGACTATACTACAAAGCTACAGTTATCAAGACGGTATGGTACTGGCACAAAAACAGAAAGATAGATCAATGGAACAGGATAGAAAGCCCAGAGATAAACCCATGCACATATGGACACCTTATCTTTGATAAAGGTGGCAGGAATGTACAGTGGAGAAAGGACAGCCTCTTCAATAAGTGGTGTTGGGAAACTGGACAGGTACATGTAAAAGTATGAGATTAGATCACTCCCTAACACCATACACAAAAATAAGCTCAAAATGGATTAAAGACCTAAATGTAAGGCCAGAAACTATCAAACTCTTAGAGGAAAACATAGGCAGAACACTCTATGACATAAATCACAGCAAGATCCTTTCTGACCCACCTCCTAGAGTAATGGAAATAAAAACAAAAATAAACAAATGGGACCTAATGAAACTTCAAAGCTTTTGCACAGCAAAGGAAACCATAAACAAGACCAAAAGGCAACCCTCAGAATGGGAGAAAATATTTGCAAATGAAGCAACCGACAAAGGATTAATCTCCAAAATTTACAAGCAGCTCATGCAGCTCAATAACAAAAAAACAAACAACCCAATCCAAAAATTGGCAGAAGACCTAAATAGACATTTCTCCAAAGAAGATATACAGACTGCCAACAAACACATGAAAGAATGCTCAACATCATTAATCATTAGAGAAATGCAAATCAAAACTACAATGAGATATCATCTCACACCAGTCAGAATGGCCATCATCAAAAAATCTAGAAACAATAAATGCTGGAGAGGGTGTGGAGAAAAGGGAACACTCTTGCACTGCTGGTGGGAATGTGAATTGGTTCAGCCACTATGGAGAACAGTATGGAGGTTCCTTAAAAAACTACAAATAGAACTACCATATGACCCAGCAATCCCACTACTGGGCATATACCCTGAGAAAACCGAAATTCAAAAAGAGTCATGTACCAAAATGTTCATTGCAGCTCTATTTACAATAGCCCGGAGATGGAAACAACCTAAGTGCCCATCATCGGATGAATGGATAAAGAAGATGTGGCACACATATACAATGGAATATTACTCAGCCATAAAAAGAAACGAAATTGAGCTATTTGTAATGAGGTGGATAGACCTAGAGTCTGTCATACAGAGTGAAGTAAGTCAGAAAGAAAAAGACAAATACCGTATGCTAACACATATATATGGAATTTAAGAAAAAAAAATGTGTCATGAAGAACCTAGGGGTAAGGCAGGAATAAAGACGCAGACCTCCTAGAGAATGGACTTGAGGTTATGGGGAGGGGGAAGGGTGAGCTGTAACAGGGCAAGAGAGAGACATGGACATATACACACTAAAAAACGCAGTAAGGTAGATAGCTAGTGGGAAGCAGCCGCATGGCACAGGGATATTGGCTTGGTACTTTGTGACAGCCTGGAGAGGTGGGATAGGGAGGGTGGGAGGGAGGGAGACGCAAGAGGGAAGAGATATGGGAACATATGTATATGTATAACTGATTCACTTTGTTATAAAGCAGAAACTAACACAACATTGTAAAGCAATTATACCCCAATAAAGATGTTAAAAAAAAATAATAATACCATTTACATCTCCAAAAAATAGAATACTTCAGCAAAAACTGATTTTCTTTTAATTTTTATTTTATTTTATAGTATTTTACTTCTTAGTTATTTTTGGTTGCGTTGGGTCTTCGCTGCTACGCGCGGGCTTTCTCTACTTGCGTCAAGCGGACGCTACTCTTCGTTGCGGTGCGCAGGCTTCTCATTGCTGTGGCTTCTCTTGTTGCAGAGCACGGGGCCTATGTGCATGGGTTAAGTAGTTGAGGCACACGGCCTTAGTTGCTCCACGGCATGTGGGATATTCCCGAACCAGGGATCGAACCCACATCCCTGGCATTGCCAGGTGGATTCTTAACCACCGCGCCTCCTGGGAAGCACCAAGCACAAACTTACTTTTAAAAGATGTATAGGATTTATATCCTGAAAATAACAAAATAATGATTTAAAAAATCAAAGAAGACCTCAATACATACATACAGACGTACAATGCTCATGGAGGAAAAGATTCAATATACGCAAGATGTTAGTTCTTCTCAAGTTGACCTGTGGTTTTAACACAATTCCCATTAAAATCCCAGCAATTCTGGGGTGAAACATAAACAAGCTTACTCTAAAATTAGGATGGGGGACACTTCCCAGGTGGTGCAGCGGTTAAGGCTCCGCGCTCTCAATGCAGGGGGCCCGGGTTCAATCCCTGGTCAGGGAACTAAATCCCACATACGTGCCGCAACTAAGCGTTTCAGTTCGCACGCCACAACTAAGGAGCCCGCGTGCCGAAAGTAAGGAGCACAGCTGCCGCAACTCACACGCAGCACAACCAAATAAATACATATTTAAAAAATAAGTAAATAAAAATAAAAAATACAATTAGGATGGAAAGGCACAGGACCTACCATATTTAGACTGATTTTGAAAAAGCAGAAAAGTATGAGGAATCATTCTACCTGATGGCAAGGCTTACTGCATAACAAAAATAATCACAATGTTGTGGTTTCGCAGGGGGGTAGAAACATAGATCGGTGGAACAAAATAGAGATCCCAGAAATAGATCTACACAAATATGCCTAATTGGCTTTTGATTAAGGTACAAAAGCAATTCAATGGAGCAAACATGGTACTGCGGCAACTGGATACCATAGGCAAAAAAAACAAAAGAACCTCAACCTACATCTCACACCTTTTACAAAATTAACGCACATATGAAATGTTAACTGTAAAACCTTTAGAAAAAAACAAAGGAGACAAAAAATTGGCATCAAGAACTAAACAAAGAGTTCATAGACGCGATAGTTAAAGTAAAATCCATAAAAGGAAAATACAGCGGGAACCTCACAAAAACTAACAACTTTCTCTCTGCAAAACAAAACAAAACAAAACAAAAAAACCAGTAGACAGGATGAAAAGGAAACCTGCAGAAAGGAAGAACATATTTGCAAACCACATATCCAACAAAAGACCAGTATCCACAAATATCTAAACAACTCCCAAAACTCAGCATTAAAAAAAAAGAAAACAAATTATAAGACAGAAGAGATATTTCAGAGAAAGAACATATAGATGGAAAAATTATCACATGTAAAGATGTTGTATATCACTATCCAAAGGCAAATACATATTAAACCCACAATGAAATATTATTATACTATACACCTACCAGAAGGGATAAAATTTTAAAAATACTGAAAAGACCAAATGCTGGTGAGGATGCAGAGAAAATGAATCACTTATACATTGCAGGTGGGAATATAAAATCACTCATTCTGAAAACAGCTTGCCCGTTTCTTATAAAACTAAACAGGCAATAATCATACTACCCAGCAACTGTGCTCTTGCGCCTTTATCAAAGGGAAATGAAAACTGCGTTCAGACAGAAACCTACACATTAATGTTCACAGAAACTTTACTCCTCATAGCTAAACACTGGAAACAACCCAGATGTCCTTCACGAGGTGAACAGATAAACAAATCATGGTTGTGCTCAGCAATAAAAAGGAAGGAACTACTGATACATGCAGCAACTTGCATGAATCTCCAGGGAATTATGCTGAGTGAGAAAAAGGCAATCCTTAAATATTAACGACTATATGACTCCATTAATAGAACATTGTCCTGCAATGACAAAATTATAACGAGGGAGAACACATTCGTATTTGGATGGCTTAAAGATGAAGGCAGGGAAGGAATGACAAGAAGGAGGTGGGTGTGGTTATAAAAAGCCAAAGGAGGGATCCTGGAAGTGATAGAACAGTTCTGTATCATGACTGTAGTGGTGAATACCTGAACCTAAACACGTCATAAAACTGCGCAGAACTATATACACACACACAGACACACACACAAATGAATACAAGTTAAGCTGGGGTCATCTGAATAGATCTCTGGATCATATCAATGTCAAAATCCTAGTTGTGATATTTTACTATCTTTTTGCAGAATACTACTATTGGGAAGTATTGGGTAAAGGGTACACAGGATCTGCCTATTTTTTCTTGCAACTACATGTGATTCTGAAATATCTCAAAATGAAAAGTTTAATGTTGAAAACGCAGTCACTAAGAATTAATATTAAAAATGCTGATGGATTTGGTTAGAGTGTATCATAATAGGGATCATTTCAAACTCACCAGAAGAAGCAGTGAGGAAGG
The DNA here is from genome assembly GCF_951394435.1 of Stenella coeruleoalba. Lineage (NCBI taxonomy): Eukaryota > Metazoa > Chordata > Mammalia > Artiodactyla > Delphinidae > Stenella > Stenella coeruleoalba. The sequence continues at coordinate 14,338,852 of NC_137152.1, forward strand.
AATTTTCTGAATCAGTATCTTCGTCACTGTCACTTTCCTGTACCATTGGATAATTTATTGTCTCACAACGGATTTCTGGGCCGGATTCTGTTTGAACAACATTTTGGTAAGTAAAACATTTTCAAGTGCTGAAAGACAAGAAATCTCAACAGTAATTTTTATTTCAGGCAAAACTATCCTTCAGGAATGAAGGAAAAATAAACACATCCGCAGACAAAGGAAAACTAAACACAAACTGTTACTGACTGACTTACCCTTAAAAACTGGCTAAAGGAAACTCATCTCACCAAAAGGATATAATGAAGGAAGGAAGCTTGGAGCATGAGGAAGGAAGAAAGAACAAAATCCACAGGGACTTCCTTGGAGGTCCAGTGGTTAAGACTCAGCGCTTCCACTGCAGGGGCACGGATTTCATCCCTGGTCAGGGAACTAACACCCTACATGCTGCGTGGTGCAGCCAAAAGAACTTTTTTAATCATAAGAATAATAAAAAGAAAGAGCAGAAATACACATGCAAAGAAACTAGATCATTCATACAGTGCTGGTGGGAATGTAAAATGGTACAGCTGCACTGGAAAACAGTTTGCCAGGATTTTACAAAACTCAACTTACTATTACCATAGGACCCAGCTACTGTGCTCTTGGGTGTCAGCCCAGAGAAATGAAAACTGATGTTCATACAGAAACCTATCCATGGGCATGCATAGTATAGTAGCTTTACTCCAAACAGCCGAAAACGAGAAACAACCCAGCCATCCTTCAACTGGTGAACAGACAGAGAAGCCAGGGTACACTCATACCGTGCAGCAGTACTCAAAAATAAAAAAGGACTGATATACACAGCAACCTAGATGAGTCTCCAGGGCATTACGGTGAGTGAAAAAAGGCAATCCCAAAAGGTTACATACTATGTGAGTCTATGTAAAACTGTTGAAATGACAAAATTATAAAGAAGGAAAACAGATTAGTAGTTGCTGAGGGCAGAGACAGGCATGGTAGCGGTAGGAGCATGAGAGGACATAGGTGGGTGTGGGTTTAAAGGGCAAAAGGGAGAATCTTTGTGGTGATGGTAATATTCCTAATCTTCACTGTGATGGAAGATGTCGTGAAATTATATAAAACTGAATACACATACACACACACAAACATAAACACACACATATATACAAATAAAACTGAAGACATCTCAATAAAAATCTGCGGATTTTATCAATGTCTATATCCTGGTTGTGATATTGTACTACAGTTTTGCAAGGTGTTATCTTTGGGGGAAACCGGGTAAAGTAGACACACGATCTCTCTGCATTATTTTTTACAACTGCATGCCCAGGTAAAATCTTCTTAAAGTAAACCTTTTCATTTTTAATCAGGAAAAGCTACCACTAGCTCATATTAAGGGTGTTCATAAACCTAGATTAAATCGTGCTACTTGTAATATGTATCATTACAAACTCACCAAAATTCGGAGGGATGAAGAAATATGAAGTATCTTACCACTCTCACCTTCCAAGAAAGCTGGGTATTTCATCTGAGGTTCATCTTCCAGGCTGCTTTCTGTTGTCACAGAGTTTTCTGTAAGGAAAACTGTTTTCAAATGCTGTGAGAAATGACTCCCACCCTCATACCTATAGCTGATGAAACTATCCTCCCGTAATGAAGCAAAAATAGATATTGACAGACAAAGAAAAACCAAATGTATTTCTCACTAACTGACTTATACTTAGAAAATACCTACAAGAAGACCTTCTGGTAGAAAATGTATAATAGACTTCTGGAACTTTAGAAGGAGAAAGAACAATGGAAAGAACAGAAATATGGATGCAGAGAAAGTAGATCACTCATACATTGCTGGCAGGAAAGGAAAATGATACAGCTGCACTGGAAACAGTTTGACAATTTCTTATAAAACTAAGGGTGCAGTTACCATAGGACCCAGAAATTGCAGTCTTGGGCATTCATCCAAAGAAGTGAAAACTTGTGTGAAAGAGTGAACTGAAGCAAAATTTGAAACTGTGAATGAATATTCATATCACCTTTACGCCTAACAGTCAAAAACAGGAAACGCAGAGGTTTTCAACAGATGAACAGAAAAATAAACCCTGGTACATCCACACCACGAAATACTAGTCAGCGATAAAAAAGAAGCAACCACTGATACAACAGTGTGAATGAATCTCCAGGGAATTACACTGAGGGAAGAAGCCAGTCTCAAACACCACATGATTCCAAGTATATAACAATGCTGAAGGGACAAATAATAGATCTGGAGAAGAGATTCATAGTTATCATGCAACAGGGCAGAGGGTAGGAGTAGGGGGCAAATGTCAATAGGAAGGGGCCGGGTGTGGTTATAAAAGAGCAATATGAGAGATCGTGCTGCTCATGGGACTGTTTCAGGGCTTGCCTCTGGTAGAAGGTACGTAAACCTGCACACATGGTAAAACTGTATAGAACTAAATACACACTCATATTAATGCAAGTGAAACTGGGGACAGCTCCAAAATATCTGTGGATGGTATCATGTCACTATCTTGGTTGTGATAATTTTCTATCATTCTGCAAGTTGATACCATTTTACAGTTGTAAATACCATTGCGGAAAAGTGGGTAAAGAGAACACAGGATCCTTATGTACTATTTATTATAACTGCATGTGCAGCTAAACTTTTCTGAAAATAAAAAGTTTAATTAGCAAGAGCTACCACCATCTTACACTAAACAGACTGATGACTCTACATTCACTATGCTATATGTCAAAGTATCATTTCAAACTCACCCAAACTGGGAGGAATGCAGTGACATAATGAGGAAATATCTTGGCTACTGTTGTTTTCCAATTAAAGTGGATAATTTGCTGTCTCAGGGCTCTTTTCTAGGTAGTTTGAGCTTTTAACAACATTTCTAAAAACAAAACACTTTCAACTACTAAAAGATAAGAATTCTCAACCATGAATTCTATTTTGTCTTATTTATTTTGGCCGCACCACGTGGCATGCAGGATCTTAGTACCCAGAGCAGGGAACGGACCCGTGCTCCCTGCAGCGTTAGCGCGGAATCTTAACCACAGGACCTCCAGAGAAGTCGCTGAAACATGTATTCTATATCGGGCAAAACAATCCTTCAAGAATGAAGCAGATTTGGGACTTCACTGGTGGCGCACTGATTAGGAATCCGCCTGCCAATGCAGGGGACTCGGGTATGAACCCTGCACAGGGAAGATGCCACATAGCGAGAAGCAACTAAGCCCATGCTCCACAACTACTGAGCCTGCGCTCTAGAGCCCGCAATACACAACTACTAAGCCCTCGGGCAACAACTACTGAAGCCCGGGCACCTAGAGCCCATGCTCCGCAACAAGAAAAGCCACCGCAAGGAGAAGCCCACGCACCGCAACAGAGAGTAACCCCCGCTCGCCCCAACTAGAGAAAGCCTGCACCCAGTAACAAAGACCGAATGCAGCCAAATATAAATTAATCAATTTTAGAAAAAGGAAGAAAGGATAATAGGGAATACTACAACCCACTTTGCCTTCATAAGTTTGAAAACTTCGAACAAATGGAAAATACTTCCAACATTACAAATACTAAAACTCAACGAAGATGGCATAGATAATCTAAATAGTCCGATAACCATCAAAGATATTAAATTTGCAATTAGAAAGCTCCCAAAAAGATATCTACAAACCCACATGATTTCACTGGAGATTTTTACCAAACATTTAAAGAATTAACACTAATTTATCATTTACTCCTCCATAAAATACAGGAGGAGGAAATCCTTGCTCATTTTATGAGGCTAGTATGCTCTGATACCAAAACCACACAGAGATAACACACAGAAAAGAAAACTACACACCAATATCTTCCATGAACTTGGACACATAAATTCTTAATCAAATATTTGCCAACCAAATCAATTATGTATTCAAAGGATTATACACCATGACCAAGAAGGATTTAACCCAGGTATGCAAGGCTCGTCCAACAATGGAAAACCTATCCATATACTCCTTCGTATCAGCAGGCTAACGAACAAGAACCATGTGATCATGGACATAGAAAAATCATTTGCAAAAAACTCTCAGCAAGTTAGGAAGAGAGGGAAACCGCCCCAACTTAATAATGATCATCCACCGAAACCAAGAGTTCTCATCATGTTAAGTGGTGAACGACTGAATGCTTTCTTCCCAAGATCACAAACAAAGCAAGGATGTCCACTCTCACCACTCTTATTCAACATAATACTGGAGTTTCTAGCCACTGCAATAATGCAATAAAAAGGATCAAAAAGCATACACATTGGACAGGAAGCAATATAATGGTCCCCACTTGCAGCTGGCATAATGCAAGAAGGATGGCTATGTAGAAAATCCCAAGGAATTGCTCAAAAACACTCTTAAAACTAATAAGTGAGTTCATCCAGGTCACAGAATACAAGATCAACATTCTAAAATTAAGCTTAACTCTATATACAGTTGACCCTTGAACAATGTGAGCTTTAGGGGCACCAACTCTCTACGCAGTCAAAATCCACATGTAACTTTATAAATGGTAGTCGTATCTGCAGTTACCCATCTGTGGATTCAACCAACCTCGGACTCTATAGTATTATAGTATTTACTGAAAAACATCCACATGTAAGTGGACCCACACAGTTCAAAGCCATGTTGTTCAAGGGTCAACTGCACTAACAATGACCACGTGTAACCCAAATTAAAAACATAATACCATTTACATCTCCAAAAAATAGAATACTTCAGCAAAAACTGATTTTCTTTTAATTTTTATTTTACTTTATACTATTTTACTCCTTATTTAGTTATTTTTCGTTGCGTTGGGTCTTCGCTGCTACGCGCGGGCTTCCTCTACTTGTGTCACGTGGACGCTACTCTTCGTTGCGGTGCATGGGCTTCTCACTGCTGTGGCTTCTCTTGTTGCAGAGCACGGGCTCTAGGTGCACGGGCTAAGTAGTTGAGGCACACGGCCTTAGTTGCTCCACGGCATGTGGGATATTCCCGGACCAGGGATCGAACCCACATCCCTGGCATTGCCAGGTGGATTCTTAACCACCGTGCCTCCAGGGAAGCACCAAGTACAAACTTACTTTTAAAAGATGTATAGGATCTATATCCTGAAAATAACAAAATGATGATTTAAAAAATCAAAGAAGACCTCAATACAGACATACAATGCTCACGGAGGAGAAGATTCAACATACGCAAGATGTCAGTTCTTCTCAAGCTGACCTGCGGTTTTAACACAATTCCCATCAAAATCCCAGCAATTCTGGGGGGAAACATAAACAAGCTTATTCTAAAATTAGGATGGGGGACACTTCCCAGGCTGCGCAGTGGTTAAAGCTCCGCGCTCTCAATGCAGGGGGCCCGGGTTCAATCCCTGGTCAGGGAACTAAATCCCACATATGTGCCGCAACTAAGCGTTTGAGTACGCATGCCACAACTAAGGAGCCCGCGTGCGGCAACTAAGGAGCACAACTGCCGCAACTCAGACCCAGTGCAACCAATACATCTTTAAAAAATAAGTAAATAAAAATTAAAAATGCAATTAGGATGGAAAGGCATAGGACCTACCATATTTAAACTGATTTTGAAAAAGCAGAAAAGTATGAGGAATCGTTCTACCTGATGGCAAGGCTTACTGCATAACAACAATAATCACAACGTTGTGGTTTGGCAGAGGGGTAGAAACATAGATCCATGGAACAAAATAGAGATCCCAGAAATAGATCTACACAAATATGCCTAATTGGGTTTTGATTAAGGTACAAAAGCAATTCAATGGAGCAAACATGGTACTGCGGCAACTGGATACCATAGGCAAAAAAACAAAAGAACCTCAACCAACATCTCACACCTTTTACAAAATTAACGCACATATGAAATGTAAACTGTAAAACCTTTAGAAAAAAACAAAGGAAAAAAAATTTGGGATCAAGAACTAAACAAAGAGTTCATAGACGCGATAGCTAAAGTAAAATCCATAAAAGAAAAATACAGCGGGAACCTCACAAAAACTAACAACTTTCTCTCTGCAAAACAAAACAAAACAAAACAAAACAAACCAGCAGACAGGATGAAAAGGAAACCTGCAGAAAGGAAGAACATATTTGCAAACCACATATCCAACAAAAGACCAGTATCCACAAATATCTAAACAACTCCCAAAACTCAGCATTAAAAAAAAAGAAAACAAATTATAAGACAGAAGAGATATTTCAGAGAAAGAACATATAGATGGAAAAATTATCACATGTAAAGATGTTGTATATCACTATCCAAAGGCAAATACATATTAAATCCACAATGAAATATTATTACACTATACACCTACCAGAAGGGATAAAATTTTAAAAATACTGAAAACACCAAATGCTGGTGAGGATGCAGAGAAAATGAATCACTTATACATTGCAGGTGGGAATATAAAATCACTCATTCGGAAAACAGCCTGCCCGTTTCTTATAAAACTAAACAGGCAATAATCATACTACCCAGCAACTGTGCTCTTGCGCCTTTATCACAGGGAAATGAAAACTGCATTCAGACAGAAACCTACACATTAATGTTCACAGAAACTTTACTCCTCATAGCTGAAGACTGGAAACAACCCAGATGTCCTTCACGAGGTGAACAGATAAACAAATCATGGTTGTGCTCAGCAATAAAAAGGAAGGAACTACTGATACATGCAGCAACTTGCATGAATCTCCAGGGAATTATGCTGAGTGAGAAAAAGGCAATCCTTAAATATTAACGACTATATGACTCCATTAATAGAACATTGTCCTGCAATGACAAAATTATAACGAGGGAGAACACATTCGTATTTGGATGGCTTAAAGATGAAGGCAGGGAAGGAATGCCAAGAAGGAGGTGGGTGTGGTTATAAAAAGCCAAAGGAGGGATCCTGGAAGTGATAGAACAGTTCTGTATCATGACTGTAGTGGTGAATACCTGAACCTAAACACGTCATAAAACTGCGCAGAACTATATACACACACACAGACACACACACAAATGAATACAAGTTAAGCTGGGGTCATCTGAATAGATCTCTGGATCATATCAATGTCAAAATCCTAGTTGTGATATTTTACTATCTTTTTGCAGAATACTACTATTGGGAAGTATTGGGTAAAGGGTACACAGGATCTGCCTATTTTTTCTTGCAACTACATGTGATTCTGAAATATCTCAAAATGAAAAGTTTAATGTTGAAAACACAGTCACTAAGAGTTAATATTAAGAATGCTGATGGATCTAGGTTAGAGTGTATCATAATAGGGATCATTTCAAACTCACCAGAAGAAGCAGTGAGGAAGGAATTTTCTGAATCAGTATCTTCGTCACTGTCACTTTCCTGTACCATTGGATAATTTATTGTCTCACAACGGATTTCTGGGCCGGATTCTGTTTGAACAACATTTTGGTAAGTAAAACATTTTCAAGTGCTGAAAGACAAGAAATCTCAACAGTAATTTTTATTTCAGGCAAAACTATCCTTCAGGAATGAAGGAAAAATAAACACATCCGCAGACAAAGGAAAACTAAAAACAAACTGTTACTGACTGACTTACCCTTAAAAACTGGCTAAAGGAAACTCATCTCACCAAAAGGATATAATGAAGGAAGGAAGCTTGGAGCATGAGGAAGGAAGAAAGAACAAAATCCACAGGGACTTCCTTGGAGGTCCAGTGGTTAAGACTCAGCGCTTCCACTGCAGGGGCACGGATTTCATCCCTGGTCAGGGAACTAACATCCTACATGCTGCGTGGTACAGCCAAAAGAACTTTTTTAATCATAAGAATAATAAAAAGAAAGATCAGAAATACACATGCAAAGAAACTAGATCATTCATACACTGCTGGTGGGAATGTAAAATGGTACAGCACCACTGGAAAACAGTCTGCCAGGATTTTACAAAATTCAACTTACTATTACCATAGGACCCAGCTACTGTGCTCCTGGGTGTCAGCCCAGAGAAATGAAAACTAATGTTCGTACAGAAACCTATCCATGGGCATTCATAGTATAGTAGCTTTACTCCAAACAGCCGAAAACGAGAAACAACCCAGCCATCCTTCAACTGGTGAACAGACAGACAAGCCAGGGTACACTCATACCGTGCAGTAGTACTCAAAAATAAAAAAGGAGTGATATACACAGCAACCTAGATGAGTCTCCAGGGAATTACGGTGAGTGAAAGAAGGCAATCCCAAAAGGTTACATACTATGTGAGTCTATGTAAAACTGTTGAAATGACAAAATTATAAAGAAGGAAAACAGATTAGTAGTTGCTGAGGGCAGGGACAGGCACGGTAGGAGCATAAGAGGACAAAGGTGGGTGTGGGTTTAAAGGGCAAAAGGGAGAATTCTTTTGGTGATGGAAATGTTCTGAATCTTCAATGTGATGGAGGATATCATGAAATTATGTAAAACTGAATACACATACACACACACACACAAACATAAACACACACATATACAAAGAAAACTAAAAACATCTCAATAGAAATCTGTGAATTTTATCAATGTCCATATCCTGGTTGTGATATTGTACTATACTTTTGCAACGTGTTATCTTTGGGGGAAACCGGGTAAAGTAGACACACGATCTCTCTGCATTATTTTTTACAACTGCATGCCCCGCTAAAATTTTTTTAAAGTAAACCTTTTCATTTTTAATCAGGAAAAGCTACCACTAGCCCATATTAAGGGTGTTCATAAACCTAGATTAAATCGTGCTACTTGTAATATGTATCATTACAAACTCACCAAAATTCGGAGGGATTAAGAAATATGAAGTATCTTACCACTCTCACCTTCCAAGAAAGCTGGGTTCTTCATCTGAGATTTATCTTCCAGGCTGCTTTCTGTTGTCACAGAGTTTTCTGTAAGGAAAACTTTTTTCAAATGCTGTGAGAAAAGACTCGCACCCTCATACCTATAGCTGATGAAACTATCCTCCCGTAATGAAGCAAAAATAGATATTGACAGACAAAGGAAAACCAAAAGTATTTCTCACTAACTGACTTATACTTAGAAAATACCTACAAGAAGACCTTCTAGTAGAAAATCTGTAATAGAATTCTGGAACATTAAGAAGGAGAAAGAACAATGGAAGGAACAGAAATATGCATGCAGAGAAACTAGATCACTCATACATTGCTGGCAGGAAGGGAAAATGGTACAGCTACACTGGAAAACAGTTTGACAATTTCTTATAAAACTAAGGGTGCAGTTACCATAGGACCCAGAAATTGCAGTCTTGGGCATTCATCCAAAGAAGTGAAAACTTGTGTGAAAGAGTGAACTGAAGCAAAATTTGAAACTATGAATGAATATTCATATCACCTTTACGCCTAACAGTCAAAAACAGGAAACGCAGAGGTTTTCAACAGATGAACAGAAAAATAAACCCTGGTACATCCACACCACGAAATACTACTCAGAAATAAAAAAGAAGGAACCACTGATACAACAGTGTGAATGAATCTCCAGGGAATTACACTGAGGGAAGAAGCCTCAAACACCACATGATTCCATGTATATAACAACGCTGAGGCGACGAATAATAGATCTGGAGAAGAGATTCATAGTTATCATGCAACAGGGCAGAGGGTAGGAGTAGGGGGCAAATGTCAATAGGAAGGGGCCGGGTGTGGTTATAAAAGAGCAATATGAGAGATCGTGCTGCTGATGGGACTGTTTCAGGGCTTGCCTCTGGTAGAAGGTACGTGAACCTGCGCATATGATAAAACTGTAGAGAACTAAATACACACTCATATTAATGCAAGTGAAACTGGGGACAGCTCCAAAATATCTGTGGATGGTATCATGTCACTATCTTGGTTGTTATAATTTTCTATCATTCTGCAAGTTGATACCATTTTGCAGTTGTAAATACCATTGGGGAAAAGTGGGTAAGGAGAACACAGGATCCTTCTGTAGTATTTATTATAACTGCATGTGCAGCTAAATTTTTCTGAAAATAAAAATTTTAATTAGGAAGAGCTACCACTATCTTACACTAAACAGACTGATGACTCTACATTCACTATGCTATATGTCAAAGTATCATTTCAAACTCACCCAAACTGGGAGGAATGCAGTGACATAAAGAAGAAATATCTTGGCTACTATCTTTCCAATAGAAGTGGATAATTTGTTGTCTCAGGGCTCTTTTCTAGGTAGTTTGAGCTTTCAACAACATTTCTAAATATAAAACACTTTCAGCTACTAAAAGGTAAGTATTCTCAACCATGAATTCTATTTTGTCTTATTTTTTTTGGCCGCGCCACGCGGCATGCAGGATCTTAATACCCAGAGCAGGGATCGGACCCATGCCCCCCTGCATCGTTAGCGTGGAGTCTTATCCACAGGACCGTCAGAGAAGTCGGTGAACCATGAATTCTATATCGGGCAAAACAATCCTTCAAGAATGAAGCAGTGTTGGGACTTCCCTGGTGGCGCACTGATTAGGAATCCACCTGCCAATGCAGGGGACATGGGTACGAGCCCTGCTCTAGGAAGATGACACATGCTGTGGAGGAACTATGCCCGTGCACCACAACTACTGAGCCTGCGCTCTAGAGCCTGTGAGACACAACTACTGTGCTCTCGTGCCACAACTACTGAAGCCCAGGCCCCTAGAGCCCGTGTTCCGCAACAAGAGAGGCCACGGCAATGAGACGCCCGCGCACTGCAACTAGAGAAATCCCGCGCGGAGACAAAAATATATAAATAAATATTTCTTTTTTAAAAAAAGGATAATAGAGAATACTACAATCCACTTTACCCTCATAAATTTGATAACTTAGAAGAATTGGACCAATTAAAATAAATAAATAATTTTTAAAAATAAAAAGTTGAAGCAGATTTGCAAAAACATGGTTCATTCTGGAGGGCATTCTGCCAATTGAAATAAGCCAGATAGAAAAAGGCAAATACAGCATGGTGTCACTTTTATGTGGAATCTTTAAAAAAATGTCAAACTCAGAAACATCGAGTGGAATGGTGGCTGCCAGGGGCTGGGAGGTGGGGGAAATAGCCAGAGGCTGGGAAAAGGGTGCAGACTTTCCGTTATAAGTTGAATAAGGTCTGAGTGTCTAATGTATAACAGGTGACTATAGTTGATAATACTATATTGTATAATTTGCATATAGAGTAGAACTTAAGCGTTCTCACCACAAAAGAAATACAAAAGTAAATGTGTGAAAGGATTGAATCTGTTAATTAACTCGATGGCAGGAATCCTTTCACAATGTATACGTACATTAAATCATCACATTGTACACTTTAAATATATTACAATTTTATTTGTCAACTATCCCTCAGTAAAGTTGAAAATAATAAAAGAACATCCAAAATATTAAAACAAAAACAATGAAGAGGAAATAAAGACATTCTCACATGAAGAAAGCTAAAAGTATTTGTCACTAGCTGAGTTACACGTGAGAATGGCTAAAGGAAAATCTTCTACCAGAAAAGAATGATGAAAGTACAAATCCTGGAGCATGAAAAAGGAAGAAAGAACAATGAAAGCAACAGAAATATGGATATGGAGAAACTGGATCACTCGCACATTGCTGGCAGCAAAGTAAAATGGTGCAGCCACTCTGGAAAACTGTTTGGCAGTTTCTTACAAAACTAAACATGCAATTACCATACAACCAAGCATTTGCACTCTTGGGCATTTATCTAAGAGAAATCAAAACTTATGTTTACACAAAAACCTGTACAGGAAAGGTCATAGCAATTTTACTTGTAATACCAAAAACTGGAAAAAAAAACCAGATGTTCTTCAACTATGAATCAAAACACAAACTGTGGTACATCCACACCACGGAACAGTACTCAGCAAGGAACTACTGATATAATTCAGATGAATCTCCAGGGAATCATGCTGAGGTGGGTGTGGTTACAAAAGGGCAAGATAAGGCATCCTTAAGGTGACGAAAATGTTCTGTATCTTGACTGGATGGTGGATAGCAAACCTACTCATGTGATAAAATCAAATAGAACTAAACACATATACACACAAATCAATACAATTAAACTGGGGAAATCTCAATAAGATCTATAGATTGTATCAGTGTCAATATCCCGGTTGTGATATCGTTACAGTTTTGCAAGATGTTACTGTTGGGAGAAATAGGTAAAGTATAAACGGGATCACTCTGTATTAATTTCTTAAAACCACATGAGTATCTTAAATTAGCACAAAGTTGAAAGTTTAGTTAAAAAAGAGCTATCACTGGCTTACATTAAGGATGTTGATGGATCTAAAATAAAAAGTGCTACCTGAGATATGTTATCATTTCAAACTCACCAAAATTGGGTGGAATGGAGAGAGTTGAAGAGGCAGCATCTGGGCCACTGTCATTGCCCACCAAATTTGGGTAATACACTGTCTGAGAGCTGTTTTCCATGCTGGTTTCTGCTTTTCCCGGCATTTCTGTAAGTATAGCATTTTCAAGTGCTGAAAGAAAACAACTCTCAATTGTGAATTCTATACTGGATGAGACTATCCTTCAGGAACAAATGAGAAATAAAGACATTCTGACACAAAGGAAAAATGATTTTTTAAATTTTCCCTTGCAGATTTGCCCTTAAAAATAGCTAAAGGAAAATCTTCAAAAAAGAAAGGATATTATGAAAGAAGGAATCTTGGAGCATCAGGAAAGAAGAAATAACAACGGAAAGATCAGAAATATGGATGGAGAGAAACTGGATCACCCACACATTGCTGCTTGGAATGTAAATGGTACAGCCTCTCTGGAAAATGCTCGGCAGTTTCTTATAAAACTAATATACTATGGTTCCAGAGGAGATGAGAAAGTTTGGAATTAAAAGCACAAGTGTTCGACATATACATACTACTATATATATAATAGATAACTAATAAGGACCTACTATAGAACACAGGGAACTCTCCTCAATACTCTGTAATGACCTATATGGGAAAAGAATCTAAAAAAAAGTGGATATGTGTATGTATAACCAATTCACTTTGCTGTACAGCAGAAACTAACAAAACATTGTAAATCAACTATACTCCAATAAAAATTTTTTAAAAAAAGAAAAGAAAGAAAGAAACATGCTATTACTATAAGACCTAACAACTGCACTTCTGGCATTCATGACAGAGAAATGAAAATTTGTATTTACACAAAAATCAGTACATCAATGTTCACAGCAGTTGTAGTATCAAAAAACTTAGAAAAAAAAACAGATGTCCTTCAATGTGTGAATGGTTTTTAAAAAAAATGTTGCATATATATACCACAGAAAACTCTTCATTAATAGAAAGGAACTATTAAGAAATGAAAACTGATATTTACATAAAAGTGTGCACAGGAATATTTATAGCTGCTTTACTCCTAATAGCCAAAAACTGAAAAAAAAAAAAAACCAGATGCCCTTCAACAGGTGAAGAGTTAAAATGTTGTATATCCATAGCATGGAATACTCTTCAGCAATAATAGTAATAAACTATTGATACATGCCACAAACTGGATGAGTCTCTAGGGAATTAGACTGAGTGAAAAAAATCAATCCCAAAGGTTACACAGTATGTTATTTCACTTATATAACAATGTGAGACAAAACTATAGAAACGGAGAAGAGATCAATGGTAGCCAGGTGTTAGGGATGGGTCTTGGAGGAAGGGAAGGCTGGTGTGTTGTAAAAAAGCAATAACAAGGGATCCTTGAGTGATGGTAATGATCTCTACCTTGACTGTGATGGATTCACTCATGTGATAAAATTGCACAGTGCTAAGTATACAAATGAAAGTGTACACACAGACATACACGTAAAACTGGAGGCACCTCGATAATGTCTGTGGGTTGTATCAATGTCAATATCTGGGTTGTGATACTGTACCATAGTTTAGCAAGGTGTAGTCATTGGGAAAAGTAAGTAAAGCATAAATAGGATCTCTCTGTATTATTTTTTACAACTGCATGTGAATCTTAAATTATACCAAGAAGTATTAAAAAGAGCTGCAACTGAAAAAAACGAAACAAAACAGCTGCAACTGGCTTGTATTAAGGATGTGGATAGATCTAGATTAAACAGTGCTACTCCTAATATATATCATTTCAAACTCACCAAAACTGGGCAGGAGGTAATGAGATGAAGAGTCAGTATCTGGGCCACTGATATTTCCCAGTGAAGCTGGGCAATACACCGTCTGAGAGCTGTTTTCCAGGCTGGTTTCTGCTGTTCCTGGAACTTCTACAAGTATGTATTTTCCAACTACTGAAAGAAAAGAACTCACAACCATGAATTCTATGGGAAGTGAAATTATCCTTCAAGTAAAAGGTGAAAAATACATTCCGAAACAAAGGAAAACTAAAAGAATCTGTCCCTAGCAGTCTTACCCATATGGAAAGGTTAAAGAAAAATCCTCAAACAGAAAGGATACGATGAAAGAAGGAAATCTGGAGCATCAGGAAGAAAGAAAGAGCAATGGGAAGAACGGAAACATGAATGTGAAGAAACTGGACTGTTGCTGGTGAGAATGAAAAATGGTACAGTCTCAGGACTTCCCTGGTGGTCCAGCGGTAAAGAATCTGCCTTCCAATGCAGGGGACGCAGGTTCAATCCCTGGTCGGGGAACTAAGATCCCACATGCCACGGGGCAACTAAGCCCGCGCACCACAACTACTGAGCTCACGTGCCTCAGCGAGAGAGCCTGCGTGCCGCAAACTACAGAGCCCATGCTCCCTGGAGCCTGCAAGCCACAACTAAAGAGGGGAAAACCCACACACCACAACTAGAGAGAAGCCCGCGCACTGCAACGAAGAGCCCACGCTGCAACGAAAGATCTCGCGTGCCACAACTAAGACCCAATGCAGCCAAAAATAAAGTAAATAAATAAATAATAAATCTTTAAAAAAATATAAAGCAAAGGAAAAACCTGAACATGTTTTCAAAAAAACCAAAAAGTAAAAAGAAAAATGGTATATCCTCTCTACTGGCATTTTCTTATAAAACTAAACATGCTAAGACTCAAAAATTGCACTCTTGGCATTCATGACAGAGAAATTATATCTTACATATATACAAAAACCAATACATGGGTGTTGATAACAGCTTTACTCTTTTTTTTTTTTTTTTTTTTTTTTGCGGTACGCGGGCCTCTCACCGCTGTGGCCTCTCCCGCTGCGGAGCGCAGGCTCCGGACGCGCAGGCCCAGCGGCCATGGCTCACGGGCCCAGCCGCTCCGTGGCACACAGGATCCTCCCGGACCAGGGCACGGACCCGTGTCCCCTGCGTCGGCAGGTGGACTCCCAACCACTGCGCCACCAGGGAAGCCCCGACTTTACTCTTAATACCAAAAACTAAGGGAAAAAAAAACTAATGCCCTTCAATGGCTGAATGGTTAAAAACAATTACTGCATATTGAAATCCTATAAAACTACTCAGCAATAAAAAGGAAGGAGGGACTTCCCTGGTGGCACAGTGGTTAAGAATCCGCCTGCCAATGCAGGGGACCCGGGTTCGAACCCTGGTCCGTGAAGATCCCACATGCCATGGAGCAACTAAGCCCATGTGCCACAACTACTGAGCCTGCGCCTGCGCTCTAGAGCCCATGAGCCACAACTGCTGAAGCCCAAGCACCTAGAGCCTGTGCTCTGCAACAAGAGAAGCCACCGCAATGAGAAGCCCGCGCACCGCAACGAAGAGTAGCCCCCACTCGCCGCAACTAGAGAAAAGCCTGCGTGCAGCAACGAAGACCCAATGCAGCCAAAAATAAATAAATTTTTTTTTAAAAAGGGAAGGAAATTTTGATACATGCAACAACATGGATGAATCCTCAAGGAATTATGCTGAGTGAAAAAAATCCTCAAAGTTTACGTACTGTAAGAATCCCTTTATATAACACTCTTGAAGTGACAAAATTATAGAGACCAGTGTTTGCCAGGGGCTAGGGAACAAGCAGTGGGGAAGGAAATGGCAACCTGAGAGAGGTGGGTGTGGCTATAAAAGGGCAAGAAGAGGCATCCTTATGGTGATGGAAATGTTTCTGTATCTTGACCGTGTTGGTGGATATCACACCTACTCACGTGATGAAATCAGACAGAAATAAATATAAACACACACAAATTACAACAAGTAAAACTGAGGACATCTCAGTAACATCTGTGTATTATATCAATGTCAATACCCCAGTTGTGATATTTTACTAATTTTGCAAGATGTAATCATTAAGAGAAAAGGGTGAAGTGTAAAAGGGATCTTTTTATATTATTTCTTACAAATATATGTGAATCTAAAATTATTTCAAAATAAAAAGTTTAATTTAAAAAATGGGCTACCATTAACTTGCATTAAGGATGTTGATACATCTAGATTAAACAGTGCTACTTGTAGTATGCATTATTTGAAACTCAGCAAAATTGGGTGGGAGGTTGACAGGTAAAGAAGAACACTGGCCACTGTCATTTCCCAATAAAGTTGGGTAACTCATTGTCTCAGGGTTGTTCTCCAGGCTGGTTTCTGCTATTTCTGGCATAGCTACAGTAAAAACATTTTTCAAGTGCTTATGAAAATAACTCTCAGTCATTAATTCTATACATAGTGAAACTATCCTTCATTAATGTATGGGAAATAAATACATTCTCACATGAAGGAAAACTAAAAGAACTTGTCTCTTGCAGACTTACCCTTAAAGGAAGGCTAAAGGAAAATCTTCAAACAGAAAGAATATGATAAAAGAATGGATCTTTGAGCATCAAGAAGAAAGAACAATGGAAAGAGAAGAAATATGCACGCAGAAAAATTATATCACGTATATTATGGGTGGAAGGTAAAATTATACAGCTCCTCTGAAAAATAATTTTAGCAGTTTCTTATAAAACTAAACATGGAATTACATATGACCCAGAATTGCCCTCTTGGGCATTCATCTCAAAGAAATGTAGACTTATGTTTACACAAAAACTGGTAAAGGACTGTTCATAGAGCTAAACTTGTAATAGCCAAAAACTGGAAATTTCCCAAACATCCTTCTATGGGCAAACAGATAAACAGTTATACACCCATATCATGGAACAGTAATCAACAATAAAAAGGAAGGAACTCTTGATACAAGCAACAACTGGTATAAATCTCCAGGAAATTATGTTCAGTTAAAAAAACAGCCATGCCCAAAAGGTTCTATAGTATTTTATTCCATTTAAATAACAATATTCAAATGACAAAATTATAGAAACGGAAGTCAGTTCAGGGCTTGCAGGGGTTAGGACGGGGCAGGGTGGGAGGAAAGGGTGACCAGAGGGAGGTGATTGTGGTTAATAAAAGGGCAATATGAAGGGTGTTTGTGGTAATGATGGAAATGTTCTGTATCACGACTGTGATGGTGGGCAAATACACTGAGGCATGGAATAAAATTGCACAGAACTAAATACACACACACAAATGTGGATTTAATCAATGTCAGTATCCTGGTTGTGATACTTTACTATAGTTTTGCAAGATGGTATTATTAAGGAAAATGGGTAAAGCACAAGTAGGAACTCTGTATAATTTCTTACAACTACACGTGAATCTAAAACTACCTCAAAATGAAAAGCTTAATTTAAAAAAGAGCTACCACCGACTTGCATTAAGGATGTTAGTGAATCTGAATTAAACAATGCTACTTGTAATATGTATCATTTCAAACTCCCCAAAATTGGGAGGGATGAAGATAGATGAAGAGGCAGTATCCCGGCCACTGTCATTACCCAAAAAAGTTGGATAGTACCTTGACTCAGTGCTGTTTCCAAGGCTGGTTTCTGCCTTTCCTGACACTTCTACAAATAAAAAGTTTTCAAGGGCTGTAATACAAGAACTCTCATCCAGGAATTCCATACTGGGTGAAACTATTCTTCAGAAAGAAGGGGAAATGAAGACATTCTCACACAAAGGAACTACCAAATGTAAAATAGATAGCTAGTGAGAAGCAGCCGCATAGCGCAGGGAGATCAGCTCGGTACTTTGTGTCCACCTAGAGGGGTGGGATAGGGAGGGTGGGAGGGAGACACAAGAGGGAGGAGATATGGGGATATATGCATATGCTGATTCACTTTGTTATAAAGCATAAACTAACACACCATTGTAAAGCAATTATACTCCAATAAAGATATTTTTTAAAAAGAAGATTTTTGTCCCCAGCAGATTTACTCTTAAAAAAGAAAATCTTCTTCCAGATAGGATATGATGAAAGAAGCAATCAGGAAGCATCAGCAGGAAGAAAGAACAATGGAAAGAGCAGAAATATGGCTCCAGAGAAAGTGGATCACTCATACATTGCTGGCAGGAATGCAAAATGGTACACCTACACTGGAAAACAGGTAGTTTCTCATAAAACTAAACACGCAGTTAACATATAACCAGCAACTGCACTCTTGGGTATTCATGTCAGAGAAATTAAAACTTCTGTTTACACAAAAACCTGTACATGAATATTCATAGCAGCCTTAGTCCTCATAGTGAAAAACTAGAAAACAAAACCCCAAATTTTCTTCAGCAGATGAATGCTTAAACTATGACACATCTATACCAAGTAACAGTACTCAGCAATAAAAAGGAAGGAACTAGTGAACAACTTGCTTTAATCTCTAGGGACTTATATTTAGTGAAAAAAGCCAATATCAAAATGTTACATACCATATGCCTACAAATATATAACAATTTTGAAGTGACAAAGTTCTAGAGATGGAGAATAGATCAGTGGTTGCCTGAGTACTGAGGGGATAAGAGGGTCACCACAGGGAGGGCAGGGTCACCACAGGGTGATGGGTGGTTATAAAAAGGCAACACAAGTGATCCTTGTGATGGAAATATTCTGTACCTTGACTATGGTGGTGGACATACAAACTTTATCATATGGTAAAACTGCACAGAACTAAAAGTACACACACGCAAATGAATACAAGTCAAACTGGGAACAGCTGAATAAGATCCATGGATTATATCAACGTCAATATCCTGGTTGTGATATTTTCCTATAGTTTTACAGGATGCTACCACTGAGGGAAATTGGGTAAAGGGTATCACTGTATTATTTCTTACAACTACATGTGAATCTATAATTATCTCAATATAAAACTTCTAATTAAAAAATAGCTATCACTAGTTTGCATTAAGGATGCCTTTGAATATAGATTACTGGATGCTATTCGTAATGTGTGCCGTTTCAAACTCACCAGTAATGGGAGGCATGCAGAGAAATGTCAAGGCAGCGTCTGGGCCCATGCTGTTATTTCCCATTATAGTTGAGTAGTTCATTGTCTCAGAGGTATCTGCCAGACTGGGTTCTCCTTGTGGCAGAACTGCTATAGGCACTGCTACAGTAGCCTGGGCAGATGAGATAACACTGTTGGTACTTTCGGCACCTTCACTGACATAGGAGGATAGAACAGGAAGCCCAGGAGATGGGCTGCGTGGTGTGAAACACGGCTCTAATGAGTATGTGGAGACAATTCTGGGCGGTGGTGGACTCTCCCTGAGGACCGGCTGCTGCAGTTCAGGGAGTGCTGCTGACTGAAGAGATGTTCCTACAGGGTTGGTCTCGGCATTGTCTTCCTGCCTTTCCACGGGTAAAGATGGGCTACAATCTCCCTGTCCAGGGTAAAAGAACAGAATGGGTTAAGCTCCTTTCTGTAATTTCTCCATGAAGTATACAATCAAAACTTTTCTGTGTAAATCCAGATGATCTCTAAAATGACACGAATTCAGTATAAATCTTCTGTGAGTAAAAATAAGAATTGAAAAATCAGTAAAAGCATTAATACCTGTTTTCCTTGCAACATCATTTTCCATAGTCAAGTATAAATGCTGAATTTTGATTATATGATTTTTAATCCTCTTCAACCCTACATTTTGATTGCATTTTATACATTATGGTTACAAACATAAAAATATTCAGTATCATGTCTCAAACCTAGACTTCAGCATTCTTCTAAGAGAGGTTATTCTCCAACCTACTGCTAAAGTAAGTATAGATCAGCCTTGCTAATAATCTCAGAGTTATTCGTTCTCTCTCACTTCTAACTGATTGGTATCTCTAGGCACTAGAGCTTTATGGAAGTAGTTAGGCACAGTTAGGCAACAATGGTTTCTCCAAAGAATGCTGCATTTGTGAAACGACTCCACAAAGGTGGTTAACCTGCCTATTCGTGTTTTCAATAAGTTCTTGCAAACCCTGTCATAATAAAAAAAATTTTAGTAGTTCCTATTTTGAAACAAAAGTAACATATAAGAAAATATCATTAAGCCAAAGTCAAAGTCTGAAAGTTTTCAAGCCGTCAGAAATCTCTTGTTTCCCACTTGATGCCTGGCTGTTGGGGACCCAGAGCCGAGCTGGCTGAGATAAGGCACGCCAACCTCCCACTCAACTACTCCATGTCACACAGGCATTTTACAAAGCTTGAATACTGGGAAGTAAATGGACCACAATTCCTATAAGCCATCACATTTATGATGGAGTCATTTTACATCAAGGAAGGTGCTACTTTAGGAAAGAAATTTTCAAATCTGCTAAAAGGCCAAAGAGCCTCTTTCCATATAATGATGGTATAACCTAATAGGCAGTGAGGGGTCCACTCTGGAAAGAACAGTGAGCCAAATACAACAGATGTGACCTTTGGTTCAGAGTACTTTAAAGTCATGCAATTAACAATTAACCTTACAAAACCTTTGAGTACGTGACCCCTGTATGCCAATCAAGTATGTGACTGATAAAACCGGAGAATTCTTGAAATACACAGAAATTTCATTCGGGCAAAAATACACTTAAAAGGCCAGAACCACTAATTACATCATTCATTCAAAGAAACATTTATTGAAGGCCTACCACCTGTGAGAACTACTTCGCTAGATGCTGGGAATGTGGACATTAAAAAGAAAAAAAAAGAAGAAGAAAAAAACAGCTCCTACCCTAAGGAACTCCCATTTTAGCTGGAGAGAGACAAGTAAAGAGACATGGTCAACAGAGAAAGTGATCGGCCGCCTGGAGCAGTGGATTTCAGTGTGCTCCGTGGACCAGCAGCATCAACACCATCCACGAGCTTGTTGGAAATGAAAAATCTCCCACCTCAGATCTACTGAATTGGGAACTCTGAGATCGAGGGCAGTGATCTGTGTTTTCACAAGTCCTCTAGGTGATTCTGATGCACGATGAAGCATGAGACCCACTGGCTCTCAGCCCTGAATAACTAGCACAGGCTCTAGGGGAACACAGTTGGGTTCAAGTTACTTAACTTCTCTGTTGTTCAATTTCCTTATAAATAGAATCGGGATGAAATCCTCTCTCAGTTCTGTTGAGGACAAAACAACGTGCTACAGTATTAATACCAACATAATAATAATAGTACATGATGACTGGTCTGATAGTGCTCAATCATCTATTAGTATTATTATTGCCACGATACAGATAAGAACAAGAGGCTAAGCGTGCACAGAAGAGCAAGACCTAATCCAGCCTGACAGTCGTGGCAGGATTTTCGAAGAAGGAGGTATCTGCGTTGAGAATGAAAAGATGAGAAGGTGTTCACTAGGTAGAGATGTACAGAGGAGCATACAGGGCAGAAGGAACAGTATATTCTAAAATACCCAACAAATTAGGAGTATGGGATTAACTGATATAAACTACTATACATAAAACAGATAAACAAGGATTTACGGTAGAGCACAGGGAATCATACCCCAAATCTTATAATAACCTATAATGGAATATAATCAGCAAAAACCCCGAATTACTATGCTCTACACCCGGAACTAACACAATATTACAAATCAGCTATACTTCAATAAAAAATAGTAAAACAGAAATTAAAAACACCCAAACAGAAAACAGGAAGTCAAATGTTTAGAAAGTGAACATAAATGACGATCGAAGAGCTGGGTTATGATGGGAAGGAGAGAGAGAGGATGACAGCTATAGAGGGATGGGAGGCAAAAAGAAGTGGTTTTTTTAAACCTGTGGGAGAATGACTACGCTGAGAGTGATGGAGACAGAGGCTGAAGACACAAGAGACAGAGGGATGAAGGGAGGTGTCTGAGCACAAGGAAAGAGGGTCAGATGCAGAAACCAGCAGAGGTGTTAGCCTTACAGAGGAAACACTTTTCCCACTCCAGTGGTCAGGAAGGAGGTCGTCAGAGATGGATCCAGGCAAGTGTGAGGGCTGTGGGAGAGGAATCAGGACTTGGAGGGGATTTCTGCTCCACACCCTCCATTTTCTCCACGAAATAAGAGAACAGGATCGGGGTTGTCTGAGGATCACCAGTCCCCAGTGGAGGTCCTCCCCTCTGCTTCCCAGCCTGGACAGGGCTGGGGTTTTACTAAAGGGGGTGCTGGGCGAGGATTAAAAAAGAACAGATGGAAGTGCTGCACCGTGTGGTCTAGACTGGTAAGGGAAGGCGCCGAAGAAAGGAGGGAGCTAGCACATTAGGAGAAATGGAGCGCATCCCTTAGCTGTGACTTTGGAACCTGGGCACGTCTTAGCGGAGATACTCTATCCCAACACATCTTGCACAATCGCTCAGAAGGCCCTGGCAGAGCAGTGTCAACCCAGTTCATCGTGGATGCTGATGTAAAGCAAGCAGGGGAGAGCACTGCTCAAAAATCAGAACTCCCTACGTCATCCCTGCATTCCCACTCTCTGTACATCCTTCCCCGGAAGACAAGACACGTTCCCTTTAAGTATTCCACTGCTGTTCTCTATAATGATAAAGACTCCCATAAACATTTTTTACTTTTCAAAGTATGTTCATTATATTCAAGAAACTTTTTTATATGTTAAGAAACATGTATTTGTTTATAAATGTTCATTGCTTCTAGGGTATACCGCTCACAAAATCCTTGATAATTACATACTTCTATCAATCTCCACCAACACGTCAATTTTTACAAAATCCCCTCAAAACTATGGAAGATAAACTCTTTAAAAAATGGTGGGTTGGGCTTCCCTGGTGGCGCAGTGGCTGAGAGTCTGCCTGCCGATGCAGGGGACACGGGTTTGTGCCCCAGTCCGGGAGGATCCCACATGCCACGGAGCGGCTGGGCCCGTGAGCCATGGCCGCTGAGCCTGAGCATCCGGAGCCTGTGCTCCGCAACGGGAGAGACCAAAACAGTGAGAGGCCCGCGCACCGCAAAAAAAAAAAAAAAAGGAGAATATTGGAGAAATTCAATATCTAACAGTCTAGATGCAAGACACTTAACTACACTTGACCAGTTATGGGCTATATTTTTTAAGGTACAAAAGCCATATTTTTATTTCAAGTTTTTCACCTAGGGATGTTGTTCTAAGTAGATATTTTTTAAATGTATCACAATGGAGTGATAATCATAGAGAACTTGGCATAGCAAAATTTCTATTAATAGTCCAATGACATTAAATGAGGTGAAGAAAATTTTAGCTCAATATTTTGGAAAACTACATTTAAGAGACAACTTTGATACCTCACAATAGTGCTGGAGTTCCGTAAGTTGGTTACGATGATTTTCATCATAGAAAACTACAGATGCACTGCTCTCCTATTAATATCATGAAAATAAGTGAGTCAATGCTTAATATCTCTAGGAGCCAAATAAAGCACTAGAAATATATATTTCCCTATTTTAATTGTTTTTCTTTTTTACCTACATTCCGAAAGGATTTCAGATGTCTACAAAATAAAGCAGAGATAAAGTAAAAGCAAACCTCACAATCATGAGAATGAAAAAGATAAGAGCCGATTAAAAAAAGGACTAAAGGAAGGAAGTTACTATATAGGAACCTAAGTTTAAAAGAAGCTCCTGAATATCAGTATGAACACATAGTTTATAATATATATAAAAATAGATATAGAAATATAAATATATGTGTATGCCTGGATTAGTAGACATAACACTTATTTCCTAGCTCTGTCCACTAAGAGGGACTAAAATCAATGACACAAGAGTAGCAATGAACACACCTAGTGTCTAGATCTTGGTTTCTAAATACCACTCTCCAATAAAAGGAACCAGAACTCCTTGAAGAGAGGTGAATTCCAGAGCTGGAACAGGGAAAGTATAAATGAGACTACAACACCTTGTGATGTCAGAAAAAAAGGAATTGCTCAAAAAAGAAGTGGGGGCATGTCAAAAGGTCACACGAGGCAACTGGAAGGAGCTCCTGATAGCCAAAGCTGGAAAATTTGATCAATAAAATAGTGATAATATTGGATTATAATTTATATAATACAATAAATGCCCATGCGTACATATTGATATAAAATATGTAATTGAATGAATAAATAAATGGGGAGACAGGACAGTTATTTGTTACTAATCAATTCCAATTAATAAATACAAAGGAATAAGGGAAATAGAAAGTCACCATTAGGCAAACACCACAGTGCTGAATGCTGCAGGTGAGATCCATGAGCTAACTCAACACAGGGCAAAAAGTTGAGGACAGGACATTAGCATAGTCTCAAAGTACACTCCTACCTAAGATATTTATTAATTACAAAGGGAAAATAGTAATTTTACAGTGAAAAAAATCCAGAAGACACCAGATGATTGATGTTAACATCACCAGTAAAAAGATATATGGACACCTCATACTCCTGATACGATTCAATAAGGAGACAACATGGTTTGTGTGGCGTTCTCGCCAAAAATGCATAATCTCAATCTATTCAAGAGAAAATATCAGACATATCAAAATCGAGAGACATTTTACAAAATAACTGATCGGTACACGCATCAAAAATGTCAAGGTGGGCTTCCCTGGTGGCGCAGTGGTTGAGAGTCCGCCTGCCGATGCAGGGGACACGGGTTCGTGCCCTGGTCCGGGAAGATCCCACATGCCGCGGAACGGCTAGGCCCGTGAGCCATGGCCTCTGAGCCTGCGCGTCCGGAGCCTGCGCATCCGGAGCCTGTGCTCCGCAACGGGAGAGGCCCATGTACCTTAAAAAAAAAAAAAAGTCAAGGTCACAAAAGAGAAGGAAAGAATAAGGAGTTGTCACAGATTGGAAGAAACTAAAGAGACACAACTAATTTCCATCTGGGATACTGGATCAGATCCTGGAACAGAAAAAGGACATTGTGGGGGGGATAGTGTAATTCAAACAAGGATGCAGTTTAGCTTATTGTAAGGTACCAATGTTAATATCCTGGTTTTGAAAACTGTACTGTGGTTAAACAATTGCCATAACTTTAAATTATACAGGTCAGTTAACATTAAGGGAAGGGAAGTGTATACACAAGAACTCTTTGTAATATATTTGCAACTCTTCCATAAACCTAAAAGTATTTCAAAAATTAGAAAAGCTACTGAAACAGGGTACAAAACTGCTATGAATTTCTATCAGATAAGGAAAAGAGGAAAATAAAATGGTAAACTGCTCATGTGAGAGAAATATTTCCTTGGGCTCACAGTTCAGAGGTACTCCATAGTCAATGAAGGCTGAAAAAGAATTTTAATCATTGTCTTTATGATAGTAAATGTAAATATATTGGGCAATTATAAATTAATATTACTTAAATATTCAGTCTGATGTACATTCATTAATGACACTTCCACCTTCTTTACAATGAGGTGTTCATGTTTTTGTATAGGAAGGATTTATTAATAAACCAAAAGGAAATATAAAAGAAGGAACTGAAAGAAAAGTTTTAGGACTTGAATTTCGCTTTCAAGAAGCACCAAAGGGGGACTACCCTGGTGGCGCAATGGTTAATATTCCACCTGCCAATGCAGGGTACACAGGTTCGAACCCTGGTCCAGGAAGATCCCACATGCCGCGGAACAACTAAGCCCGTGTGCCACAACTACTGAGCCTGCACTCTAGAACCCGTGAGCCACAACTACTGAAGCCCACGTGCCTAGAGCCTGTGCCCCACAACAAAGAGAAGTCACCGCAATGAGAAGCCCGCACACCGCCACGAACAGTAGCCCCCGCTCGCCGCAACTAAAGAAAGCCCATGCACAGCAATGAAGGCCCAACGCAGCCAAAAAATAAATAAATAAACAAATTTATTATTAAAAAAGAGGAAGCACCAAAGGCCTAAAGGACCTCTGCCCGCTGCAAATACTACAACAACATGGGAAGATATTTGCAGAACTATTTTCTCATTAAGTCAACTACACTTAAGATAACATTTTCCATCAAGCTTAACCCCTTATGTACTTCAGGATGGAAAGACTAGTCTTCCAGTAATCTGGCACCAGAACTGCTTTAAAAGCAAATATTTCTAACCACGAAGAACCAAATGTTATATGGCTTTTAATTTTCAAATAATCCAACAGTGACACTCTGTGGACAAAATAGGAAGCACATAAGCACCTATGTTTCTTAATAGAATAACCTCTAAGACACCTTAAATCCTTTTCTGGAATAAAATAGAGTATAAATAAATAAACAGCAAATAACCATTTGATTTAATTATAATAACTATTTTAAGGATGAATTATGGACTATAAGGATAATTTTAATAGAAATATACCAAGTAGTTATCAATGTCTTTGTTTTAAAAAATTATCTGAATTAGCCCACATTACAAACTTATTAGGCAGTAAAAATTATATGGAATTATAATATAGATTAGTAATAATAAAAACAATGTTGTCATCTTACCCTTCTATTAATGCTTTATGCTTACCAAAGTGCTTTCACATAATTATGTCAGAAACCATGGCTCTTGGAAGGCAAATAACATTATCCCCCCAAAGATTAAAATATTGGGGCTGATAGAAGTTAAGAGAATTGCCTGTACTGATTAGGTGGTATTACTATCTTCATCCTTATGTAAGTAAATAAATGCATTTTCTGTTAAGTTTAATTATATATAGTTTAATAATCTATTTTATTCAACTTCAAAGATTTAGAAGCATAGCAGAATATGATGAGAATGTAAAGCAACACAACCACTTCAGAAAACTGTTTGGCAGTTTCTCATAAACTTTAATCTACCCTGTGACCCAGTATTTCCACTCCTGAGCATTTACCCAAATTAAACGTAAATATATGTTCACAAAGAGACTTCCATAATAATGTTCACAGCCACTTTACTCATAATAGCCGAAAACTGGAAACAACCCTAATGTCCATCAGAAGGAGAAGGGATAAACAAATCATGGATATTCATACAACAGAATATTACTTAGCAATAAATGGGAATGCTACAACCAGATGAATTTCCAAACATTACTCTAAGGAAAAGAGACCATGACACAAAAGAGTGCATACTATATGATTCTATTTACATAAAGTTCTAGAATAGGCAAAACTAATCTATGATGGAAAAAAACATCCAAATGGTATTTCACCAAGGTTCAGGGGGTGGGGACTTACTGGGAATAGGCATGAGGGAAATTTCTGGGATGATGGAAATGTTCTTACCTTGATGAGGGGTGAGCGTACATATTTGTCAAAACTCATTGAACTATATACACTTAAAGATCTGTGCATTTCACTGTATGAAATTAAACTCAATCTATTAAAAAGAAATAAAGCAGAATGAAAAACAGAAAGATTTTCACTTTACCATACAATCCACGTTATCCTCTCCTGGAATAGATAATCGCGCTTTTTTGCGCAACGGGATGAACTCCGTTTCCGCTGAGTAGGGGTCACGTCTTCTTAAATTTGCTAGACGGTTCATTTGTGAAACTGGTTGGTCACCTAGCTCTGCTAAACCTTCAACTCCTGAAAAGCAAGGCATAAAAAAGTTACTTCACCCACTTACTGCCTTAATAAACTTAACATGGATATGTTCTCAGAATACCAACTCAAGTTGAATTGGAGTCCTGGCTGAAGTTTAGAGAGCGACAAAATGAGAATTCTTCCATTAGTGATTTAGAATAAACCTTTAAAAAGTGAAGGGTTTTATTGCCCACGCGTAGGAATAAGAATCCAGATCGAACACATTTCCAAATTGTGAAGCGGATGCTCCACAACCTAAAGGCTACAGAGTAAGTGCTGGAGACAAATGAACAACAGAGCATGAGTCCTAACTGCTTTGGTCAAGGAGCTCCGAAGCTTTTTACTCAGGGAGACTGCGGGCCTCCAAATGTGAGTCAGGAGTCTCTTGTGGCTTGGGCCGCCCACCACGGTGCGGCCTGGAGAGACCACTAAAGACATCGCCTCCTCCCCTGCTCGGTGAAAACTGGGTGAGATTACGTCTAAGGTCATTTCAGTGCTAAGATTATGATTGCTTCCGTAGTTAAATTTTAAATTAAACTTAAAGGACTGTATGTGAAAAATAAGCCAAAATCTCTTCTAGAATTATGTAGGCTCGGTTATGGTTCTGAGTCATTCATCTCTGCCACCAGGAGGACGTTGAGTGCAATGCTGTCATATCATATCTCGTAGTAGATTTGAACGCTGGCATCACAGTACCGGGAAGGGCGTTAATGAGAGAGCTAGGTTCCCTTTATCCATCCTGAGCCAGGGCAGGAATGAGGCGGAATGAAGGGTTTCGAGTTTTACCTCCTTTCCTGTTTCCCTTTCATTCTATAGTGGAGATACTAAGGAACAAAGGCTCAGAAACAAGAAATCAGAGGAGTTAAAGACTCTTGGGCTTCCCTGGTGGTGCAGTGGTTGAGAGTCAGCCTGCCGATGCAGGAGACATGGGTTCGTGTCCCGGTCTGGGAAGATCCCACATGCCGCGGAGCGGCTGGGCCAGTTAGCCATGGCCGCTGGGCTTGCGCTTCCGGAGCCTGTGCTCCGCAACGGGAGAGGCCACAGCAGGGAGAGGCCCGCGTACCGCAAAAAAAAAAAAGAAAAAAAAGTGTGTATATTTAGTTCTATACTGTTCCTGAGTTATGTCCTTTTATAATAAACTGTTATTCTAGTAAGTAAAATGTTTCTCTGAGTTCTGTGAGCTGCTCTAGAAAATTAATTGAACCCAAGCAGGAGGTTGTGGGAAACTCTGATTTATAGCAAGTAGGTCAGAAGCACAGGTGACAGCCTGGGCTTGTGACTGGGGTATGAGGAGGGGTGGCAGGGGGCAGTCTTGTAAGACTGAGCCCTCAACCTGTGGAATCTGACACTATCTACAATAGATAATGTCAGAATTGAGTTGAATTCTCAGACAAGCTGCTCGTGTCCAAGAATTGCTTGCTGTTCTGTGGGAAGCCCCAACATACACATTGGAATTGGGTTCAGGAACCTAAAAGAATAGTGTATAATTCAATTGAGCTAAAGCTCAATCTAAAGACAGGCAAATATAATCAATGGTGGGAGATGTCAGGATAGCGCTACCTTGCAAGAGAGTAGTGACTGAAAGGGAGGTGAGAGCTGATTCTGGGGGGCTCAGTGTTGGTTATATGTGTGTATTAATTAGAAAATTATTTAAGCTGCATATTTATGATTTGTGCATATTTTGTATGTGATAGATTTCTATAAAAAGTCAACCTAAAATTAAGCTCTTTATAAAAAATTCAGAATCTAAATAAAGTAATCCATCACTAAGAAATATCATAACCCTTAGATATATTTCCTTCTTGTTTTCTTACTATCTATATATTTTATTTTTTAATTTTTGTTTTTTTTTTATAAATTTATTTATTTTATTTATTTGTTTTGGCTGCATTGAGTCTTTGTTGCTGCACGCGGGCTTTCTCTAGTTGCGGTGAGTGGGGGCTACTCTTCGTTGCGGTGCACGGGCTTCTCATTGCGGTGGCTTCTCTTGTTGCCGAGCATGGGCTCAAGGCATGCGGGCTTCAGGAGTTGTGGCTCGCGGGCTCTAGAGCACAGGCTCGGTAGTTGTGGCGCACGGGCTTAGTTGCTCCACAGCATGTGGGATCTTCCTGGACCAGGGCTCAAATTCGTGTCCCCTGCATTGGCAAGCGGATTCTTAATCACTGCGCCACTAGGGAAGCCCTCTATATATTTTATATAGTAGTTTGACTCATATTGTACATGTATTCTGAGCAATTTTGTATGTCATTTATAATTTTTAAAATATTTTAAATGCCTGCATAATATTCCATCATGTATATGTCCATAGGTTATGTTACCTGTTTTCTGTTGTAGGACATTAATACGGCTTCCAATTGCTCATTATTTTGCTATAATGATGTGTACACATTCAAATGTAAATATTTATGTACATCTCTGAATAGTTCTTTATAATGTATATATAGAAGAGTCAGTAGGTCAAAGGCTATGAGCACTTCAGGGGCTCCTGACAGGTGTTGCCAAAATGTCCAAAAAGGTTGTACTAATTTACATTCATAGAAAACTGAAGTACAGTGGTTTTTCTCCATTATCACTAAAATGAATCATTTAAAAATTTCTAATTTGATAGATGAAAGTTTTTCTATCCCATTTTAGTTTGCATTTCTCTTGCTACTAATGTAGTTGAATATTTTCAGGTGTTTGCTATCTATTAAGATTTCCTGTTCTGTGACTTGTTATTTTTCATGTCCTCTGATCATTGCCCTATTGGGGTTTCAGTGTTTCCTGTTTGATTTGTGTGAGGTCTTGCTATCTTAAGGATAATAACTCTGGAAAATGTATATTTTCGGCAAATACTTTTCCCAGGTAGTGATGTGATTTTTGAAGTCTGATGCTTTTGAGAGAGGAAGTGGTTCTTTATTTTTAATTTCATCAAATTCATTAATATTTTTGTGACTTCTCGAACTACTTCTATACTCAATCTTTCACTAGGATTAGGAAAAACATTCAACTATATTTTCTTCTAGTTTTCCATACTTTCATTTACTAGATATTCAGCTCTCTAATCCAACTTGAAATTATTTGTGACGTGAGGCAAAACCCAGTGGGCTTCCCTACTCCTAATAGTTAACCATTTGTACCAGCATGATTTACTATGTAATATGTTTCTCATATTAATATACTGTAGTATATTAACTCTAAATTCTTTGTTCTGTTTATGATCTTCCTATTGCATTAAATCTGGCTCCCTGTTTCAAAACTAGTATCATAGTATTTCGATAATTGTCCTTTTAAACTTTTTGTGCATTTGATATGGTAAATTACCACTTGTCCCTTAAACAGGTTTTCCCAAGGTTTTTTTTAAAGGTACACTAAAGTATTTTTTCTCATCCAGGAACACTTTGTGTCTCTCCACTTAAGCCTTTTTTTATGACCCTCAGTACAGTATTTTCTTTCCTTTCATATAGGTTCTGCTATTTTTTATTTGTTTATTCCTTATAATTTTAAATATTTGTTTGTAGCCATTATCAATTGGGTTTTTTTCCTATATATTTTCTAAATTGCTTGATGCTGGTATATGAGAAGACAATTTGTCCTTATAATTTAAAAATTTATCTAAACTGACTCAAGAAAAAATAGAAAATCTCAACAGACCTATAACAAGTGAAGAGATTGAGTCAATCATCACAAACCTCCCAGTAAAGAAAAGGTCTGGACCAGAGGGCTTCACTGCTGGATTCTACCAAACATTTAAAGAAGAATTAACACACCAATCCTTCTCAAGCTCTTCTAAAAAACTGAAGAATTACCATGATATCAAAGCCAGATAAAGACATTACAATAAAAGAAAAAGACCAACATCCCTTATGAACATAGATGTAAAAATCCTCAAAAAAATATTAGCAAGTCTAATCCAACAGCATGTTAAAAGTATTATTCAGGGACTTCCCTGGCAGCCCAGTGGTTAAGACTCTGTGCTTCCACTGCAGGGGCTGCAGGTTCAATCCCTGGTTGGGGAACGAAGATCCCGCATGCCACGTGGCACAGTCAAAATGTAAAAAAAAAAAAACAAAAAAAAACAAAAAAAGGATTATTCACCATGACCAAGAGGGATTTATCCCAGGAATGCAAGGGTGGTTCAACATAAGAAAACCAATCAATGTAACACATCACATTAATATAATAAAGGGGGAAAAAACACATGATCATCTCAATTGATGCCAAAAAGGAATCTGACAAAATCCAACATCATTTCATTAAAAAAATTCTCAGATGGCTTCCCTGGTGGCGCAGTGGTTGGGAGTCCGCCTGCCGATGCACGGAACACAGGTTCGTGCCCCGGTCCAGGAAGATCCCACATGCCACGGAGTGGCTGGGCCCGTGAGCCATGGCCGCTGAGCCTGCACGTCCGGAGCCTGTGCTCCGCAACGGGAGAGGCCACAACAGTGAGAGGCCCGCGTACCGAAAAAAAAAAAATTCTCAGAAAACTAGGAACAAAGGGAAAATTCCACAACTAGATAAAGGGTATTTATGAAAACCCACAGCTAACATCACATTCAATGGTGAATGACCTGAAAGCTTTTCCCCTGAGATTGGGAGCAAGACAAGGATGCCCGTTTTCACCACTGCTATCAATATTGTACTGAAAATTTTAGCCAGAGCTATTAGGCTGTCAAATGCTACTTTGAACACTTACAAATGATTAAAATGATAAATATGTTATATATATTTTACCACAATAAAAAAATTACCTAGCCGCCTTTTCTGAAATCTCCTATTCTGAATTTTTATGTCACTTAGATAGATAAAAAGGATCCGACTATAAGTACTGCTCTGCAACCTCCTTTTTCCACTAAACATGTATTAGTCTTTCCAAACTAATACCTTTAGGTATACTGCAATCAGTTTTAACAGCTTCTCAGTTTCCTATCATGCAGATAGGCCATGCATGATTTATTTAACCAGTCCCCAATTCATGGATATTTAAGTTACTTCTAAAGTTTCCCTCTTGCAAAGAACGCTGCTGAACAGTCGTGTACTTCTGCAAGTAGTTGTATGGGATAAGTTCCTAGAAGTAGAAATGAGATGTCAAAGGGCATCCACAATTGAAAATTCTCCTCTAGTTCTTTCCCTACTATCAAGGAGTCAGTCAGATGTTTTGTAATACACTAAGAAAGCATCCTGTTGGTCTTGAATATAGTCTTAAAACCAGAACTGATAACAAGTGGTATCAAATGACTTTTGGCATCATTTAGACCAGGGGTTGGCAAACTACAGCCTCTAGACCAAACCCACCCTGCTGCCTGTTTTTGTATAGCCCAGGAGCCAAGAATGGTTTTATTTTTTGGTGGGTTTTTTTTTCACATTTTTAAGTTTTAAATTTTAAAAAACACAAAAGAATATTTCATGAAATGGAAAAATTATAGGAAATTCAAATTTCAGAGTCCATAAAGTTTTACTGGAACACAGCCATACTCGTCTGCTA
Source organism: Stenella coeruleoalba (assembly GCF_951394435.1). NCBI lineage: Eukaryota > Metazoa > Chordata > Mammalia > Artiodactyla > Delphinidae > Stenella > Stenella coeruleoalba. The sequence goes on from NC_137152.1 coordinate 14,372,006, forward strand.
ATATAATGTTGTTTTCACATTTCAACAGGAGAGCTGAGTAGTTGCAACAGAGCCCTTACAACTTTAAATCCTAAAATATTTACTATCCGGTCCTTTACAGAAAAAGTTTGCTGACCTCTAATCTAAGCAACAATACTTCAATGTTTTAAAGAGTAGGAAACTCAAGTCTCTAAGCAAATGGCAAAGAGCATACTGTCATATAGTTACTGAAGGAATGTTCCCAAGGGGTAACATCTCTTGGCTCTGTGTATAAGTGAGGAGGTGAATGGCCTCCCATTTCCTTCTTATTGTGGTTGAGAAGCAACCACTGAAAGGACAAGTAGCTAGAGCTCTGGTTGCAGGATTCTACTTTCCAGGGACTCTTTTTTGGGTGCTAATGTAAATGATGCTCTGTTTTTAATTTCAAGTTTCATTTGTTTACTGCTTGTATATAGGAAAGGGATTGACTTTTGCATATTAACCTTGTATCCTGAGAATCTTGCTATAATTGCTTGGGAGTTTTTTGTTGATTCTTTGAGATCTTCAACAAAGACAATCATCTCGTCTATTCCACGGACTCTTGGCCCAAGATGTTTCTCCCATAACTTCAGTTTTTGCTTTGCCCCCAAATAGTTATAATTTTAGTTGCCAGGTATAAATAATTTTTCAGAAACAAAATATATTCTCCCGAACACTTTCCAAGGCTACCTCCCCACTTCCCGTAGAACAAAAATAGAAAAGGAGACATGACAAAGCTTAAATGAAGGGAAAATGAAAGCACAAGTAAACACTGTGCTATTAACACAAAGCTTCGCCCTCTGATAAAAACTAATTAATGTAAAAATTAGAGGAATATTTAAGCAATTTACTGGAAATGAGGACCAGGGAGCAAAATTTCACACAGGAGGAAATTTAACAAAATTACCATATGACAATTGGGATGGTTCCTCAGAGGTATCACTGTTGCCTTCAAAATCTGGTTGTAGAGTCAACACTTCATCACTGGAAACTATGTTCTCAGTAACCTCTGTATTAGAATCTTCTACTATCACAAGATCAGCATCATCATTGGCATCACTGTCCTCTTCAAGAGCTATAGTAATATAAGCTAAGAAGAAGCAAAGAGAAAGGGTATATTAGATAGCACATTAAATTGAAAGTTTCTAGAGGAAACTACCTTATAAAGTTACGGAGTGTTTAAAAAACATTTTAGCTGAAAAAAATTACATGAAGCATTTTCATATCTCTAATTTCAAGTTAGCTAAGACATCAACTGCTTAGTATGAAGCTTTGAGATATACGTGTATGTACACACACACAAATAGTATTATTTCTAGGACTTCCAATTCTATAGAGCAATAAATTTCTTCTCCTTTAAGGAACTGGACCACAGAAAGATGAAAAGGCAGAGGGCTATGTACCAGATGAAGGAACAAGACAAAACCCCAGAAAAACAACTAAATGAAGTGGAGAGAGGCAACCTTCCAGAAAAAGAATTCAGAATAATGATAGTGAAGATGATCCAGGACCGCAGAAAACGAATGCAGGCAAAGATTGAGAAAATGTAAGAAATGTTTAACAAAGGCCTAGAAGAATTAAAGAACAAACAGAGATGAACAGTACAATAAATGAAATGAAAAAACACTACAAGGAATCAATAGCAGAATAACTGAGGCAGAAGAATGGATAACTGACCCGGAAGACAGAATGGTGGAATTTACTGCTGCGGAACAGAATAAAGAAAAAAGAATGAAAAGAAATGAAGACAGCCTAAGAGTCCTCTGGGACAACATTAAACACAACAACATTCGCATTAGAGGGGTCCCAGAAGGAGAAGAGAGAGAGAAAGAACCCGAGAAAATATTTGAAGAGATTATAGTCGAAAACTTCCCTAACATGGGAAAGGAAATAGCCACCCAAGTCCAGGAAGTGCAGAGAGTCCCATACAGGATAAACCCAAGGAGAAACACACCGAGACACATAGTAATCAAATTGGCAAAAATTAAAGACAAAGAAAAATTATTGAAAGCAGCAAGGGAAAAATGACAAATAACATACAAGGGAACTCGCATAAGGTTAGCAGCTGATTTCTCAGCAGAAGCTCTACAAGCCAGAAGGGAGTGGCATGACGTATTTAAAGTGATGAAAGGGAAGAACCTACAACCCAGATTACTCTACCCAGCAAGGATCTCATTCAGATTCGATGGAGAAATCAAAAGCTTTAGAGACAAGCAAAAGCTAAGAGAATTCAGTACCACCAAAACAGCTCTACAACAAATGCTAAAGGAACTTCTCTAAGTGGGAAACACAAGAGAAGAAAAGGACCTACAAAAACAAACCCAAAACCTTAAGAAAATGGTAATAGGAACATACATATCGACAATTACCTTAAACGTGAATGGATTAAATGCTCCAACCAAAAGACACAGGCTTGCTGAATGGATACAAAAACAAGACCCATATATATGCTGTCTACAAGAGACCCACTTCAGACCTAGGGACACATACAGACTGAAAGTGAAGGGATGGAAAAAAATGTTCCATGCAAATGGAAATCAAAAGAAAGCTGGAGTAGCAATACTCATATCAGATAAAACTGACTTTAAAATAAAGAATGTTACAAGAGACAAGGAAGGACACTACATCATGATCAAGGGATCAATCCAAGAAGAAGATATAACAATTAAAACTATATATGCACCCAACATAGGAGCACCTCAATACATAAGGTAACTGCTAACAGCTGTAAAAGAGGAAATCGACAGTAACACAATAATAATGGGGGACTTTAACACCTCACTGACACCAATGGACAGATCATCCAAAGAGAAAATTAATAAGGAAACAGAAGCTTTAAGTGACACAATACCAGATAGATTTAATTGATATTTATAGGCCATTCCATCCAAAAACAGCAGATCACAATTTCTTCACAAGTGCACAAGGAACATTCTCTAGGATAGATCATATTGTGGGTCACAAATCAAGTCTCAGTAAATTTAAGAAAATTGAAATCATATCAAGCATCTTTTCTGACCACAACGCTATGAGATTAGAAATCAATTACAGGGAAAAAACCGTAAAAAACACAAACACATGGAGGTTAAACAATATGTTACTAAATAACGAAGAGATCACTGAAGAAATCAAAGAGGAAATCAAAAACCACCTAAAGACAAATGACAATGAAAACACGACAGTCCAAAACCTATGGGATGCAGCAAAAGCAGTTCTAAGAGGGAAGTTTATAGCAATACCATCCTACCTCAAGAAACAACAAACATCTCAAATAAACAATCGAACCTTACATCTAAAGGAACTAGAGAAAGAAGAACAAACAAAACCCAAAGTTAGTAGAAGGAAAGAAATCATAAAAATCAGAGCAGAAATAAACAAAATAGAAACAAAGAAGACAATAGCAAAAATCAATAAAACTAAAAGCTGGTTCTTTGAGAAGATAAACAAAATTGATAAACCATTAGCCAGACTCATCAAGAAAAAAAGAGGGAGAGGGGGCTTCCCTGGTGGCGCAGTGGTTGAGAGTCTGCCTGCCGATGCAGGGGACACGGGTTCGTGCCCCGGTCCGGGAAGATCCCATATGCCACGGAACGGCTAGGCCCGTGAGCCATGGCCGCTAAGCCTGCGCGTCCGGAGCCTGTGCTCTGCAACGGGAGAGGCCACAACAGTGAGAGGCCCGCGTAGCGCAAAAAAAAAAAAAAAGAGAGAGAAACAGGACTCAAATCAATAAAATTAAAAATGAAAAAGGAGAAGTTACAACAGACACCACAGAAATACAAAGCATCCTAAGAGACTACTACAAGCAACTCTATGCCAATAAAATGGACAACCTGGAAGAAATGGACAAATTCTTAGAAAGGTATAACCTTTCAAAACTGAACCAGGAAGAAATAGAAAATATGAACAGACCAATCACAAATAATGAAATTGAAACTTTGATTAAAAATCTTCCAACAAACAAAAGTCCAGGACCAGAGGGCTTCACAGATGAATTCCATCAAACATTTAGAGAAGAGCTAACACAGATCCTTCTCAAACTCTTCCAAAAAATTGCAGAGGAAGGAACACTCCCAAACTCATTCTATGAGGCCACGATCACCCTGACACCACAACCAGACAAAGATACTACAAAAAAAGAAAATTACAGACCAATATCACTGATGAATATAGATGCAAAAATCCTCAACAAAATACTAGCAAACAGAATCCAACAACACATTAAAAGGATCATACACCATGATCAAGTGGGATTTATCCCATGGATGCAAGGATTCTGCAATATACGCAAATCAATCAATGTGATACACCATTTTAACAAATTGAAAGAGGAAAACCATATGATCATCTCAATAGATGCAGAAGAAGCTTTTGACAAAATTCAACACCCATTTATGATAAAAGCCCTCCAGAAAGTGAGCATAGAGGGAACCTATCTCAACATAATAAACGTCATATGTGACAAACTCACAGCAAACATCATTCTCAATGGTGAAAAACTGAAAGCATTTCCTCTAAGACCAGGAACAAGACAAGGATGTCCACTCACACAACTATTATTCAACATAGTTTTGGAAGTCCTAGCCATGGCAATCAGAGAAGAAAAATAAATAAAAGGAATACAAATTGGAAAAGAAGAAGTAAAATTGTCACTGTTTGCAGATGACATGATACTATACATAGAGAATCCTAAAGATGCCACCGGAAAACTACTAGAGCTAATCAATGAATTTGGTAAAGCTGCAGGATACAAAATTAATGCACAGAAATCTCTTGCATTCCTATATGCTAATGATTAAAAATCTGAAAGAGAAATTAAGGAAACACTCCCATTTACCACTGCAACAAGAAGAATAAAATACCAAGGAATAAACCTACCTAGGGAGACAAAAGACCTGTATGCAGAAAACTATAATACACTGCTGAAAGAAATTAAAGATGATACCAACAGATGGAGAGATATACCATGTTCTTGGATTGGAAGAATCAAGATTGTGAAAGTGACTATAGTACCCAAAGCCATCTACAGATTCAATGCAATCCCTATCAAATTACCAATGGCATTTTTTACAGAACTAGAACAAAAAATCTTAAAATTTGTATGGAGACACAAAAGACCCCGAATAGCCAAAGCGGTCTTGAAGGAAAAAAAACAGAGCTGCAGGAATCAGACTGCCTGACTTCAGACTATACTACAAAGGTACAGTAATCAAGACAATATGGTACTGGCACAAAATCAGAAATATAGAATAATGGAACAGGATAGAAAGCCCAGAGATAAACCCACGCACCTATGGTCAACTAATCTATGACAGAGGAGGCAAGGATATACAATGGAGAAAAGACAGTCTCTTCAATAAGTGGTGCTGGGAAAACTGGAGAGCTACATGTAAAAGAATGAAATTAGAACACTCCCTAACACCATACACAAAAATAAGCTCAAAATGGATTAAAGACCTAAATGTAAGGCCAGAAACTATCAAACTCTTAGAGGAAAACATAGGCAGAACACTCTATGACATAAATCACAGCAAGATCCTTTCTGACCCACCTCCTAGAGTAATGGAAATAAAAACAAAAATAAACAAATGGGACCTAATGAAACTTCAAAGCTTTTGCACAGCAAAGGAAACCATAAACAAGACCAAAAGACAACCCTCAGAATGGGAGAAAATATTTGCAAATGAAGCAACTGACAAAGGATTAATCTCCAGATTTTACAAGCAGCTCATGCAGCTCAATAACAAAAAAACAAACAATCCAATCCAAAAATGGGCAGAAGACCTAAATAGACATTTCTCCAAAGAAGACATACAGATGGCCAAGAAGCACATGAAAAGCTGCTCAACATCACTAATTATTAGAGAAATGCAAATCAAAACTACAATGAGGTATCACATCACACCAGTTAGAATGGGCAGCATCAGAAAATCTACAAACAACAAATGCTGGAGAGGGTGTGGAGAAAAGGGAACCCTCTTGCACTGTTGGTGAGAATGTAAATTGATACAGCCACTATGGAGAACAGTATGGAGGTTCTTTAAAAAACTAAAAATATAACTACCATATGACCCAGCAATCCCACTACTGGGCATATACCCAGAGAAAACCATAATTCAAAAAGACACATGCACCGCAATGTTCATTGCAGCACTATTTACAATAGCCAGGACATGGAAGCAACCTAAATGCCCATCGACAGATGAATAGATAAAGAAATTGTGGTACATATATACAATGGAATATTACTCAGCCTTAAAAAGGAACGAAATTGGTCATTTGTAGAGGCGTGGATGGATCTAGAGACTGTCATACCGAGTGAAGTAAGTCAGAAAGAGAAAAACAAATAACGTATATTAATGCATATATGTGGAACCTACAAATGAACCGGTTTGCAGGGCAGAAATTGGGACACAGATGTACAGAACAAACATATGGACACCAAGGGGGGAAAGTGGCCAGGGACGGGGGGGGTGGTGGTGTGATGAATTAGGAGATTGGGATTGACATATATACACTAATATGTATAAAATGGATAACTAATAAGAACCTTCTGTTTAAAAAAATAAATAAAATAAAATTCAGAAAAAAAAAAGAAACTGGACCACCTGGCCCATGTACTATGTGTTCAATGATATGCTTTTAACTTTTAAAGGATACAACTGGTATTACACAACCACACTTTGTGGTGACCATGAATTCCCAAACTTGTTCTTTAAAAATCAATATCGCGCTTCCCTGGTGGTGTAGTGGTTAAGAATCCGCCTGCCAATGAAGGGGACACGGGTTCGAGCCCTGGTCCGGGAATATCCCACATGTCGTGGAGCAACTAAGCCCGTGTGCCACAACTACTGAGCCTGCGCTCTAGAGCCCAAGAGCCACAACTGCTGAGCCTGCGTGCTACAGCTACTGAAGCCCACACACCTAGAATCCATGCTCCACAACAAGAGAAGCCACCGCAATGAGAAGACTGCACACCACAAGGAAGAGTAGCCCCCGCTCGCTGCAACTAGAGAAAGCCCTCGCGCAGCAACGAAGACCCAATGTAGCCAAAAATAAATAAATTTTTTTAAAGGTGACATTTAAAAATAAAAAAATAAAAATAAATTATCAATCCTTATGATAATAAATAATGCAGAAATAATGTACAAAAGTAAATGTTGTTATCAAACAAATTAAATTCAAATTGAATCTCACAAAATGTGAAATAGATGACTACAGGTAAACTAGATGTGAAATATCAACTTGGTAAACCTTTCTAATGAATATGAAAAATAGCACAATATGCCAAATGTATGGTCTCTAAATGGGTTTTTTTATTTCTTAAAGTTGATCTGAAAAAGAACATGTTTAAGCTTGAAGTATTAACTCGTAGATCACATTTATATTGCATATCTTGGATTCAGTACATTTATTTGCAATAGACCAAAGTATTAGAATAAAGTAACTAGCTAGTATAAGGTGGTGTGAAAATGGTACTAAATTAGGAATCACATGGTGTAGGCTCCAATTCAGGCTCTCTAGCTATCCAGGGGTATTAACTTTGGGCCAGATACATCTACTCTTTTGCCTCTGTTTTCTCATCCATAAAACTTTGGGATTGAGTTTGGAGAGTCCCAACTATTAAGTACCAAGACTTAATAGTCTTCATGGAAAAAAAATAGAACATTAGAAACTACCTAGTTATCCAAACAAAAGGAAACTGGTTAAATAAATTATGGTATTTTCATATGATGGAATGGTATATTGCCAATGAGAAGCACATTCTCAAAGAACATTTATTAATATTAGAAATGCTTGTGAAATACTTGCTTCTTAAACGGGGGTAAGATTCAAAGCAGAAAAATACAGCATAATCTTAACTTTGAGAGCAGAAGGAAACATACCAATGGTTATCTCTGTGTCACTATCTCTGGGTGGCAAAATTATCTTCATTAGACTTCTCTGTATTTGTTAAGATTCTCCACAATAAAGCTTAGACTTTATAATCAAGAGAAAATAACAAAGGCAACTGAAATTTTATTTTTAAGACAAGTTTTTGTATATCAACTGATCTTTCAAACTAGTATGAGTAAAGCTACTGACAACTCCACTAAGATTTCTCAGTTAATTGGCAAAATTCTAATTCCTTTAGGTATATGCATAGCCTTCAGAGGCAATTTTTAAGACATTATAATATTTAGAAGTTTTTTGAAGATTATGGTCCCAAGGTGCAAGGAACTAAGTTGCCATGAACTTACCAGATAAGGCATTAGTTCACAATGGTGAGGGCTGAAACCTGCGTTTCACATGACAACTAGTGCAAAGAATATACACAGCAAAACAGGGCAGATTACAATGGCCAGATCATTCCGATGTTTTTAGCAAAACTGTGCGTCAGTACACTGAACAATCACTTTCTAAATCTTCTGCCCAGGACTCTAAAAACCAGCCCTTCTACTCTCCTAGTCAAACTTTAGAGACTACAAAGTCGGCCCGTTGGGGGATAATACCACCAAAATGCGTCCCATCGCCCAGCACTTGCTGCAGGCAGGCTTGAAACTGAATCGAGCCCATGCCCTGCTTTATAAAAACAGTGCGTAGAAAAGTTGCTTGTGAAATCTCTACTTGTAAACATTGAACCAGTTGACCACTTCGTGTCATAAAACCCCAGAGCAGTCCTAATTCGGGGAGAACCGGGTAGAAGAGTGAGGGAAGCGATCCCCAGCAGACTAAATTAGGATCTTTTCTACCGAACTACCATGCTCAACCATACTGCCGGCGGGATGGGTCCTGGAGCTTGCACCGAAGCACTCCCCTGCTTTACAGTGGTCCTCACATTTTGCAGTGTTCTGACTCCCGCATCTGCCCTCTTGAAGCAAAGAACAGGCTCTATGCGCGGGAATTTCTCCACACACACATCTTTATTTTCTTTCTCCTCATTTGCATATTTACTATAAAACAACGAGGCTGCCCAATCTGTCTTTGGTCAAACGCAGTTACGATCTAAGCCTCAAAATCAACGTCTCAATCTCAAAAGATGTTATAATGAATCAACTCGCTTGTTTATCAATTCTTTAAACTCAAAATTCTATATAAAATTTTGGTGGTGAGCATGCTGTAGGGTATACAGAAGTAGAAATATAATGTTGTACACATGAAACGTATAATCTTATAAACCAATGTTATCTCAATGAAAAGCAAACCCAAAAAGAAATAAAAATAACGTTGTAACATTAAAAAAATAATTCTATATAACGTCGGAGAGTCTTGGTCCTTCCTGGACCCCTACCTCCTCCGACAGGGAAAGAGAAAGGATAATGGATCAACTTGTCCCAGAAAGTCAGCACCAAGTACTTAAAAAATAAGTAGCCAAATCTCAAAAGCTCACACGTTCTGGCATCCTGCGAGAGACGGTGAGAAACACACCCCACCCCCCGCAGCGCTGCTGCAATTTGAGGTTGCCAAAGGCAGACTCACTCTTCCAGCAAAGCAAATCCTCTCCTCCAAAGAGTGTCCCAGCCGCTAAGCCAAATCGCTTTCCTGGAGCAACAAGCAGTGCTCAGCAGCTGCTTGCGGTGCATGCGCATGAGGCCTTGAAAAAAAGTTCAAAGGAAAAACCGCTGCTGCGCAGAACTGCTCTGCAGCTAAAGCGTGGCACGCCGCCCTCTGGGGGGCGCAGGAAACAACCGCGGTTGCCCACCCTCTCGCGAGAGGACGGCTGTTCTACGGCCGTCCTCTCGCGAGAGGACGGCTGTTCTACTACGGCCGCTAGAGGTCCTGTAAGGAAATACCGCCCTCATGCAGGAAACGAGGCCGGGCCTCGCCACGTGCTGGCGCCACGAGAACCCCGGGGGCGGAGCCAGCTATGGGTCACCTCAAGTCCCAGGGACGCCATGAACCCTGGAGACCTGAAAGCCCCAGGATTCCCTCCATCCCTCAGGACACCATGAACTCTGCAGACACCTCGAGCCCCAAGATCCTCTCAAGCCCCTGGGACGCCATGAACCGTGGGATCCCGGAAGCCCCCAGAGCCCCTCGTGTGCCTGGGATGCCACAAACCCTGGGACCCGGAAGCTCCAGATCGCCTCAAGCCTCAGGGACACCAGGAACCCCGGGGACCCCAGAAGCCCCAGATTACCTCAAGCCTTGGGGATGCCATGAACCCTGGGACCACACAAGCCCCAGATGGCCACCAGCCCCTGGAAGCTATGAACCCTGGGACCTTGAAAGTCCCAGAGCTTTCAGTCCCTGGGACACCATGAACCCTTGACCCCAAAAGCCCCAGGACTAGCTTCAGCCTCTGGAACGCCATGAACCTCGGGTACACCCTGAGTTCCTGGGATGCCTTGAGCCTCAGGGACGCCCTGGACCCAGGGCTAGACTCTGCCCGCAACACCCGGGTTCCCACGCGCGCCCTGACCAAGCTGGGACCGCAGCCGAGAGGCCACCACCTGACGCGCTGTGGCCGATTAACAGCCAGTCCCACGGTCACGTGTGCAGCCCTCTAGATGGGCTGGGGTCAAAACCTGTTAGAGCCTTTCCCCGGGTGGGGTGAAGAGAGGCAGAAACTATTGGGAAAGCTTCGGGGAGGGCCCCTTACCCTTTTCCTCAGACATCGTGAGGCAGGGAGCCCAGCTCTGACTGCCTCCGGCTCGGCGTCTGCACTGCATCCGGGTCGCGGTTGTGCACACCGGAAGACAGACTGTAACGGACCGAGGCGGTAACGGAAGGCGCAAAACCCGCCCAGGTTTCTGCGGCTGCGCAGTAGCACGGGGCGTGTGCAGTCGCCTGCAAGGGAGGGGGCGCCGAATGCGCGACGGAAAGTGTGGCGCCATGCCTCCTTCACTTTATACCTATATGCAGATGTTTTTAACTGTACTTTTTTCCACACATACAAAAAGCAATATGAACTGGTAGCCACCAGGGTAATTCCACCCCTTACAAAATGTTCTTCACATACAACACATCATAGAAAAAGTGTAGAATGTAAGAGATTTGAGTTCAGACTTTGTCTAAGGTTTTCCGGGGTTTGTACTCATATCCAACACCAGCTTTGGGAACAAATCCGGAATAATCCAACTTTCGAAATGTGCCCTTAATAAGGCCCACTAAATCTGTGCCACCCTGCCCTTCAGCTGCACCACTCTCTATTTGCCATTCTCCACTGTAAGAAGTCAGTATTACTGTCCCATATTAAAGATGAGAAAACTGAGGCTTAGTTTCATTAACTTGCTCAAAGCCACAAGACTAGTGGCAGAGTTAACATTTGAACACACGTATTACCCCCACCCCACAGCACATGCTCACATCCCCTGTTATTCTACCTCCTGCTCAATTGCTTCCGGAACTTTCTCACATCCCTTGAAGCCTGTTCCAGTAGGACATCTGTTCTAATAAAATCTACACCAAGACACTTTCCTACAGCCCCCTGGTAAGGAATGAGTAGCTCCTTCTCTAGGATTCCACAGTGGGTTCCCGTCACCTCCTTTTAGCACTTAAGTCACTTTGCCTGTTATTAGAAATCTTTGTAGACAGTCTTCTCACCTAAGTTCCTGGAGAGAAGCACCACATCTTGTTTATATTTAAATGGCACTTTCTTCACAAGGTTCTAAGAATTAAATATTATAAAATATAGAGCACCCACCACAGTGCCTGGAATTTTGGTTCCGTTTCACTGTGGCAGTTATACAGTGACTCTTGGCACTGTGCATCTCCTCATTTGGGGGGAAAAGTGAGAGAGAGTTTCTTCACTAGTAAGTTTCTACCCACTCCTTGGGTAGAAATGTAGAGTTGCTTCACTGGGGTATGGGAGTGTAAATATGTGTAAGAGGGTGCACAGGGAAGCTGAGTAATAGAAAGGATGCACTATGCTGGTGTTAAAATCAAACACAAACAGAAACCAGTCTTGAAAATTCCCTGAGCATACAAAACCAGTTTAGTCACACAAGCAAAGTTTAATTTAGTTTATTTTGCAAAGCAAGTGAGGCTAACTTAACCTGGGTCACTTCTTGCTTATGCCTCTGAAAATCACAGGTGAAACTTAAGTTATTCCCCAAAACTGATGAGGTGACCACTAACCAATTCCCTTTCATTTAAGAAAATTCTAATATTATAACCAATCACTGTGAAGAAAATCACTGCGTCCACACTATATAAGCTGCTTTATAACAATATACTTCTGAGTCTCATTCCATGTTTTAGTTTCAGTGCTCCTGGTTTGCAAACTGTTCTTTTGGTGTGTGCAAAATAAATTTTCTACTAATTACTGCCTCACCGATTCATCGGTTTCACTTTTTTTTTTCCTGAACTTTTGACACTGGTACTCCCTTTCAACCTCACATTCACCCTTTAGCCTGCTCTGTGGAAATGGATATGGACCCTTAAGTTTTCCCTTTGCCAGTAGCACAGTTTAAGCTTCTTTCAGTAGGAGGTGCTGGAGAAAGATTGTGGAGGGAACAAGTTTTATCCTACAGGGCATATTGCCGGCAAGTTCCAGAGGGTCGATTTACAGCAAGTTCCACCAGTACAGCAGCACAGTGATTTGTATCATTCAGTCATAGTTGTGCCCTCTTGGGCCCACTATCAGCCCTAGAGGTAGTAACTGTTCCTCACAGCTGTTATTCCCATATTCTTTAGAGTTTTCTTTTTTTCTTACTAGCCAGTCCCTCATTACTCCAATCCACTGTTATACTTAATACGTCTTTGTGTTAAACTTTCTCTGTTCCAATTATTGTGTGATTTTTTTCTCTTCATCGTACACACAGACTGATCCACTCACCCAGTGTACCCAATGTCTGTTCCTGGAATGTAACTGAACATCCAGCAGATGCTCGACAACCCCTTCACTTTCATTTCTAGTCAGACCTCTCCCTTCTTTCACTTGACCCCTCTTCTCCATGAAGGGGCACAGAATGGAAGGTGGAAACGCTTTCTTAACTGTGGTTCTCTCCTAAGGCCAGCTTTCTTCTCCTAGTCTACCTAAGCTGCATCAGCCTGAATGAGTAGGGTGGAACATAGTGCCCAGGAGACCTTGCAGATATGGGAGAAGTGGGAGGAGACGCTGGTAGTGCCATCAACCTAGGCTTAGGTATGAGCTGAGCCACTGTCCCTACAGAAGAGGATGTCTTTCTGTCTTTCTTTCTTTCTTTCTTTCTTTCTTTCTTTCTTTCTTTCTCTTTCTTTCTTTTATTTTGGCTGTGCCAGGTCTTAGTTGCAGCACACAGCATCTTCATTGCGGCATGCGGGATCTTTAGTTGCGGCATGCGGACTTCTTAGTTGCAGCACGCAAACTCTTAGCTGCAGCATGCATGTGGGATCTAATTCCCGGACCAGGGATCGAACCTGGGCCCCCTGCATTGGGAGTGTGGAGTCATACCCACTGGACCACCAGTGAAGTCACCAGGTTGCAGTAGTTTTGATGGAGTTGGCTGGATGGAGTTTTGATGGATGGTTTGATACCTGGTCTGGGAACTAGATCCACGTGCATGCCGCAACTAAGAGTTCCAATGCCGCTACTAAACTTGCCACAACGAAGATCCCACGTGCTGCAACTAAGACCCAGTGCAGCCTAAATAAATAAATAAACTACTGCAACCCTGATGACCAACCAGGCACATGAAAAGATGCTCAACATGACTAAGCATCAGGGAAATGCAAATCAAAACCACAATGAGATATCACCTCACACCTGTCAGAACAGCTATCATCAAAAAGAACACAAATAACAAATGTTGGCAAGAATGTGGAGAAAAGAGAACCCTCGAACACTGTTGGTGGGAATGTAAATTGGTGCAGCCACTGTGGAAAACAGTATGGAGGTTTCTTTAAAAACTAGAAATAGAACCACCATATGACCCAGCAATTCCACTCCTGGGTATATACCCAAAAGAAACAAAAACACTAATTCGAAAAGATACATGCACCCCAATGTTCATAGCAGCATTATTTACAATTGCCAAGATATGGAAGCAACCTAAGTGTCCATCGATGCATGAATGGATAAAGAAGATGTGGGATATAGATAGATAGATAGATAGATAGACAGATATAGATGAATACTCTTCAGCCATAAGAAAGAATGAAATTTTGCCATTTGGAACAATACAGATGGACTTGGAGGGTATTATGCTAAGTGAAATAAGTCAGACAGAGAAAGACAAATACTGTACGATGTCACTTATATGTGGAATCTAAAAATACAACAAACTAGTGAATATAACAAAAAAGAAGCAGACTCACAGAAATAGAGAACAAACTAGTGGTTACCAGTGGGGAGAGGGAAGGATGGAGGGGCAATAGAGGAGCAGGGAATTAATGGGTACAAACTATTATGTATAAAATAAGCTACAAGGATATGTTGTACAACACAAGGAATATAACCAATATTTTACAATAACTATACATGGAGGGTAACCTTTAAAAATTGGGTATCACTATATTGTACACCTGTAACTTACATAATATTGTACATCAACTATACCTCAATAAAAAATTAAAATGAAAAAATTAAAAAACCAAAAATGAAATAATTGATTATATTCAATTCAAATTATTCAATTTTAAATAAATAAATTTTAAAATTATTGATCCAGCAAAAAACAACAACAACAAAAACCAACGCAACCCGGGGACGGATTTCACAAGGCAGTACTGAAGGCTGCCAATCAACCTGAAACGCAGGGGGCTGCAGAGCCCAGGTGTGGAACCTCACACTTGACCAAGACCTCTGTCCCTGCGTCCTTGCTGCCCCCTCCCAACTCCCACCCCACGGGGCCACGACGGGGCTGTTGGATCCAAGGCCTTAAGAACACTTCCCAGTGTGGGGGGCGGGGGAGGGGTGGCAACAACACAGGAACAAGTTTGACCAACTTACATTCTCTTTGTAGAGACAGGGAAAACCCCAGGAGAGGCACAGAGCACAGCCTGCGTCCCAGCGGTTGTGAAACTGCATCCCATTGGGTCATTAACGCCGAGATGTGTGTGTGTGCGCATGTGTATACGTGCACGTCGGGGGTGGATGTGCGTGAGAGAGGTTGGGGGGAAGATGGGGCTACGATGGGGGCTGAGAATAGGAGACTCTCGAGGGAGGACACAGGGGTAAATAAGAGCCAACCCCTCTCCACTGCTGTGTGACCTACAAAGAGGTGGTGGCGTCGGGCGAGGAAAGTGTGACAACAGCTTGTGTGCCTCCCAGGCTGAGTCTGGGCCTGGGACCCCGGCTCCAGGCAGCAGTGCGGCGGCCCCCCCCCCCCCGCCCCAGGTGGTGGCACAGGACTCGGGACCTCTCCTCACGTGCCTTCTTTCTGGCGGCGACTCGAGTCCCACGTGGCTTCCTGGCAGCGGTGCGTGGCTCCTGGGTGGGGTGGGGAGGCCCGTCCACACCCCATCACACTTTCGTGCCAAGAAGCGGCCGCAGCGCCCGCCGCCCTCCCCGTCGGGCCCGGAACTTTCTTCTCCTGAGGGAGGTGCGTCCGGGTCGGCAGCGTGGAACCCAGCTGGCCGGCGGTCGAGGCTTCTGGTTGCCTTCCTGGGTTCTTCCCCGGCCCAAAAGCTCACCTAAGACCCCTGCTACAAGCTGGCCTTCCCAGACCTCGGGCGATCTGGAAAGTAACCGCTAGTATCATTTGAAAGGAAAAGGTGGTTGTGCTGGACCGTCTGCGGGCTGTGCTGAACCCAACAAACAACTCGGGCCGCCTACGCCTCTGAGACGAGCTCAGAAAAGGTGGAATGAAATCGCTGGAGTCGCCCCCAAGGACAATAAGTGGATGGGATGACAAGGAGGGCACAGCGCACCGTGGACGATCAGTTCCGTTTGCTGAGAGCTCTCCTCCCTGCCCCCGATAGCTGCCAGAATGATGAATCCAGGTCTGCTTGTGTGACCCCGCGCCACCCCCCAGTTTATAATGAATAGCTTCCAAAGCACAGCCCTTGAGAGCCATCCAAAGCTGACCCAAGGGCCTTCCTGTTCCAAGGCTCGTTCAGCTCTCCAGAACCCATGTTGAAATTCATTTTAAGAATGAATTAAAATCTTCTTTAATATCAAGGCCACATGGCTGCTTTCCTGGGGCTCCAGTATATCAGGAGTGAGCTGTGAACAGGATATGGAAGAGGGAGCAGCAGTGGAGGGAGAGGCGATGCTGGAATAAAGGGACAGTTCCTGCACCCATTGTGTCAAGCTGCTTCCCATCCTCCAACTCCCTGACTTCTCACACCCCTGGAAGGAAGTCGTGATCCTCGCCTCTGAGACTTTAGCAAAGTCCCACAGACAGAAATCAGCAGAGGAGGGGAATCTAACCCTGAGTCCCTTGGGTACATCTTTCTCTCTCCAACCTCTCTGTAACATATCTGGAAAGAAACTGATGCTTTGGGACCAAGATAGTGCTTCAAAAGCAGAGACCAGGAAAACACCAAGGGGTCCTTTGTAGACAGGGTAAAGCCAGGAGGAGCCTGCCCTGAGGATGTTAGGCCCCAGCACACCCAGCGGCCTGCAGAGACCTCCGCATCAGGGCTCCCCACAATGGAGCACTGGAGATTCTCCACTGGGGCTCAGGGGAACACTATAGAAGATTATCTGCTATTTAATGTAATCCTCTTCTGTTAAGTTTCAGATCTTGTACTATTTTATAACATGCACAGGAGTATGTGTATTGACCTTTTCCTGAGGGGCAGCCCCGTCCTGGACTCTCGTGGCTTCCCAGGGCTGAGCCCTCACTGGCTGCTGCCCCATTACACTGCAGGCTGTGAGGATTGCTTCATAAGCCTCTGAACCAGCTCTTCAAGCTCCATGAATTATCCCACACCACAGCAAAGAGAGGCTGACAACAACTGGACCCTCCCCCTAGCCGACCCAATGGCAATTTCTAATAGTCTCCATTTTTACTGGTCTCTAGAATCCCACCGGGAGCAGCTCAAGCCCTCCCCCTTTTTCTGAGCCTGAGGTCCTCACACATACATTCCACCCCAGCCAGTCCTCCCGCCCCTAGCTCTCCCTCTGGGCCAGTTCTCCTCCAGACACCGCCCCTCCCCTTCCTTCGTGTCTGTATCAAGAGAAGGGCTCCTTGTGTCTGAGGGCAAGCTCTCTGTCTACACACCAGAAACCCCAGGCCCTTTTCCCTATCTGGAATGCCAGAGCACAGCCAACCTACCCCAAAGGAAAACCACCACCCCTGGCCAAAGGCTTACTTCACCCCTTTAGGTACCTTTGATCGTCTTTGGCTACCCAATTACTCCAGTTGCTGGAGGAAAGATGTGACAGTGTGATTCTGAGGCATTTCTCATCCCTTCTGTACCCCACTCACACTTCTGCTAGAGTCACTCCTGAAATATCAGAATGCCCCTGAGATTCGCTTGCTGTCACTCTACAGTTCCCATTCTAACTAATGAAAAATTATGTCCACTCTAACCTGGGGAGGCTTTCAAAGAAACAGGTCAGTAACCAAAGATAACTGAAAACAAATTCTAATATTTACTTGTTTTTACATATTCATTGAAGGGGCCACAAATCATAAACTGCTCCTAACTCCTCTAAAATTCCCCTGTCCTTCACAGCTCTCAGCCCTCACGTCTGCCCACTCCCAGCCTCTCATGCTATGAAGCCACTGATATAACGTGTCCTTGTCACGTTCTCTACCTTATACTTTTCATCCCATGCCTTAAGCTTCAACTATCATCTTTACATGCATGATGATCAAATATGTGTGTGAGACCAAGAATGCTGGTTGTCTACAAAATCAGTTCTCCTTTTCTTAGATTAAGAGCCTTTTGACTGGGCATGCAGCCGCCTAGTTAAAAGACTCCCCAGAGCCTAGGAGTGGCTGAATGTGAACATGGATGTGATGGCAAGAGTTAAAACAACCATACTGGGCCAGGAGATGGAAGCCACATGCCGAGGAAAGCAGAACAAGATGAGAGGAGTGTGGATCCCTGATAATATGTGGAACACCTCCTACTACCAACATGAAACAAGACAGGAGTACGTTTGTATCTTTTTGAAAGTCCTGAGATTTGGGGTCTCTCTGTTAAAGTACCCAAACCGATATCCTAACTAATGCAATAACTGAAGGAGAGAGGAGGAGGCATTTTTACTCCTCTGTGCTTTCCTTTCCTTGCAACGCCCATCCCTCCAGGGATTTTTTTTTTTAATCATTCTTGGAACAGGGGCAGCAGAGGATGGAAAATCCACATCCTGAGAAGACTTCTCCCACAGAAGGACCTGGCTTCCATGCAGCTCCCCAAAGGGCCGTGCAGGCTGCTCCGCAGCTCTGGGCTAACCAGCTTTTCCTCATGCTCCTACAGGCAAAAGGCCAGGGGCGAATGGATCTTTCTCTAACTATGCCACTCCCCGTGTAGCTCCCTCTTCCTTTCTCTTTCATGTTCTTTCTCTTCATGATTACAAAGCCCTCTCCCATCCCCACCAAACCCTACTTCCTCCATTAAAAAACATCCTCTCTGGATGTGGCTGGGGCTTCGCCGGCCTATGTTTGCCATTTTCAATTTTTCAGAGTCTGTTGACTGCAATCTTGCTGCTTCTATGTACCTGTGCTTATATCCGATCCTAGGCACCCAGCCTCCTGGACAGAAATAAAGCTGGATTCTTGGGTATATTTTGGAAGTGTGCTAGAATTGGTGAACGGAAGAGTCCTTATGTGGCAGCATGCTGTACTGTGATGGCCTTCAGCATCCTCTTCATAAAGGAGCTTGGAAAAATGCCAGAATTCAGTTACCATGAGATATAAATATTAAAAAAAGGACTTATCTGCTGAAAATAATGGAAAGAATGGTTAACCCTGTTATCTCTGAACATTGAATGAGATAAAGTTCCAGCGGCTGTTCTCTATTTTTGTTATTGGACCAATGTTCTATATAATTAGGATGTAACCATTTAATACTCAGACTTTCAATATGTCTGTAACAGTCAACCTCAGTACTGTCACTACAATATTACATTCTGCATATGTCATTCTGTTGTGTCAGATACCAGTTTTTAGTGAGGTATCTTTAAGGCACATAGTAGAAAACAAAATTGGTAAATTACTCAAGTTCCTTTCACTGTGATTTGGAAACGATAAACCTTTACAGAATAAGACTTCTTTTTGGACTAGCTTTTTTATTAAAAAAAAAAAGGTCCAATTTGTGTTGGTAAGGACTGCATTCATATTTAATAATGCCTGCTTTTCCTCTGGTCACACTATTTTCAGCATTAACCAGAGTACCTCTATTCTTAGCAAACTGTAGTTTATTACAGGTGTTTAAACTATTTAAAACAAGCCTATGCAGTTCTTAAGGAGGAAGATAAATGAGATGTGACTTGAGAGTACGATTGAGAAGATGTTCCTATTTAACATAAAAGAATTCAGAATACTTGATTGGTGTTATCGTCTCTGAAACCTCTGATTAAGTATGGATGTCTTAAGCATAAATTTGACCAGCTAACAGTCATTCTCTAAATAAGACTATATGCTTAGAGTAAAAAGAGCTAAACAGAACAATTACATAATGGTAATCTTATATGTGTTTTTCACTTTTTTTGTGTTAGATCTCTACATTTTAGTTACTCCAAAATGCAAACTCTGTTTTTGTTTTTAATACAGTACTTTAAATCTAGTTTATGTTTCGTCTATCAGCTTGAACAGGAATCTTGTGTAACTTAGTAAGTGATGACAAAGTTTTCAAATCTACTTACCATATACCAGGGCATAAATGTCTTTGAGCTTTGATGATAAAGGAAGACCTTCAGTAATTTTCATCAAGGCAAGAGGAACATTGGAAATGTGACTTGTAAATTTTGTAGTAGGGCAGTTATTACACATTTATGGTTAACATTTCTTAAGGTTCAACCAAAATTCAGTTAAAATTTCAAAGCGAAGGAGAACTTCTTAGCTAAAAATTGCCATTATAAATAGTATTAGATATTGTTGGCAGCTATTAATTCCCCATAAAAAGAATAAACCTTTTTTTAAGAAAAGCAAACAAACATCCTCTCTGTCTCTAAATTCCATATGGCTCTTGTCCTAGAAGATAGAAACATATCCTTTTATTTCTAGTAACTCATTGGTTGCGTCAGACCAGCATTTAAATTGTCTTCTAATACCCAGCAACGCTTCTCAAACTTGAGTGTACCAGAACTACCTGGAGGGCTTGTTAAAACACAGATTGCAGGGTTCCACGCCTAGTTTCTGATTCAGCATGTCTGATGTTTCTTTCTAACAAGTTCCCAGATGGAGCTGATGCTACTGGTCCAGGACGGCACTTAGAGACCCACATTTGATCTTTCAATACTGTGGCCACACCTGGCTATTGAGCACGTGAATGGGGCCAGGGTGAAATGAGATGTGCTCTGAGTGCAAAATACACATCCGGCTTTAAAGATGGCACACAAACAAAAAGAATGTAAACTATCTCTTTAATAATTTCATATTAATTACTTGTTGAAATGATCATAGTTTGCATAGATTAAATAAACTATTATTAAATTGATTTTACCTGATTATTTCTACACTTTATGTGGATATTGGGAAATTTAAAATTACATATGCTGCTGGCATTACATTTCTTTTTTCTTTTTTTTTGAGGCAAGGAATACGACTTTATTTGGAAAGCCAGCAGACTGAGAAGATGGCAGACTAATGTCTCCAACAACCATCTTCTGGCATTACATTTCTATTCGACAGCATTCTAACAGACAATTACAGGGAGATATCAGATGGTAAAAAAGAAATATTGGGGATGATTAGGAATTTGAATACTGTATGAATGTAGGATGATAGAAGGGAATTGCTAATTTTTTAAATAAACTTTTAATTTTAGAACAGTTTTAATTTACAGAAAAGTTATTAAGATAGTGGAGACAGTACCCACACCCATTTTCATACATTATTAGTATTTTATATTGTGGTACATTTACCACAACTAATGAATCAATATTTGTACATTATTATTAACTAAAGCCTACACTGTATTCACATTTCCTTTTCACCTTTCTCTGTTCCAGGATCCCGTATTATGTTTACTCATCATGTCTCCCTGGGCTCCTCTAGACTGTGACAGATTCTCAGACTTTCCTTGTTTTTGATGACCTACACAGTTTGGAGGAGGACTGGTTAGGTATGTTGCAGAATGTTCCCCAATTGGGATTTGTCTGATGATTTTCTTCGTGATGAAACTGGTGTCGTGGGTTTTGGGGAGGAAAACCTCAGCGATAAGGGGCCATTCTCATGCTATCATATCAAGGGTACATACTATGAACAGGACTTCTCGCTGTTGATGTTGACCTTGACCACCTGGATGAGGGTGTTTGTCAGGTCTCTCCCCTGGAGAGTTCCTCTTTCCCCCCCTTTCCATACTGCCCTCTTTGGAAGGAAGCACATACTTCTCTGCACAGCACACACTTAAGGAGTGGGGAGTAATGCTCCACCTCCTTGAGGGTGAGTGTCTACATAATTTGGGATTCTTCTGCACAGATTTCTCTCTTCTCCCCTATTTACTGATTCAATCGTTGATTTACAGCAGTATGGACTCAGGGATATTTGTTATACTTTGGGTTATAATCCAATACTGCTTTATTTTGTTGCTCAAACCGTTCCAGACTCCCTGGCCACTGGAAGCTCTTTCAGTTCGCTCCTGTGTCCCTTTGACATTCCTCATTGTTGTGCTTTCTTGGAGCACATCCTTCGACACTTCCAAGATGCTCCAAGCTCAACTTGTATATTCCCCGTCCCAGTCCTAGAATCGGTCATTTCTCCAAGGAGCCCTGGTTCCTCTCATTACAGCATGGTGTTAGAAATGAATTATTAATTTTTAAAGTATGATAATGGTATGGTCACTTTTTTAAAAGTTTATCTTTTAGATATACATACTGACCTATTTATACATTAAATGATCTATCAGATTTGCTTCAAAACAACATGGAAATAGGAGATGTGAGTGGGAGTGTGGATGAAACAAGATGGGTTATGAGCTGATAATTATTGGAGCTGGGTGGTGTCCCTTCACTCTCCTTATTTTCACATGTACTTGAAATGTACTACAATGAAGCTTTTTTTAAAAGTAGCTGATAGAGCTAATATTTGCTCATTGAGTCAGGTGTTTTACAGGAGCTATCAACAGCGAGCACAACTTTGACCTTCTATATTTATATTTTTAAATTCCAACTCCAAAGCATGCAAAAGGTGGCTCCTAAATAGGAGAGAAAAATATTAGCCTGGCTCAATCAAAATGGAACCACCCAGCCAACTGGTTTGCAGACATAAGATATAAATTGTCAGTAGGACATGGGACAGCTCTGTTAAACTTAAGGGTTTACAGCTCACAGTTACATCTTCAAATCCTAGTTAAACAAACACACACACACACACGCGCGCGCATGCAAAACACCAACAGATTTATTGAAAGCACTTCGTTTGTGTCTCTGACAAATCTTTCAGTATATTCATAAAGATGAGGGATTTTTTCAGTTCTCCTACAACAAGCCCCAAATCTCTGGGCCTAACTGCCTTTGCCCTCAGAGTCCTCTGGATCGGCCATCTCCCATTACTGTTCAGACACATCTGAGCTGCTCCATGGTGGTGGCGGGGAGCCACACTGCATTAATGAAGTACAAGCATCAATAAAAATGATTTTCTTGTAAACTGAGAGAGGTACTGGAAACGGCCGTGTTTTTAAGAAGAAAATTTGCTTTTGTGTTTTTTTCCGTCAACCAACATCTAAGTATCTATTATGTAGGAGATAGTATGCTAAATCCTGGGAATACAATAATAAAAGTATCAGCTCTGGAAGTGCTCATAGGAAAGAAACTTAGCATTTCTGAAGTGGCATCTGGCAGCAAACTCGGGAAACAACAGACTGGGGGGCCCAGACGAGAGAGAGCTGTGAGAGGTAGGATGCCTGGGACCAGGTGACGTCAGGGCTGCGGTGGGCTGTGGACGATGAGGAGTTGAGGCCAACACTGGCAGGCACTCTGTCAGGTGCCCGGATGCATCAGTGGGTGAGGCGCTGTTAAGGCAGGGACTGGAGAGGGGCACATCAGCAAAGGAAGGTGGGGAAAGATTCAGGTGTGATGAGGAGATGCTGTGGGCTTGCAGGTGGAGACATCAGTAGACAGTGACATACCCAGGCCTAGAACTCAAGGAGAAAGTTCAGGAAAGAAGCTGTGGCTACAAAGGTAGGGGTGCTTATTGTTTTTCTTGTTAGCATTTCAGAAGTATCTCATTAACTTCTGAATTTTATGTCCCAGACTGTAGCCTGTACTAACTTTGTTTCCTGTGATTCAGAGTGTTCTATGTAGCTTAGTATGTACTCAATTTTGTGAAAGCTCCATGGATTCTTAACAGTGAATTTTCTCTTTGAATCTAATGTCTATCAATAATGCCTTTTTAATTATACCAGTATCTGCCCTTTAATTTTGCTTCCTTATGTCAAAGACTGAATGATACAATAAAGTCTTTTTGCTGTTGCCTCTTGTACTGCAGGGAGAGTGGACAAGCTTGGTCTTAGTATGCGATCATTGTGGAGAGCTGCTTTCAAGGTTCAATTTCATCAAAATGCTGGACAAAACAGGGGAAACGTCAGGAGGGATCAGACACAAACTGTCCACCATGTGTTCTGAAGGTGGGCCCTGGCTTACATGTCCTCCCTAACAGCTCTCTCCATTCCCTGGATCAACGTCAGAGCGCTTAAAAATATAAGCAAGTCCTCACATCACACTGTAGAAACAGCCCCAGAAATTTAAACATACTTCATTTACTCAACCAACTGTGAGTACAGTCCCTTATGTAGCTTGAAAAAGCAGCACTTTTCCTCCCAGAATCACTGTTGCTAGTCATGATGTTTAATTTTTAATTTCTAATATTACAGAAGGGCATGGTTTTTTCATGTTTACAGAGGGAGTACCAATTTAAAAGTCTGGGAAATTCTATTCTGAACCATGTACCATAAGACTCTCCAACAATTAGAAATCACGTAGACAGAAGACAGAAAAGCACATGCTCAATGTACCCAGAGGGCTTTAGAGCTCAAGTTGCAGAATCCTGCTGCCTACAGAAAGTTGAAGAATGGACTGAGGGGGAAAACTAGAGCAAAGATAATTAAGTTCACAGGTAACCCGCGCTAACACTGCATGACAGTCTCTGGACAAAAATTTACAAACCAGATAGTGAAAATTGACACCTCCATTCCAGTTACTTGAGATCATCATCCCTGGAGCCTCAGTTACGGCCCGGTTGTCTCCAATTAACAGCAGTAACAGTTTCTGGGTTCCAAGGCAGCAGCTCCTGGTGCGGGTGGGCTGAGGGGTCGGCTCTTGAAGGTGATTCAACCACAACCCTGAGCCTCTAGGGCTTTTCCACCAGTTATGGTGGGAGAGCTGACGGCTGAGTAGCAGTATGGCTTCTGGCCCCCAGTGGTAAAAAAGCAGCTAGAATTGCCAGCCAGATACATGAACTCAGGTGGGATGAGATATATGGGGGCACTGGCATTTTCTAGCACACTTGCATCACTGCCAACTAACTTGAGTACAGATAAAACTCATTGATTTAACTTCTTACTGCTTCCCTGGGGTCTCATTTAAGGCCCCTGCAAAAGATCAGCCCTTTGCTCCTAGGAATGGCAAGTGTTAAAACCAAGTATTTGGACATATAAAGCCACAAACTTACTAGAGTGCTGCTTTTTCAACTATAGCTGATTCATACATTAATATAATGTGGTGAAAGCAAGTAAAATCAAATCTGAGGCTTTGACATTAATGGCTGTGGTTATTAAACTTTATTATATTTTAAAATCTGAAAACTGTAAAACAGTATTTATACAAACACCTGAGGACTGTTTAACTGGGCACAGCATCTTCACACAAACAATTTGAGAGAAGACCAAGTTTAAATTAGAATTTTGTCTTATAACACAAAATGAATAACATAGATGAAACCACCCTTTAAATAGAAGCATTCTCATATAAAGTACATTTGGTTTTCTAAAAAAGAAAATGTACATTCTTGCCCCTGGTGTACATTTTATTGGCATTTATAACAAATGGCTAATACTTTTAGCACAGATTCTCATAGCTTATTAACATTACACCAAACTTATACAAACTAATTAACAATAAACATATAGCACCATTTCCCCTTGAAAGTTCTAACTTTAAAAATAAAGCCCAAAATGATAAGGCTGAATTAATGCATCTTCCAAAATTTAGCAGAATAAATGGCTCAGAACTAAGCAAATTAACTAGCAACATTGCATAGGACAGAGAACTTCCCTGTATGGAAACCAATCTATGGATTGTTTCTTATCCCCTGAAGACTAAGCTGAGAGGTACTAGTGATAGCAAATGATGCACGTATATTTTTCAGAATAAAAACATCCAACTATATAAATAGTTCACCATTACCTCTGTGGCAGTGCAAAGTGCCATATTAAATTCAAAACAACAGATTTGTTTGAATACCTACAGGTATAGAATAATATATAAATATGGTATAGTATCTGTATGAAGAATAAACAGACAATAAAATATATATATTTTAAAAATTTGGGCACAGGTGTCCTCATATAGAGATATGAGAAATGAATGCCTAGTTAAATGTCTAAGCTTAGAGAAAATATGTAAAGTTTTGAAATAATGGGTATTTCACTGAAAAATTTTAATCAGACTCCATCCAAACTACACTTGTAGTATAATATCTCCTGCATAAAACAACCATTCTATCTTACAATTGTTTGAAATTTATCAAAAACTGATAAGAACACTTTATGAAAGTTTATAAGCTTGTTTTTTTTCTTTAAATATGAACAAACACAACATACAGAGAAATAATAACGAAAGGAAAATAATTTATATGGCTATTCCCTTTCCAGAAATTGGTAGAACACAAACAGAACACTGCAGTAACAGACATAAAATATTTGAAAAAGAGATGATATCTACAGTTGCATCTTTAAATTCTTTTCTAAGGAAAATTTCTCATGGATTTCACTAGAGAGCCTGTCAGTCCCTGATACTTTCCCCCCTTTGGGATGTAGCTGTTTTGGTTTTATATATAAACATTAATCAAAATCAATGGTGTTTCTCTGTTTCCTGCATTAAGTATATTTGTAAACTGTACAATTAAATAATAAATTGTAAAGTGTAAAATAATAAAAAGACATAAAGGACTGCCAAGTTGAATATGCTAATACTAACATGTTAATGTGTTTTAAAGAAGTAGACTGGACTTGTAATGTAGTTCTGCAATTCTGGATATAACGTAGTTTTAGAGGAACTGTCTACAGAACAAAAACTGCTACGAGAATAAAAATATTTTTAAATTAAAAAGTTATCAAGACAATTGAAAATTATGTCTAAACTTACACATTTTTTTTCAATTATATTTTCCTTCTTTAAGTTTTTCAATATAATAACATAACTTTAAGGCTGGCCCCAACTTCAGCCCCATATACTTCATCATCACATCACTTTTGAGTAGTAGCAGAGCCTTCCCATCAATCTCCTACAGAGAGAAAGAAATTATAATTACTAATACTGATTTCATGTTTTGTCACGTTACGTACATATAAGAACATGTAAAACAGGGAGCAGCTGTACATTCTCAACATATATTCTCTGAATATGCATTTATTTCCTGAAAACTATTAAAAATATAACTTATATGTGAAGCATCATTTGAAAATTTCTAAATTCACTTCAAATTTTAAGAAAAAGGAAATTTAACCCAGTATCTTTGAAAAATGGCCTTAGCATCAAACTCTGATTTTAAATACTATATGTTGAATAAAATACCACGTATTTATGACAAAGAGTAGAAAACTGTGAACTGTAGAAATGAATTTCAGACAGTCATTAACTTTCTTAGAAAGGCTGGGAATATGAGTATATCAGTATTAACGCAAACTGTAAATGTGCTATACAGTGTTGTCATTATGTTGAAAGCTATTCAGTTAGTTGTGTGAAGCTAATTAGATACGAAAACTTATTACTGATTTTCTTACAACGTCAAAAAGGATACATAGATATTTGGTCATGAATTTGTTAGAAAAGACTATAAACATTATTTAACAGACACAAGGCATCCTCCTAAAATTCTTTATTTCCTTAATTAAGCAATTTATTGTCGTGGAAGCATATTATTTGGTTTTCATGAGTTCCTATTTAAAATAAAGCTGCACTTAATCTTTTACAGTTACTGGATTCATCAGGCGTCATAACAAGGAGGACACCCTGTCACAGCTGTGGTCACCCCTCCTACTCACGGTCCTCGGGCCGAGCAGGGAGCAGGTGGGGAGGAGGATCCTTGTAGCTGTTGTTAGAAAGGAGAAGAAACCTGAGAGCGGCCATGCCGAATCATCTTCTCTTGAGAACTTGAAGACTTGTAGTATTTTAGGTACCCGGGTACCCATTTAAAGCACAGATCCAGCCTCCACCCTTTAAGGCTTTAACTTTGGGCAAAGTAAACTTTCTCGCATATGGAATAATCAGTTGATAGGGTTCCCCCACCATCCACACTAATCAGTATCCAACTGAAGGGCCTGCACAGAGGTCATTCAAAGTCATTACGGCAGGAAAACCGGATCAAAAGATACATTACATGTTGCATGAAGAGGTCGACGAGGGGGCCTGATATC
The DNA here is from genome assembly GCF_951394435.1 of Stenella coeruleoalba. Classification (NCBI taxonomy): domain Eukaryota; kingdom Metazoa; phylum Chordata; class Mammalia; order Artiodactyla; family Delphinidae; genus Stenella; species Stenella coeruleoalba. Next base: position 14,399,594 of record NC_137152.1, read on the forward strand.
TGAGGATCTTTATGTTTCATAAACTGTATCACTTCATCCACAGACCAGGTTGAAGGGTCCTTAGAGAAGCCTTGTTTCAGGACACTGGGGTCAGGTACAGCTATATAACTTGGAGCTTCAATGGGGGGAAAAAAGACAAATCATACTTGACCTGATCATTATCCTGAAAGAAGAGATGTTAGGTAGGGAGTAATTGTCTCATTCCTGGAACCTTGTGTGAAGTACCCCGGCATGGACCCAGGACTCCAAGGTAAAATCCAGGGAAAGCCTAGACAAAGATGACCTGAGGATGGCTACTCAAGAATGTCCCACCTGACCTCCCCCAAACAACAAAAGCAGCTTCGGAAGACACCTTACAGTTCCAAAGATCATAAAAGAGACTGAGCAATCCGAGGTCACTTTGGCCACAGGAAAATACAGCAAAAGATCTGTTACTTGGGTTAAATTAGGCTAATCTAAGCTAACTTATTGCTTTCTTACTTTAAATATTTCAAAGAATTTCTCTCAATCTTTCTCCTCTTGATATCTCCAGATTAGGTTTATTTTACTAGCTAATTGCAGTGGAAATCCCCAGAATTTACAGTTTGATAGTTGCTTAAATTTATTCACTTTAATGTATTCAATATGGATGGTTTTTAGCATCACTTTACTCTTTAAATTCCTGTTTCTCAAGCCTTAATGCTTATCTGAATTTTGAAGAAAACAAGATTATTTTGTGCTTAGCTAGGTCAGAAGTAACTTTAACATTATACTGAATGCCTCTTTCAAGTTTCACTGCATAGTAATAGATATTTTGGTTGAAGGTTTATATGTTTAAAAAAGAACTAAGACATGAAACAATTTAAGTGCTCATACCTCAAAAAGTTATAGCTATGCCGTTCACTACACTGTATTGAAATTTCTTTGTGTCCAGACACGCATTCATTTACTCAACCAGAGTACTTGACTCTCTAAAGTTAGTGTATGATAAGAGAAGTGGGTTTTGTAATTTGCTAGGAGGATTTGTTTCTCTAAACAAGGACCGTCAATACAAATTTAATATTTTTGTATGTGTGAATTAGCCAAAAGTACACCTTTTCTTTCCTATCCTCTGGGCTCCGGCCATTTTATGAGTATTTTGAGTATTCACCCAGGGAAAGGGCAAAGAAAAACAGAAGATAAAAGAACTCACAATGGTAAATCTTATTTTCTTTTTAAATAGCGTAACTTTGATATGAAATAAAAAGTCTTTAGTAAAATCTATCCTACTTTCTACTTGTCAGAGACAAAAATGTTGGTCTACCAAGAAATGCTGCTGGGCTGTATCAACCCAAGTAAAAACGATGATGGTATAGACCATGCCATGCCTAAGGCATTCTAACAATCCAGACAGAAAAGTCTTCTCCTTTAACTCAAAACAGACTCAATTTAATACTTAAAAAATTACTGGTGAGGCTTCCCTGGTGGCACAGTGGTTGACAGTCCGCCTGCCAATGCAGGGGACACGAGTTCGTACCCCGGTCCGGGAAGATCCCACATGCCGCGGAGCGGCTAGGCCCCGTGAGCCATGGCCGCTAAGCCTGTGCGTCCGGAGCCTGTGCTCTGCAACGGGAGAGGCCACAACAGTGAGAGGCCCGCGTACCGCAAAAAAAAAAAAAAAATTACTGGCAAGGCTAACCATACCTCTAAATTAACTTATATTTGTGTGGGATTTTTGGTTTCTGTCATCAGAATCTGGTATAGTTATGCTTTGAATAACATATAACTACTTTTACGGATTACTACAAATAAACTATATGTAAAGATATGATTTCTGGTATAAAATTATAATTTTATATTAAAAATAAAACGGGCTTCCCTGGTGGCGCAGTGGTTAAGAATCCGCCTGTCAATGCAGGGGACATGGGTTTGAGCCCTGGTCCAGGAAGATCCCACATGCCCCGGAGCAACTAAGCTCTTGCACCACAACTATTGAGCCTGCGCTCTAGAGCCCGTGAGCCACAACTACTGAGCTTACATGCCTAGAGCCCATGCTCCGCAACAAGAGAAGCCACTGCAATGAGAAGCCCGCGCACTGCAACAAAGAGTAACCCCACTCGCCACAACCAGAGAAAGCCCGCGTGCAGCAACGAAGACCCAACACAGCTAAAAATAAAATGAATAAAATAAATTTATTTAAAAATTTTAAAAAATAAAAAATTAAAAAAATAAAAATAAAACAACTGTGAGCTCATCTATTTCTAATCTATCATGGAAAATAATTTAACTGGGCCCACATCTTCAAAATAATCAGAGAAAGTTATGAACATTAGTGTTATTCAAATAATTACATGAAATAAATAATTATGTGAAAAATAATCAAAGTCCAGTCATGCTCTTCTCCTTAATGGCTCTGTCTTATATACACTAGGAGATCAGAAGGCCTGTCTTCATGAACTCATATATTGTGAAAATATCTAAAAATTCAGTGACCCCTTTATAAAATGAACATCTATCTTCAGTCTCTCTACAAAAATCACTCCAAAACCAGAGACAATCTACACCGAGTAGGAGATGGGGGTGACGATATTAAATGTATCACAGCATGTGTACAGTGCAGTTGCCCATAGATAATATCCATTATGAAAGGCAGGGGAGTTAGTTGATTCCTACTTCCTTTACTCCTCAACCTTGCCTAGATGCCTATCTGGTGACAAAAGACAAAACACTTATTCCTCTCACCACAGCACCCTTAACCCTTAAAAGGGTACAGGATAGTAGCTATCTTTGCACATGGAAGGCTGCTCTGGCTCTTTCCAAATGAAGAGTAGGATGCTGTCCTGTTTATACATATCATGTTCTCCTGCGGGGTCTGAGGGAATGACTGGGAGTGTGGAAAATGGGGAAACGCCTGCAGCAACAGAATGCCAGAGGCTAGATCTGGGAACCACACACAGGCTGGGGCCAGGAAAGGTCTCAATAGGGACAAGGAAGAGAGGACGTCAGAAAGAAGAGGGAGTGCATCCTTCCAGGCCTCAGAGTCATGTGAGGGTTGTGAGTCCAGGCAGTACCCAAGGAAATGATAAATTACAATGGTTAGAAAAGCACTAAACTGAGAAGTCTCCATCAGAAACATGGTTGGTGATCCAGATTCCCAGAAATAGTTCTGTAATGCCATGAGGATTAGAGCATGTGTAGCAGCTTGGCCCTGAAAATGATGTGAAGGGGAGGACTCGACCTCCTCACTTTTGGCACTTTCTCCAATGCGATAAACTCTCAGGGGATGTTGTGGGGCATGGAAACCTTAAGGGGAAAGACAAACACACTGGCTGAGAATCACTGTTTTTGAATATACCTTCACTTTTCCTCTGCATCTGGAATGTAACTTCATGGTGACTGCTCTTGGGAGGTGATTCGGTCCCTACCAGTGTTGAACTCGAGGTGCATGGCACACTTTGAGAAACACTACTGGAGACCGGAGTATGAGTGCTTATAGGATTTGTGCTGGCAGGATTCAAAGAACTTGCTGGATTTAGTGGTGAGTTTTTGGACTCTTCAGAAAGCATTTCCCCTTTGGGCATGCCATTTCCCTCAGAAGATAATACTTCTTCTACAAGAAAAAAAAAGACAAAGGCAATAAGAAAAAAGACAAAGGCAATTATCTTCAACAGACTTACAGCTCGAATACTATTAAAAGGTCAAAAATCCCCTAACTGCCAACAATAGTTCACTTAAGCCATGCTATACTGAACCACAAACCTCTAACACAAAGCACATGGCCATCCCCTTCTTGGTGTTTATAGTAATGGACACTGTCCTGAAATTCAAATTGATTCTAATGATATCACCTATTTTTCTCATGGCAACTAACCCTTGACAGTCTTGCCACCAAAACTATGAACACCTCACTAAAGCATTTATTTTTAGGAATGCAGTTCTTCACAACTCTTTGTTACAATATGATCACAGAGTTGGTTTCTAACATTTGCTTACTCCTTGGGCACTTAAAACTTTCACTGGAGAAATGTACTAGGTTTTTCTATTCCTCTTTCTATCAGCTTTTAGCAATACAAAGCTGAATGGAAAATATGGCTATAACTGTTTTTCTTTAATCTGAGAAGAAATGACAACTGTGCACTTCTGAAGGGAATGAAGTGCTCAACAAAGCTGCCAAAGTAGTAGCCTAACTGCCAAACTGATTTGGGGGAATATATTCCCCAACTTCCAGCATCAACACTCAAGAGCATATAAGTGATAGAAGAGTGACTTTTCTCCCCAGTCTTGCAACATGTAAATACTATTTACCTTCAGAGGCATGCACTTCTGTTTTGGGGCGCTTAGGAGAGAGAGTAGCAACATAAGGCAGAGGTTCCTGAGAAGGTCGTTTGGTGCTTTTCTTTTCTGTTGTATCTTCTTTTACTGTTTTCAAAAAAAGAAATATCTGTTATAACTAATTAATATACTCAAGCGTTTTCATATCATCAGCATAAAACACTTTTGTTTCTAAATCATTTGCCTACTATAACTTCATCAATAATTTATCAATTATTTATGAACAAGATGTGTTCATTTCATCCTATTAAATATTTCAGTGATATTATATTCAAGGGTTAAAGGCACTATGTTTAGGCTTCATTTATTCTAGGGTCATCACATCTTTCTAGCTCTCACAGGCCAACAGTGAGGCAACCAATTGTAATGTGTCTAAAAAGACCTGGGAAAATTGCTCCCATGAGCAAGAAAAGTTAAGAATTCAGAGAAGTTAAAGAGAAGATAGGGTACAATGAACACTCCATTTTATAGGCAACAATCCTGGCCTAGGGGTACACTTACAACAATCCTACTGGTTACTTATCATCAACCAAATGCATTTCTTCCTAAAGGACCACACTTTAAGGCATAATCCTGAAAATAAAGACATTTCAATTTATTAATTACACTACATTAAGACTACGTTACACTACATTATTGATCAATATTTTGATTTAATCTCCAACTAAAAGGAAAAACAAAGTGCAATAGAAATCTATAAAGTAGGATAACAGACCTCCAGAGAGAAGAAAGACTGCAATGAGAAAGTACCAAAGTCAAACTTCATCTAGTTCAAAATGGCTGGGGGCCAGGCATGCCTCTCAAAATCGTCTGATGAGCAATCTTTAGCCATCCATTTACTGACTGATTACTAATGAGTCTAAGAGAGCTCTCACCATTTGATTTTATTTTTAATCATCAACTACAAAACTAACAGGCAAAACATACTTCAGTGAATGAGAGATATTTCTACAATTAGGACAGTTAAATTCTAAGAAGAAAAATAATTGACTTTTTTCATACCCATTTAATGATACAGAAAATTAGAGTACTAAAATATACAGTTTCTATAGTTTTCTATAGATATTTACCTCAGAATCATAGGAAGATCAGAAAAAGTCTTTACTTATCTTTTACTTGTAATATTATAATACATTCTTTATGAAAAGTTTATGAAGCTGGTATATGGTCTACTATCTGAGGTTGATACAAACATAAAACTGATTCTTGACTTCTGCTTCTGGGTATCGTAGTGAGCTCAGGCATGAAACTGTTCCTGCAGAGATAACTAGAAAAGGCCAGACAATTTACAAAGTACTTCAGAAGTCATCATAGAGAAGCACTTCCAGGACGACTGATTAAGGACTTCAGAAAATCCACTCCTTCATAAAAATAATGACAGCGCTGGCAAAATTAACTTTTTCAAAATTGTGGACGTTAACTAAAGGATTACAACAACCCAAAAAGCATTTTATTCAAGAAAAATGGCTGAATCTCAGAAAGAACAACAAATTCTGTGGCATTTTACCTTCCCTAATATAATCCCATTCACCCCAGTTTTGCAGCAGCCTTGCAAACCAACAGCTTCGCAACTACAGTAGCTGTGAAAGCCAGCAGCCAGCCTAGCACTGAAGGGGGCACAAAGGATTTGGAACTCTCCAAAAGCTCCACCCACAGAGAAGTGTCACTATTTGATCAATCTTGCAGCTCACTGAAAACCTCTGATCTCTGGGCTTGTTTTATTTGACCTAAATCAGAGCCTGCTCTGTGTAACAGCCCTATCCAAAGCACTAGTCAAAAACCAAACCAAAACCAAACCAAAAAACCCACAACAATGGCAATTGTTTAACACTGCAGCTTCCAGAGGTAGTATTACCAGTTGGGGCTGACAAGATGCTGACCAAGAAGCTTAAAAGGAAAAACTGGAGAATGAGATGTCCATTAGGGGACTCTGAAAAGCACTGAGATATTCCTGGGAATCTACAAGGCCATATGTATGTACATGGTTGTATGAATGCTCAGGAAGACTTTAGAAGGCCATAATCTTTCATTTTTTGCTGACCTTGAAGCTCTGCACAAAGCAGATTTGTAAACTGCCTCCTGGAATGTTCAAGGTAAGTCCCAACACACACTATGAACCCCTTCGCAAAGGCTGGGAGACATACTGGTTCCAGGCACTTAAGAAAATCCCTGTCCAATCGTTAGCTGACCACTAAGCTAAGTGAACAGACTTCAGTAGCCACATATAACAAAATTAGACCTGGAAAAGTCATTAAATTAGTCCAGGAGAGTCACTAAAAATCCAAACAGCACCAGCAACAACAACAGAGCCTACGAAGGGGGAGGGAACCTAATTTTCAGAGTTGCTACGTTATATTACTTTTAAATTTCAATTAAAAAATTAGGAGACATGCAAGGAAGAGAAAAGTATGACCCATACACAGGGGGAAAAAAAGTCAACAGAAACTGCCTCTGAGGAAGCCCAGACACTGGACTTACTAAGCAAAGATATCAAGTCAGTTATTTTATATATGTTTAAAGAACTTAAAAAAAAATCATGTCTAAAGAACTAAAGCAAAGTGTAAGAACAATGTCTCACACTATCGATAAAGCAATAAAAATTATAAAAAGAACCAAATAGAAATTCACGACTTGAAAAGTATAATAAATGAAATTTAAAAAACAAAACAAAACCCTAGAGGGGCTCAACAGCAGATGTGAATTAGCAGAAGAAAGAATCACCAAATTTTTTAAGAGGTCAATTGAGATTATATAGTCTGAGGAACAGGAAAAAAAAGAGAGAGAGAGAGAAAAAATGAACAGACTTCAGAGACCTGTGGGACACCATCAAGCATGCCAGAATAAACATAATGGGAGAGTCCTGGAAGGAGAGGACAGAGAGAGTAAGGAGCAAAAAGACTATTTGAAGAAATAATGTCTAAAAGCTTCCCAACTTTAATGCAAAACATTAATCTGCATAATCCAAAAAGCACAAGAATCTCCAATTATGATAAATGCAAAGATATCCACACCTAGAAAAAAGTCAAACCACCAAAAGCAAAAGACAAAGAGAATCTTGAAATCAGCAAGAGAAAAGCAAATCATCACATACAAAGGATCCTCAATAAGATTAGCAACTGACTTCTCATCAGAAACTACAGAGGCTAGAAGGAAGTGGGATGACATATTCAAAGCATTGAAACAAGACGGTCAACCAAGAATTCTATATCTAGCAAAACTAAACTTTAAAAACTGAAGGAGAAAATAGGAAATTCTCCATAAAGAAAAACTGAGAGAATTCCTCACTTGTAGAGAGCTACCCTATAAGAGATACTAGAGAGACTCCTTCAAGTTGAAATGAAAATAGAGAATAACTTAAATCCACATTAAAAAAAAAAACAGTACCAGTAAATATATTTGTGTTTATAACTCTTTTCTTCTCCTTTCTCATTTAAAAGACAACTACATAAAGCAATAATTATAGGACTTCCCTGGTGGCGCAGTGGTTAAGAATCCACCTGCCAATGCAGGGCACACAGGTTCAAGCCCTGGTTCAGGAAGATCCCACATGCCACGGAGCAGCTAAGCCTGTGCGCCACAACTACTGAGCCTGTGCTCCAGAGCCTGCAAGGCACAACTACTGAGCCTGTGCTCCAGAGCCCGCAAGCCACAACTACTGGAGCCCGCAAGCCACAACTACTGAAGCCCACGCGCCTAGAGCCCGTGCTCTGCAACAAGAGAAGCCACTGCAATGAGAAGCCCATGCACCACAACTAAGAATAGCCCCCGCTCGCCACAACTAGAGAAAGCCCACACGCAGCAACGAAGACCTGACGCAGCCAAAAATAATAAATAAATAAAATAAATAAATTTCTTTTTTAAAAAAGCAATAATTATAAAACTGTATTTGGGAGCTTATAACGTATAAAATATAATTTGTATGACAATAATAGCACAAAGAAGTGGGCAGAAAACAAAGCTATGCTGGAGCAAAGTTTTGGCATAATATTAAAATTAAGTTGGTATTAATCCAAACTAGACTGTTTTAAATTAAGATGTTAATTGTAATCCCCAAGGCAACTAACTAAGAAAATAACTCAAAAAAATAGTAAAAAGAAGAAGGAAAATAAAATGGTACACAAGAAAACATCTACTTAAAACAAAAGAAGGCAGTAATGGAGGAAAAGACTACCCCCCCCCCGAAAAAAAAGAGAGACATACAGAATGGTAGATGTAAATCCTACCTTATCAGTAATTAAATTAAATGTACATGAAATAAACACTCCAGTAAAAAATCAGATTGGCAGAATGGGTTTTTTTTAAAGTTGTATTACAAACTTACACTTTAAATTCAAACACACAAATAGGTTGAAAGTACAAGGATGGGAAAAAATATACCATACAGACAGTACTTAAAAGAGGACTGGGGGGGCTCCCCTGGTGGCGCAGTGGTTAAGAATCCGCCTGCCAACGCACGGGACCCGGGCTCGAGTCCTGGTCCGGGAAGATCCCACATGCCACGGAGAAACTAAGCCCGTGCACCACAACTACTGAGCCTGCGCTCTGGAGCCCGCAAGCCACAACTACTGAAGCCTGCATGTCTAGAGCCCATGCTCCGCAACAAGAGAAGCCACCGCAGTGAGAAGCCTGCGTACCACAACGAAGAGTAGCCCCCGCTCCCCACAACTAGAGAAAGCCCATGCGTAGCAACGAAGATCCAACGCTGCCAAAAATAAATAAATAAATTTTAAAAAACAAAAAGACCCCACAATGATACACGTTTCAGGTTTTGATTCTCAAGTTAATTATGAATACAATAAGAAATGACTTTTCCACTTTGAATGAATAAAAACTATATATTATACATGTCTAATTAGTTCACTGTGGCTAAAAGGTTTACTTTGAGGAAGACGCAGGAAAAACTGAATTATTTAAGATTCTCAAGTTAATGTAGAATCTAATATAAAATAGAAGCACAGTATAAAATTTTACATTTTCTCTTACCTGAATTATTTTGATCATGCTCTGCAGGACTATGACCATTACCTCTGTAAGAGCTAAAAGGCTGGCTACTCAAAAGGTTATCACACTGCAGGCTGTGGCACAATTTCTCAAGAAAGCGAAGAGCAAATGATGCACTGTTCACTGGAGGGAGCTGGATGGAATGAGTTTCCCCATCAAAGGAGGCTATTATAAGGAAGAAAAGATGTCAGAGTTACATCACAGAAAGATGAGAACCACATCAAAATGAAAGTCATCAATTTAGGAAATGTATTATAAATCTAACGTGTGGTTTTTGTAATTTATAAAGGAATAATCTTAAATTATAAAAGTTCCTCTCATTCAAACACATAGTCTGAACTAATAAAAGCATTCTCGTTTAAAAATATTCATAAAGTAAACAACAACAACAGAAACCCACTGATGTACAATAGTTTCTGCTCTTCCAAACATTCCATGGGTACAAATGCAGTATCTGATCATACAATCATGAAAGCCATGTGTATCTTACCTCTTACTTCTTGAATCACATTTTTTACTTAGAGATTCTTACAGATTAGTCTGTTTTCTAAAAATATTAAAATATATTAAGCTCACTTTATCTATAGTGAGCTTAATACAGCAGGTAAAAGGAAAAATCTGTACCTCTTACCTCAATATACAGTATTACTCTGACATTATTTGTCTATTTTGAAAGTTAAACTTTCCAAACCAGGGTTAAAAGTCTATAAACATATAATTATTATCCATATTCTATTACATTAATATAGTATTCAAATATTATAGTTAACAGAATATAAATTTATAAAATAATCTATGTATTATAAAATCCTTGCCTTCTTGAAACCTAAAAACAAATTAGGGAATAAAAGCTCATAAAGGATTAGATGAGCATACCGGTTATCACTTCTCCTCCACGATCATCTGGCTTAAGGAATCCAAAAACAGTCTTACTTTGAATGGCACAATCCACACAGGCCTGCACCGTCCGCCGGAGCACCACATTGACAGGGCCTGGGCCAAAGTGATCGGGCAGCTGCTGGATTTTATTCTGATCCAGGTAAGGGCCAGAGCTTCCATATTTGTTTACATAGACACAGACTTGATTAAAAATGTGTATATAGATATAACAAACAATGAGATTGGTTAGAAGGAACATAAACACTACATAATCAATCACTGTATATCCCATTAGCCACGCTTCACTCAAAGATAACCTAAACATAGTTACTATCGGTGATCATTTCTGCTACCTAAAAATATGTATGTAAATATATTTTCACATTTTGTAAATATATGAAATCTAGAAATAAATAATCCAAATGCTTATTCAATTTTCTAGAATTCTGCCCAAACTGATTATAATAAAAACAATACAAGTTTTAGTAACATCATAAAACAATTCTTCACACATTCTCAGGTTATATAAAATGGCTTAAAGTCAAGAATATTTTCACTTTTTAACAGCAATCACAGTATAAGAATTTTCTTTCAAAACTGGTCATATTAGCACACTCCTTTTGGACTGAATTTATTTTAAATCAACAATATTGCACTCTCGTTATATAGTATTTTCTAAAGTAACCAAATCATTTCAGATATGTGTCACAGTAAGTTCTAATGACCTAGAGAAATTTTTTTCATTAATTTTTTTTTTTTTTTTTTGCGGTACACACGCCTCTCACTGTTGTGGCCTCTCCCGTTGCAGAGCACAGGCTCCGGACGCACAGGCTCAGCGGCCATGGCCCATGGGCCTAGACGCTCCACGGCATGTGGAATCTTCCCGGACCGGGGCACAAGCCCATGTCCGCCTGCATCGGCAGGCGGACTCTCAACCACTGTGCCCCCAGGGAAGCCCTTTTCATTAATTTTTAAGAAAATAAAAATGTTCTTTATATACATGCCGAGGTTCATGGAAGAAAATTTTAAAAATAAATGCTTCCCTTCGTATAATAAAAGCATTTAGAATTTAGAAGCAAATAATCTATAATCACAATCAGTCAAGTTTCTATAATTTTTCTTCACTGAGAATCAACAAATACAAATTAACACACAACGTAATATAATTATTAACAGAAAATATATTGTCCCCCTAAATCAAGAGGCACATTATTTTTATCCACTACTCAATTTATTGCAAAATTTTCATGTATACAGTCTATATTTAGTACAATAAAAACCCATTAAGGGCTTCCCTGGTGGCGCAGTGGTTGAGAGTCCGCCTGCTAATGCAAGGGACACGGGTTCGTGCCCCGGTCCGGGAAAATCCCACATGCCGCAGAGCGGCTACGCCCATGAGCCATGGCCGCTGAGCCTGCGCGTCCAGAGCCTGTGCTCCGCAACGGGAGAGGCCACAACAGTGAGAGGCCCACGTACCGCAAAAAAAAAAAACCAAAAAAAAATTAATCTCACTTTCACTATGTTGAAATATATGATACTTAAGCTTTGTGGCAATAGCCAGAGGAAGGATAGACTCTGTCACAGAAATGAAACACCTATTAAAAACTTAACCTGAGGTGCTGATGGCATGGACAAAGTTCTACTGAACACAAGTGAGCTAAACAAGGATTTCAATGTTTATACTCATTTAGCTAGGCTCCCCTCCTAATGGACTAAAAATCAGAAATAATAAAGAGACAAAACGAGGTATGTAACGGGCTTCCCCGGTGGCACAGTGGTTAAGAATCCACCTGCCAATGCAGGGGACACGGGTTCGAGCCCTGGTCTGGGAAGATCCCACATGCTGCGAAGCAACTAAGCCCGTGCACCACAACTACTGAGCCTGCACTCTAGAGCTCGTGCTCCACAACAAGAGAAGAAACCACTGCAACGAGAAGCCTATGCACCACAACAAAGAGTAGCCCCCGCTCGCCAAAACTAGAGAAAACCCATGCGCAGCAACAAAGACCCAACACAGCCAAAAAAAGGGGGGGGGGTATGTTACAATAATCATTTTTAAAGTGATTTCTATTTCAAAAAATTAAATTATAATTTCTTTTTAATAAGAAAAGAAAAATTGAGGGGAAAAGTCCAAGGAACAGAAGAATGTAAGAGAGATAATTAAGGATCTAGGAGAGGGAGCAAAAAAACTTGCTTTAAGTAACAGGAAAGGAATAAGGAAATTTGCAGGAAACGACAAATAAAAGGGACTGACTAGTTTGGGTGTCTGTCATTTCACACTCTTCACATAGCAAAAAACAATTTAAAGTCATCATGCCCCCTGACAGGCAAGGATCTGTGAAAATTTTATAAGGCATTAAAATAAGGTTTGAGGTACCTTAAAAATACATACAAGACAAAAAAGACAAATTGTGAAATGAGATCATGGGAAAACAAGAATAGATTTGACAATAATGTAAATTTTATAAATCTTACCAAGAGGGATATCTTAAGGGTGTTGAATTTTCAAGTGACTTATGTATTTAAACAAACTGTTTTTCCTTGACATCAAAATGAACAATCAGAATTTCAAAATATTTTAATATGAAAAATGCTATAAGAAATGTTTACTATCATCTTTTTTCCCTCTTATTTTATTTCCAGGACTTCAAAGACACTGAAAATAATACAACAAAAGATAACTAATTTTACGCTCTTTTAAAAATATTAATTTACCTGTAGACATCACTATTTTAGATGATCCAGGAACAGTATCCTTATCATATAAAACACCACCACGTCCTCTGGCCAGCATACTGACAGAAGCTGAAGATGTGGAACATACAACAGGAATACGTTTTTCCTATTAAAAAAAAAATATTCCTAGATAAGGAGGTCATAAAATTATTGGCATCACTGGTTCACAAATGATCAGTTGTCTGAAGTCCTCTGGGTTGGAAATCCCTGTGTCACAAACTGCAGTACTTTTCAAACTGTGCTCCTAAGAGGGGCCCATAAGCTGGTCAGGTAGGAGAGGAAGAGACCAAGAGGCTGGGATTCCCAATGCTACCCCCTGTTCCAACTAGTCACACTTTAGCCAAAATAATTCACTCTGTAAAACTTGTTTTATTTTTGAGGTTCCCAGTAAGTTTTTTACACTGCTGAAGTAGTTTGGAAATCTAATCCAGCAATTCATCAGATGAGGGTGGGGGAACTCAACAAGGCAGAGGACAAAGTTTGTCTTCAGAAAGCAGTCACTCATCTGGGTTTTTACCATATCTAGCCTGCAATTCTCCATATTACATACGATAATTATGACAAAATTGTCAGTGGCTTGCTGAAGTCCATACAAAATTATGCCTATTGTATGTAAGAACCAAATGTCTCATGGGTATTATTAACATCACTAGTGTTTTGTTTATTTTATATCAACTCTTGGGGTTTTCTAGGAGCTATCTTCTAACACAACTCTTCAGTATCAGAGAAGGGGATCTTGTGCCTAGAAAAGGCAATAATAGAAGATATTTAAAAGGCAGGGAAAAAGGAGAAAAACACAAACAGTGTTGTTGGATTTTTCTTTATTTGTTTAAATTAGTGACTGTCATTTGGGTTCACAGTATCTTAGTAAATTATTTTGAAAATACTAAATTACAATTATTGTGTCAATATATTCTCGTTCTTTCAGTATTTTAAAAATCTAAAATCTAAATCCTTTGACTTAAGACATACCAAAATAGTGTGTTTGCACTAACAATGTAAATTGAATACATTTATTTGGAAAATGTGCTTCCACACTTCCATACTTCTAGAATGCTTAAGGAAGGGAAGAAAATAATTGACAAAGGAGAGTACAGCAAAAACAATTCTTACTCTAGTTCAAAGAGTTGAATCTTCATCTTTTTATGATGAAATAATGAAGCCAAAAAAGATGAAGGTGGATTGAAATGCTTCCTTTGCAACAAAAAAGTTTATTATCAAAAAAATTACATTATCTTTCCCTTGCCCCTCCTCACCACCATACAACAATATTTTCAAAAAGATCTCTTCAAAATTGTCAAACCAGCATTGGAATTATTTGAAAGTAAAAGAATGAAGAGAAACTTTTTGGAGTTATCATATCTTGACCATATACCAGCTAATCACAAAGACTTTTTCAGCAACTGGAAAATATGTACTAAATATATGCATCAATGACACCCTTGATACATTTTAATTTTTAAAATGCATTTAAAATAAATGATTTGCCTTTAAATTTCATTAACTTTCCTTAAGTTTATACAATTTATTTTTAAAAAATATTTATTTATTTGGTTGCACTGGGTCTTAGTTGTGGCAGGAGGGCTCCTTAGTTGTGGCTTTCCAGCTCCTTAGTTGCAGCAGGTGGACTCCTTTAGTTGCGGCTCGAGGGCTCCTTAGTTGTGGCATGCGAACTCTTAGTTGCGGCATGCGTGTGGGATCTAGTTCCCTGACCAGGGATTGAACCCAGGCCCCCTGCACTGGGAGTGTGGAGACTTAACCACTGCGCCACCAGGGAAGTCCCCTTATAATTTATTTTTAATTTAAAAAATTTCATCTGCTAAGAATTTACATTAGAATAATGTGCTTATTTGATTTTTTCAATATTTATGATTTTATATTTGAAAAATATTCAGTTTTATTGACTTTTGATTTCTTTTTTTTCTTTTCTGCAGTACACGGGCCTCTCACCGTTGTGGCCTCTCCCATTGCGGAGCACAGGCTCCAGACGCGCAGGCTCAGCGGCCATGGCTCACGGGCCCAGCCGCTCCGCAGCATGTGGGATCTTCCCGGACCGGGGCACGAACCCATGTCCCCTGCATCGGCAGGCCACCACTGCGCCACCAGGGAAGCCCTGACTTTTGATTTTTATTTTATAAATTTTGAATGCCTTTTAAAATAAAATACCAATGTAAGTTTTTAAAATCAAAATGGTATTGTCATTTTGCTCCATACTGCAAACATTAGTTGTAACAAAATAGAAACGTTATATATATTGATATCAGGTGGCTGAACTCAGAAATGTTTAAGGTAATACTGCTGAAATTTAACTCAGTTCTAACAGATCTAGAGAGATTCTATGTCTTTATATTTAGAGCGTATTTCTTGTAGACAGGATGTATTTAGATCTTTTAAAAAATCCATTTTGATAATCTCTGTCTTCTAATTGAAAAGTTTAGTTTACTAATTTTTAAAGTAATTATTAATAAGTTTGGGTCTGGGTCTACCACTTATTATTTGTTTTCTGTTTGTTTCCTCTGTGTTTTGTTCCTCTGTCTTACTTTCCTCTTTTTTGTTGTTGTTGATTACCTGAATAGTCCTTAGAATTCTATTTTAATTTTCCTACTGGCTTTTTAGCTATATTTCTTTGCATTTGTATTTTTACAATATGCTCTGGGAGTTTCAATGTACAATCCACACAAAGTTAATATTGTACTACTTAACAGAAAATGTTGAAACCTTGCAATGCTACAAATCCATATCCCCAACCCCTAAGCCTTTATACTATAATTTTTTTATGTATTATATCTATGTATGTTATAAACCCCACAAGACTGTATTGTATTATAATTATTGCTTTAAATAGTCCTATTTTTATAAGGAAATTAAGAGGAAAAAAGCAAAAAGAAAGTCATTAGTATTTTTACCTAGAGATAACTTCCTTCAGCATTTCTTATAGTGTTTGTCTGCCAGTGATGAATTTTTTGTATGCTTTTACCTGAAAATGTCCTTAGTTCTTCATTCTTGAAGAGTATGTTTGCTGAATATAGCATTTCGTATAACACCCCTCCTCCTATGTGTATTCCCCCCAACCACAGTCTGTCTGCTTCCATTCATTCTCTAGTGTCTTCGGGTAGCTGCTTTTTCTATTACTTCCAGGTATTAGAGTTGTTTTCTTTGGGGGAGAGTCAGTTAGGTAGGATGTGACTTTAGCATCACTGAATTTATCACACTGATTTCCCCCTCACCCCCATTTTACTGAGGTATAATCTATGTACAGTAAAATTCACTTCACATTGATTTTTAAAATATACTGAGTTTTAAATAAACTGGCTCGAACATAAATACACCCATGCAGTATTTTCAATGTGGTTTTGAAGAGGTCGAACACTATTTAGTTTTAAATTTATCCAAGAAAAGAAATAACAATCTTGATTGTTACACAGGCCTTAAAAAGCCTTATATACTTATTTTTTAATTTTAATTAGGTATAGTTGATTGACAATGTTGTGTTTAATTTCTGCTGTATAGCAAAGTGACTCAGCTATATATCCTTTTTCATATTTCTTTCCATTATGGTTTAAGGATATTGAATATAGCTCCCTGTGCTATATAGTAGGTCCTTGTTGTTTATCCATCCTATATATAGTTTACATCTGCTAGTCCCAAACTCCCAATCTTTCCGTTCCCCTCCCCGCTCCACCTTGTAAAAAGCCTTATACACTCTTGGTACATTCCTAAAAGGCATCATAACACTCTTAGTAAGTCCTAAACTGTGTGTTTAATAATAAGGCACTACAGAGACCTGTAATGCAAATTAGTAGGAGATACAACTAACCTTTCTTCCTGAGTTTGGGCCTTTTTTCCTTGGTGTGATATTTTTAACAGAACTCCCCTTCTTGGGGACTGAAGTATGTGCAGGTGGTTTAGTACGACCTGATTTCCTGATCTGCTGTGTTGGTAATATTACAGCAGTTTTCTGTAGAGACTGCATTGAACGCTGGGTTGCTTTGGAAGGAGAAGGCTGTGTTTTTGCTATATTCTTTGTAACAGGAACTGAGGGAAAAAACACACAACACAAAAATACAATTAAAATAAATGACATAATTAAGGTATTTTCTTCTTATGATTCAAAAGAAATTTAACTCAATCTTTAAAAATATTCCAAAGGTCATTCATTGAAAACCACTTAAAATAAAGGTACCATTTAAAATGACGTTTTTGGTATTTAAGATTTCAGATTATCAGGATATAGTCTGATTCTCCAGAAAAAATAGAGGCTTTTATAATAAGAACCAGTAACTTCCCACTTAATTAGCACAGTGAAAATTTCTGTCAATTTACCTTTTGTCTGCTTCTCGTATTTTTAGTCCTTGGCACAGAAAAGAGTTTTTCCTTCAGAAAATTATGCCATAAATACAGGAATCATTTTGGCCACCAATATAGAAAAACATAACAAAGCAGCTACCAACGGCTCCTGCTTCATCTTTTAAACGCCAGGGGAATCCCCCTAACTAGATTTTTTTTTTTTTTTTTTTTTTTTTAGTGGCTAAAATACATTATGTTCCTATATGTATGTTTAATAGTAAAGCTTCATAAGCTATAATATAGACTCTACATTAACATTGTCATGGAAGGACCACTATCATGCCCAAGTGATTTGTATCTATTAGTTATTTGTAGCCCAATCAAGACAGTTTTAATATTCCAAATGAAGATTACCTGCCAGGTTACTCTTGTATATATTCATAGTTAAGTAAAGAGAGATATTTTTAGTATTAATCCCTTAATAATTTCATTAGTACAAAAAAATGAACTTTACTTTATAGTAAATAGTACTAACGTCAAAAAGTCTTTACAGGAAGAGCTGTATAAGTAACACATTTATACATCTGTGCAAAAAAAAAATCAACTACTTTTATTTTGAGGGCTTCATTTTACAACTTGAAATGAATCTACCACCTTGCTTCTCCCATCCTCAAAGACTATGTGTAAATGTGACCTCCTATGACCTCCCACATCTTCCCTGCAGCCTTTTTATCTACCTCTACCAATTACCTAGTCAAGAGAATGGAACAGCTGCCAGGGCAAATGGAAGACCACTTAACTGCCACCATCACTTTCCCCCTCCCTTTATTTATAGTAATTTACCTACATACACCAGCCTTTGTTTAACTCTTTACCATCATCTACCTCATACTCCATACCCACTTCCACTTTCTTCAAATAACTCTAGTAACCTAATTCACATTATTTCTTCTTACAGAGTCTCCCTGTTATCATCTTCAGGAATTTAAATATCATACTTCTGATGCTCCATCATCCCGATCTCATCAATAGACAATTTGTGAAGCTCTTCTACCTCCAAGATAACCAACTGTGCTTCCCTTCTCCACCTCCAACTTCCTTACCTGTCATCTTTGCTTTATACCAACTGATCATGCTTTTCATTCTCATTGTGAGATCTAGCCACAAGCCCTCTCCATTTTCATCCAATCTGTTAGCTTTCTTCTGGCTTTACTTTACCCCCTTATCAACCTGCACCCAACTGTCCACCTCCACCAAAACCCTCATAACTAGTATCCCTTACGTTATCACCCCCTTATCTTCGATCATGTCCAACATGTCAGCTCCAACCACTGAGTCACACTATCATTTGCTCTCTCTGGTCCTGAGCAAGGGTCAGTTCTCTCCTTAAGGGGCCAGAGAGTAAATATTTTAGGCTTTGAAGGTCACATATGGTCTCTGTCATACAATCTTCTTTGTCTTTCTCTTTTTTTAAACCCTTTATGAATATAAAAACTATTCCTAGCTCACAGGCTACATGGGCTAAATGTGGCCCTCAGGTTGTAGTTTGCCAACTCCTGCTACAGAACATTGGGATACTGTAGATCACTGTAACATCCACGCTAACCTCAACTGGGGTGTCACTGCTGCAACTCACTGATTTCCAAGTATGTTTCAATGGCAGAACATTTTCCCCTTTTTAAGCTCCCCTCTCCCTCTCACCCCATTCCAGTCAGCAAATGACCCTACTGTACTTTATGAGAAGATTAAAGGCTATCTTTTGGGAGTGATCATAACCATCCCATTCCTCCATCTTAAAATACTTTTATTTTCATTCATTCTCATCTCTTCCTGTTATATCAAATGAAGTTTTCTCCCTACTCTTCTAAGCCAAATCCCCTTTCACTTTTGTCCTAATAACTATCTTCTCTGGTTCCTCTGGAACATTACAGTTTCAATTATCTCCTCTCTTCATGGTATTTAATCACTTGATCCCCAACTCCTTGCTCTCTCTTACAACCCTCATATATCCCTTATTTTGAAGTCTCCTTCCCTAGTTTTTGGTACTTTCAAGCCCTTGCATGAATCTTCCTTCTACTCACTACCAAGATACAAAGAAGAATCGCCTATACTTCATACTTCAGTTTCCTTATTATTCTGGGCTTCCTTAGTCTCCTATAATAAGCTTTTCTTCCCCCAACCATTCAAAAAGAATTCTTTCCAAGGTAATGTCCCCTTCCCAGTAACTAAATCCAAATAAATCCTCATTCTCTTGTCCCCACCTTTTAATATATGGCATGAAGAAAAGGAAATAGATTGCGCTCTGGACATGAGTTTAAATTCCTGTACTAAGTTAGTTTAAGACAGAACCTAGGCGTATAGGAGGTCCTCAAAAAATGTTTACTAAATGAATGAAAAATATTTTCAACCTGCAAGCCAATGTTAGACCTCCAAAACAAGTATATTTTATATAAAGAATTGTAATAAAATATTACTTTGTGGAACATGGCAAATGTAATGAAATCACTATTTGATCTAAAAAATTTGACATTTGATATTAATAAATCTTGGGACACAAAATATTTGAGCCATAGCTTCAAATATTCCCCCCAAATATAATATTCTATTACAATAAAACTCCTTGATGCATGGTATATATATATATGTATGACCAAAGCAAGAAAAATGCATTATAAAAAATTAAAAATTTTTCACTTTAGAAAGCAAGCTTTTCAACGGCAAAGACTCAATTTGATCCACTGCCATATCCCCAGCATCTAGAACAAAATACTTTTTAAACTACTTTAAAGAGGAATGAGTAATCATTCAATACACTGAACAGCAAAATTAAACTATATATATTATACATGTATTTTTATCTCTCCTCCAAAGAGCAATCATATAACATACACACACCATGCTAAAACTCTATTCAGTATTAATTAAACTATTGAAAAAGAAAATAGATTTGTTTAAAAGATAAGGTGAAAATTATATATAGCACTACAACCATGTGTTCATAGTGGTTACAAAGTGAGTAAAAACCTCTTTGAAAAAAGTATGTAAAATATACAGAAGGATGTGCTAATCATCTTTAATAAAAGTTTTATGTGAACACCTAACACAAAAGATACCTGGTTCCTCAGTTTATCTTCAGGTAGAACAGACAATGTTTGGGTAAGAAAAATGTCCAAGAGATATGAAGTTACTCAATTATGAAAATGCAAAAGAAATGAATAAATCTTGGGAAACAATCAGAAGGCAGGAAATAAAGTCAAGAGTAGCCCTGGAAGCCTGGAACAGGGGGAACTGAAGAAAGAAAGGAGGTAGACGCCAACATGTACTGGCTACCCGTTACATGCTAAGTGCTTCAATATCTGTTATTGCATGTAATCCTCCCAAATGTCCTATGAGGTAGGTATTATTCCCCACTTTATACCTGAGGAAACTTAGGCTCTGTGCGATTAGGTAACTTTGCCAAGATCACCCATTTGGCTAAGAGACTTTTATCTCCTAAGTGCATGCTTTTTCTAATATGCCACCTTGCTTTCTGTCCTCTAACAAAAAAGCCTATTAAATTCACTCCCCTGAGTCAAAGTGCATGTGTTTTAAAAAAGAAGAAGAAGGTCCAAAAGACAACCCTGTGAACTCCTATGATAATTCACTAGTTGCTAGGTGCTCTCTGACAGAGGAAGTCTTGAGTTTTTTTAAAATCAGATGTGGAGGCATACTTATAAGGAGAAAACATTAACAAGTACAGACAAAAACATGCTGGTAAAACGTTTCATGCCTGGAGATTTAACCTTATTTAGTATTTATTGCCAAACAGTACTCATTAAATGTATGTTTCTGTTGACACATGAAGATGCTTTATTATTGAAAGATACTGCTTGCATTCTCTGAGCTATGAAAAGAGAGTAGCACATACAATTACCATAGAAAAGGAAATACACTTAGAAATGAACAGCAACCCCTATTTCCAGTTACTGTTATACATGTGCTGGTTTGGCTTACACATGGCTGACTTGAAGAGGAACTAAAATGGATTAGAGATATAAATTTATATGTATCTTGCTTTTGATCTAAAAAGACATGATAGAGGTATGGCTGCTTACTGTTCTCCAGATTTTTCCATCCACCATTTACTTAATACCTAGTGTGTTCTTTTTACCAATCTAGGCAATTTAGGAAATCCAGAAGAAATAAATATGGTCCCAGTCATACAGTTCATATTTTATATGTATATTTGTGTGTGTGTGTGTGTGTATATATATATAATTCCTATCTCCTTAAGAAGACAGATTTATGATTTCCTTCTCCTCAAACAGATTGAATGCTATATATATAACCATATGACAACAAGGGCAGAAACTACTGTAAAAACAGATGCCTTGAATTTGAGGCTAGAAATAGACAAAATCAAAATATGATAGCCAAAAATAGAAAAGTAAAATACGGTTTGGAAAAAACAAAATTAAGTAAAAAATCTGTCACTGTAAACATTTGACTTGGGAAACTTTTTCAGACTGAGGAATTCTTTGCAAGTCATCTTCCTTATTTTAAAAATGCATGTACAATGAAACTGTCATTATTCTAAGGATCTTTCATACTGGTAACTATAAAACCAAAGAGCAACACAAGCCTCAATTATGAAAAACATGGAGATATCAATAGAGATGGTTACACCTAAACTATCCAACCTGGAGGCCTGGCATTCATAGAAACTCAGTCAAGGTACCCAATGCCCCTACCTGGAACTTTGCTCCCTGTTCCATAGAGCCCATGTTGCCACAAACTGATGGGTCACGGGCAGCAATAAAAGCCAAGGGGAGGCAGAATCAAGTGTAAACCCTATGAACTTCGTTCCTTCATTCCTGCTGCCATCCCACACCATAGCACTGGCCTCCTGGACTGGTATCTTCAGACACTACCCTATTTCTTCTCTCCTCTCCCCACACCTGTACCAGAGAAGCCACAATCCTATCCCAGAAATCTTGCTTTAGGAATCAAACGTTCATAACGGACAGAGTTTGCTTTACCTCGGAAACTAGCTTTTTGAATAGTTTTTTTTAAAGGACTATTATTGTCACATAAGAGTGACTTCACCTTTTCATAAGCATACTGACAGTCTTTTAAATGCACTTATTTCCTTATTTTTTGCAATAAAAAATCCTTTTAGAAAACCTCAAATAAGCTAAGAAAAACTCTTGAAGGAAACCACAAGGGGTAGTTACTAGTGGAAAAGGAAACAAGGAAGCATGTTCCTGACACTTATCACAGCGGGCGTTTTGGAAGGCAGGAACTAGCTGAGGACTATGAATTTTCTCGGAAGAAGCAGGGTAGAGATCAGATGGACATGGAACTCTGGTACGAGCCACTCTTTACACCTATTCTCTCCCCTGCTTCTTACTATCTAGTGCAGAGACACTGGCTCCAGATTAATTACATTCAAATCCAGCTTTACCACATAATATCTATGAGAAATAATAGCTTGGGCAAATTAACTGAAATCTGTACGTGGCACATGGTATACACTCAATAAATGTTAGCTGTTATTATCAACACCATCACCATCCCTGTCTCTATTCTCACTCTCCCTTCCCAGATTCTAAGGGTGCTCCTTGCCTTCTTCCATCAATGGGTTGGATAATGGGGAAACACTGCTGTCAATGCCTAACAAATGGAAGAAAGAAGTTTCCTCCAAAGAAGGAACTCCTATTTATCTACATTATCTACAGCTAATACCTTCACTTCTTTTATAACCAAACTTCCTGAAAGACTAGCTCATGGTCACTATTATTGTCATTTTCTCATTTTTCAACCCTCTGCAAGCACACTTCAGGCACCTCTTTTTAGGGAATCTGTGTGCTTACATCACCCATAACCTCCTAACAGCCACTGACAATGATGCTTCTTCCTGATCTTATTTGACTTCCAGCAAGCACTAAACACTTCTTTTTAAAATTCTTTCTTGGATTTCACATGGCCACTCCCTCCTTGTTCTCCTTGTACCTCTGTCACTTTTCCTATGGTGTCCCCCAGGATTAGCTATCTTCTCCCCACCCTCATCTCAGTTTTGAGCACTTTGGTTCACACCCTTGATTTCAGCTACTGCCTACACATAATAATGATTCCCAAATTGTTCTCTTGCTCATTCAAGCATTCACGTGCCTACCTCCCCCCACCACATCCCCAACAGGCCTGTCTCAAGTTCCAGAGCTGTGTTTTCAATAGCTAACAGATAATCTAAATAGGCATCTCAAACTCAACATGTCCAGAAGGAGAATCATCACGCTTATCCTATATGCTCTATCTTGATGAATGCCATTACCTTTTTTTCACCAAATTACCAGAAGTCAGAAATCTTGAAGTCATCTTTGTACTCTTCCTCCCTTCACATGTCTAACCAAGCCTACCTCCTTTAAGTACTTCCTAGTTGTGTTCTTCTTTATGCCTGTCAATGACTTGGTCCAAGACCTCATGACTTCTCACATAAGCTACAATACTAGCTTCTTAATTGGCATTCCCAGCTGCCCTTTCCAATACATACTCTATAGTACATCAGCATGACCTTTCTAAAATACAAATTGTATGTCACTTTTCCACTTAAACATCTTCAGTGATGCCACATTACCCATATGCTAAAATCTGAACTCCTTGGCCTGGTATCCAAGGCCCTCTAGAT
Source organism: Stenella coeruleoalba (assembly GCF_951394435.1). NCBI lineage: Eukaryota > Metazoa > Chordata > Mammalia > Artiodactyla > Delphinidae > Stenella > Stenella coeruleoalba. Next base: position 14,423,451 of record NC_137152.1, read on the forward strand.
ATCTTCACAGCCTCATCTCATCTCTTCCCCATCTATCATTATAGATTCAGCCATAATCATCTGCTTCAGATCCCCAAACATTCTGACCTTTACTGCCTTTGCAGAGGCTGACCCAAGAAAAGTCTTCCCTCCCTTGTCACTAGCTAAACTACCATGCATTATTTGAAATTCTGCTCAATTACCAGCTCTGTAAAACTCTAGCACTAAGCTCCGAGGCAAACTGTAGGATCTTAATGGTCATATACCACACATACGGCATTTATCTCTACTGGCACAGATCTTACAGCATCTTATCTTTACTTACACATCTATCTGTCTAGACACACTGTGAGCTCCTTTAGGGGAAGGAACCATGTAAGTTCCATTGTTATATCTCCAACATCTGGTCTAGGGTTCCACTGTTATATCTCCAACATCTGGTTATATCTCCAACATCTGCCACATAATGGGCATCCAATAAATGCTTGTTAAATGAATAAATGTTTAATATTCAAGTTTTGTCTCTGATCTTATATTATTATAGAGACAATTCAGGTAGTTTATGCATTAAATAGATGACCACAGCTTGATCACAACATTACAGATTTCTTGGAAAAATACGCTTCAAATACTAATCAACCAACTTAAAAATCAACTTCTAGAATACATTCCATTCAAAAATGAAGGAAGGACTGCAAATCAAAACCACAGTGAGGTACCACTTCACACCCACTAAGATGGCTATAATTTTAAAAAAAGGAAAATAACAAGTGTTGGCAAGGATATGGAGAAATTGAAACCCTCATACACTGCTGGTGGGAATGTAAAGTTGTGCAGCTCTGTGGAAAACAGTCTGGTGGTCCAAGAAAAAGTTAAACAAGGACTCAAACAAGTACATGTATGGGCATGTTCATAGCAGCACTATTAAAAGTAGCCAAAAGGTGGAAACAGCTCAAATGTCCATCAATAGATAAATGGGTAAACAAATGTGTGGTATATACATACAATGGAATACTATTCAACCATGAAAAGGAATAACCGATACATGCTATGACATGGATGAACTTTGAAGACATTATGCTAAATGAAAGAAGCCAGACACAAAATCACATACTACATGATCCTATTTACATGAAATATCTGGAACAGGTAAATCCATAGAACAGAATAGAGATTGGTGATAACCAGGGGCAAGGGGGAAGAGGGAGTGGGGAGCAACTGCTTGATGGGTATGGGGTTTCCTTCTAGGGTGATGAAAATGTTCTGGAACTAGACAAAGGTGGTAGTTGCACAACACTGTGAATGTACTAATAAGTGTTTCTGAATTTGTGCATTTTTAAATGGTTAATTTTATATTATGTGAATTTCACCTCATTTAAAAAAACACACTGGGGGAGAAAAGGGAAGAGAAATTTGTATACTTCAAATGAGCCAGAGACTTCACATATATTATTAAAATTTGTGTTTACAATTTTGTAAAGCAAGTATTATTCTCTCGATTTTACATATAAAGAAATAGAGGCTCAGCGAGGTAAGTAACATCCAATCCAGTATCACACATCTAGTCTAGAAGTGGTAGAAATGGGATTCAAATTCAGGTCTATCTCACCCCAAAGCCCACGCTCTCTGCTTAAACCGGGTACTATTTTTAATTAGTGAGGGAAAAAATGAAAAGACACGGTCTTTTAATTAAAATATTTTCTATAAACTTAATGAACAAAATGCAGAATTAAGTGGTTGGCTTAAACATTTTTTCAGGTTCAAATCTGAGGAAGCTTACATGTAAACAACAAAGAAAAATATTTAAAGTAATACTGAAAACAAACTATCAACATGCCCTTAATAATCCAGTGTTTTAGGTGCTTCAGTTTTTTCAATTCTCTTGGCTGAATATAAACGCTTAAGGAAAAAAACTGCATCAAATATTGGAGCATCTTCTGATAGTCTTTCTTTACTCTTTAAATTTTTTTGTGGATTTTCTCTAATTCAAATATTTACAATCATAACACATTTTATATTTATCTATTAATTACTAGAATAACAGAGTAAGACTACTTAAGTAGATGGGACCAAACCAATACAATTCTGTATACATGGAACAGAATACAACATATGCTGTCCTCAGTCGGTCTCAATGACTCTTGGCAATGAACATTACTGATTTTTTAATTAAAGTTTCCTAATGTTTATACACCAAAAATATTATCAGTGATTATATCCAGATGGCAGGAATATAAACAATTTTTAGATTTTACTCATCACTTATCTTTGTTTTCTAAATGTTCTACAATAAATACCAATTTTTTCATTAAAAATATAAAATGCCCCAACAAAGATAAACAACCTAGCCACTTTTTGAATAAGAATATAACCAGTCACTCTAAATATTTAGATGTCTCTAGAGAAAACAATTATTCAACATAAGCATTATAATATTCTGTTTTGATAAAAAGCCATACAACTTTTAGACTAGCATATATGTATCCACTAAAAATAACATTAGAAAAACCTACACAGGTTCACTGCATACCTTATAGAGACCTTTAGAATCTACAGCTCAGTCTCCAGCAGTTTCAGAATTAAAGAGCAGATCCCCTCATTACCAAGGCAGAAATCTTTCAGAGAAGCTTACTCAGCAGAACATAGTCATAAAAGCATCTCTATTGCCCAAGCAGTTGACCATCAGAGACATATGGGGCCTACCATTCATAGTAGCAGGGGCACTCTCTGTCCTGGTCAGATACCTTCCCACACCTCAATCCTGCCTCCCACAGGTCTCTGCTTACCATTCTTCCTTTTATCATTACTTAAAGACTTCTCTACCATACCACTTTTTTACTCTATCTCTTACTTGCCCAAAACAAACACAGAAGTCCTTTTTTGACCCTCACCCCTTGTTCACTTTAAAAGGTTTATTTGTTTTACCACTCAACACTACAAGGGAAAAAAAGTTACAAAGGAAAACAAGATCTCTAATTTTTAGTGGTAGTTATCCTGGTTTTTATGGAGACAGGACCTGTCTTTTCGAATTTAACCCTTGTTGGGCCTTGCAGCCAGTTATCTATTCTGACCTGAGGGCTCTGCCCAGTTCCCTGCTCATTGACCAAGCAGAGGTGGTTTGGTTGGCGTGGTGAGAGTCCAGTAGTGTGAACAAACCCTTAGCTCCTCCACTGCCCCTCCTGATTCTCCTTCATGAACCATGTAGATTTCTCTCATCACCAAGAACCACAGTTTTACAGTATTAAAAACACCTTAAACATATAATAGAAGGTAACTTTCACATAAAAAGAAATAAATCATTCACTCGGAAAAATAAAGATCTCATTTAAAAGAACTTGCTTTTGGGGTCTGATAGAGCGTCTCCATTTGGAAAGTGCTGCTATGTCTCTTCCAGTAGCCTTCAAGAATTATGTCTGGACAAGTAAACCAAAACCAAATATACTGAAAGGATCTGCAGCTTTGAGTCACTCCTTCCCCCGTTTCAAAACAGGGCTTGGAGATCTAAGGTAAACAGATTAAAGAAGAAAGAAGAAATTCTTCATACATATACCTTATAAAACATACGTTAACCTGCATAGAATATTCTATCTTAAGGTGATTTAAAACTTGTAAAAATGTTACTGGGAAAATTTTTCCAAACAAAATTGAAAGGATAGCTCTCTAACTTAAACAAATTACAAAAGTCCAGTTATTTATCTCCATACCTAAGTGACAAGGCCTTTTACCCTTGGCATACATACAAAATTAAAACAAGAAAATTGGGGCTTCCCTGGTGGCGCAGCGGTTGAGAGTCCACCTGCCGATGCAGGGGACACAGGTTCGTGCCCCGGTCCGGGAAGATCCCACATGCCGTGGAGCGGCTGGGCCCGTGAGCCATGGCCGCTGAGCCTGCGCGTCCGGAGCCTGTGCTCCGCAACAGGAGAGGCCACAACAGTGAGAGGCCCGCGTACGGGGGGTGGGGGGAAGAAAAAAAAGAAAGAAAATCTAATTTAGTAGAATTTACATTATTTTTCTACCCTGTTATATAATTATTTCTCATATGTATTTAGTCTAGAAAGGAAATCATAAAAATGCAAGAACAAGCTACAAATTACAATTAGAATTTAGAAGGGCTTTAAGAGTGTTGTTTTAAAAATATACTTGTTTTCTACTTTCGGATCATAGATGCTTTGTAAACCACTCCTGTCAGCTTCACTGGGGGTGCTTCCCGTGAAGATCATTTTATTTCACAATTACTACTCATATCTGGCTCAGTTCATGAGAAACCAAGATTTTGGTTAAAATGACATTACTAAAGAAGATGACAGTTTCCAAAATCTTTAATATTTTGAGAGGAAAGTTCACACAAAAAGAAGCAACTTCAGTTGTTTCAGGTCAATTCACAATTCACCTAACAAGACTAGCTTTTCTTTTTTCTTTATTTTATTGAAGTATAGTTGATTTACGATGTTGTGTTAGTTTCAGGTATACAGCAAAGTGATTCAGTTATATATATATGTATTCTTTTTCATATTCTATTCCATTATGGTTTATCAAGACTGAGCTTTTAAAAGTCACTCAATTTTTAAACCATAACGTCTTTTTTCTTATGGAATGACTTCTATAGAGTGACTTCCATTATGCTAAAAAAAAATATAGCAGTCACCACTATAATTTCCACAAAACACATTAAATGTATTGACACAATAATTAGTAAAATATGTTATCCACATTTCTATATCATAAAAGTCCTTTTAATAAGTCTCACGTAATACCAGTGAAAAATCATGTTGTATTCCTCAAAGCTATAGAAAAACACTTGGCAACGTTTAATTATAAACTGGAGATTTAAGTGATCAAGTTTGACTTACAATAGGGTTGTTCCTTTCTTATTTTAATTCATTTTTATGGTGGAAATAACCAAAATCTGACTTTTCCCTTGTACTGTAAAACAGTTTTTAGAAGTGACTCATCAAATAATAGTGCCAACAATTTCAGCACGTAATATTTAGAACAAAATAGAGGATTTTTTTTTTTAGATAACAGAAATGACTGGGATATTTAATATACAAAAGCTAACAAAGCAGACAATGAATTTCTTTAACCAAACTTCAACTGCAATAGAAAGAAACTTTTGGGGTAATTCCTACCTTTAGAAATATTCCAGAGAACCAAACTGTTGCTGTATTTACCACAAGGGTGATTTAGGTTCCATTTGATAGCCTTTCTCCTCTACCAGGAATAAAACTGCCTTTCTGAAGAAAGCGAGTTAACAACAAAGCCCATGTTGCCGGAGCAAGCCTGAATTTCTAGCAAATGGGATGAAACTATTTGCATTTGTTGGTTGCGGGGGGGGGGGGGGGGGGGGGGGGGGATTAAGAGGGCTGCTAAAGTAATTCGCATATTGTCTGTGGGCTGTATAGACAGTGATCATCAGTCACCTGCTCAAACTTCCTTCACTCCTGCCTTCAGAAAAGAACCAAAGGTTACCCTGGGTCAGAGAATCTGGAAACAAATGAGAAGACATGCAAAAATCTAACTGCCAACTCACTGCGTATGTAGACAAAGTTATTCCCGCTGGACCACATGTCCTAAAAACCAAGACACTTTAATAGTCTCAAGAGAACTTGTTAAAATATATCACAGAACCGAAACAAGAAAGAAGCTTCAGGCTCTGCTTGCAATTACTGCAGTATTTAGCTGAAAACAGAAAAAGGACATTTGTTTTTTTCTTCAAGATACTTCTTTGCATCATAATAGCTGTCTCATTTGCACAAGCAAAACATTTGTTCCAAGCTGTACGTATGAAAAAGAAAATATCAGCTGTTGAAAATTTCTTGGCTTTTTAGTAAATAATTTGGGTTGATAGCATTTCTACCTATTTCTTTTATACCAAACAGGAAAAGTACTAAATATACTAAGCATTATTAGTCTGTATTTTATTTTGAGCTACATTAAGGGCAAATATCTAAACAAATACTCGAATTTTTATTCAGAACCTTTCGGGTGGGACTGATACACCTTGAACTTTTTACAGCCTTAATTTTATGTACCTCTGCTACTTTTGACCCACTATAACAGAGAGAGAGGAAAAGTGCTGCTTTATGTGGTGTTTACTGAACACACATAGTCATATAAAAATAGGGAAAAATTTGGTAAAGGTATGTCTGAAAAACTATAAAATCTTAATTTTAAAATTTAAAGAGGTGAAGCACAAGTTATAGAAACCACATACTCCTCTGGTTACCCAAACAAAGAGCAAAAGCAACCATAATTTCTGGTTTTGTTTTTTAAAAAAATGAGAATGAGATGGCGGTGGGGAGCAGAGCTATTTCTTGTTTGCACATGGAAACTTTGAAATATTTCTCAAAAGACTAACTCTGAAAAAGAATATATATATGTATAACTGAGCCACTTTGCTGTATAGCAGAAATTAACACATTATAAATCAACTATACTTCAATAAAACTTTAAAAAGACTAACTTTTAAATAATTCCAAAGGAAAATGTTACATAGGAGAAAATAAGACTACAATATAAAATGACTAATTACATTTTTTTTAAAGATCAAAAGTTTAGATTTTAAAACCCACTCCCTTAAAATTTTAATTAAAAGCTAAACCATACACTTGTGCGCGCAGACACGATATAAAATAAACCACCATTCAAAGCAGCAGCTAACAGTGCCCAGGATAATTATATTTAAAACCTATTTTTCACTTTAAGCTTAAGAAGAAAGTTCCTATTCATACAATTTATGTCTGAATTACCAACAAAGAAAATCTAATATGCCAGTTCTATCAATTATTCATAATCAGAAATGTTTTACAAAGTTGTGAAGGAAATGTCATGTCACCATTGAGTTCCACCTGGAAATTAAAGCTGTTTCCATGAGAGGCAGGTGGTGGGGGACCCAAATAAATTGAAGGATTTTTATCAAGAGAAGAGTTAAAATGATCACTGCCAGGATATGGTGCCACTAGACAGGAATGCTTGGCTACACCTTTCTGATTCTAGGTTTTCCCCTCCTCTGCATTTCCCTTTGGACCAGAGGAATTCCTCTATACCCTTGGGATCCTGCAACTTTATACTCTAAGCATCTGGAAGCTTGCTGCCCTCTTTCTTGGTTTGTATGGTCACAAATGCTTAAATTAGACTACAAGACGACACTTCACACTAGTATGGGTCATTAATTTGTAATCAATGATGCATAAATCTGAAACTACGTTAAATAAAACTAATTCATTAATGTTTCAGAAATTATTTAAAGTTTAATTTATATAGTTAACTTTAAAAGTATTTAAGTACCTTTAAAGCCAGGTAGAATGGTTTATAATATAGCTATATTTATAAAACAAAACAAAAACCTTTGAATATCCCACAATATTAGTAAAAAATTAACACTGGGTCAAATTTTTAAAAGAATCCTCTGCTTCTGAATTTCCCCAATTTCTCAGAAGACTAAAAACCTACATTTATTGTGTTTATAAAACAAAATAGTAACCTATTTGTTTACAAACTTTCCCAAATAAAGACAGGGAAAAGAAAAGTTTTTTTAAAAAATCATACATAGCCTTTAAAATAACAGGTGTCCCAGTTCTGATGCTAAGTTGCTGGATTCCAAGTCTTGTCCTTCATGTATTAAACATGTGGACTTTAATGAAATGACTGGCTATAAATCCCTATGACTGTATATGCCAGAGACAAAGGAAGGGCAATATGAGAAGAAACCAATAGTTAACCAATAGTTTACTGGGCATTCCTAAATTTCTATCATTTCTTTAGAGAGAACTAAGTATGAGATACAAAGGGAGGGGGAAAAATCGAAACAGAGAACAGCAAGATCAAATAAATTTTGCAAGAAAAAATCTACAATGAACTTTGTTTTAGTTTACTTGACTCAGCCTTAAGTTGCCAAGGACACAGCAGCATACATAGTTCTTTCCTCTTTCTCACCAGACACCCTGTGCAGGTCTCTAGAATAAATCTGATGAGCTGTGACAGCACCAACCAGAAGTAAAGAGCTTTGAAAGACTGTAGAGTCATTAACAAGAGCCAAGAAAGGAAAATCTAAATAAACGAGGAAAAAAAGCCACTCAGCTTGCTTTATTTTCTATTGAAGGTATGTTTCTCAGTGGATTTTTATACCAATGATAGGCCTGATAAGAACTTAGCTGTTTCTGATTATAGAAGTGTTAACACCAGCAGAAAAACTGTTAGAAAAAGTTTTAAAGTAAATTAAACCTTATTACTATTCTTGAAAGGAAAACCAGTAAAGCTTAAATAAGGTTTTTAATGTAAAGTCAAATAAAGTAGCACTCATGGAAGCCTCACTACATTTCTTTAAGAAACTATGCTAGTGAATTGTCTTTAGTCATTAATTATTTGAAAAGGTTTTATGTGCTGCAGTCTAAAAAAAAAAAATTGGAAAAGCAATTAAACAAAGGTCAAAAAATGAACATTTCCAATGTGTTCAAGAAATACTCAAAACAAATGAAAAAAATAGATTTTTTAAATTCATAAAATTCAATTGATTTAATATTATTTGTGCCTTTTGAAATTATTTAACTCTAAGGCCCTTGAATTATTTAATATTCAAGTCAAAAAATTTAATATTTCTGTACATTTTCTTAAAAGGCCATAAATAACATTAAAAAGCAAATGACCAAGAAAAGGTTTTTACTTTTATGACAAAGGGTTGATATGTGCAATAAATGAAGCACTCAAACAAATCAACAATGAAAGGAACACTCTAAGAAAAAAATGGGAGAAGACAATTAGGAAAATGATAAAGGAATATTAATGGCCAAAATACATGGAAAGAAAAAGATTCAACCTCACTAGTAATCTAAGAAATGAAAATTTTTAAAATAACATTTTTTAAATTAGCAAAAATAAGAAGATAATGCCCAAAGTTGACCAGAGAAGGAAAAAAACATTTTCACCCACCACTGAGGGGGAGTGGAAGTGAGTATAGCTTTCTGAATGACAATTTGTCAGCCTTAGAAACGTAGCCTCTGACACAGCAAACTTATTCTATGTAGATAATTAGAAAGGTATGCAAAGATACATCCTTCATATCATCTAGTTTAATAACATAAATGTTGAAACATTCTAAATGCCAAACAAAATAGATGTTTGGTTAAATAAATTATGGTATAGCCATATGATGGAGTAAAAAACAAAACTGAATTTGTAAGGATATATTTCACATAGGAATACAGTCACAAGACAGCATGAAAAAGTAGGCAAGAAAGTGGAATATGAAGGATAATCTGTCTTCAAACTGAAACTGTTAATTAAAGATACAAATGTAACATACCAATACATTCTTGTTTAAAAAAAAAGGCCACAGATAAAAGCAAAAGTCCCCATTACCACTTCCTTTACCACCCTATACCCCTTTTCAGAAATTATCACTATGACACAGATTTGATATACTGTATAGCCTTTCAGATCTTTTCTGTGTATTTATATACATATATCTACAATTAAATATAGAAATACATAACTACTTGTTTTCTCTTAACTTAATGGTATTATATTGTATGTATGGGGGGGTTGTTTTTTTCAATTAATACATCTTGGAGAGTTTTCTTTCTCAGTAAACAGGAACACTTTCATTCTTCTAAACTGTTCTATATGATTTTAAAGAATAAATACACCATAACTTAACATTTTTCTACTGATTTGGCTGTATGCGTGTTCTTAAGGTGCATGTGTGAAACAAAAAGAAAAAAAGGCACTATGAACCCAAATATAGATAAAACTGTTTGCCATGGTTATCTCTGCACGCTTTTCTCAACTTTTTCCTTTGAACATTACTTTTCCTATTAGAGTAAAATGAGTTAAAACTAATAAAAAATAATTTTAAAATATTTGGCTTTCAAGAATATATCACATTATATCTAAGAAATGATACTTATATATTATAGCTGCCATTTAATGAATGATATATTGGCTAAAGTAAATGTTTTCTCTACTCAAAAAGAGTATTTCACCTAGTGTAAGCAAGTACAGTACTAACCCTATTAATCTCTCTGCAATTAATAAGCAATGCTTGAAAAAAATCAAAATGAATCATATATGCAACGTTAAGTATCAACTAACAATCTTTAACCATACTTTTCCCAGAATCCTAAGGTTCTTCTGGGGACTTCTGTGAATCTTTACAAATCAGAATGTGGCACCAGTGGGCACATCTTTGTTTCTACTCTACTGTTTCCAAATTCTACCTTGTCATGGGTTGATTTATTTGTATTCAAAAAGTAGTCATAAATGATACTACAAAGCTAAGGTAACCAAAACAGCAATGGCAGGGCACAAAAACAGACACACACCAATGGAACAAAATAGAGAGCCCAGAAATAAACCTACACACCTACGGTCAATTAATCTATGACAAAGGAGGCAAGAACATACAATGGAGAAAAGTCTCTTCAACAAGTGGTGCTGGGAAAGCTGGACATCTACATGTAAATCAATGAAATTAGAACACTCCCTCAAACCATATACAAAAATAAACTCAAAATGGTTTAAAGACCTAAATATAAGACATGACACCACAAAACTCCTACAACAGAAGATGGGCAAACATTCTCTGACATTAATTGTAGCAATATTTTCTCAGATCAGTCTCCCAAAGCAAAAGAAATAACAGAAAAATAAACAAATGGGACCTAATCAAACTTAAAAGCTTTTGCACAGCAAATGTAACCATCAACAAAACAAAAAGACAACCTACAAAATGGGAGAAAATATTTGCAAATGATGCCACCGACAAGGGGTTAAGATCCAAAACAAACAAAGAACTCATGCACTGAACATCAAAAAAACAAACAACCCAATCAAAAAATGGGTGGAAGACTTAAATAGACATTTCTCCAAAGAAGACATACAGATGGTCAACAGGCATACGAAAAGATGTTGAACACTGCTGATTATTAATGAAATGAAAATCAAAACCACAATGAGGTACTGTCTCACACCAGTCAGAATGGCTATCATCAAAAAGTCTATAGGGACTTCCCTAGTGGTGCAACTGGTTAAGAATCCGCCTGCCAATGGAGGGAACACGGGTTCGATCACTGGTCTCCCACGTCCAGGAGGCTGCCACATGCTGTGGAGCAAGTAAACCCCTGCGCCACAACTACTGAGCCTGTGCTCTAGAGCCCATGAGCCACAACTACTGAGCCCACTTGCCACAACTACTGAAGCCCACGTGCTCTAGAGCCCGTGCTATGCAACAAGAGAAGCCCATGCACCGCAATGAAGAGTAGTCCCCACGTGCCGCAACTAGAGAAAGCCCGTGAGCAGCAACGAAGACCCAACATAGCCAAAACTTAATTAATTTTAAAATCTATTTTTGAAAGTCTACAAATAATAAATGCTGAAGAGGGTGTGGAGAAAAGAGAACCCTCCTACACTGTTGGTGGGAATGTAGATTAGTGCAGCCACTATAGAAAATAGTATGGAGGTTCCTTTAAAAACTAAAAATAGAGCTACCATATGATCCAGCAATCCCACTCCTGGGCATATATCCGGAAAAGATGAAAACTCTTAATTCGAAAAGATACATGCACCCCAATGGCAGCACTATTTACAATAGCCAAGACATAGAAACAATCCAAGTGCCCACCAACAGACAACTGGCTTAAGAAGATGTGGCATATATATATATACGTATATATATATATATATATATATAATATTACTCAGCCATTAAAAAGAATGAAATACTGCCATTTGCAGCAACATGGATGGACCTAGAGATTATCATACTAAGTAAGTCAGACAGAGAAAGACAAAAATTGTATGCTATCCCTTATATGTGGAATCTAAAAAATAATACAAATGCATCTATATACAAAACAGAATACAGACTCACAGACACAGAAAACTCATGGTTACTAAAGGGGAAAAGGGGGGAGGGATAAATTAGGAGTATAGGATTAAGAGATACAAACTATTATATATAAAACAGATAAGCAACAAAGATTTATTGTATAGCACATGGAACTATATTCAATATCTTTTAATAACCTATAATGGAAAACAATCTGAAAAAATATATATATATAACTGAATCACTTTGCTGTACATCCAAAACTAACACAGTATTGTATATCAACTGTACTTCAATTTTTTTAAAGTACAAAAACAAAATGAAAAAAAAAGTAGTCATAAAAAATGCTTCACAATGTCAAATTACTTGTGGCATTTGAAATCCTTAATAATGATAAAACAGTTAAATTATAATATCCAACATTTAAAAATTTTCAAAATGAAAGTAAACAACTTATCATTTGTATCTGTGTGGTTTTGCCAAGATTCAACAAAACCCACACCTAGAATTATCAGAGTGAAAATAAAAAACATCAAAGATGACATGAAAATATTAAAGTAGCTAGAGGAAAAAAAATGACATTACAGTCAGAGGAAAAATAGAATGACAGCTGAACTGTCAACAGCAATGAAAATCAAAAGGCAAAATAATGATACCTTCAATGTGCTGAAAGAAAACAGCTGTCAACTTAGAATTCTACACCCAGAAAAAATGTCTTTCAAGGAAGGAGGTGAAATAATGACATATTCAGATGAACATAAACTGAGAAAGCATGCCACTAGCAGACATTCACTAAAGGAAATTCTCAAGGATCTACCTCAGGCAGCAGAAAATTAATCCCAGATGAAAGGGATTAAGGAGGATTCCTACTAAGAAGGAATAAAGAGCAAAGAACATGTTGAATATGTTGGTGAATATCAACAAATATTGATTACTTAAACAATAATAGTAATAGTTTATAAGATTACAAAAATATATAATTAAAATATACAACAGTAATAACATGAATTTGAAGGGAGTAAATAGGTAGAGTATTCTAAGTTTCTTTTATTGTCTTAGTGCAGAAGAAAGATATTAATTTCAGACTTCCTTGAAGAAAGCATGTTAAAATTCCTAGAGCATTAAAAGAACGGAAAATACAGTGTATAACTTCCCAACAAGAGGAGAACAAATGGAATAAGAAAAAATAATCCAAAAAAGGATAAGAAAGGAAAACAAAACAAAGAAAAGGCAAGACAAATAAAAAGCACAAAATAAGATAGCATACTGAAAACCCGATATATCTGTGATTACAATAAATAGAAATAGATTAAAAGCTCCAGTCAGACTGGCTGACTGGCAAAAAAATAAAAATCCGACCATTTGCAAGAAACGCATCTCTTTAGATTAGGATAGATAAAGGCTGAACATTAGAAAGAGAAAGAGAAAGAATAAGAACACCAACCAAATAAAAGCTGGTATAACAACAACAACAAAAAGCTGGTATAGCTACATTAATACAAGATAAAAGCAGACTTTAAGCTAAAAAAACATAAAGAGGATTACTACAGAAGGTTCAATGGACCAGAAAGTTATGAGAGAATTCAAATTTGTACACACCTGATAATGGAGCCAGAAAACAGATAGAGCATAATGTAAATACTAGAAGAACTACAAGGAAAAACAGACCCATAATCATAATGGAACCTATAGGGGAAAAACAATTCGAATAAAAGCAAACTTCTCATCAGAAACCATGGAAGCCAGAAGGAAGTTGCACAACATTTTTAAAGTGCTGAAAGAAAACAACTGCCAACCTGGAATTCTATATCCAGCAACCACCTTTCAAGAATGAAGGGGAAATAAAGACATTCTTAGATGAAGGAAAACTAAAGATTTGTTGCCAGCCAACATACCCTAAAAGAATGACTAAAAGAAGTTCTCTAAACAGAAAAAAAAAAATGATAAAAGGAGAAATCTTTGAAAACCAGGAAAGAAGAACGAACAACTGAAAGGACAAAACTGTGCATAAATACAATAGATTTTCCTTCTCTTCTTGAGTTTTCTAAATTATGTTTTATGATTGAAGCCAAAATTATCACACTATATAATGCCACTCTCAATGAATATAGAGGAAATATTTAAGACAACTATAAATGGTAGAGGGTAAAGGATTATAAATTGAGGTAAAGGTTCTAAATTTCACATTAACTGGTGAACTGTATAGTGGGGTAAAGGACAGAGGAGGCATATTTCAGAAAGTATTGAAGTCACTTTTTTTTTTTTTTTTGCGGTACGCAGGCCTCTCACTGTTGTGGCCTCTCCCGTTGCGGAGCACAGGCTCCGGACGCGCAGGCTCAGCGGCCATGGCTCATGGGCCAAGCCGCTCCACGGCACGTGGGATCTTCCCGGACCGGGGCACGAACCCGTGTCCCCTGCATCAGCAGGCGGAACTCTCAACCACTGCGCCACCAGGGAAGCCCTGAAATCACTTTTTTAAAAACACTTTGCATCTCCTATTTACTCCTCAACTTTCTAAATCTGGTTTTTCAAAGAAGTCTAGCAACCATGCTTTTACTTAAGACCACTAATGAGCTCTCTCTCTTGAGTTTTATGCTGCATTTGATAGTGCTGAATACTTATTTGCTTAAAATCTTTCCTCTCCTGTTGTTGGGGGAATCAACCTAGTGCTTTTCCTACGTTTATATACTTTTTCTCACTGTCCTAAATTGAATTCTATCATCTACCCATCTTTTTTTTTTTTTTTTGCGGTATGCGGGCCTCTCACTGTTGTGGCCTCTCCCGCTGCAGAGCACAGGCTCCAGACGCGCAGGCCCAGCGGCCATGGCTCACGGGCCCAGCCGCATCCGCGGCATATGGGATCTTCCCGGACCGGGGCACGAACCAGTGTCCGCTGCATCAGCAGGCGGACTCTCAACTACTGCGCCACCAGGGAAGCCCTACCCATCTCTTATTCTTGTGTTTCTCAAAGTTCAAACCATGTACAGTGGAAACACCTGAGTCCCACTCCGGACCTACTGATTCAGAACCCCTAGATGTGAGCATCAGGAATATCAGCCTTTTAACAAGCTCTCCCAGGTGATTCCAGTGTGAGAATTATTGTTTTAAATGTTGACGCACAAGGTTCTGTGGTTGATCCACCTCCACCTGTTACACATCTATAAATAAAATCACACCCACTGCTATCAACAGGATGTGTAAGCTGCCCACCTCCACACCAACTCCCCCGCCAGCACCTATAATCCCACCTGACACAAAACGTATTTATTTGAATGAACGTGATGATTCTCAAACCTGCTTTGTCAACCAAGACCTAACTCTTTTAGGCTTCATACCTGCATGTACATCCATCCAATGGACATGTCTACCTAGATGAATTACCCTGAATCAGTTAAGATTAAATTCAGCTAACAGTAACAGAAAAGCCTAAAACAGTGGTTTATATAACACAGAAATTTTTCTCTCTCAAATAATAGTCTGGAATAGGCCAGTATAAAAATTCTGCTCCACAAAGTTCTCAGGGACTCTGGCTCCTTTCTGCTTTCCACTTCGAAATGCCTAGAATGTGGTCCCCATTTCATAATCCAAGATAGAGCTCCATCCAAAACAACCACATTCCTAGCAGCAGGACAGAAGCAAGAAGAAGGAAGAGAGAATGGTACATTCACTTCTCTGTAACACACTACCTGTGCTTTTATCCCACTGACAAGGACTTAAGTCTCACAGCTGTAACTAACTGCTAAAAAGGCTGGAAATCTAGTCTTTATGTCAGGCAGCCAAACTGCGTTATTAAGGAAAAATATAGGGAGACCAGATACTCAAGGACAATATCATTCTGGGCTACACATTCCAAAGTTACCATGTCCCAAATTGAACTCACCAGTTTTCAGAACACACTGTGCAATTTCACACCTTTGTGATGTGTCCACCCTACCTTTATCTCCATTCTGCCTGGCAAACTCCTTCTCCTCTCTTAATACCCACATCATGTGTCTTTTTGTGAAGCTTTCCTTTACCCGACCACCCTTCCGCCAGCCTAAACAGACCGGAGGTCTTTTGGGCACCTTCATATCTAGCATACATCTCTAGTTTTACACTGCTAATTCTGTACTGTATTTTTTTTTAAAGTCTATCCCTCCATTCATCCCTCTCCCACTAGAAGGTAAACTTCTTGAGGGCAGAGACTATGCCTTACTTTATTTATTTATTGGCCACACCACAGGGCTTGTGGGATCTTAGTTCCCTGACCAGGGATTGAACCCGTACCCCCTGCTGTGGAAACATGGAGTCCTAATCACTGGACCGGGAGGGGATTCCCATGTCTTATTTTAGTATCATATGCACATAAATCTGTATCACACTAAATTTTACAAAAATCAACCATTAACATCTCTTTCCTAAAATTATGGCAGCAGGGAACCAAAGAGGTACCTAACAAAAAGATCATCATGGTATGTAGTATTGTAGTATAATGGGATGTGTTAAAGTTCCAAATTACAGAATATTCTAATAGCAGTTACAAGAATAATATGGCTATGTGCTCATACCTAGCCACTGCCCTCCTCCACCACACTACCTACTCATTTGCTACACCCATCTTTTTTTTCTGGTATAAATAAATAAATTTAGTGGGGTAAATTTTAAGTATGTTTACATTTGATTCCACTTATAAGTTTACATTTAACTTAGGCCAAATGATTGCGTTCTGTGCTTAGACTCCACTTAAATCTCAGCAGTTATTCCATCACAGAAGACCAGGTTAGGCATGTCTACGTCCTTGGAAGAGTCAAGCAAGAAGCTTCAATATTTTGATGACTTTTCTTTGAAAGAAAATATCTAGACTAGATGACACTATATTCAACTTAGGAGGCGCAGCATTACAACTGATAAACACATGACGGAAATAACATACTGATCTATGATGGCTTCCACAGTCAAAAATTTTTACGGACATGTACATTTTACTTAACACTATCAAAGTATCAATTTAACTTGAAAAAACAACCAAAATCATGTAAAACATGTATATAACACTTGTTATGCCCAACCTTTAAAAAACTATCTTCAAGATACAAACAATGGAATGCCATGTGTAATTTTAAATAGAATATCAACTATAAAGGTACCTGAGCACCCCAAAATGTTTCTAGCAGCAAGGCTTCAATAGTCTAAGTGTGACTTGTAGCTTTGTCCATATTCCCCAGTGTGGACTGTCAATTCAGACCACGATGTTGTGTTGGCCCTCAAAAATTCTAATTGTAAACTTTTACCTCCAGTTCTCTAACCTGGACAGTACCCTTGCTGTTCTGCCTGATGCTCCTCAGTTGGACATGAAATCCTACTCTCAATGCCAAGAGCAGATAGATCTAACTTCAAGAAAATAAAAGAACATGTATTAGTTAGTTATTATCTTACCATAAGTTCCTGGTGGTTGTAATACATCTCCTGTCAGGCGACACCACCCAACTGGGAAAATATCTCGACAATCATACTTGCACCAATAATCAAAAGCTCCACTCCAGCCATCGAATGTGATATAAACTTCATCTCCTTTAACATTTCCAATAGTTGCAGGGCAGATCAGATAAGGGTTCTTTCTGTCTATAGCTTCAAGTTTCATTCCCACTTTAAAATTATTTAGAGGTGGCTTTGGTGGTTCCTACCAAAACATTAAAAAAAAGTTTTCATTGTTAAAATGTATTAAGAAGCATTTGCTCAATTGTATTCTTACAACCTTCAGCAACCAAAAATTAAGCTTCATGTTTATCAATTAAATACAGGAAGAAACAGTTCTCACAGATTCCTCTGAAACTCTGCTCAACAATATCTCACTTACTCTGGAGCAGAGCCAAGAACCTAGAAGAAAACAAAACCAGCCTGATAGTAATTCATTCATTCATTCACTCAAGAAGTATGTATTATATACTATGTACCAGGAATTTAGCATTCGTAAGTGAACAAAAATATCAAGATCCCTGTTCTGGTGGAGCTTATATTCTAGTAGTGGTGGTAGCAGGGGTAGGGGAGCCAGACAGGATGAAGGGGAGGAAGCAATAACAAGAAATTTTAAAAGAGAGTCAAACAAACCTAAAAATATAAAAATTATAGGGTATTTTGAAACATAGTAAGTCCAAAGAGAAGGAACAGCAGCAGGTAATATCTAAAAAAAACCTCAAAGTATAAAATGCAGATACAAGAACATGAAAGTCACACAAGTCTGGGGTCATTTATGATAAGCAATCCAGAAACAAATATTTAAAAGTATTCCTTAAGGACTTCCCTGGTGGTCCAGTGGTTAAGAATCCACCTTCCAATGCAAGGGACACGGGTTCGATCCCTGGTCAGGGCACTAAGACCCCACATGCCGCGGGGCTTGCCCTGCTCTACAGCCCACGTGCCACAATTAGAGACAAGCCCACACGCCACAAGGAAGAGCCCGCATGCCGCAATGAAAGATCCCACATGCCACAACTAAGACCTGACAGCAGCCAAATAAATAAATAAATGTTAAATAAAAATAAAAGTATTCCTTAGTTACAGAAAGTTAAAGCATGCAAATGCTAACAGGATTCTTAGAAAGACCAAGTGCTATGTTAAAAGCAACATCTTTTTTTTTTTCAATTTGCTTTTTATCCTAGTAAATGGCACCATCAGCAATCCAATCACCCAAGCCAGAAACGTGGAAATGGTCCTAGACCTGTGGTTCTCAGCCTGACTGAACATTAGAATCACCTGGAGCCACACTGCCAGCACTACTGATTAAATCAGTCTAGGTGGGGCCCAGGGCATGTTTTAATTGCCCAGATCCAACGCTGAGAACCACTACCCTAGATGCATCCTTTCCCCCTAACACAATCAAAGACCACAACCTGCCAATTCCACCCCCTAGATCTTTAGAATAACGATATTGAAAGTTAAACCTTCAGGGGACTTCCCTGGTGGTGCAGTGGTTAAGAATCCGCCTGCCAATGCAGGGGACATGGGTTCGAGCCCTGGTCCAGGAAGATCCCACATGCCACGGAGCAACTAAGCCCACGCACCACAACTACTGAAGCCCACACTCTAGAGCCCGAGAGCCACAACAAGAGAAGCCACCGCAGTGAGAAGCCTGTGCACCCCAACAAAGAGTAGCCCCTGCTCACCGCAACTAGAGAAAGCTTACGCCCAGCAACGAAGACCCAACGCAGCCATAAATAAATAAATAAATAAGTTAACCTTAAGGAGTGCTTATTTTTTTATATATATATATATATATAAATAAAAGGTAACCTTCAATTGTTTAGTATATGCCAGGCACAGTTTAAATATTTCCCACATATTAATTTAATTCTCACAACAATCCTATGAAGTCAGTGCAATTATTATACCCATTTTACAGATAAAACTGATGCACAGTGGCCTAAGACTATACCATAAGTATCAGAGCTAGATTTTAAACTTAAATAGCCAACTTTGTGAAACACCCTACACCCCATCATCTGCTGGGCCAATTCCAAGTCATCCACACTTCAAAGCCCAATTCTCCTGGTCTCTTTAAGCCTTCCCTGACCAATGCCTGCCCACTCCAAGGCCCACCAAAGAGGTGATCTTGCCTTCAACTGTGAAACTATTGTTAAAATGTGTTCACTCCTCTGGGACTTCCCCAGCAGTCCAGCGGTTGAGACTCTGCCTTCCAATGCAGGAGGTGTGGGTTCAATCCCTGGTTGGGGAGCTAAGATACCACATGCCGTGGGGTGTGGCCAAAAACTTAAAAAATAAAATGTGTTCACTCCTCTATGAGACAAAGGGATTCTTAAAACCAAGTATCACTTTTACATATTGTTATTTCCAGCACAGTACCCAACAGTAAGCATTTTTTAAATGAATGAACCAAGGAATCACCTGGAGAACAGTAAATGAGCTCTCAACTAACTCTTTCACCAAGATATAATTTTAAAAACCTATCTGGTAGATTGGTTCCTTTTAAAAATTCCTCCTTTACTGTAAAGCAATTATACTCCAATGAAGATGTTAAAAAAAAAAAAAGAAGCCTCCTTTAAACCCATCTCAACATCCCATGCTTTCTCTGTTTCCTTTAGCCTTGCAATCTGAAAATTCCTTAATTCTTAGCCTTCAAAGTCCTTTTAATTACATACTCTTAATATGATTCTTAAAACCACCCTGAAGGGCTTCCCTGGTGGCGCAGTGGTTGAGAGTCCCCCTGACGATGCAGGGGACACGGGTTCGTGCCCCAGTCCAGGAAGATCCCACATGCCGCGGAGCGGCTGGGCCCGTGAGCCATGGCCGCTGAGCCTGCGCATCCGGAGCCTGTGCTCCGCAACGGGAGAGGCCACAACAGTGAGAGGCCCGCGTACCGCAAAAAAAAAAAAAAACCCACCCGGAAAGTCAGCAGGGCAAAAGTTAGATTGATCAAGGATCAAAGTATTTGATAAATAGCTGGTAAGTAAGAAGCAGAGTCACATACCGACACTTCATGAAAGGGCCAAAGGTCCGTTATCAGTTATTACACATGGAAAGAAGGGGGGGCAGATTTTACAAAGTATAACCATGGAGGTTGATATATTTGTGCTAGACATTCACAGAATGCAAAAAACATTCAAGACACATGTAAGGATCACAGGGCCTTACACTGTCATTCAACAGAGTAAGAGTAAGTCTTTCCATAGCAAAGTAAACTAGATCAAATGGCAATATACATTTTCTGCTACAAAACAGATTTAAGACAGTCAAGACAAGAGAAACAGAACTAATTTTAAAATTCAAATGTATAACCTAAAAAGAAATCCCAATATGACAGTATGTTATCAATGTCACTATTGGCTGGCAAGTAACAAAAACCAGAAAATGATTACAAACAAAATGCAATTTATTCTCTAAAGATTTTCATACTGTATTAATTCTTCTAAATTTCATGAAAACTCTATCAAATTTTCTTACATAAGTACAGCCATACAAATAAATATTAATAAAGCTCTAGGAGAAAACAAATTTTTATTTTAAAAAAATCAAAGGAACTACTATTTTAATAACACAGTAAATGAAAGGACTTTATCTCAAAACAACCTCCTTCCAGATTTAGGTAACTGGCAAAATGGTTCCCTCTGCTGTCCACAAAAGGTAATGATACAAAGTTGCTTTAAAATGTGTTGTTTTTTTTTAAATAAATTTATTTACTTATTTATTTATTTTTAGCTGCATTGGGTCTTCGTTGCTGTGCGCGGTTTTCCTCTAGTTGCGGCGGGCAGGGGCTACTCTTCGTTGTGGTGCGCGGGCTTCTCATTCCGGTGGCTTCTCTTGTTGCAGAGCATGGGCTCTAGGCACGCAGGCTCAGTAGTTGTGGCTCACAGGCTTAGTTGCTCAGCGGCATGTTGGATCTTCCCAGACCAGGGCTCGAGCCCTAAAATATGTTTTTAAAGAATATAGTTCGTGGGCTTCCCTGGTGGTGCGGTGGTTAAGAATCCGCCTACCAATGCAGGGGACACAGGTTCGAGCCCTGATCCGGGAAGATCCCACATGCCGCGGAGCAACCAAGCTGGTGAGCCACAACTACTGAGCCTGCGCTCTAGAGCCCACACGCCTAGAGCCCGTGCTCTGCAACAAGAGAAGCCACCGCAGTGAGAAGTCCATGCACCACAACGAAGAGTAGCCCCCACTCACCGCAACTAAAGAAAGCCCACGCAGCAACAAAGACCCAATGCAGCCCCCAAATTTAATTAATTAATTAATTAAAATATATATAGTTTGTCATCATCCATTCTTGAATGACTTCCTAAACACAAAGATATAATTTGCAAAAGCAATAGCTAAAATAAACAAGGGATCATTCTCTTTTACTGTAAGAAAATGATTCTGTTCTAGAAGGTGGCTAGCAAAGAATGGCCTTTTAACCTCCCTCCTTGCTTACCTACAATATGGTTCTCCTTACAGGCTACTTTTTCACATATCCCTGTGATTGAAGCCAGTCTCAGCATTACCTACATTACCCTTCTGCCTGGAATATTTTTACCCTTGTAGTCTCAAGGTTCATTCTCTCCCTTTCTCCACATCTTCACTCAAATGGCAACTTCTCAGCAAGACCTTCCTGGCCAACCTATCTAAAATGTCACCCTCCCTTCTCCTTAGCATATAAAACTATCAAACATAATACACATGTATTTATTATGGCTTACTATAAATTTACCAAGCTAGAAGGTAAGCTCCATAAAGCCTGGAGTTTTTTATAGCTTTGTTTACAGCTACATTCCTAGAGTCTACCTGTGATCACAAACTCCTATCCTTAATTTCTACTTCCTTACTTTTAATCAATTACTTCTTTGACCTCATCAAGAATTGTAGTCCTTTAACCTTCATTTATTCATTTACAAATATTTACTGAGTGCCTACTAAATGCCAGACACTACTGAAGGTTCTTGATATATATTAGCTAGCAAAATAAAAATCTCACCTTGCAGTGCTCACATGCTAGTAAAGAGAAAGATGAGGAACATAAGTAAAATATATTCTATGTTATATGATAAGTGCTTTGCAAAAACAGAGAGAGAGAGACAGAGACAGAGACAGAGACAGAGACAGAGAGAAGATCAGAGTAAAGGGAGATCCAGAGAGCAATGTAGGGGAGGGGTTGTGCAACTGTAAACAAGGTAATCAGGACAAGCCTCATCTGGAAGGTGACATGTGAACAGAAGCCTGAAGGAGGTGATTATTAACCATGCAGTTATCTAGAGGAAGAGTGTTCTAAGCAGGGCCAACAGCCAGGGCCAAGGCCCTAAAACAGGAGATGTGTCTGAAATATTCGAAGAACAAGGAAGCAGAGAGTGGCTAAAATGCAGTATGCAAGTGGGAGGGCAGTAGGAAACAGGTCAGAGAGAGAGTGAGGGGTCGTATCATGTAGAGCTGTGGAGGCCACTGTAAGAACTCTGGCTTTTACTCTGAGTAAAACAGGGAGCCCCCTGGGTGGTTTTGAGCAGAGGAGTGATATAATCTCACTTTTTTTTTTTTTTTTTTGCGGTACACGGGCCTCTCACTGTTGTGGCCTCTCCCGTTGCGGAGCACAGGCTCCAGACGCGCAGGCTCAGCGGCCATGGCTCACGGGCCCAGCCGCTCCGCGGCATGTGGGATCTTCCCGGACCGGGGCACGAACCCGTGTCCCCTGCATTGGCAGGCGGATCCTCAACTACTGCGCCACCAGGGAAGCCCCTCACTTATGTTTTAAACGGAATACTCTGCTTGCTGTGTTGACTACAGACTGTAAGGTTATAAATAAAGAGATCTATGAAGAGGTTACCACAGTAATCCAAGTGAGAGATAAAGGCAGCTTGTTCCAGCCTGATAGCAACGGAGATGGCAATAACTGGTTGAATTTCAAATATATTTTGAAGGTAGAGCAAATAGGGTTTCCATATGGACTGGATGTAGTATGTGACAGAAATAATCACCAAGGTTTTTGGCAGAAGCAAATGGAAGGATAGTTGCTACTCCCTGATATGGGAAAGGCTGCAGGTGGAGCAGTTTGACATGTCTGTTAGACATCCAAGTAGGGATACTGAGTAGGTAGGCTGGATATACAAGTCTGAGATGGGAGCAAAACATCTGGAGCAGAAATATAAATTTGAAAGTCACCTACATACAAACTGTATTTAAAGCCAGGAATTAGATGAGATCACCAAGGAATTAATACAGATCAGAGTTTCTCGAACATGACACTACTGTCATTTGGGACCAGAACATTCTGTTGTAGGGGCTGTTCTGTGCAGTGTAGGATGTTTAGTAGCATCCCTGATCTTTACTCACTAGGTGTAAGTAGCACCCACATACACACACAGTTGTGATAACCCAAAACGTCCCCTGTTGAGAACCACTGTATAAAGAAGAGAAGAGGGGACTTCCCTGGTGGTGTCCAGGGGTTGAGACTCCACGCTCCCAATGTAGGGGGCCCAGGTTCGATCCCCGGTCAGGGAGCTAGATCCCACATGCATGCCGCAACTAAGAGTCCGCATGCCGTAATGAAGATCCTGCACACAGCAACAAAGGTCCCACGTGCTGCAGCTAGGACCCGGCACAGCCAAATAAATAATTAATTTTAAAAAAAAAAAAGAAGAGGACCAAACACTCTAACATTCTATCACACCCGTTCACATCCAGGTTACAGTGCATCATATCACCACTTTCTTCTCAGCACCCCAAACCAACTTATCCCCTTGTCCTTGTTCTGTTACCTCCAAACCTTAGTTCAATATCACCATCCACTTTACTATTTATTCTCAGTTTCCAAGCACTGCTGGAGAAAAGTCCCACATGCTTATTACATGTAGTGCTACACATATTTAGTCTTCATCCTCAGGTGAACCCTCCAAAATACTCATATGTCCCTAGGTCGATCCCTCTCCCATCCCACATGGCACCTATTCCAAACTTTTATCATTTGCCTTAAGACCAACGATGTTTCCTCACTATACATTCATTACTTCGTTAACTGACTTTCTCCTAAACCACAGAGTAAGCTCTCTGCCTTGGTGTTAGAATATAGTAGACTTTCAATCAATGTATGAATCCTTCCCTCCAGCCTTTGTCAGTTTCCTATTTCACAGTAAATCGAGGCCATCAGGAATGAACTCTATCAATATTCTGCCCCCACAATTACAAATTTAACTCTATCTGGGGACACTTTTCAGCTGGTCTTCAGTTCTTGCTAATGTAACTGATGAACTTCCTATCTACCAAATAGTCAAGAATCAGCTTTCCTTTTAACTGACCTCTACTAAGTACCTGATATGGGTACTTATACATCATGAAGGTGAGTGGGTATTTCTCAAGGTTCTAAACTTGACACTCTTCTCTTTTCCTTCTATATATTCTCTTTGGACTAGCTCATTCATGCTCAAGGCTTCCACCCCTACCATTTAAGCTGAAAATTCCCAAATCCACGTACCCAAGCCAAACCTTATTTCTAGGTTCTAAATACTTTATGTCTAATGTCTGGTGGTAGTCATTCCTCCTCAAACTTCCCAGAGGCACTTCAACATGTCAAAAACTAAACCTATCTTCTCCCTCTCTATGTATTCATCTTCCTGTACTCCCCCATCCTTTCTTTATTCATCGAACAAACAAGTACGTACCAGGACGTATGATAGGCACTGCAAATACAAAGCCATATTAACTTTTCAAAACGAACTCACAGTCTAGGAACCAAGAGACAGTGAAAATAATAATATAATCCAATAACCACAAAGACTGACATATGGGGGACTTTCCTGGTGGCACAGTGGTTAAGAATCCGCCTGCCAATGCAGGGGACACAGGTTCAAGCCCTGGTCCGGGAAGACTCCACATTCCGTGGAGCAACTAAGCCCATGCGCCACAACTACTGAGCCTGCACTCTAGAGCCCGCGAGCCACAACTACTGAAGCCCGCACATCTAGAGCCCGTGCTCCACAACAAGAGAAGCCACCGCCATGAGAAGCCCGCGCACCGCAATGAAGAGTAGCCTCTGCTCGACGCAACTAGAGAAAGGCCCACATGCAGCAATGAAGACCCAACACAGCCAAAAATAAATAAAGAAATAAATAAATTTATTTATTTTAAAAAGACTGACATATGCACAAGGCGCTACAGAAGTATAAGAATACAGAGGCAAAAATAGGGAAGGTATCCTGGAGGATTTAATGCCTGAAATGAATCTTAAAATAAAAATAGGAATTAACCAGAGATAATCAGCCTAAAAAAAGGAATATGGTATGGACAGGCTATTATAAGCAATTCAGAACATAAAATCCAAAGCAAGAAGTCGCAACTGTAAACCAGATAGATCACAGAGCACCTTAAAGGCCATATTAACAAACTTATACTTCATCCTGAATGCAAATGGTAACTTCAAAGGAGTTTTAAGTATGGAATGATGTGATATGGCTTCTGTATCAGATATTTCTAGCAGTTGTGTTTAAGGGTGACAATTATAGGCAGTTATAAGGCTAGTTGAACAGTCTAGGCAAGAGGAAAGCCTGCACAAGGGGCAGTGGTATTAAGGTTAGAAAGAAGAGACACAACAAAGAAATAATTAGCAAGCTAAGTAGGTGGGCCTTCCTAATTAATTGGCTATCCAGAGGCCAGGGTCAAGGAGGAGTGAGGATTTAGGATGGCTCCTGGCCAAGTTCCAAGCTTGGCTGAAAAGAGCACCCCACAAATCAGTAAGAGTAAGAAAAGAAATCCAGTAGAAAAAAGGCAAAGGCTATAATCAGGCGATTCACAGAAAAATAAAAGGCCATTAAACACATTTTAAAAGTTCAATTTCACTGGTAATCACTTCAAGGCAAATTACAATGGGATACCATTACCATTCCCACCTCCAAAAAAAGATTTACAAAATTTTAAAAGATAGATAATATTCATTGCTAGTAAAGGTGTGGGAATATGAATATATCTATACACTAATACTGGAGCATAGTTTGGAACACCCTTTTAAGGTGCAATTTAACAGTATATTTCAACACTTAAAGCATACATTCCCTTTGAACCAGGAATTCTACTTCTAAGAATGTAGGCATTCACACTTATATAAAAAGTTCTATATGAACTATAGAACATTCTATAAGAATGTCCACTGTAGATGATTTAAACAAGAATATGGAGACAACCTAAACATCAATCCTTAGGGAGAGGTTAAATCACTTACGGTAATCCATACCACAGAAGAGTACAATACAACCTAAAATATATATGAAACGAAATGGAAATTTCAAAAAAATCCATATTTTAGGGGAAAAACTAAATCACAAAATATATTCCAATTTATGTTTAAGAAATAAAAGCCCATATATGTTTGTGAATGCACAGATAAAGGTCAAGAAGAACATTTTGGAGAGAACAGTAGAACGGAGGAATGGACGGGATAAATGGACACTCATTTTTCACTTTAGTTAAGTATATAGTTTGATTTTTCCCCCCACACAAAAGTAAATTACTTTTATAATATTAAAAATGAAAAACATAATGTGACATGTGGCATGTGACTAGCTGATAAAGCAACTTAATAAGTAAAATAGATCCAGTGGCTTTTCTAAAGCCACAGCCTAAGCTAGTAAGTATTTAATAAAGACTACTACTAAACATCTCTTTTGTTGTTAGCTATCCTCATATATGCTTTACACAATGCCCAAAGGGATTGCATTCACCTGTGCCCCTTGCTGGTAGGGCAAGCCCACTTACAGCATTCATGCTGCTCAAAGCTATACTCCAAGATTTTTTCTTTGCAATGCAGGAATCATGTCAAATGACACTGCACATCTTTATATCTTTAATCTTCTTGAAAAGTTTTTAAAACGTACAATCAATGTTTACCACTCCTGATATGAATGGTTGTAATAAAATTTAAGTGACTGAGAAAACAATGAGGACAGAGAGTGAGAAAGAAATATTTTGACCCGTAATTTAACTAAAACTTGGCTTTCATTCATTGTTTCTTAACACAGTGTACTCTTTCAACATTTTCTCAAGAGCATAAACTATTTTTGGAATTTTCCCTCTTTGTTATATAACAAGTATTTCCTTGTAACAAATTCTTTCTGATGACTGTTTATAACATTCTTTTACTTCTGCAACCAAATCTCTCCAAGTAACTTTCAAGTGAAAGTTTCAACTTTCAACTTTCAACTTTCATTTTCTCCAATATCAAAGAGACCACTAACATAGCAAACTGAGGCGAAGCTTCACTTCTGAAGGTACATAAAAAATAATAACAAACATTTGCTTCCAGTAGAGTACCCCTTTTTGTATCTGAGGTCAAGAAGGAAGGTACTAATTCATTTTGACTACTGGATGATTAAAACTGAGCCTTTTTTATGACTTGCTGTTACGGGCTGAATTGTGTTTCTGTGTCTCACCCCCCCACCCAGCCAAAATTCATATGTTTAAGTCCTAACCCCAGTACCTCAGAATGTGATTGCATTTGGAGATAGGGTCTTTAAAGAGATAATTAAGTTAAAATAAGGCCATTATGGTAGGCCCTAATCCAATATGACCAATGTCCTCATAAGAGGAGGAAGTTAGGATGCAGATACGTAGCTCATGTATCTTTTCCTCCCAAAGAGGAGAAGACGACTATCTATAAACCAAGGAGAGGGGCCTCAAAAGAAACCAAGCCTGCTGACACCTTGATCTCAACTTCTAGCCTCCAGAGCTGTGAGAAAATAAATTTCTGTTCAAGCCACTGTTATGGACTGAGTTACATCTTCCCAAAATTCATAATTTGAAGCCCTAACTCCCAATGTGACTATATTTAGAAACAGGACATTTAAGGAGGTAATAAAGGTTAAGTGAGGTCCTAACGGTGGGGCCCTAAGCCCATAGGACTAGTGTCTTTTCTAGAGAAAGGGAAACCAGAGATTCCTCTCTTCCACGCATGCACAGAGAAGAGGCCATGTGAGGACAGAGCGAAAAGACTATAAGCTGAGAAGAGAGGCCTCACCAGAAACCAACCCTGATGACACTTTGATCTTGGACTTCTTGCCTCCAGAAATGTGAAAAAATGAATTTCAGTTATTTAAGCCACCCAGTCTGTGGTACTTTGCTACAGCAGCCCGAGCAGACTAATACGCTTGCCAATCAAGTAATTTTAAAACCATTTTTGCTTTCCATATCAGAGAAGACAAAGCATTTAAGCACCCACTGAAACAATAAAACCACAGCCCAGTTGATGGAAGCTTTTCATAACATCTTTCTCACCTTCTTAAAGAATGTTGCAGGTGCCATTTCAGATCCACTCAGTGTTCGCAAGAGGAACATTGGCCAAGATG
The DNA here is from genome assembly GCF_951394435.1 of Stenella coeruleoalba. Taxonomy (NCBI): domain Eukaryota; kingdom Metazoa; phylum Chordata; class Mammalia; order Artiodactyla; family Delphinidae; genus Stenella; species Stenella coeruleoalba. Next base: position 14,452,041 of record NC_137152.1, read on the forward strand.
ATGTGTTCATCTGGTACCCTATTTTATAAAATAAAGCAGAAATCAATTTTAAAAAGCCTCCCTGTGATATTACAGCAAGGTGGTATTAAAAAAATGTTTCATTTACCATTCTCCTTCAGAGAATGACTTTCTTATTGACGAACTCAGGAAATGGGCAAGAGGAGCTGGTGTACCTTCCAATCAGTGCTACTGTATCCACTGTACTATTAAACAAGAATGCTACAGTGGGGGTAGAAATTCTCATCTTAAAGAAGCCACTAGCTAGGGTTCACCAACATACACATATATGTTGGGAATGGGCAATACTAGGAGAAATCCAAGCCAGAGCCCAGGAGAGCTTCCATTCCCCACCAACAATCACACACGCAGGGTAAAAAGGCCGCAAAAGACTTCCAGTCCCTCTTTTTCCTCAGAGCCTCTGCCTTATTTCCTTTCCGAAAGACAGTTTTCTGTCAAACTCAGCAAATGTACACTTATGATGGTGCATTTCACCATATGTAAATTTCGCCTCAAAAGGAAAAAACCTGTAAATAAACAGTGGACTCTAGTTAATGATATGCATGCGAACGTATTTAGGAGAAATGCACTGATGTCAATAACTTATCCTGAAGTGCATTTAAAAATATGATGGACTGATGAATCGACAGGAGGACAGATGGACAGATAAGTGATAAAGCAAGTATAGTAAAATGATAACCGGTAGAGCCTAGGTAGTGGGTATGTGGGGGTTCACTGCAAAATTCTTTCACCTTTTTTGTAGGTTTGAAATTTTTCATACATTATATTGGGAAAAAAGACAGCTCTCACTTTAGTAAACTTTGCTCACTAAATGATCTTATCTTAGAACTTTTATCAGATACTATCAAAATAGACTCAACAGGTGTCTTCTCTAGAGATCTCATCAATTAATGGTGAATATCACAGCATCTGGCATGTGTAGCAGGGAGCAGCGATCTGCTAGTTTTAGTATTTTCTGGGGGCAATCTGTTACATGCAACACTTGCCTCCCTTGATGCCAGAATTGGTGAGAACTTGGCATGCATCCCTGATGAATACATGCATTAAGATAGGGAGGCACATGAATCACATTGGCAGTGGGTCCATCAATAGGATAAAATACGCAAGGAAGTTCAGACAGAAAGTCATCCTATAATGATCATGTACCAAAACACCCTTAATCTGACTAGGAAAATAATTGTTGCTAGGGAAACATGGGGGAGGGTTGTTACACACTCTCTTAAAATAAATCAGTATTATTAGTGATCTATAATAAATAGTTATCCACAGCATGGATTCTCCACACTGTGGTTAGAATAGTACATAAGAATCATTCTCTGGTCCTTATGCCTTTCTCTTAACCCCCATCTTATCCTATTACATGATGTACCACGATTTTCTTTTTTAATTTAGCATTTTTCTTAATTCTTTAATTGCCTAAAGTCAAACATAGATTAAAACGTCAAAAAAGATCAAAGTGCACGTTAAAAATTCAAACATAGATAAAACTAATCCATGATATTAGGAAGTCTGGACAGTAGTTACCTTTGGGAAGGAGGAGGATATGACTGGGGATCAGCAGGAATGGGGCTTCTAGGGTGCTGACAATGTTCTATTTCTTGATTTGGGTGTTGGTTATACAAGTGTGTTCATTTATAAGCTGTACACTGTTCTCCATGTATGTTGAAACTTTAAAAAAAACCTTTTAGGGACTTCCCTGGTGGCACAGTGGTGAAGAATGCACCTGCCAATGCAGAGGACATGGGTTCGATCCCTGGTCCAGGAAGATTCCACATGTCACGGAGCAACTAAGCCTGTGTGCCACAACTACTGAGCCTGCGTGCTGTAACTACTGAAGCCTGGGTGCCTAGGGCCCGTGCTCCACAACAAGAGACGCCACTGCAATGAGAAGCCCATGCACCACAACGAAGAGTAGCCCCCGCTCACCACAACTAGAGAAAGCCTGTGCGCAGCAACAAAGACCCAACGCAGCCAAAAAAAAAAAAACAAAAAAATACAAAAATAACACTTTTAAATAATAACCTTTAAGGTTTAAATAAATAAAGCTTTTAAAAAGGAAAATGAAATAAGTTGTGTTACATTAAAATGGAAACTATTCAAAAGCGCCTGACGAGCAAATTGGCAAAAACTGTATTTTTTATTATGTGCTGTCAAAAAACACACTCATCAGCATGTATTGCTATTTATTTCATATTTTTAATTAATAAACTCTAAAAGTAATTTGAAAAAAGAATGATTATAAACTTGGTTATGTGTTTGAAATGCTGACAATCACAATAGCTATGTTTCCTTTAAACAAAATACAAACACATAGTATCATATTGTAAACAGAGAAATAAAATCCAAACAGGGAAGAACTAAGTCTCAGGTTCATATTATGTCTCTTACAGAATTCTGTATGAATTAAGAAATACTATAAAAATAAACAACGAAAAATGTGAATGATATGAAGAAAGAAAAGGGGAAAAGCATAAAACACATACACCCTAAACCATCTTCTTGGAATAACACATCTCTGATTAGTTTTTTCAAATATTTTAAACCAAATTAGGAATAAGTAACAATTACAGCAAGGACAGTATAAAAAGATATTGCTAAAAGAGTAGTTATTATTATCTTACATTTTTGGTTCTCAGGGAGTTTTTCACTAGTAGGAGACAAAAAAAATCCATTCTCTCACTGTGCTTTATAATAGAGAATTTTCATTTTTAGCATTGTAAAGAAACAAAAGCCAATACCCACCATTCACTCAGAATGTAGAAGTAATAAACTAAATCCTTATATTCTACAGAATACCATGGTACTCTTATTAAAAGAGAAAATTTTTGCACAAAATTAGTGTCACACACTTACCTTTTAAAAACCTGGTCAAAATTGAGAGCTTTGTATTAAAAATCTTTGCTGAAGAGTTCCATCCATCTCCTCCTTTTCAAAGATCTATAGGTACTGACTCCTACCCCTCTCACCATGACTTCTTCCCACATAGGTGTAATGAAATTTCCAAGTCTGAAACTGGAGTCCCGATGTAAAATCATACCCTTCTGCTGTGCTCATCCCCATACCAAAAATGATGAATGGCTCATTAGACAATATTGAGGGAGGAAGTGACTCATATCAAATGCTACAAACTTCTCCCCCAGAAGGGTTTCTGAATCTGCCTGTGTAATCCAGTAGAGCTGCTTTTGACATTTCAAGTTTTAAGGCAGAATGAGTCTTGCTCTGGAGTGGGGAACCTTTAGCACACAAATGCCAAATATGTACTTAGGTGAAACTCTGTGACATATGGTACTGAGTTACTTTCTCATACATTCTCCACAGTAACCACCTGACTATCTATTTGTAAGAATGCCCAGAAGAAGAGATTTTTAAAAGGCCAGTTAAAATTATTTCTATTGAATATTACATTAACAAAAATATGTTATTTTAAGAACTGTTTATCCTTACCCAGTGGAGGCCGAAGTAAGTCCCCCTCCTTTTCACATGTCCCAACAGGCTGTATGTCCGGAGAATCAACAAGCCGCCAAAAATCATTTCTGTTGTCACTACCATCCAGTCTTAAACGTAGCCTGGCACCAGTAATTCCAACGACTGTGGCGATACATATTGAAATCATATTGCGAGGGTCATGGGCTTCCAGTTTCATACCAACTTTGAAGTCATTAGCTGGTGGAATCTGGGACTATATATATACATACATATAAATAAAATTTTGTTAAAACGCATCAACTATAAGAAAATCAAATGGTCAGTTTGATTTTTAAGCACGTTTTAAGTAACAGTCACAGCAGTTGGTGAACAAAGTAAGAGCTATAAGGGTTAAGAAAAAGATCTTCTCCAAACCCTCTCCTTGGCTTGACATGCAGCCTGACTTGGCTGCCCACTGCTGGTCTTGCTAATCTGCCCACTTCCAGGCAACCCAAATACAGCCTCAAAAATGCATCCTGAGTGGCTTTCTAAAATAAGAATATGATTAGGCCATCCCCCTTAAAATAAGCCAAACGGCAGCTCACCACTGCCTAACATAAAGTCCAAATCCTCAGTACAGGTTAAAAGCCACCGCACCTTAATCTCATTCCCATACTATCACTTCTATCCACTTTGTGCTTCAGCCACTCCACACCATCCCTTAACACTCAGGTTCTTTTACACCCACGTGCCTTTGCTTTGGATGTTCTCTCTGCCTGGAATATCCCTCCCCTCATCCCAATCACCTCAGATAGCCACCTCTTCTGTAAGCCCTCCCAGTATAGTTATCACACTTTTCATAATTAATTATTTACATGTCTGTCTTTCTCTCCAGATCTGACATAAAGTAAATTCTTAATGAATGGATGCAAAGAGACCATCTGGTTCTTAAGCAGCACTAACACAATCCCACTATCTCCTCACACTACTAGAACCTAACAATCACACAGGCACCCTTCAACAAGTTAATAGTTTACATCAATATATACAACATGACATCTACAGAATTTTGGCATACCTGTCTGAAACACTCTGAAGGAGCACTTAAAGATCCAGTCTCTTTCAAGTAATTTTCCCAGTTAAAATCATCTGGAAAAAAACACGCAAAAATAGTTCTGTTGTTTCCTTTTTTTGGCCATGCCATGCAGCTTGTGGGATCTTAGTTCCCCGACCAGGAATCGAACCTGGGCCCACAGCAGTGAATGTGCCAAGTCTTAACCACTGGACCAGCAGGGAATTCCCATTAATGCATATAATATGTATACTAACTTTCAGGAATAAAATGGGTTTTAGTTCCATATCTCTTCAAAGAAATACTTCTTAAAGAACATTCAAATTTCCTGATCTACATTTGACTACCAGCATGGAAATAAAAAATAAGACAACTTCCTAATAACAGCTCTGATATAAATTACAATCCAGATCATCTTGATGAAATGAAGACTGCAGCACAGTGATTCCAAAAATGTGAACTCTAGAAATAACTAAAGGACTTTTTATAGAGTAATAGCAAATTCTACTCATATGTCTCAAATATAAATTTACTCAAGACGTGTTTTTACCATTTCATCCCATTACTGTGAAGGCGTTTCTTTGTTTTTCACAGGGACCTAAAGGTGTTTAGATGTGTGGTATAGCAGAAATAAAGCAATACTTTATGGAAAGAAAAACTCTGAGAACCAGCATTGTTTCTCAATTGACTATTAGATCCCCATCCAGGGTGTTAAGAATATGGTAGCAGAACAAAGCAGAAACCAGTCGTCAGTGCAATGACTGATATGCATTGTTGTAATTATCTGTATTTTCTACAAACTCTTGCTGTCCTTTCTCTCACTCAGTCTTCATGATATATTATAATGCTAGAAGAGAAGGTCAGAAAGCAGTATACTTTGCCTGGACACTTCAATTCACTGTGCCAGTCACACTGCCAAGACACTGAAAGACTTGATAGCAGTATTAAAGGTACTATTAATTCATACAAAGTTTAATTCTCATCAACCATGACGTTTTTTTCTATACTCTTGTCTAATTTCCTCACTATAAAAATATTGGGTTCGACAGTTCCCTCCCTAGGGGAATCTGTGTTACTAGCCTCTTATATATCCTTCAAAGGATATAACAGTTCCACTTACACACTGCTAATAAATGTTTAACAGCCAACTTTCCAGAAAATACAAACAAAAAGCCTGACTGGTAGTGTTTGCAGATTTCTGTGGTGTAAATACTACCACCATGGCTGAGTGATTGCAAGGTGCCAAGGTAAAGTCACCAACCACAAAGTTGGGAAGAAATGTGTACCACTGGCTCTCCCAAGCTGATGTGAGCCAGCTTCAGAATACCACTGTTACCTGAAAGTATGCATTTATATGTGTATGTACACATATTATATGTGGTATTAAGCATGTCATATGTAACACTGTATACTCTTTTAGAGATTTTTCCACTAAAAGAAAAAATACTGGGTTTAATTCTTCTTCCAGATAATGTAAAGCAAGCACTACCACAGTGCTGAAAGGTATGCAGCAGAATGTCAAGAATACAGGCTCTGGAGATGAACCTGCCGCCTTTCAGTCGGACTCTGCCTCTTACTAGCTATGTGACCCTGAGCAAGTCATTTCACTTTCTCAGCCTCAGTTCCTTCACCTATAAAATGAGGAAAGTAATACATATGATATAAGGTATTTTGAGAACTAAGTGAAGTAGTACACATGCAAGTAACTCAATAAATGGTTTATGTTATTATTCTAAAACTAAATGTCATAGTTGTGCCTAAACTTAAGAATACTGGATAGCTTTATTAAAAGTGAAAACTGAGATCTGTGGTTCCAAAATTTAACTGACCAGGTTATTTCAGTGACCTCCTAAGCACTAACCTGACAATCAAGAGACCCAAGGTTCTAACTGAAGCTCTACCACCATATGACCTTGGAGAGCATTACAAAAGAAGAACAAAACAAAACATGAATGGGGGAAAAAATCTGACTAGGATGTCATTAAGGAGCCACCATACCAGGAAGAAAGGAGTATAAGTTGAAAATAATGACTGAGAAATCAAAACCATTTCACAATTATACCTCAAAGAACTTAATTAAGACTCTTCCACAAACCAGTTACATTTGTAAAATTTTTCAACGACATTGGAAAATACTTTATCCAACACAATTTTTAAAATATTCTATTACCATTTGTGTCTTAATGGGCTATAATTTGAACTAGCAAATCCTTTATACCAGTGCTCCATAATACAATTATTTTCTATTGCACTGCTAGTTAATTTAACCTTTGGAGCCTTAATTTTTTTCTTTATTCATAAGGCAAAAATTTTTAGTCCACAGAACCGTTCAGCTTGGTTGTCCATATGATGAGAGCCCGCCAATAACATGGGGGAAACACACATAGCAAAAGGCTTTACTAATTTAGATTTGATACATCTACAATATCACAGCTGGAATTGCTGACCAGGAGCCAAAACAGTCAAAGTCACAGACAAGCATGAAGTTCCCGTCTGCCTCTGCATCTTATCCTCACTGACAGATTTGGGTGGGGGGGGGGGGGGGTTTACCCTCTCTCAGAAAGGAGCCCTGGGAACTCATAGACCTGTTCATGAGACAGATGTACATACATAACTTTGTGATCTGTTACCTGCACATGTTTATGGTCCTTCTTGTTTGATTTGTACTCTATTCTAGTCCATACATTAACCCAAACACCTTTCAGCAAACTGAACATAATCTATGAGGCCCCCCAGTCTTCTCCAGAGTAAATCAGAATCATAATGTCTTCTACCAGTGCTGGGTTTGGGTTCAGAGGCTATGTAAAGAAAATGGGCAAAATATCTACAGCTTGAAGCTTCTCAGCTGAATGATCAGCACCCAATACCTCATAGCATTTATCACAACTGTAACTGGGCATTTGTTTAATGTCTACTTAAGCTCAAAGACAGCAAGAATCATGTCTGTCTTATTCATCAATGGATTCCCATAGAAGGTCACCAGTATGTGTCAGGCACTGTACTAGGTACTGCAGATGCAGCAGTTAATAAAACAGACAAAAATCCTGGCTCTCTTGGAGCTTACCTTCCAGCAGTCACTCACTGATTTCTAAAATGAGATGTTAGAGTGAGAGTCCTGAGAAATATCTGCAGATGTCTGTCAATTTGATTAAGTAATATCATTTTTAATCAGAATTTCTCAGAGTTTGAGAATTTTGAAAAGTTAACTAGTTTCAACCTTTAAGAATATATTTTTTCAAATTTATTTTCATGAAATTTCCAGAATAGGAAAATCTATAGAGACAGAAAATAGATAAGTGGTTGCCTAGGGAGAGGCACTGGGAGGAAATGGGGAGTGGCTGTTAATTGGGTACAGGATTTCTTTTTAGGGTGATGAAAATGTTCTAAAATTGATTATGGTGATGGTTACACAACTCTGGGAATGTACTACTGAGAAGGACTGAATTGTATATTTGAAATGGGTGGATTGTATGATATACGAATTATATCTCAATAAAACTGTTATATTAAAAAAAATGGAAAGGAATTTGTAGGGATAAGGAAGAACATTCTAACCTAATGGCCTCCATTTCCTTTGGAGGGTTTTGGGGGTTGGAAGGAAGACCTGAGGAACAAAACAAGGCCAATGAGAAAGAGAGCTAAGGAAACACTGAGGACACAGCTACAGTGAGAAAGAATGACTCCATGGGGATTACCTCTATAGGCAATCTTCCTGTAGGAACAGAAAGTCATGGGTGAACTACTTACTCCAAGACTAGGGCTGGCAGGGCAGCTACAACAGAAAGACAAGGGGCAAGAGGTTTGCCTGGAAATCTCTGGTAAGTTTGCTGTAGTATTTTTTAAATTCAGCCTTTTGTCTATGTATGACTTATTTTCTCATTTTCCTTAAGAGCAGGTGCAATGAGTCAGATTCTATCTCCTGAGTCTCTGATGTAGTGCTATATACATGCTGTTCACAATAAAAAAAACTTAAAACATGAATTAATAACTCAGACTTCATAAACAAAGTTAACATTTACTGAACATTTACTATAAGCCTAGGCATTATATTAGGTGCTTTACACTCATTTTCTTTAATTCTAATAGTTCCACGAGATAAGTAGTATTATCCCTGTGCTACACAGGAGAAAAAGGAGACTAAGAATGTTGAGTAATTTGCCCAAGGTCACAAGGCCAGTAAAGAATGAGGCCAAGATTCTAGAACAGATCTGTCAGACCCCCTCAATGCCTAAGCTTTAATCCACTGGACTGTCTTTTGACCATCAAAAAAGGACTTTCACATTGACTCTAGTGTTAGAAGAGTTTTTATTAATAATCAAATTATTTTAAATTGGTAATTCATGGTAATTAATAACTATATATCTTTAATTTGGCAACATTTGCACTGAAATACAGGGTTATCTTTTAACTTAATCCCTCTCTACGTGAAACCAAAGTAAAATTTCCAAAATTAAACACTATCTTTTTGACCTTTCCTATTGCTTAGATTTTATATTTACAGGAGCTTACTATACAGAGATTATACCAAAAGCAGTAAGAGAAGAGTTTATATCAACACTGAGTGAGGAAGAAAAATATGTTGTACTGAACTAATTTAAAACCTACCATCTTGCACAGAAGATGTGCCTGACTGAGGAGCCTTCTCTTGATTCTCCTTCTTTGCATCCATTGACTCTTAAAAAAAAAGAAAGAAAATAGTGAGAAATAACAGAAGGCCAGAGAAACAGTTTGAAAGAGTACTTATAAAAACCATAAACTAAAACTATTTTCTAATAGAAGCCAGTTTTAATTTTATAATTAATATCCTCATTTTCTGCATAGGACTTCACTTTCCAATATACAATTTACCTTTTTTAAATTTTATTTATTTATTTATCTATCTATTTATTTTTATTTTTGGCTGAGTTGGGTCTTTTGTTGCTGCGTGCAGGCTTCTCTCCAGTTGCGGCGAGCGGCGGCCACTCCTCGTTGCAGTGCGCGGGCCTCCCCTGCTGCGGAGCATGGGCCCTAGGCATGTGGGCCTCAGTAGTTGTGGCACGTGCGCTCAGCAGTTGTGGCTGGAGGGCTCTAGAGCACAGGCTCAGCAGCTGTAGCACACGGGCTTTGCCGCTCCGCGGCATGTGAGATCTTCCCAGAGCTGGGCTCGAACCCGTGTCCCCTGCATTGGCAGGCGGAATCCCAACCACGGAGCCACCAGGGAAGCCCATAATGTACCTTATAATTTGCTTATTTGTTTACTGTATGTCTCACTTCACTCAAATATAAGCTCCAAAAGATCAGGAATTTTTAAATTTTACTTTGTCTCCTTTGTTCACTGCTGTATCCTCAGTGCCTAGAAAAGGACCTGGCATACAGAACACCCTTGAGCATTTGTTAAATGAATGAACGAACAAACCAAAATGAGCTAGGCTGATCCTTACAATGTTCAGATTAATGTGCCTCAGAAATAAAGCGCAAGCTTTTGAGAATTTAAAACAAAAGGGGGGCTTCCCTGGTGGCGCAGTGGTTGAGAGTCCGCCTGCCGATGCAGGGGACACGGGTTCGTGCCCTGGTCCGGGAGGATCCCACGTGCCGCGGAGCGGCTGGGCCCGTGAGCCATGGCCGCTGAGCCTGCGCGTCCGGAGCCTGTGCTCTGCAACGGGAGAGGCCACAACAGTGAGAGGCCCACGTACCGCAAAAAAAAAAAAAAAAGGGAAGCTAAATTACAATGTAATTCAATGGACTAGGCAAAGTTTTTCTCTGTGCTAGGCTGAGGAACTCAAACAGTACTGGACCTTGGGACTTCAAGTCTAAGATGTATTTCATCCACATTTATTACAGTATATATTTCTTAAATGACTCATTTAAAAATTAATCAGAATACTATTATTATGCTGAAAAATTAACCAAAATTCTTTAATATTATCAAATAAGCAGTCAGTATTCTCATTTTCCTCATTGTCCTAAATATTTTAAATGTGTCTGTTTCAATCAGGACCCAAATAAAGTCCATACAGAGCAATGGCAGATACATTTCTTAAATTTCTTTTGATCTATAGACTCCTCCTCCTCCTCCTTCTTTTTCCCCCTTCCCCTAGCAATTTTTTTGCCGATGATACCAGTTCAGATTTTTCCAACCTGGAGTTTGCTGACTACTTCCTCATAATGCTGGGTTCTTCTGGTCCTTATATTTTCTCTTAATTCGTATAGCTATTTCGAGCCAGAAGAGCTTAACCAGATTCAGGTTTGGCTTCTTTGGGAGGAAGAGAGAAGATGACTTCATAGGTACTTCTCACAGGGGGTTCCTAATATACCTAGTTCTCTCTCTTTTTGTGATATGAGCTGCCATGGATGATTATTGCCTAGATCCATTAGTTCATTAGTGGCTGCAAAATGGAGGTATTCTAATTATCGTCCTGTCTTTATTAGCCAGAAAACTTCTATAGAGAGAAACCTCCCCTCTTCAACCATTCAGTTACCTTGAGGTAGAGCTCACAAAGGGAAGTCACAATCAACACTTTGTTCTTTTCCTTTATTTTCTAGTTTTCAAGATAATGAATTGTATCCGTGGGACTTCCCTGGCGGTCCAGTGGTTAAGACTGTGCTTCCAATATAGGGGGCATGGATTCGATCCTGGTTGGCGAACTAAGATACCACATGCCGTGCAGCCAAAAAATTTTAAAAATTAAAAAAAAAAAAGAGTCGTATCTCTACCATTCTCCACAGATGACAAATAAATTTTGTTTTGTTTTTTAGTATCATTATGAACTAACGAATTTAACCACACTTCATGTGTTTCTATCTATTGCTGTTTTACCCTTACTGATGCTTGAATTGTCAAGTGACAAATTTCTTAAAAAAGAATGTATGAATGATGCCAGGTGTACCATTTAAGGTAACAGATCTACTTTCTGGTTATGACTGAGTGACTCTTCAAGATACGTGAACACTCGACAGGGATGTATGGGCTGCTCTCTATTTAAATAATTTGGATAGTATGAAGACAGTACACATTTATATTTACTAAATAGTTCTACAGTAAGATTTTCTAATAGGAAAGAAAGTGAAATTATAAAGGCCTGGTTCCTGCTCTAGGGAAGCTAAGAATCTAGGTACAGAGACTATACTAAACTAATACACTTGACAAAAATGGAAATAGCAGAGCACAACATTCAGCATGCAGCCAGAGAAAAAGTCATGAGAGACAGAAGACTTAAACTGGGTCTTGAAGGAAGAACAGGATTTAGAACAACAAAGGTATGAAGAATGTATTAACGGGAAAGAAAACACAACTCAAAACAGAGAGTGCAAATGAGTGTGGCATATTCATGGGACAGTGAGCAAACTTCTCACTAGAGCAGGACAGGATGAAGCATTTTTTAAATCACCCATATTAGAGTAAGAAAATCTGGACTGTGATCTTGGCTGTCACAGATTGTTTTATGACCTGTTCACTTAAACTCCCTCAGTGTCAGCTTTCTCATTTATAAAACTAAGAAGGGAAGACAAGATTACCTTTAATAGCTATTCAGTTCTAAAATTCCAATTCTAAGCACCTAACGTCTTCTATAACTTTACTTTTAAAAAGGCTTTTTTCCCCCAAACATTCAATCTACCAAAAGATACTCATTCCCAATGAATAAATAAAAATATTTATCATCTTTAGACAAGTAAATCTTACCTTCATTCACTGTTTGCCCCATGGTATCCCTCTCTGGTGTTCTTTCCTACAAGGTGAAAAATCAATTACTACCTCCTTTTAACGTAATACATTTCTGAATGGTGGTATTATTACAAATCAGCTATAATGGGACTACATCAAACTAAAAAGCTTTTGCACAGTGAAGGAAACTATCAACAAAATGAAATAGCGACCTACTGAATGGTGAAAGATATTTGCAAATAATATATCCAATAAGGGGTTGATATCCAAAATATACAAATATCTCATACAACTCAACATCAAAAAAACAAACAACCCGATTAAAAAATGGGCAGAGAGAAACTAACACACCATTGTAAAGCAATTATACCCCAATAAAGATGTTAAAGAAAAAAAAAAAAAAAAATGGGCAGAGAATGTGAACAGACACTTTTCCAAAGAAGATATACAAATGGCCAATAGGCACATGAAAAGATGTTCAACAACACTAGTCATCAGGGAAATGCAAATCAAAACTTCAATGACATACCACCTCACACCTGTCAGAATGGCTATTATCAAAAGACAACAAATAGGGCTTCCCTGGTGGCGCAGTGGGTGAGAGTCCGCCTGCCCATGCAGGGGACATGGGTTCGTGCCCCGGTCCGGGAAGATCCCACATGCCGCGGAGCGGTTGGGCCCATGAGCCATGGCCACTGAGCCTGCGTGTCTGGAGCCTGTGTTCCGCAACAGGAGAGGCCACAACAGTGAGAGGCCCACATACCGCAAAAAGAAAAAAAGAAAAAAAAAAAAAGACAACAAATAACAAGTGTTGGTGAGGGTGTGGAGAAAAGGGAGCCCTCGTGCACTGTTGTTGAGAATGCAAATTGGTGCAGCCACTATGGAAAACAGTATGGAAACTCCTCAAAAAATTAAAAATATAACTACTGTACGATCCAGCAACCCCACTCCTGGGTATTTATCTAAAGAAAACAAAAACACTAATCAAAAATATATATGCACCCCTACGTTCACTGCAGCATGATTTACAACAGCCAAGATATGGAAGCAACCCAAGCGTCCATAAACAGATGAATGGATAAAGAAGATGTGATATATATACACAATGAAGTATTACTCAGCCATAAAAAATAAAATAAAATCTTGCCATTTGCAAACAACATGGATGGACCTAGAGGGTATTATGCTAAGTGAAGTAAGTCAGACAAAGACAAATACTGTATGATTTCTTATACGTGGAATCTAAAAAAACAAAACAAATGAACAAACATAACAAAACAAAAACAGTCATAGATACAGAAAACAAACAGGGGGTTGCCACAGGGTAAGGGGTTGGGAGGAAGAAAGAAAGGTGAGGGAGATTAAGAGGCTCAAACTTTCAGCTACAAAAAATGAGTCAGAGGTATGAAATGTACAGTGTGGGGAACACAGTCAATAATTATGTAATATCTTTGTATGGTAACAGATCATAATTGTAACTAGACTTACCGTGGTAATCATTTTGAAATGTACAGAAATATGAAATCACTATGTTGTGTAACAGGAACTAACATAGTGTTGTAGGTCAATTACACTTTAAAAACAAAGAAACAAACTCATAGAAAAAAAGATCAGATTTAATTATCAGATCAGATAAATAAATAATTATCTAACAAAGCAGGATAAAATACAGGTTCTTTGGGAAGTTAGGAGGTACTGTGAACTGAGAATATATAAGAAGCCTTCTCAGAGGAAATGGTAGGTAAACTGGTACTTTAAAGGTGAGCATTTCAATGAACAGAGAAGAATGAGAGAGGAATTTCAGGCTGAAGGTACAAAATGAGTGGACACTAAAGAAGAGCCTGCCTCCTCTACTTGATTATGAAATGCTGGAGTTGCTCAGATTCCTTCTGGGCTCTCATCTCCCTCTACAGTCTCTCAGGAGCCACCCATACACAGATGACTTGCAAAGCATTACCTTTCCTTCCCAGACTTCTCCTCTGAAAGTCAGACTGAAATAATTAAATGGATTGGCTATTTGATACCACTGGGAAGATGCTGTCAATTAAGGACTATAGCCTAGCAGCAAAAGAAAAAGTGAAATATATAGAGTGCTGAATCGAAGCAGAAAGTAAAGGGAGACGAGCTGTAATCCAGGTAGGGAACAAAGGCACTTAACCAACTCTAGTCAGAAAGTAAAAAGCTGTGAATTACATTAAAGTTAAGTCCCATTACTACACAAAGGGATTCAATTCAAAAAAACTCAGGGATGGGTCACACATAGAAGATATACCCAGGTTCCTATGTCCTTCTCTAAAATCTCTAACTCATAACTGAGTTCTGAATCTCAACTGGTATCAATTCCTCCCATTAGTTGAGTAAGTGATTTTGTAAATCCTAGAAGGTGAAAATATATGTTTAGAAATAATTAAAACCAAATCTTTTTTATCTTTTTTTAAATTGAAGTATAGTTGATTTACAATGTTGTGTTAGTTTCTGCTCTACAGCAAAGTGACTCTATACACATATATACATGTATATATACATATACATGTGTATATACTCTATACACATACACACACTTTTCCTGAAGACCTAAATAAAGAAATCCATGTATCATGTTCACAAGTTGGAAGATTACTTGGATAGGGATAAAAATGCACTAATCACAAGAGAAACTGGATTTAACCATGATTAAATTTTCTGTTTATCCAAAGGTACTGTTTAATCAAGATGGAGTAGTATTGGCATCAGAGCAGACATACAGATCAATGGAACAGAACAGAGAGTCCTGAAAGGTGCACCTATATACGGTCAATAGATTTTCAACAAAGCGCCAAGGTAATTCAGTGGACAAAGGATGGTTTTGGTTTTTTGCTTATTTTTTCAACAAATGGTGCTAGAACATATCTACATACAAAAAAAAAAAAAAACCTACAATGAGGTACCACCTCACACCCGTCAGAATGGCCATCACTGGAAACGAAATCATCTCAAGGAAATAACTGTACTCCCATGTTCACTGCAGCATTATCTGCAATAGTGAGGGTATCGAAACACCTAAGTGTCCATCGACAGATAAACAGATAAAGAAAATGTGGTGTGTATATGTCCAATGGAATATTATTTAACCTTATAAAAGAAGGAAACCTTGCCATTTGTGACAATACAAATGAACCTGGAGAGCATTATACTAAATGAAATGAGCCAAAGACAAATACTACATGGTATTATTTACATGTGAAATCTTAAAAAAAAAAAAAAGGAAATATGTGAGGTGATGGATATGTTAATTAATTTGCTTGTGGAAATCCTTTCACACTATATATGAATATCAAATTATTACTTTGTGCACTTTAAATATACTACAATTTTATTAGTCAATTATACCTCAATAAAGCTGGGTGGGGAAAAAAAAGAATGGCCATCATTAAAAAGTCTTCAAATAACAAATGCTGGGGACTTCCCTGGTGGTCTAGTGGTAAAGAATCCGCCTTCCAATGCAAGGAACGTGGGTTCGATCCCTGGTCGGGGAACTAAGATCCCACATGCCGTGGGGCAACTAAGCCCGTGGCCATAACTACTGAGCTCGCCCACCTCAACGAGAGAGTCTGCATGCCACAAACTACAGAGCCCACGCGCCACAACTAGAGAGAGAAAACCTGCACGCCACAACCAGAGAGAAGTCCACGCACTGCAACAAAGTGCCTACATGCCACAACAAAAGATCCCGCGTGCCTCAACGAAGATCCCACATGCCACATCTAAGACCCGATGCGGCCAAAACAATAAAGAAAAAAAATGCCACACTGGGAGTGTGGGATTAGCAGATGTAAACTACTTATATAGGATGGATAAACAACAGGGTCCTACTGTATAGCACGGGAACTATATTCAATATCCTGTGGTAAACCATAATGGACGGACTTCCCTGGTGGTCCAGTGGTTAAGAATCCGCCTTCCAATGCAGGGGAAGAGGGTGTGATCCCTGGTTGGGGAACTAAGATCCACATGCCATGGGGCAACTTAAGCCCGCACGCCGCAACTAGAGAAGCCTGAGCACCACAACTAAGACCTGACGCAGCCAAATAAATTTAAATAAACAAACAAAAATGGTCCACATCAAAAAAATCTTTAAAAAAAACCATAATGGAAAAGAATATTAAAAAAAGAATGTCTGTATGTGTATAACTGAGTTACTTTGCTGTACAGCAGAGATTGGCACAGCATTGTAAATCAACTATACTTCAATTTAAAAAAAAGAAAAAAAACACCTCACAACAGACAAAAACTGCTACCTTGAGATAGATCATAAATGTAAATGTAAAGCCTAAAACTATAAAATTTCTAGAGGAAAACATAGAGCTCTTGTGACTTTGAGTTAGGCAATGATTTCTTAGATATGACACAAAAAAGCACAACACATAAAACAAAAAATGATAAATTGGACTTCAAAACTAACAACTGCTCTTCAAATGACACTGTTAAGAAAATAAAAGGATAAGCTACAGGATTGGAGAAAATATCTGCAAAACACATATCTGATAAGAGATCTGTACCCAGAATATACAAACTACTCTGACAACTCAATTTTAAAAGGCAAACAGAGCCCAATAAAAACACAATTGGCGGGCTTCCCTGGTGGCGCAGTGGTTGAGAGTCCGCCTGCCAATGCAGGGGACGCGGGTTCGTGCCCCGGTCTGGGAGGATCCCACGTGCCGCGGAGCGGCTGGGCCCGTGAGCCATGGCCGCTGGGCCTGCGCGTCCGGAGCCTGTGCTCCGCAACGGGAGAGGCCACAGCAGTGAGAGGCCCGCGTGCCGCAAAAAAAAAAAAAAAACACAATTGGCAAAAGATTTGGACAATCACTTCGATAAAAAAGATACATAAACGGCCAACTAGCATGTGAAAAGATGTTCAACATCATTAGTATTCTGGGAAGCACAAATTAAAGCCACAATGATATACCACCACATAAATGGCTAAAATTAAAAAGACTAACACTACCAAATGCTGGTGAAGATGAGGAACTGGAACTCTCATTCATTGTTGATGGTAATGTAAAATAAGTACTCCTATTAAAATAGAACCTTCTTAGAGTTAAATGCAAAGCAAATATTCTTAACTTCAAAACCAGTGTTTTGGAATCCAAAGCACTTACTTTAGAGGTAGAACCACAGACCAAAGAATCAAATATTCTACTTATCCCTAGATAAAAACAGAAAGAATTCCAGACCCCTTTAGTTTGAGATTAGCCATATTAGACAAAATCAACTCTTTCAGAGTTTGGAAACGTTTCCTTTTCAATTATCATAGTCATTCAGCACCACTGAGCAGACATATACTCTTATGAAGTCCGAAGTCATGTCAAAAAAAAGACTTCAACATAAAAAAAGAACCCAAACTCTTTAGGAAATGAGTCAGTGATTCAATAAGCCTTCCCTTTCAGTCATTATGGTTTTACAGTGCAGTGAGTTTTTAGGAAGACATCATCAAAAGTGAGCTTGTGTCCACTGTGGTAATTTAAGAGTTCTTGCAGGGTCACGATAAAGTCAAAATCATTTGCCCTAAACACTCTTCTTCACTATAAACAGCCTTTACTGTCTTCCCTCTTGAGCCATGTAGCTTCCATGTTCCACCGCACCAATCATTCCAATGTAAAATGAAATAGTTTTCCCTTTAAGAGAATATGATCCTGCCCTGTTTTATTTCCTTTATATATATTCCACACCACCTAGAACAGCACTACGCACAGGTAGATTCAAACTGAACACCTGAGTGAATATTCACCAACCTTTAATAAAACTGTTTCTTTTCAAATATTTTGAAATTCATAAACTTCACTGGAGACTTATTTTATTTCCTACTCTCTCCAATATTCCTACTATCCAAGTTCTATATTTGGCATATGCAAATGTGTAAATTCTCATTCAATTTATGTACCAAATGTACAACCAAAGTGAATGCCTAAACTTACTTTTGAGCAAATAGAGTTCTGTCTTAAAAAGTATCACTACTTAAACTATCTTAAACTTCAAAGTGTCATGCACTATACAGACAAAACAGTACAGCAAAATATTACAGCATCCTCCTTGTTAGAAAAATGCCCAATCAAACTCTCTGATGGGAAAATGGGTAATTCCATTCCAAAGGAACAAAGTAAATATACCAACTGTCTCTCTACTGGGCTCTCAAAACTACAAAAGCTAATCCATTTAAACCTGCAAAGAGAATAATCTTTTTTGTTTTACTTGAACACATGACTTTTAGTTACAGACATTTATTTACAGACATGTGGGCATAATCCCATGTGTCAAGGGTTTATGCCCATAAGAATCAACAAGACAAGGCCTCTGCCCTCTGGGAGGTCCCCGGCAGGGCTCCCAGGCTGTGGAGCAGATATGGAAGCAAGTCTTATATAATACGAGTTGTTTACCTGCTCACCTCTCCTCACAGACTGTAAAGTGATTGAGAATTACTCTTCCTTGTAGCTCTCCCACAGCTAGCACAAAGCCTTGCACTTAAAAAAAAGTACTCAAAGGTTCTGTTAGTAACTAAAATCTCACTCTAAATGTATATACGGGTCTCTATAGGATTATATGAGTAAAAGATTATTTAAGCATGGAGAGAAACATAGGACATATACTAGGCTGTTAATAAGGCTTACCTGGGAGGGTAAAGATGATGGGGTGTGTGGGGGAGAGGGCATTATAAATATATTTTGTGTGATATAATTCTATTTGTATAAAATTTTGCACAAGCTTGCATAAAGTAATGCAAAAATATTTTGGTGATCCTCCTTTTCTGCATCACAGGGTGGTGAGATTTCAGGTGACCTTTATTTTCTTCCTTATATTTTTATGTATGATTTGAATTCTTTACAATGGTATATATTAAATAATCAGAGAAAGTTATTTTCATTTGTGGGGGGAATGTACCCTGACAGTTTTTTTAAAATAATCCCTAAATGTTGTTATATTATTAAGAAGCTCTGTATATGCAATCCTGGCTTATCACATAAGTTTTAACAAATTATATGGTTACTGTGATGGTTACTGGCAGCCATAACAATTACACAAAAATATTATTTCTAGTGCTTAAAGCCATTACAAATTACTTCATCTCCCTGAGTCTTGGGTTTTCCCATGTGTAAATTAAGGCTAATACCATCTACACTTCATAGTGTGGTCATGAAATTAAATGTAGTCATGAAATTAAACGAGATAGTATAGGTACAGCATCTAGCATAGTATCCTGAACAACTGGAAGCTCAAAGACTGTTTTCTATCCCATCCCAACACCCCAAGGTGAGTGAGTTTTAGCATTAACACAACATTAATTACATTGTAAAGTGGAACTACATTCCTACTTTGATTCCTGAGCATTACTTATTCTCTTCCAAAGTATAAACTAAAAAGGTGTTGTTTAAAGAAACAAATGCTAACTTTAAGGCACTCTTAAATTAAGCAGTAATATACATATATATATATAATGCCCAGACATATAATTACTAAAGAAAGCAGCCACCATCTCCCAACCAGCATTATCAGAAAGCCTATATATTCTAGCTAAAGCCAAAAAAAACTTGATGTCACCCCATGTTGGATGACTCTGAGGTATAGTTATTCATGAATATATTATTTCCTTTAGGGTTGGTGAGTATTGGAAATAGCTTTAGGTTCTCTGTGAACTAAAATGGCCTTTGTGGGCTTCCCTGGTGGTACAGCGGTTGAGAATCCGCCTGCTAATGCAGGGGACACGGGTTCGAGCCCTGGTCCGGGGAGATCCCACATGCCACAGAGCAACTACGCTCACAAGCCACAACTACTGAAGCCCACGTGCCTAGAGCCCGCAATCCACAACAAGAGAAGCCACCTCAATGAGAAGCCCACACACCGCAACGAAGAGTAGCCCCTGCTCGCCGCAACTAGAGAAAGCCCGCGCGCAGCAACGAAGACCCAATGCACCCAAAAAAAAAAAAAAAAAAAAAAGCACATACAAATTGAATGGGAAAGATAGACGTTTTCCTAGGACTGAATACTAGGAGAAATTTGTACAGATTCTGATGTAAAGGAATACTGGCTAATTTAATAGGAAGTATCTTTGACTATAATTTGAGAAAAAATAAAATTTGCATTGTCCCTGTTATAATGCCCCAGCATTACAATGTAATTCACCTATGTCCTTCAGTCGCAGTAGAAGGACAGAGATTATAGGAGTTAAGGGACTACACCATGATCTGTTGGTAAACCCTGGATAGTATCAATTCAGAATGCTTCAAATAAAGATATACTGTGGAGTTAAGACTTACATACCACATACACAGACAGCACAGCTATTACCTTTCTGGAAAATATTAGGAGCCTGACCTTTTAGAAATAAAGACGTACCTCATTTCCACAATGGTGGTCTGCAGAAGAAACTAGAGAAAAGCTTAGCTTTGCTCTCAATATACTTTGAACTGCCTCAGCACTTCAAGAAAAACTCAAATAAGACCCCCAAAGTAGTTCTCCATGTTACATGGGAGAGAAAAATTAAAAGCTTTGTTTTATTTTTGCCAGCACTAAGAGAATGTTTCACTAAATGTATATAAGGAGCAACTTCACTGCATTAAAAAAAAAAAAAAATCCAGGGACTTCCCTGGTGGTCCAGCAGTTAAAACTCCACGCTCCCAACGCAGGCAGCCCGGGTTAGATCAGGAAAACTAGATCCCGGCACACCGCAACGAAGATCCCACATGCCGGAACGAAGACCTGACGCAGCCAAATAAATAAATAAATATTTTAAAATAATAATAATAAAGATTACCTGGTACTGTGTGTTTGAATCACATAACAGCTCTTGGCACATCCACTGTGCTCAAAAATATTTTAAAAAATAAATCCAAAAATTCAAGTATAAGCCCAAAAATGTAGTAGGTTATAGTGTCTGACATTGACATTTATTTCCTTTACCACAAGACCACAGTTACACTAAACCTAGTAGTTGTATCCAGCAGGCTTTGAACAAGGATAGATAGACTGGGGTCTTTTACAAAACCATTTGTTTTGCAGATTGTATCTTATAACAGAAGTAAGGGCTGATAATAGATCAACAAATGCTTTGAAAGTCTTGCATTGTTTTAAAACATTTTCTCAGTATGATTAAACAATGTAAAACACTGATTAAAGTGAAATTATTAAACCTAAAACTCCTATTGCTCTTATCTGATTCTGGAGAAAATTCTACAATTTTTTTTGAGAAAGACAGTTTTAAAGGACTATTTAGCAAGTTAATGGGTCCATAATTCTAAGATTACAGGGCTCTTCCATTATTTGTTTGCTTTTTTTTTTCTTTTTGCCTTTCCATTGCGTTTTGTTTTGAAGATGAAGTAATACACCTTGAGTCTCTAATTAGAGACCACTACCTGAAGAGTCAATAAGGGGCAACATTTTGACAAGGACAGGAACTAGCAAGAAATTTCCCAGGGCCCTTTTCGACTTCAGGCCATTAGTCAGATGTTATAAAATGGATGGAATTACAGAATCTCAACCTGAGAGAATATAAAAATAAACAAAATACAGATGCTAAACTGAAAACAATAAATTTGTTCCCTCAGCAACAGCAAGGTTTGCTGCCATATGTGTCAGACAGAAGTCCCATAGGTGAGAATAAAGTCCAAATTTAAGCATTCATTATTCACTTGTTCACTCAACCTCCCATTTGACAGACATTAAAATCCACATTTTTTGAAAGAGTAAAGTGACCTTAAATTGAGACAACACTGAATTTTTTATCGGTGTAGAAAAATTCTCAACTATATTATACATTTACCAGACTACTGTTTCCTGATAACCAGGGTTTTGGGTAATAAATATAATGATAACACCCATAACACAAAGAGTTGCTGGGCTACCTCACTTCCTGCAATCTGGCCTCTACCTCCTCACTTCTATAACTGCTTTCCAAGGCCCCAATTACCCCCCAGACAACAAACCCAATTACAGTGTTTCAGTCCTACTTCCCCTTGACATTTCAGGAACCCTCTGTGATAGATCCGTCAACCCTCATCTTAGACACCGCTCCTCTCTGAGCCTCATATGTAGGTAGGACCTGGTGGTCCTACCTCTATTATCTCTTTGTGTCTACTTCCTCCTTCTGTCCCAGCCATTGATCTTCTGTAGTCACTCAGTCTCTTCCTCTATATTCTACAAATTTTTAGAATCTCGTTCTATTCCACGGTTCATGCAACATCCCTATGTGCATAACTCCTATATCAGCACCTCTAGTCCCAATCTCTCTCCAAAATTTCTACTCTAGCCAAATGAACATCAGTCTGAATGCCTCACAACTCCTCACATACTACATATTTTTAAAAATCAAACTCGGGAATTACGTGGTGGTCCAGTGGTTAGGACTCCACGCTTCCACTGCAGGGGGCCTGGATTCAATCCCTGGTTGGGGAACTAAGATCCCACAAGCCGAGTAGCACGGCCAGAAAACAGAAAAACAAAAAAACAAAACTCTTTTGTCCTCCAAAATGAGCTCCTCTTCCTCTGCTTCCTATTCTAGACATCACAAACTCCCAATTTTTCTGAATTAGAAGTCATCTTTGAGTCCCCTCCTCCTTTGCCCAATATCTTATCAGTTACCAAGTTCTGTTGATTCTAGAAGCTCGGAAAGCTGGTAGTGAAAGAAAAATGATTCAAACCTAAGTTTGTCAGACACCAAAAGACAGGGATACAATACACTGTTCAAGCTTTGAAAGGGAGAAGTAAGGAGACATACACACCATGTACCCTGCACAGAATGGATCCTTGAAGGCAGGAGAAAATAAAGATTATGGTCCCTGGGGTCTACTGATGGTGGTGCTGGCAGTGGTAATAATAAATACTAAGAGCTGTCACTTACTGACCTCTTGCTAAATGTCTGGTACCCAACTAGGGCCTTTATAGTCATTTTTCTTATCTAAAGCCTATTACAAGCCTGTAGGGTTAATACTGTTATTAATGGCCATTTGAAAGTTAAAGATGTTGAAGCTCAAAGACCTGTACAATTATTACCCAGCTGGATTTAAACCTAGGTCCATGAATGCTAAGCCATTATGCTAAAATTGCTTCTGTTGTGTTTCTGTGCATGCCTTATCTCCCCTACTAGATAAGCTTTTGGGGGCAGTATTATGTCTGGTTCACCTTTGTATTCTGCAGTGTCTATCCACCATGTCTATCACATAGTACGGCCCCCAAAATGTTTGCAAAATGAGTAAATCTGTTGTGCTACAGTATATTTATACCTAAACCATATAGTCCCAGAACATTGTGGTTTTTAAAAATAATTTTGGTGAGGTTTTCTTTTGGCTGTCATTGTTCTCCATTCTTTTCTGCAATGTCTACTCTGCTGTCTTAGTTTACCCACAAATCTAGATCGGTGGGCCAAGGAGAAAGTTCTGTGAGATATGAGATAGTCCCCCAGTCCCCACATCTCCCTCCTTCCCAACATCTAATACACCTTCATTTTTCTTACTCTGAATTTGATTTCTAGGATGTTTGAAGTCTCAAAAAGACAGGCCCCAGTACAAATGTGTTATTATTACAGCCATTTTTCCAGGGAGAAGATCTAGATATACTATGCTGTACCAGAATTCAGTTTATAAATTGCAACTACATAGCAGTTTGAACTAAAATATGCGCTTTAAACCAATATTCACAAAAAAAGGAAAAGACACAGTCCCTACACACAAAATAATTTAACTGCAAAAATATTTCATTATATCCCCTTGAGCATAATCAACAGTATAAGAAGTTTCAAGGCTAAAAGAGGTTTACATATATGTCTGCTGGTAGTTTTAAAGAAAAGGTTGAAAGAAGTGACTGAAGTTATACACACACATAATTCACCACAAACTATTGATGAAATAGCACAGGTAGAACTTTTTTCTTTTTTAGTCTATCTTGTTATAAAGACACTGTTTTCAAATTTGAAAAACAAACAAAAAAGTTCTTTATTGCTCAGTCAATATGCAAGAAAATGATAGAGAAGTCTAAATTAACTGCATAAAATAACACCTTTAAGTTTTTCATTTTGACTTGAAAATAGTTTATTACTTTCATTTCAAGAAGTACTTCACATTTATACCTAAATGCAAAAGCACTTGACTTAATTGAAATATATTATAGCTATATGTTTTCCTTTGACAAAGAGAAGCTGGCTCTTCTAACTAAAAATTTGATCCTGGTAAGATGATTATCTTAACAGGTTTACAGAAGTGTATACAGTTGGCTCTCAGTATCCATGGATGTAGAACCCACAGATACAGAGGGCCGAATGTGCTAACGCATTTTATATAAGGGACTTGAGCACCCATAGGTTTTGGTATCCGAGGGGGTCCTGGAACCAATACCCCACAGATACAGAGGGACACCTGTAGGATATCCATTGCACAGCTATACATAACTTGTTGAATTGGACATGATTCATCATTTTAAGATTTCACAAGCATCTACTCTATTTACTTAGTATTCAAATTTCCCCATTTTCTGATATATTTATAAATATAATCAGAAAAAATCTAAATTCTAATGTTGTAATTACTTGTAAAATTAAGATCCCATCTCTGAACTGTGAGTAGTCAATATTAAGAATGAACATTTTTAGGGACTTCCCTGGTGGTCCAGTGGTTAAGACTCTGCGCTCCTAATGCAGGAGACCGAGGTTCAATCCCTGGTCAGGGAACTAGATCCTACATGCTGCAACTAAAAGATCCCGCACACCGCAACTAAGACCCAGTGCAGCCAAATAAATAAATATAAATATTTTTTTAAAAGAATGAACATTTTTAGTAGTGAGGATGTATCAAATCAAGCCTTCTGGAGGAGCAACTTACTTATGCTTCAGTAAAGTCTACCCCCAACGACTTAGAAATTAATCTTTTTCTGTGTTAAAGCAAACCCAAGAAGAAAACAACTATTTTAAAAAAATTTTAATTTATCTAACAAATTATAGTCTCCAGGGCTTCCCTGGTGGCTCAGTGGTTAAGAATCCACCTGCCAATGCAGGGGACACGGGTTCGAGCCCTGGCCCAGAAAGATCCCACATGCCGCGGAGCAACTAAGCCCATGCACCACAACTACTGAGCCTGCACTACAACTACTGAGCCTGCACTCTAGAGCCCGCATGCCACAACTACTGAGCCCGTGTGCCACAACTACTGAAGCCCACGCGCCTATAGCCCGTGCTCTGCAACAAGAAGCCACTGCAATAAGAAGCCCGCGCACCTCAACGAAGAGTAGCCCCCGCTCGCCGCAACCAGAGAAACCCTGCGCACAGCAATGAAGACCCAAAGCAGCCAAATAAATAAATTATAGTCTCCAAGTTAAATAATTAATCCCTTACAATTTTTAAACAATATATGTGAATGCTATGCATTTAGTTAAGAAGTGAGTCATTCAGAAAACAGATAAATGAAAAAAGTCAAGGGTTGCCAAAATCCCAGTTTATAGTTGTAAATTCCTAAGGTTTTAAAGCACGGCCACAGGCTAATTGCCCAAAGACCTGTTGCCCACCGACATTTGCAGAGGACTGAAGTTAATAGCAGGGCATGTCAATTTACCACAGGCAGCTCTCCGGTGCGACATTTTGACAAAAGAACTGGGTCAGGTTACAGCCTGTTCCTATTATCACAGCAGTCTAGATTTATAGTTTCTAACACTGGCCCTACAAGAAATAATGGAAATGATGACAACAACAATCCCTGCTAGACAACAGATTACAGAAAAGCATGCAATAAACCACAATCTGAAGTGACCAGAAAACTAAACATCCCTGACAATGCTTAAAACATGAGGCAGGTGTCAGTAAATTACCCATTTAAACATTTCTACAACCTCTCAAAACCTCAGCACAAAAAAATCTCAAATCAGAGTTTCTAATCTAAAGCCAAGCAATATACAAAGGTATTTAAATTATTGAGTACTATAGTTTAATTCTTTTAGTAACCATCAAAGACAATGTAGTTCATTTGAACAGATTTATGAAACTCTACCAAATTAATAAAAAATAAAGAGAATAATGAACATTACTTTTCAAATAACTTTAAAGTATACTGGAAAACACTCCAAATTATACTTAACATCTTTCAAAAGAAAAAAAAAAAGGCAGTTTCACAGCAAAGGGCACAAGTTTACAACTGTATTCAGAGAGGCAAGAGAACTGCAGAAAATAAGCATGTGATTCACTCACTGCTTAATTTAAAACTAAAAGAAGTTTGTCAATACATTTGCTTAAAAGACTATGTCAAGGTTACAAGGTACATACCAAGCAAACGGAGCTGTTTGTCTGGAATTCAACACCAGTTAATCCTTATGAGAAACAGAGGTCGAGAAAAATCAAATATGTATTCTAAACCCAAAAAGCGAAGAGAGTTCCACCACCTTTCCCCTGAGAAAAGAAAGCATCCTCAAAATATGCCCTAAAATTGCAATATACCTGTCCCTCCAGAAGTTTACAATGGCATGTTACCACAAAAGGTGGGTACTCTCTTTCCGCTCTTACAACAATTTGCTCCTATAAACTTAGGAAGGGGCAGAGCCACAGCCATAAACACAGGTCACAAGTAGTAGGTAGTCAAATGCTCTCTACCTTCAAATGTTTCCCAGCTCATTACTCATACAAAGCTTATCTTTTTTTTTTTTAACTCCTTGGTTAAATAATGAATTCACCTAGTCTATGTCAGACAAGTATGAAATTCAGTTGAACAGCACCATCATATAAACTGCTTATAGGAGCCTCAAATCTTTCACTGTTAACACAGTAAGATATTCTCATTTCTTAAGCTAAAACCTTTCCATCACATGCCTAAAAAATAAAAGTAAGAGAAAGGTTTAGGAATATATGTTTAGTAGAAATCATTTAGCATAAAAATCACAAGTATTATTATTTCTAAGGTAGCCAAGGTTTACTTATTAGACAACGTAAAGACAAAATAAGCAAAAACGCCTTACTCGTGAAAACCAAACAACATATGCATATTTCAAATCTTAGATGGTTTCTGAAATTTTCTAAAGTTATCATGCTTTAAGAATGGTCACCTCGGGCTTCCCTGGTGGCGCAGTGGTTGAGAGTCCGCCTGCCGATGCAGGGGACACCAGTTCGTGCCCCGGTCCAGGAAGATCCCACATGCCGCGGAGCGGCTAGGCCCGTGAGCCATGGCCGCTGAGCCTGCGCGTCCGGAGCCTGTGCTCCGCAACGGGAGAGGCCACAGCAGTGAGAGGCCCGCGTACCGCAAAAAAAAAAAAAAAAGGTCACCTCTGCTATTTTTTAAAAAATGAGACGTTATCGCTACAGTAAAGTCATTTCTACTCTTAGAGTAACCAAAGCTCAAATTAGTTAGAGCCTGGAAAACTTATCACTAAATTATACCAACCTATTTTAATCTAAGAGCAGTGGTTTCTCTTATTTATTTCCCCAAGACGAAAGGATTATAAAGATTAAGACTCCAAGACGGGACTTACCTGGTGGCGCAGTGGTTAAGAATCTGCCTGCCAATGCAGGGGACACGGGTTCGAGCCCTGGTCCGGGAAGATCCCACATGCCGCGGAGCAACCAAGCCCATGAGCCACAACTACTGAGCCCACGCACCACAACTACTGGAGTCCGCGCGCCCTACAGCCCATGCTCCACAACAAGAGAAGCCACCGCAATGAGAAGCCCTCGGCAACTAGAGAAAGCCCGCGCGCAGCAACTAAGACCCAACACAGCCAAAAACAAAAAAAGACTCCAAGCCAAGGAAGGGTAAACTTTTCCTTTCAAAATGACCAACATTTGCCATTTTCAAAATTTCCACATCTTTGGTTCCTGAAATCATCAATCACTTCAAATTCTAAGATATTATATAGTAATTTTCAGACACTAATAATGTTCCTTAAATTCTTAGGGGCACTTGATTTGCTCACTCCAAAGTACAAAATATCTGGCAATGGCAGACCAATATTCATACCATAGCCTC
Source organism: Stenella coeruleoalba (assembly GCF_951394435.1). Taxonomy (NCBI): domain Eukaryota; kingdom Metazoa; phylum Chordata; class Mammalia; order Artiodactyla; family Delphinidae; genus Stenella; species Stenella coeruleoalba. The sequence continues at coordinate 14,480,137 of NC_137152.1, forward strand.
ATGGCTCTAACGTTGATGGTTAGCAGAGTTCACTTTGTTCATATCTTATACATCCTAAAAACCAGGAATATTACTAGGAGGAGACAATGAGACTCCCAGGGAGGTGACCTAATAGAGAACATGACCTCAGATTTCCATTCACAACTGGAATGAAAATTGCCCTGGCCTAAAGGGAAAAAAAGCAGCAGAGTAACCTGGCAAAAAAAAAAAAAAAACTAGAGGTGACTAATAACTCAAATAGCAGAGGATCCTTTGCATCCTCCAGTGTTCCAGTTACCAAAGTTCCAACAGTCATTTCTATTAACCCAAACAGAGGGGCAGTAAAATATTCAAGTGAAGTTTTCCTCCTCCCTCCCTTTCTCCCCACCCTGCAAGAGCTCAAACTAAAATTGGGATTTGGACCTTCCTTAAGTGGAAAAAAGGGCTACATCATTTTCATTCAAAAAATTTGGCATTTACTCAGTCTTCTCAAGGCACTTTACTATCATCAATTATTTCTCAGTGAGAGAGTGCAGGATTACCCTGACCATTTCACTGATGCGGAAACAGACACCAACAGCAAAGGGAACAGGGGCAGGAAGAGGGGCGATAGGAAGCATCTGGGAGGAACAGGCAGGCAGCTAAAAAGGAACAAACCCAAAAGAAAATGAGAGTCACATCTGGCTTAAAGCTGACCATCATAACCCTTGTTATTTTTTAGCTCAGAGAGATTTCTGAAACGTTCTGAAAACAGAAAGTGCTCTAAATTATCAGTTCATATCTTGTTACAGCCTAAACTTCTTGGTCATAGAAGTAAAGTTACTTAGCATTAAAAACTCACTATCCAGAGCCCATACTGATTTCAATTTATACCAGTAATTCATTTTCTCTCTCAAGCCTAACCAGTATGTTACCTGTTTGACCCAGAAAACAATCTCTCATAAAAATATATCTTTATATCAACATAATCATAACAAAAAGGCACAAAGTTAATATCACATAAGTCAGAAATAATTCATAGTTCCACTCAAATTTTGTTTAGAGAATTATGACCAAAACATTGACTCCCTGAATTTGCCATTGAAATAAGAGGACTACTTGTTCTACATTCGTATTGATTTTCTTAACTATAACCTTGAAATTTTCAGGAATAAACTACTAATGGGAAGCCTTAAACACCCCAGAAACCAGCACACATAGCAGTAGGTTGAACTGAACCCCATACTACAGGCAGCACAGATAGCTAATAAAAATGTGTTGACTGAAGCATAAATCAAAAAGACTGACCAACTGCCTCATGAGAAACACCACCTCTTGAAGAGTGACTCCAGGGGCTTCCCTGGTGGTGCAGTGGTTAAGAATCCGCCTGCCAATGCAGAGGACACGGGTTCGAGCCCTGGCCCAGAAAGATCCCACATGCCGTGGAGCAACTAAGCCCGTGTGCCTCAACTACTGAGCCTGCGCTCTAGAGCCCGTGCTCCGCAACGAGAAGCCACCGCAATGAGAAGCCCGCGCACCTCAACGAAGAGTAGCCCCCGCTCGCTGCAAATAGAGAAAGCCTGTGCGCAGCAACGAAGACCCAACACGGCCAAAAATATATAAATAAAATAAATTAAAAATAAAAAATTCTATCCGACTGTTTTGAAGAATATGGATAAAGACATAGCCAAACAAATACAAGGCATCAGGTGAGAACTCAAACTTTTCTCAAAATCCCAATTGGACTCAATTCCAAAAGCTATTTTCACATTCCTGCCATTAAATATACAAAACCACAAACATAGTGAAAGAACGTTCATCCTTGGAAATACATTATTTAACGCGTAATTTAAAAAAAGAATGGCAAGAGAGGCAGAACTGTCATTACTGAAGAACATTGCCAAGCAGTGTTACTGAGAAAAATTAAATATGAGTCTATGAACTATCGTTATAATACAACTGCTTGTCATAGGAAGTTGTACTCCATAAATGTTATACATCTTATAATACTCTTTCCCCAAACTAGAAATATGAATAGCTCTGGGAGCATTAAAAATGCAGCAGCATCTGCAGTTGTTTTCAGGAAGAAAACCATCTCCAATAATTTCGCAAATCACATGATCAGAAGGAAGTATTCACTTTCCCTGCCTCAGTTTTCCCCTCCAAACCGACCCATTCACTTTTAGAGATGTCTGTCCTAAAGTCACCTTATAGGTACGTCATAAATGTTAATCTTCTAATTCTTCAAAGAAGAGGCTAACACCAAATTGTAAATCACACTTTATAATGAACGACAAACGTATTAAAACCTCTTTTAAAAAAAATCAAGACCTTAAACGGGAACCTGTAACTAAATACCTGTGCTGCCCTAACATTGGGGGGGGGGGCGAGGGGAAGGCGGCGCGAATTTTCAGCTCAGCCCTCAAAGCAACGTATAACCTCAAGACGCAAAATCTATTAAATTCGTCTACTCGCTCTTCCCCTGGCGATTCACACTAGGGTGTAGCACAACCAATATCCAGGTGGAAAAAGCGAGAACGGTATCTCAAAGTGAAGGCAACAGTGGTCCTTTGACCCACTCATGCCGCAAGTGCACGGCGGCCGCCTCTCCGCTCCTGGGGAGAGCTGGAGCCCGGCTCTCCGGCCCCCACTGCCACCCGCACCCCACCCCCAGGGCGGGCCACGCCTTCCCGCCCCGCTTCTCCCCCGAGGGCGAGCCACCGGCGCTGCCCCCCACCCAACCGCCCGGAGCCCCGGGCCGCGAGTCCAACGGACACCTGACACCGGGACCCGAGCCCGCGCTCGGCCACAGGCGCATCCTTCCGCACTGACGTTTTACCTCCAAACTCCAAAAGTTATCTCACAAGTCCCCGGAAGGCTCCCGGGCGCGTTTCAGCCCAGACCACGCAAAGTCATCCCTACTCCTCAGCCCCGCCGCCCACCCGCGCTGTCCCGAGACCCCAGCCCGGCCCCATCCACGGCCGGAGGATGCTCTGGAGAGTGCTGTCCCAGATTCGGGTAAGGGGACGACTGGGGAAGAGAGGCCCGGCACCCGAACGCCGCGGGCGGGATGGGCCGGTGTCCAGCGACCGGGCCCCGGGTGAGTGAGGGGCGTCGCGGAAAGCGCTACATGGGGCAGGGGAGCCCCGGCCTTGGGGATGAGGCCGCCGAGGGGCAGGGGAGCTCTGACCTCGAGGGTGAGGCCACCGAGAGTGGGTGACCGGAGTGCGGGGCCGAGCTCGGGCCGGACCCCGCGGGGCGGTGAGGGGGCGTTCCGCGCGGGAGACGCGCCGCCGAGGACTCCCACCCGCCCGCAGACAACGGCCGGAGCCCAGACGCCACAGCTGCGCCTCTCCGGTACTCACGGGGCCTGGAGTCGCCACGCACCTCGAGTCTCGTCGGCGAAAAGAGGGAAATTCTGTCACACTGGTCCAGCGAGCCGGTACAGGTCTTCACGCCGCCGCCGCCATGTTTGAGAAGCCGCGCGCGGAGCCGCGCATGCCCCGCAACCGCCACCGCTGCCCCGCCCCCCGCCCCGCTGCCCGCGTGCCCTGGGGTTGCCGCAAGCTTGCCCTCTGACCTCGGCCGCGTGCGGGGCTCGAGCCCGGGGCTCAGCCGGAAGCCCGCGCGGGCGGTGGCGAGCGATGAGACTTTGCGGCTCGGGGAAAGCCCTAGGCAGTTCTCCCTCATCCTCCCCCCGCCCCAATCTGCCCTCCCGCCAAAAAAAAAAAAAAAAAAAAAAAAAAAAGCCAGTCGCAGCCCATGCACCCAAGACCGTGGTGGGCCCCCAATTGGGAACCCAGGGTCCGCGTCAAGTTTCATCCAAGGGGAACTCGCTTCCCTTGGCCATCGACTTCGACTCTCGGCCACCGCCCACCCTCGCCACGCACCGAAAAGGCAGGCGCTTCCCTAAGAACTCAAGCAAGTTCGATGAGCACGGAAAAAGCAGCTAGTTAGAGCAGCTTGAGAAAAGCCATTCCTTCGCGGGTTGCAGCATAGTTCTTGAAACAGCTTTTCTCTTTTTCCCGTGGGTTTTTGCCACGCATTCCCCTCCAGCTCCACATTCCGGATTTAGTTGTTCCTCTAAACCCTGGTTTGAGATAACGGGAACTAGATTAACCTGGAGAGTAAAATAATTTGCTCACAGGTTTCAGGGTGCTCGGGAGCGTGCTCGGGAGCGTCTTCGAGAGTGCATTTTGGGGTCTCCTCTGCCCTATCCCCCTCGCCCCGGACCAAGCGGTTGCGCAGGTGGAGGTCGCACCAGGGGGGAGGGGGAGGGCGTAAAAATAGCTCCAAAAGAAATCTCTCCGCACAAAATGTGGCAAACAGAAATCCAGAGAAAAACATCCCATTCTTCATTGTTAGGTTGGGTATAGGCAGATTTAAAACTTTTGTTTGAAAAATAATACAACATGCTGTGTTAGCCAAAAGTAAACCATTGGCAGGCCTTCTCTCTCTCTACAACTCTTTTCAAAAGTCGGATGGAGGTTTTGCATCCGTGATCTGCTTAACTTAGTATATAGGACATGAGTATTTTTTAAATCATAACTCGGAAATCGGAACCTAAAATTAAAAAAAAAAACCCGCGGAATATAGCCATTTTCTACAATGCAGAATAAAATTATTTTCATACGGCACAACTTTTGCAATGCTAAACAAGGGCCAAATTAAAGTATTTTCTATTGTATCTGAACACTGGCGAATGGCACAAGATCAAATTGCTCTAGTTGTTCTTGCATCCTTTAAAAATGACAAGTAGGAAATCAAGAAAACACTCCCATTTACCATTGCAACAAAAAGAATAAAATATCTAGGAATAAACTTACCTAAGGAGACAAAAGACCTGTATGCAGAAAATTATAAGACACTGATGAAAGAAATTAAAGACGATACAAATAGATGGAGAGATATACCATGTTCTTGGATTGGAAGAATCAACATTGTGAAAATGACTCTACTACCCAAAGCAATCTATAGATTCAATGCAATCCCTATCAAACTACCACTGGCATTTTTCACAGAACTAGAACAAAAAATTTCACAATTTGTATGGAAACACAAAAGACCCCGAATAGCCAAAGCAATCTTGAGAATGAAAAAAGGAGCTGGAGGAATCAGGCTCCCTGACTTCAGACTATACTACAAAGCTACAGTAATCAAGGCAGTATGGTACTGGCACAAAAACAGAAAGATAGATCAATGGAACAGGATAGAAAGCCCAGAGATAAACCCATGCACATATGGACACCTTATCTTTGATAAAGGTGGCAGGAATGTACAGTGGAGAAAGGACAGCCTCTTCAATAAGTGGTGCTGGGAAAACTGGACAGCTACATGTAAAAGTATGAGATTAGATCACTCCCTAACACCATACACAAAAATAAGCTCAAAATGGATTAAGGACCTAAATGTAAGGCCAGAAACTATCAAACTCTTAGAGGAAAACATAGGCAGAACACTCTATGACATACATCACAGCAAGATCCTTTCTGACCCACCTCCTAGAGTAATGGAAATAAAAACAAAAATAAACAAATGGGACCTAATGAAACTTCAAAGCTTTTGCACAGCAAAGGAAACCATAAACAAGACCAAAAGACAACCCTCAGAATGGGAGAAAATATTTGCAAATGAAGCAACTGACAAAGGATTAATCTCCAGATTTTACAAGCAGCTCATGCAGCTCAATAACAAAAAAACAAACAATCCAATCCAAAAATGGGCAGAAGACCTAATAGACATTTCTCCAAAGAAGATATACAGACTGCCAACAAACACATGAAAGAATGCTCAACATCATTAATCATTAGAGAAATGCAAATCAAAACTACAATGAGATATCATCTCACACCAGTCAGAATGGCCATCATCAAAAAATCTAGAAACAATAAATGCTGGAGAGGGTGTGGAGAAAAGGGAACACTCTTGCACTGCTGGTGGGAATGTGAATTGGTTCAGCCACTATGGAGAACAGTATGGAGGTTCCTTAAAAAACTACAAATAGAACTACCATATGACCCAGCAATCCCACTACTGGGCATATACCCTGAGAAAACCGAAATTCAAAAAGAGTCATGTACCAAAATGTTCATTGCAGCTCTATTTACAATAGCCCGGAGATGGAAACAACCTAAGTGCCCATCATCGGATGAATGGATAAAGAAGATGTGGCACACATATACAATGGAATATTACTCAGCCATAAAAAGAAACGAAATTGAGCTATTTGTAATGAGGTGGATAGACCTAGAGTCTGTCATACACAGTGAAGTAAGTCAGAAAGAAAAAGACAAATACCATATGCTAACACATATATATGGAATTTAAGAAAAAAAAATGTCATGAAGAACCTAGGGGTAAGGCAGGAATAAAGACGCAGACCTCCTAGAGAACGGACTTGAGGTTATGGGGAGGGGGAAGGGTGAGCTGTGACGGGGCGAGAGAGAGTCATGGACATATACACACTAACAAACATAGTAAGGTAGATAGCTAGTGGGAAGCAGCCGCATGGCACAGGGATATTGGCTCGGTGCTTTGTGACAGCCTGGAGGGGTGGGATAGGGAGGGTGGGAGGGAGGGAGACGCAAGAGGGAAGAGATATGGGAACATATGTATATGTATAACTGATTCACTTTGTTATAAAGCAGAAACTAACACACCATTGTAAAGCAATTATACCCCAATAAAGATGTTAAAAAAAATGAGTAAGTAAATGTTAATGCAAAATTCAAGAAAACTTGAAGGCAAAAATAGAAAAACTAACCCATTGATGTGCAAATATTAAAGAGAGATTTGGTCCATCAGTTGTATAACATATAGCACATAGGAGGGAATGTTGAAATGGTCTAAGATGAAGGTTCGAAAATGTTTTTAAGAGCCAGAAAGGTACCTTTAACAGAAAGAAATTAAACAGGTTTAAGTTTAATCTTAGCAAACCCTTAGTATGGGCTACGGTGGGGGGGGGTGTCAAATTTTTAATTACTGGCCATTGTCTTTCTAATCTGGTTGCAATGGAAATATTTGAAAGTCATCTCTACATTCTATGAAAGATTTGAGTTATCATTTATGCCTCTTTTACATGTATAGACCTTTTCTTAAGTTGTACAAATACTACTCTGATTGTAAATTGCCTGTCTCAGGGACGCCTTGTCTACTTCCCATATTTCTTTCCCATATTTCCCATGAAATTACTGAAGCCCTTATTCTAAAAATGTAATTCACATTATCTATATTAGAACATCTTCTCAATGACTCTGTTCACCTAAGCATTTATAGAAGTGTCTCCTTGTTATATTAAATATGAGTTATTGATAATGATAAGAGCTACCATCTATTGAGCACCTACCATGTGCTGAGAATCATGCTAGCCTCTTTAGTTACATAATTTTCAATATTCATAATGTTCTTTCACAGAGTTCTTATGAGGTAGGTACCCTTATTCCCATTTTACAGACGAGGAAATTGAATATTACACAGCAAATAAGTGGCAGAATCAGCTTCTGAACATATACTTGAAACTCTCCTAACTATCCCTTCCATCTTTGTCATCAATCATATGCTTTCGTCATAGATTATGTATATAAACATTCAATAAAATTTCTTTTATTTACTTATACCTTGCTTTTTCCCCCTTTGCCAAAATAAACTCAAGACTGCTTTTTAATGATGTTAGCATAGTTTGAAACATCACTGTTTCTTTTACATTACATGGAAGCATCTTGCACACAGTAGGAACTTGGTAAATACCAAGTTGAATGAGTGAATAGATGAATGGATGAATGAATTCCTACTATTATGATGTTTAATTAATTTTGCCTAGATAACATGAAAATGAGGAGACTGGGCTTCCCTGGTGGCACAGTGGTTGGGAATCCGCCTGCCAATGCAAGGGACACGGGTTCAAGCCCTGGTCCGGGAAGATCCCACATGCTGTGGAGCAACTAAGCCTGTGAGCCACAACTACTGAGCCTGTGATCTAGAGCTTACATGCCGCAACTACTGACCCTGCGTGCCACAACTACTGAGCCTGCGTGCTGCAACTACTGAAGCCCGTGCACCTAGAGGCCGTGCTCTGTAACAAGAGAAGCCACCGCACCTCACACCAGTTAGAATGGACATCATCAGAAAATCTACAAACAACAAATGCTGGAGAGGGTGTAGAGAATAGGGAACCCTATTGCACTGTTGGTTAGAATGTAAATTGATACAGCCACTATGGAGAACAGTATGGAGGTTCCTTAAAAAACTACAAATAGAACTACCATATGACCCAGCAATCCCACTACTGGGCATATACCCAGAGAAAACCGTAATTCAAAAAGACACATGCACCCCAATGTTCATTACAGCACTATTTACAATAGCCAGGTCACGGAAGCAACCTAAATGTCCATCAACAGACGAATGGATAAGAAGATGTGGTACATATATACAATGGAATATTACTCAGCCATAAAAAGGAACGAAATTGGGCCATTTGTAGAGACGTGGATGGATCTAGAGACTGTCATACAGAGTGAAGTAAGTCAGAAAGAGAAAAACAAGTATCGTATATTAACGCATATATGTGGAACCTAGAAAAATGGTACAAATGAACCAGATTGTAGGGCAGAAATAGAGACACAGATGTAGAGAACAAACGTATGGACACCAAGGGAGAAAGTGGCCCGGCATCGGGGGGAGGGGGGGTGGTGCGATGAACTGTGAGATTGGGATTGACATATATACACTAATATGTATAAAATGGATAACTAATAAGAACCTGCTGTATAAGAAATAAAAATTCAAAAAAGAAAACCAGAAGCCACCACAATGAGAAGCCCGCGCACCACAACACAGAGTAGCCCCCGCTTGCTGCAACTCGAGAAAGCCCACGTGCAGCAACGAAGACCCAACACAGCCATAAATAAATAAATGAATAAATAAATAAACTTAAGAGCACATATCAGTAAGATATAAGTTGTTTTTAGAATTGTTATTGGTAGTTAAAATAAACCTCTTTTTCTAACTTCAAAATAGTAACTTCCTTGGAAAAATATCAAGAGGTGAAGTCTGTGACATGAAGAGAGAGAAGCCAGTCTAACAGAAAGGCTATGTCTTGTCAAAGGACAGAATCGCATCAGGAGGTCTGAGCCCTTGTCTTGAGTTCCTAGTCTATCATCCACTAACTAGATTTCTTTAGAATCTTTCCATGCCTCACTTATCTGCCACACTCCACAGATGAGAAAGTGCTTCTCAAATCTATCAGAAAACCACATGGTCTTCCCTTAATGGATCTGCACACTTTTTAAAAAACATAAATTCATCTTTTACCAACAAAACATATGAGATCTAAGCTGACTTTGGCCATGTCAAATATTTTATATGTTGTGAAAAGTGGCATAACCTCAATAAACATTATACACTACACTTGGCCATTATTACATTCACTCTGTCCTTCATTCAAAAACCAAACATTTATTGAGTGCTTGTTTTATGGAGGTGGGGATACCAAAATGAGTATGACAAACTGAACACTCCAGTTTACACCCAGAGTCCAGAAAAAGTGGCGGGGGCGGGGGCGGGGGGGGTTGTTTCAACGTCTTTAAAAGAACATTTTTTGATGTACCATATAATCCTGTATAACTAGATGAATGGAATTGCAGCTGACCAACTGACATAATGTCCTTCGGACATTTAATTAAAACATTTATTCGTTCTGATTTTACACTTTTTGTGCTGGTTATTCTCCATTTGAGCCATCACCCCCCCATGCATTTTCACCCTTCTTTGTCCCTGGGGAGTTACTTCAGTAGTGCTGGCTCTTTTGTCAGCTGGTCTGGCCAATGGCAAGTGTGACTGAAGCGGGTGGCGGAGGCGGGGAGGAGTTCTTCCCCACTCCCTTCCTGCCTGGGACCGCAGTCTGGCAGTAGTGGCAGTGGCTCCCCTTTCAGGGCTGGTTCTCACTGGGTCCTCAGGAAGGGGAGGAGCAGGTACAGCTTCCAGCTTCCAGTTTTTACTAATCCCTGGGCAACCTCAGCATCCCTTGTTAGTTCCCCTAAACCTACCCATACTTCTTTAAATAATTCATTCAATGCTCTTCAAAATCATATATGACTGTACCTTCTGTTCCCGCTTGGACCATTATTGAAATGGTTTTATTCTCATATTTCGAGCAGAGCAATTGAGAGGATAGGGTAGGGGTTTCAGATATTTCTGTAAGCCTTTTGAGAACTTATGAACCCGAGGCACTGTGTCTATAGCACCTAAGGATTTTTACAGCCTGTTATATTGTAAACAAGTCACTATAATACTGTGGATAAAACAACTTGGAGATATTGTCTTAGAGTGAAGGTTAAAGAAGATAATGTGTGGAAAGCACCTAAATGCTGTCTGTTTGATAATAAACATTCCACAATTACTAGTTCCCCATATGCCTATTTCTTTTTTTTTTTTTTTTTTTTTTTGGCTGCGTCAGGTCTTAATTGCGGCATGCAGGATCTTTTGTTGCGGCATGCGGGCTTCTATAATTGCGACGCACAAGCTTCTCTCCAGTTGTGGTGCGCGGGCTTAGTTGCCCCGCAACATGTGGGATCTTAGTTCCCCGACCAAGGATCGAACCTGCTTCCCCTGCATTGGAAGGCAGATTCTTTACCACTGAACCACCAGGAAAGTCCCCCCTATTTCTTTTTTTTTAATAGTTAAGCAGAGTTATTGTTATTGTTTCAAGTTTTGTTGAGGTACAATTAACATACAAACTGCACATATATAAAGGATACAATTTGATAAGTTTTGGTATGTTTGCTACTATGAAAACATTGCCACAATCAAGATAACACATCTGTCACCCCTCCCTTCTTTTGGTAATCCCTTTCTTCTGCCTCTCCCTGCCTCTCTTACCATCCACCATTGCCATTCCCTCCCTTTACCACTAACAAGTTGTTCCTGTAGCCATTTATCTGCTTTCTATCATTGTAAGTTAATTTTCAACAATTTTGCATAGACAAAAAAAGCACATACTATATGATTCTAACTTCTTTCGCTGAGTAAAATTATTTTGAGATTCATCTACTGCACATCAATACTTCATTCCTTTTTATTGCCAAATAGTACTCCATGTGTTCCCCCTATTTCTTAAGAGGGTAAAAGAGATGACATTTGAACTTAGAGGGGAAGAACACAGAGTTTGCCAAGCAGGCAAACAAGATCATAGGGAACAACATATGTGCAAAGTAATGAAAAGTCACTGCATGGTCTTTGAAGAGGGAAAGGTTCAAAAGGTTCATTGGGCTGAACAAAATAAGAAGGGGTCAATTTAGAGATGACTTTAAGTGCCATGCTAAGGTGTTTGAACCTTATTCAGTGGGTGGATGGGGAGCTATTGAAGGTTATTAAGCCGGGTAGTTGTAGAAAGAGAGTTGCAGATCCCTGCAACCCCTCTAGCTGTTGCCACAGTGCTGAGGGCTCTGCTCCCCTCTCCTAATGGAAGCCTGACCTCTGTGAGAGCAGCCGAGATGGGCATGCGCTGGCAGGACATCACTGGCCATCCATCAGCAGCCCCGGAGAGCATGGGCTGGAGTGGGCGGAGGCTGGGAACTGTCAGAGCAATTAGGCTTTTATGGTCACAGGGAGGAGGATGAGGACCAGAGCAACAGAGCAGGCAGCCAGCAAGCCAGACTGACCACCTTACAAGGCCACTTCAACAAGTGTGCTCTCCTTCTTGGCTTTTTTTCAATTGAGCTTTAAGCTACATTCAATAAAGTACACATATCATAAATGTACAACTTGATTAATTTTTACATGTGTATGCACCGATGTACTCACACTGACATCAAGGTATAGGGATTTCCAGCATGCCATAAAATCTTATGACTCCTTCCAGTCAAGAATATCCCCTTCCAAAAAAAAAAAGAATATCCCCTTCCTTGCCTCCAAGTAACCATTATTCTGACTTCCATTGTTAAGGCAAGTTCGTGTGCCCGACGCACAGTGAGGGCAAACAAACTGAAACGTCAGAGTTTGGAGCAGAGAAAGAGAAAGGTTTATTGCCAGGCAATGCAAGGAGACAAGGTGGCTCATGCCCCGAAAAGCCTCGAGCTCCCCGTAGGGTTTCGGCAAAGCATTTTTCAAGGCCAGAAGAGGGTGGGGCGGGGGTCGCAGGGTACATGATCAGCTTGTGCACAATTCCCTGATTGGCTGATGGTGAGGCAGCAGGGTCTTGTCACAGGGGTTCACATTATCAGTCCTTAGGCTCTAGGAGGCCTGGGGCTCTGTGCCCATGGTCAACAAGTAGTTCTTCCATTTGATGCGGGGGGGGGGGGGGGGGGGGGGGGAGGTCTTCACATCTGCAAAACAACTCAGGAAATTTGCATCAACTATTATTATCTAGGTACTTCAGAGAGGAGCTAAAGCAGAGGATATGGGGGAAGGCCTGTCCCAGGAAGGCCTGCTCAGTTACACTACACTATCATTATGGATCAGTTTCTTGACTTAACGTTTTGCCCCCAAGATTCATCTGTATTGTTGAAACATCACCCTCATTCTTAGCAAGCGTTGCAGACAACTTCACTGTCCCCCTCTTTCCCACAAGCTGTTCTTTTTTATTAAAGCTATTGTAATTTGTCTTCCAATTATTTTCTCCTTCTCCTTCTTATGATGAATTCTCTTTAATTAAGGCAGTAGTTTGGCCTCCAATTATGTTAAACTTTAGTTATCTTGATAGTGAAAGCTTTGCTTTATTCAAAGTCAAGGGCAGGTTTCACTTCATACCTGCAATGGGTACTCTGTAGGTAAACTATTGACCCTTCTTCCATTTTGGGTCCTCTGGTCTAAATACAGATTTGTAAACCAACACAGTGGTTGGGAAGACAAACACTTAGAGGCCCTTTGGGTTCCATGTAGTCCATAGATTTGGGCAGCTGGGTTTCGTTTGCTATTTACTTCTTCCTGGCCAAAAACAAACAAGCAAAAAATAAAGCCAACTACCAAGAGAGTTTGATTGAAAAAGTAGAAAGGCAAACTAACATAAGCAATAGTGGAAAAGCAGGCAATGGCATCTGACGAAAGGAAGAGTATAATTAGGAGAGTCTGGCTTCAAGAGAAGCAGGAACGTGGTGAATAGAAGTGGTCACCTGCCTACCTTCAAAGGCCAAGGTGACTGGAAGCCTAAGAGATAGCACGAATCATTTTTTGCCCTGTGAAGCATGGAATGTTCTTTGTTCCTTGACTGGTTCAATTAATTGCATTTCTGTTCCTTTGTGCATATGGATGTCTGGGGATTTAACTCTTCCACTTCCCTGGGGCCTCCCACCATTCTTTCCCTTCCAGCCCCTGTTTTTCTGGGCCAGCCTCCTGTCCCAGCACCAGCTTGAATGGCCCCTTTCACTTCCCATCCTGATAATACTTTTACTCTGGCTATGTTACCATCCCTAGGTAAGTCCAGCTTGGATTACACCAACCTAGGTCTTTGGAAGTCTTTTAGGTCATAACACTTACACTTAACTACTTTTTTTCTTGTGTGTGTGAATGTGTTTAATTTTTAAAATACACAAAAGTAGAATAGTGTAATGGACCCTATGCACCCATCACTCAGCCCCAATGATTATGGCCAATCCTACCTCATCCACACCCCTCTCCGATCTCCCCCATCCTCTATTATTTTGAAACAAATTCTAGACATCATATTTATTTTGTAAACATTTCATTATATATCTCTAAAAGATGACTCTTTGTATAACATAACTGCATCAGTATTCTATTGCAGCTATAACAAATTACCACAAACTTAGCAACTTAAAACAACAGAAGTTTGTTATCTTACAGTTCCGGAGGTCTAAGTCCAAAATGAGTAAGCAGGGCTGTGTTTCTTTTGGAAGCCCTATAGGACTATCAGTTCCCTTGCCTTTTCCAGCTTCTAGACACCACCTGCATTCTTCGGTTTACAGTTGCTTCCTCCATCTTCAAAGCCAGCAGTACAACATCTTCAAATCTCTCTCACTCTGACCTTTGCTTCCATTGTCACATCTCCTCTGACTCTGACTCTCCTGCCCTGCCTCTTTCCTTCATAAGGACCCTGTGATTACACTGGGCACACCGGATAATCCAAAATAATTTCCCCATACAAGATCATTAACTTAACCACATCTGCAAAGTCCCTTTTGCCACACATTCACAGGCTCCAGGGATTAGGATGTGGACATCTTTGGAGAAAGGCATTATCCTGTCTACCACAATAACACAATGAGCTAAGCAATTAGAAATAGTTTCTTAATATCATCAAATATCCACTCCCTGTTCAAATTTCCAACTATCCCATAAAGTATCATACTTCTTCCACAGCTTTAGAAAAAAAAAAAAACAAGGATGCAAGTAAGATCCACAAGTTTGGATGGTAAGACTTTGGAGTCCCTTTTCATCTATAGGTCGCTTCTCCATCTCTCTATTTTTTTTTCCCCTTGCAATTTGATAGTTGAAAAATTCTGGGTACCTCCCTGGTGGCGCAGTGGTTGAGAATCCGCCTGCCAATGCAGGGGACACGGGTTCGAGCCCTGGTCCAGGAGGATTCCACATGCCGCAGAGCAACTAAGCCCGTGCGCCACAACTACTGAAGCCAGTGCTCCTAGAGCCCGTGCTCTGCAACAAGAGAAGCCACCGCAATGAGAGGCCCACGCACTGCAGCGAAGAGTGGCCCCTGCTCGCCACAACTAGGGAAAGCCTGCACGCAGCAATGAAGACCCAATGCAGCCAAAAATAAATAAATAAATAAACTTACTAAAAAAAAAAAAAAAAGAAAGAAGGAAAAATCCTGGCTTCCCAAAACACATTACAGAAACTCAAAAACAAAGGCTTACCCTTTAAGAATATATAAATTTATTCCTTTGAAATAACAGGGTAAGTTAAGAATGCTTTGGGGGGCTTTCCTGGTGGCGCAGTGGTTGAGAGCCTGCCTGCCGATGCAGGGGACACGGGTTCGTGCCCTGGTCCGGGAAGATCCCACATGCCACGGAGCGGCTGGGCCCGGGAGCCATGGCCGCCGAGCCTGCACGTCCGGAGCCTGTGCTCCGCAACGGGAGAGGCCACAACAGTGAGAGGCCCGCATACCGCAAAAAAAAAAAAAAAAAAGAATGTTTTGGAATCCACACAATCTCTCATCAAGATTTAGGAAGGATTTTTAAAAATGGAGAACAATAGCAACAGCAATGTTGAGTTAATGAGCAAACTGATGGAAAGAATAAAAGGCAATACTATGGACACTTGGGCATTCAAAGGCTTGAATTCAGAAAGACATAACCACAATTCAAACATTCTAGACAGGTTTTATAGCAGTATCTCTATTCCAAAGGTACGTGATTTCCAAACAGGGTCTATCATGAGGGTATTAGAGAAAGCATGGGGAGTCAGGGGACGTGGGTTAAATTTGGCTCTGCTCCTTTCTGGGACTGGGACTGATTTAAAGTGCACCAGACTCTAAAGTGAATGGAAAACAACCCCACCAGCCGGCCATAAGCCCCTCTCGGGCTGGTCTAAAGCCAGTATCTGGCATTGTAATCCATCTGCACGATACCCTGGGGACATTCAGTCCTCATTCAGGAAGGAAGTATTTACTGAGCCTACTACATGCAGACCATGTGCTAGATGCATACAATCTGCAGACAAGTAAAGAAGGATCTTAATGTTAAGAGCTATCAGTGAAGTTAACACACCAATTATAGGCACCAACCGGTATTTATTCACTTGTTAAGCAAATGGACTCTTACCTGTGTTTATGTAAATGAATAAAAATAACCCCTCATACAAAATCTTGTAAACTTTGAATATAGGACACAGTGAAATCAGACAAGCCAACATGAAATTCACTCAGAGAATATTTTCCTCCTTTTCTTAAAGAAGTTCCTTAGCTCCTAGCTTTTGGAAATTTCCACCAAACTCTCCTTCACACATTCCCAGCAAGTTGTCTTTCCAAACCATGCCTCTAGGCATCTGGAGGGAGGGAGCCAGTCAACCACATGGTTTAAAGCCCAGGGTCCTGCAGACCTCTAACAGCATAGCACTCTCAATGGCCTCTCTTCTCCCCTCTAGTGCTGGGGACCTCAACCCAGGTGCTTGAGAAAAGAAGATGGAAAGTTGTGGTTTTGTGGGTTGCTTTGTGTAAACCCACAGTGTGCAAACCTTTTTTATTATATAGTGTCGGCTAGGAAAGGGGGAAAAAAAATACCAAGCCTAAGTCCACGAACTTCCAAAGCACGACACAACACGTTAAAGGTTTAGTATCATGAACAATCAGGTCCTTGTCGTCTACCCATTTGCTAGCAAGTTTCCACAAATAACAGGCAAGCTCAGAACTTTCATAAAACGTTTTGGCAGTGCAGGATGGGCCAGCTTTTTGGCCGTCTCTCTAAGGAAATGACTGCAAATGTTTTTTGGTGTGAACAACCTTAAGTATTTTAAATCCTTGGTAAATAGAGTTGCCAACAGTCCCAAATATGTTTTACTATTTCTGAATTGGACTTTCAGGATTATTTTAAGGGGATATTTTTCAACAACAAATATTTCAATAAATGAGTTATCCTAATTCCCTTTCTCAAATATTAGTGACTTTGGAAAACTTTGTAAATGAGAAGCAAACTTTAGTAGCCAAATTGCAGAGGATGACATAAATAATAATTTCCTAGAAAGCATACTCAAAGAGAACATGATTCTATTGAGGCTTCCAAAAATAATATACACCCGCAGTTTTGACCACATGAGAACGCTGATTTCTAAGTCAAAGGTTTGACACACCAGTATAACTTACTAACCTGAAATGATTCTAGAGTTCTTTCTGCAAGTTATCCTGAAGGACGTTTGTTCTAAATCTGGTTTCCAATATGGTAGTCACTAGCCACATGTAGCTATTTTTTAAAATTTTTATTTTATATTGGAACATAGTCGATTAACAATGTTGTATTAGTTTCAGGTGTACTGCAAAATGATTCAGTTATACATATACATGTATCCTTTTTCAAATCACGTGTAGCTATTTTGAATTAAACTAATTAAAATGAAATAAAATTAAAAATGCAGTCCCTCAGTCACACTAGCCTCCTTTCAAGTGCTGTATAACTACATGTGGCTAGCGGATGTCATACTGGATAGTGCAGAACATTTCCATCTCAAAGAAAATTCTATTGAACTGAGTTATTCTAAATCCTTATTACTCAAAAGGTGGGCCAGCAGCTTCAGCATGTGAGAGCTTGTTTGTCTTTTTCTTTTTTTTAATTTTTTGGCTGCACCGAGCAGCATGTGGGATCTTAGTTCCTCAACCAGGGATCAAACCAGCGCCCCCTGCAATGGAAGCGTGGAGTCTTAACCACTGGACAGCCAGGGAATTCTGAGAACTTGTTGAAAAGACAGAATCCATGCCCCACACCAAATGCACTGAATCAGAATCTCCATTTTTTTTAATTAATTTATTTTATTTATTTATTTTTGGTTGCTTTGGGTCTTCATTGCTGCACGCAGGCTTTCTCTAGTTGTGGTGAGCGGGGGCTACTCTTCGTTGCGCTGCGTGGGCTTCTCATTGTGGTGGCTTCTTTTGTTGCCGAGCACGGGCTCTAGGCACGCGGGCTTCAGTAGTTGTGGCTCGAGGGCTCTAGAGCTCAGGCTCCGTAGTTGTGGCGCACTGGCTTAGTTGCTCCACAGCACGTGGGATCTTCCTGGACCAGGGATCGAACCCTTGTCCCCTGCATTGGCAGGCGGATTCTTAACTACTGCTCCACCAGGGAAGTCCTGGGAGTGCAGAGTCAACCACTGGACCACAAGGGAAGTCCCAAGAATCTTCATTTTTAACAAGTCTCCCAGGCGATTTGTGTACATAGTTTGAGGAGCATTGATCTAAATCAGTGTTTCCCAGACCTGGCTTGGTCATGAGAATCACCTAGTGCACTCATGAATCATTCAGGGTCCAGGGCCTTGCTCTAGATCTACTAAATTTGACTCTTCAGAACAGGTGCTTGGGAATCTGTATGTTTAATAAGCACTCTAAGTAATTCTTATTACTCTGGAATTGGGCACTGATATTTTTTCAGAACTCCCCAGGATTCTGATGGGCAGCCCAGGTTAAGAACCACTGCTATAAATTATTAGATCTCAAAACTACTTCCGGTCTTAAAATTGGGTATTAGATTTTTAAATAGATGAAAAATGAAATGACATTAAAAGTAAATCTAGGGACTTCCCTGGTGGTGCAGTGGTTAAGAATCCACCTGCCAATACAGGGGACACGGGTTCCAGCCCTGGTCCAGGAAGATCCCGCATACCGCAGAGCAACTAAGCCCATGCGCCACAACTATTCAAGCCCACGTGCTCTAGAGCCCTTGCTCCGCAACAAGAGAAGCTACCGTAATGAGAAGCCCCTGCTAGCCACAACTAGAGAAAGACCACATGCAGCAACGAAGACCCAACGCAGCCCAAAAAAAACTAATCAATTAATTAATTTTAAAAAAGTAAATTTAACAGTCTATGCAGTTTAGAAACACAGCTAAAGAGCTTGTTCTGGATTCCATGAGCTAAAACAGGAAGCACTGATATAAAGTTTTGGCTACTTTGCCAATTTCTATGTTATATAATCAGAATTCTATATGGTACTTTTTTGGTTTTGTTATGTTTTATCTATTTTTTTATGTCTTGGCTTTCTAAATAAAATGACTAGCTCGAGGATAAAACTAAGATTTTCTAATTTTTGGAGCCTACGACTCCTACCACAAAATATACACTTGTTGACTCATATTAACCGATAATGAGACCCAGATAAAACAAAGCCACAGTATTTTAATAGCAACAGCAGCAGATAAGAAAGCCCCAGAAAAAAGACTACCCACCCATGAAGAACTAACAGTCCTAAAGATATGAGTGGGTAACAAAAAGAGAAGTGTCAAAACATGATAGGGAAGTGTCCAGAATCAGAAAACAAAAGTCTGTTGTTTCTAAGATATTAATTTTATTATTATGCTTTATAACTTAACTTTTATAGCCCTAGATGCCTAGAGTAGAAAATAAGAAAGACTTAAAATTAATTAGTTAACTGTCCAACTTAAGAAGTTAAAAAAAAGAAAGAATAAACCCAAGGAAAGTAGAAGGAAAGAAAAAATAAAAAACAAGTGAGAATATCAATGAAATGAAAAACAAAGAATAGAGACTAGCAAAGCTGAAACTTGGTTCTTAAAACAACAACAACAACATTAGAAATGATTCATATAGTCAATCAGTTTTCCCCAGATTAATCTGTAGATTCAGTGCAATTCCAGTCAGAATTCCAATGGGTTTTTTTCAAGAATTCCGATAAGCTGATTATAAACTTTCTATCAAGCTTTCTCACCCTTGACAGTGTTGACATTTGGGGCTGAATAACTTTTGTCCTGGGAAGTTGTCCTGTGTGCATTGTAGGATGTTTTGTAGTATCCCTGGCCTCTACTTACTATATACTAGTGGAAAACCTACCCCCTACCCCATTGCAAGTTGTGACAATCAAAAATGACTACATGGGCTTCCCTGGTGGCTCAGTGGTTGAGAGTCTGCCTGCCGATGCAGGGGACACGGGTTCGTGCCCCGGTCCGGGATGATCCCACATGCCATGGAGCAGCTAGGCCCGTGAGCATTGGCCGCTGAGCCTGTGCGTCCGGAGCCTGTGCTCCGCAATGGGAGAGGCCACAACAGTGAGAGGCCCGCGTACCGCAAGAAAAAAAAAAAAGACTACAGACATTGCCAATGCGGTGGCAGGGGTGGGGGTGGGGGTGATAAAATCTCTTCCAGAAGAGAACAACAGCTTTATAGCTTTAAAGGGAAAGGACCAAAAATAGCCAGAATACTTCTACAGTAGAACAGACCTGGTCTCCCAGATCTCAGAACTAATTATGAAGCTATAGTAATTAGGACAACTATATGGTCCTAGAATAGACCATCAAACCCAGATATAGTCCTCCTTCCAAATTACAAACTAGGAGAAGATATTTTCAATCCACACAACTAGAATATATAAAGAGCTCCTACAAATAAATAAGAAAAGCACAAGCAATCAAATAGAAAAATGGGCAAAAGGCATTGTTATGGACTGAACGTTTGTGTCCCCCCAAAATGCATATGTTGAAATCCTAACCCTCAATGTGACGGTATTGGGAAGTGGAGCTTTTAGGAGGTGATTAGGTCATGAGGGTGGAGCCCTCATAAATGAGGTTAGTGCCTTTATAAAAGATACCCCAGAGGGCTCCCATGCGAGGATACAACAAGAAGATGATCATGTATGAATGTGAAAGTGGGTTCTCACCAGACACCAAATTGGCCAGTGCTTTGATCTTGGACTTCCTAGCCTCCTAGGAAGTCCAAGATCAGTGGACTTCCTAGATCAGTGAGAAATAAATTTCTGTTGTTTATAAGCCACCCAGTCCATGGTATCTGTTATAGCAGCCCAAAAGGACCAAGACAGGCAAGAACATACATTTCACAGAAGACAAAACACATATGACCAATTAGCATGTGAAAAGCTGTTAAATATCATTAATGATCAGGGAAATTCAAATCAAGACCAAAATAAGATACTATTTTCCACATATTAATTGGCAAAAATTTTAAAGTCTAACAATATCAAGTGTTGAAAATGATATATTTCAAAAGAATTGTTGCTGTTAGGTGTGTATATTGATATAATCATTATAGAAAATAGTTTCACCTTATATCATGAAGTTGAACAGTCACATGCTCTATGATACAGTAATTCTATTCCTAAATTTATCCCAGAGAAACTCTTACACATGTATACTTGGAGACGTATATGATCATAGTAGCATTGTTCACTATAGCGAAAATCTGAAAATAACTCAAATATGCATCAATAGAAGACTGGATTGATCAACTGTAATATATTCATACAATAGAATATTATAGCCAGTCAAAATGAGTAAGCTATAGCAACACATACCAACAAGGACAAATCTTAGCAACATAATATTAAGTGAAAAGAGTAAGTGCAAATATGTCATACAACTTGATACACTTTTTAAAAGTTAGAAACAACTAAAATTAAAAATGGACTTTTAGGTCTGAATATAGATGAGATCAAGGAAAGCAAGAGGAAGATCTAAATAGACATTTCTCCAAAGAAGATATACAGATGGCCAAAAAGCACATGAAAAGATGCTCAACATCACTAGTTATTAGAGAAATGCAAATCAAAACTACAGTGAGGTATCACCTCACACTGGTCAGAATGGCCATCATCAAAAAACCTACAAACAATAAATGCTGGGGACTTCCCTGGTGGTGCAGTGGTTAAGAATCCGCCTGCCAATGCAGGGGTCATGGGTTCGAGCCCTGGTCCGGGAAGATCCCACATGCAGTGGAGCAACTAAGCCTGTGCGCCACAACTACTGAAGCCTGCACGCCTACAGCCCGTGCTCCACAACACGAGAAGCCACTGCAGTGAGAAGCCCGCACACCACAAGGAAAACTAGCCCCCACTCACCGCAACTAGAGAAAGCCCACACACAGCAATAAAGACTCAACGCAGCCATAAATAAATAAACAAACAAATAAATAAAATTATTTTAAAAAATAAATCAATGCTGGAGAGGGTGTGGAGAAAAGGGAACCCTCCTACACTGTTGGTGGGAATGTAAATTGGTACAGCCACTATGGAGAACAGTATGGAGGTTCCTTAAAAAACTAAAAATAGAACTACCATATGACCCAGCAATCCCACTAGTGGGCATATACCCTGAGAAAACCATAATCCGAAACAATACATGCACCCCAGTGTTCAATGTAGCAGTAATTACAGTAGCCAGGACATGGAAGCAACCTAAATGTCCATCAACAGAGGAATGGATAAAGAAGATGTGGCACATATATATACCATGGACTATCACTCAGCCATAAAAAAAGAACAAAATAATGCCATTTGCAGCAACATGGATGGACCTAGAGATTATCATACTGAGTGAAGTAAGTCAGACACAGAAAGACAAATAGCATATGATAATCGTTTATATGTGGAATTTTTTAAAAAGGGTAAAAATGAACTTATTTACAAAACAGAAGTAGAGTTATGGATGTAGAAAACAAACTTATGGTTACCAGGGGGTAAGGAGGGGCAGGGATAAATTGACATATACACACTACCATATATTAAATACATAAGTAATAAGAACCTGCTGTATAGCACAGGGAACTCTACTCAATACTCTGTAATGGCCTATATGGGAAAAGAATCTAAAAAAATAAAAAAAATAAATAAATAAAAAGAGTGGATACATGTATATGTATAACTGATTCACTTTGCTGTACACCGGAAACTAACACAACACTGTAAATCAACTATAGTCCAATAAAAATTTAAAAAAAATAAAAGGAAAGCAAGAGAATGACTAACAAAGGATTCAGATGCTTAGCTCAGCTCAGGAGGAGCAGAGTGATGAAACAGCTGAAGACCACATAGCTGGATGTACGTTGTTGTACAAGTCCTAGCTTTCATATTAGATGGTAGGTTCACTGCTGCTTACTTAATTGTAAATTTTATTAGATAGATGGATGGATAGACAGACATAGTAGTTAGAAAGTGTCATGAATGGAATAATGATGAGAGTAGTCCTGAACCAAGGATTAAAATTAATCCAAATCTGTGTATCTAAGGTCCATTAAAAACATGTCACATATAAAATATTTCATAATTAAAGAAAATAAGAAAGCACACACTCACTTGAACCTGTGCATGTATTTCTGAAAAACTGTACACAACATTTTTTTTTGGCAGTGGAACAGAATCAAATTCCAAATGTCTTACTGGACCTTGTCTTTTGTTGCTATTTTTGTTTTTATGAGCAACCCTATAACAAATTTTTCTGTAAGGTAAATAACCACTCTGCTGTGCATATAGTTATCTCCTAATTTACATATTTAGTAAGTTTCCGCTTTCAGCCACGCTCTGACCTCTCTATCTCTGTCTGTCTGTCTGTCTGTCTCTCTCTCTCTCTCTCTCTCTATATATATATATACATATAAATCCTCTACATATATAATCTCCTTCATACAAATAGCTACCCAGGGGACCTCCCACAACTTTCCTCTCCCAACTTTGACAGATAGGGTTTCCATCCCCTCAACCCAGCTTACCCTTCTCCAGCCTAGCATCTCTCTCACACTTCACTGGTCCCGGCTTCTCATCGCATCTCATTGCCTGTTCAGGTCTATGCTTTTTTCTTTTTTTGCGGTACGCGGGCCTCTCACTGTTGTGGCCTCTCCCGTTGCGGAGCACAGGCTCCGGACGCACAGGCTCAGCGGCCATGGCTCACGGGCCCAGCCACTCCATGGCACGTGGGATCTTCCCGGACCGGGGCACGAACCCGTGTCCCCTGCATCGGCAGGCGGACTCTCAACCACTGCGCCACCAGGGAAGCCTGGTCTATGCTTTTTGAATGCACAGCTCCTTCTCCATCCCCAACAACCACACCCCAGTCCCTATTTCTTCACTCGAGACCAGGCCTATTCCTTTCTTCACTCAACAAATATTTACAAATATACTTTCACTATATTCAATGCACTGAATTAGGTACAATGGGAGATATAATGTGAACCAAAGAAGCCCTGCCTCAGGAACATGCAGACCAGTGGAGGAGATGACACACATACAGCAGAAATAATTACAAGGGAGAAAGTAATGTGTCAAGTCTTGGACACAGCTATAAAATCAACACTGATCCAGATCCCAGGATGAATGTGACCTAAGGCAGGAAGCACTTAACAGTCTCCAGTCACCTGCAAGGCTGGACATAGGCATTCATCTGCCTTTTCGCATTATTTGGTTCTGACTTTGTCACTGCACCCTAGGTCCTGTTCTGGAAACTTGCTTAACATCTCAGTCCCCTACTAGGGGCTCCACACCTTGTCATTCAATTCTACCTTGGCCTCCGCCCCTCGTTTTTGGTTCTAGTAACTTTTACAGTATGATATCTTTTCATTAGCCTGGGGTCCATGCAAGAACTGGGGAACTGCCCCTAACCTGCAGCTACTAGATGGGATATAGAGAAAGGTGGGATCAAAATCAGAATCAGGGTCCAGTCAGGAAACGGGAACCACACCAGCGATTGGAACAGGGAAAACTGAATATAAAGAATTGTTAACTTGGCAAAGGGTGGTTAACTACTGAAATATAGAGAACTGAAAGGTGTAACAGAAATAACACTGCGGGGATTCCCTGGTGGCGCAGTGGTTAAGAATCTGCCTGCCAATGCAGGGGACACGGGTTCGAGCCCTGGTCCGGGAAGATCCCACATGCTGCAGAACAACTAAGCCCATGCACCAGAACTACTGAGCCTGAGCTCTAAGAGCCTGTGAGCCACAACTGCTGAAGACTGCGCACCTAGAGCCCGTGCTCCGCAACAAGAGAAGCCACCGCAATGCGAAGCTCACGCACTGCAACAACGAGTAGTCCCCGCTCGCCGCAATTAGAGAAAGCCCGCGCACAGCAACGAAGACCCAACGCAGCCAAAAATAAATAAATAAAATAAATTTAAAAAAAGAAAGAAAGAAAGAAGTAACACTGCGGAAAGAGGCTACCACTTCCAGGGCTGAGGGAAAAGTAAACAAAGAAGGAACTTAGAAAATTCGAGGATATTCACCCCCCTCCACTCCCACTCCCCCAGAGCTGAGATTCAAACCTCTAGGTGATAGTGCGACAGCTGCAGGAACACATCAATCCACCGCCAGAAGGAGGAAGAAACCCACTGGAGGCGGCTAGGCAGAACTGTAAGAGCAGCGCCCTGCCGAGAGAACGCCACAGCGACCACTTGCTCACAGCAGTGGGAAGAAACAAATAAGCAAACCGGAAGCAGAAAAGTCCTCTGGCGCCCCCTATTGGCAGAGCCTAACATGGAGCCAGCTGCCAAAGGAGAAAACAGGGTTTGCAGAGACCAGCTCTGGTACTATTGTACAAAGTAGGAAAAAGAAGGTTGGGTTTGGAGCCAACAGTCAATAAATTAGTAACTGAGACACTGGTATTCATCTAAACTTAGATGTGGGAATAAGGGAAGTTAGACAAGAAACAGGATAAGCTTGAAATCGCAAGTAGGAATCTTTGGCCACCAATCAAAGCCTGACAAAACTCCATTAACCTCATTGGCAAGCAGGGAAATGTAAATTAAAGCCACAGTGGGATACCACTACAAGCCCACCAGGTTGGCAAAAATGTTAATTTGCAGTCTTTTAAAAGAATGCCAATTATACATCAATAAAAAGGTATTTTAAAAAAAAAGACTGACCTTATCAGGTTTTGAGAATAAAGTGGAACATAGGAACTCTCATACACCCACTGGTGGGAGTATAAATTAGTACAAATGCTTTAGAGAACAGTTTGGCATTATCTAATAAAGTGGAAGATAAACATAGCCTATGGCCCAGCAGTTCTACTTCTATGTATATACCCCAGAAGAACTTGTGCATGCACATCATAAACAAATAAACTTTTAAGATTGTTCATGGCAACATGATTTGTAATAGCCCCGAAAATGAAAACCCAAGTCCATCTATAGTAAAATAGAAATATATATTGTGGTATAATCATTCAGTGGAATACTCAATAGCAACGAAAATACACAGCTACACACTGTGATGTGGATGAAGCCTCAAAAACATAATGTTAAAAAAAAGAAGTGGGACTTCACTGGTGGTCCAGTGGCTAAGACTCTGTGCTCTCAATGCAGGGGGCCCGGGTTCGATCCCTGGTCAGGGAACTAGATCACACATGTCACAACTAAGAGTTTGCATGCCGCCACTAAAGATCCCACATGCCACAACTAAAACCCAGCACAGCCAAATAAATAAATAAATATTTTTAAAAAATAAAAGAAGAAGAGAGAGAGAAAGATAACCCAAATGGTATGATTCCATTCAGACAATACTCAATCCAGGATGCATACCTAGGGGTAAAACAAAACAAAGAAACTTGAAAAACAAGGACATGATTATCAGGAGCTAGGAGTTACTTCTGGGGAGGTTGGGGGTCATGGTCAAGTAGGTTGCATGTGGAGAACGTCTGTCAGTTTCTATTTTATTGACATGGGTGACAGTTACCCTGTATTTGGTTTTGGGTTTAAAATACATGTGTTTGTCATACATTTTATATGTATATTATATTTCATAATTTTAAAAGAGAAAGCACAAAAAAGCAAGAAACATTGTCTGTAATCCACCACTTGGGAATACAAATAGTTTATTTTTTAATGGATTTCCTTCCTGTTCTTCTCTTTTCCTGGGCATAAATACCCTTTTTTTGCTTCGTGTGTTTTTACAAAATTGAAATAATGCCGCAAAACTTACAAAATCGAGATCAAAACTGGTTTTTTCTCTTTATGAATATTTTGCCCTAATCTTATTGGAGTTCTTTGAAAGACCAATGTCCTATAGTGGTAGAGGCAGAAGACATTGTGTAGGAGGTTGCCTGGGTGATGGGCAAGGTACTGGAGAAGGCAGCTTACTTTTCTTTTTTAAGAAGCTTAGAATACCTAATGTCTTTTAGAATGAGTGCAACCAACACGTCATGTGTATTTGGGTTAAATAGGACTTTGTATGCGGACCTAACCATTGACCCAACAAAATATGCTGAAACCTGGTACATTTGGAGAACAGTGAAAAGTTAATTGAGAGTGAAGCATTGGATATGTAGGAAGTGGCAGAAAATTTGTCTGAAGTGGTAGATGGAGCCAGATTGTGAAGGGTTTTCTAATGTTAATGATATTGGATTTGGATTAATCCTATAGGTAACAGGTAGCCAGGAGAGCGGTTTTTTTTTTTTCTTTTTAAAAAATTTAATTAAATTTGTGATACACTGAAAAAAAAAATTTAAATACATTTTTAATTTTAGTATAGTTTCAGATCTCCATAAAAGTTGTGAAGATAGTACAGAAAGTTCTCATATACCGCATACCCAGTTTTCCCTATTGTTAACAACTTACATTGGTAAGGTACATTTGTCACAACTAATGAACCAATACTGATGCATTATTATTATAAACTACAACCCATGGTTTATTCAGATTTCCTTAGTTTTTACTTAATGTCTTTTTTCTGTTCCAAAATCCCATCCAGGAGACCATATCACATTTAGTCATCATGTCTCCTTAGTCTCCTCTTCTCTATGACAGTTTCTCAGACTTTTTGTGGTTTTGATGACCTTGACAGTTTTGAGGAGGACTGGTCAGGTATTTTGTAGAATGTCCCTCCACTGGAATTTGTCTTGTGCTTTTCTCATGATTAGATAGGGTTATGCATTTCTGTCAAGAAGACCACAGAGGTAAAATGTCATTATTATCACATTATATTAAGGGAACATACTATCAACATGGCTTATCACTGGTGTTGTTGACCTTGATCAACTGGCTGAATAGTGTTTACCAGGTTTCTCCACTATAAAGTTATTCCTCTCACCCCTGATCCCCCACAATTTCCATACTATACTCTTTGGAGAGAAGTAATTTAGTGCAGCCTGCTCTCAAGAGGGGTGTGTGTGTGTGAGTGTGTGTGTGTGTGTGTGTGTGTCAAGCTC
This sequence comes from Stenella coeruleoalba, assembly GCF_951394435.1. NCBI lineage: Eukaryota > Metazoa > Chordata > Mammalia > Artiodactyla > Delphinidae > Stenella > Stenella coeruleoalba. The sequence goes on from NC_137152.1 coordinate 14,507,639, forward strand.
CACCTTCTTGAGGGTGGAGTATCCACATAAATTATTTGCAATTCTTCTGCATGGGAGATTTGTCTCTTCTTCAGGGAAGAATTTTAAGCAAAGAAATTGTACTGTCAGATTTGGTTTGGGGAGGGAAAATTTAACAGCAGTGTGAAGAAGGGGGTAGAGTAGGGAAAGGCAGAGGACCAAAGGATCAGATAAGACACTCTTGGGACAGACTAGGCCAGAGACACAGAAGTGGTCCTGGGAATAGAGAAGAGGGTCCTACAGGATTTGTGGAGGGGGTGGGAGGGAGGAGACAAAATGCCAGAAGTGGAGAGAATAATAAGTCCATGTTCAGTTTAACTGAGATGTCAAGGAAGAAGTATCAAGTAGCTTGAGAGAATTCTTAGTGAAGAGCTTTGATCATAGGTAGAGTTAAAACGTTGGCAGTGGTAAGCTGGCACCTCAAAGGTGAAGCCGTAGGAAGAGCTGGGATCATCCAAGGAGAACACATATTTGAAGAAGAAAAGAGGAACAAAGGAAGAAATTCTGGGAACACCAATTATGTGGAACAATGTTTGCCAAGTTCCAAATCAATAGCTGAATAATTTTGGAACATTCATGCATTTGCTTGCACCAGTTCAAGAAATGGCTAATAATCAAGAACATATTTTGGTACTGCTTTCTCTCTTTATGTAATTCAGAAAACTTTTCATGTGGATGTTATAAAGAGACATAGTTCATCCAAAAATGTATGAAGCATGCCAGTGTAATTTTTGTATGTACAGTACCAGTAAAAAAAAAAAATCAAGATTTGTGGGTTCTTTTTCAGATCAAAACAAATACTATTGCTCAGAGCAGGAATTAAAGAAAATACAAAGTTAGAGATTTAAGAGTAGACTCTGCTTTTTAAACTATTCTTTTAATAAATTTTAAATTGTGCGATATTTAAGACATTCAAGAATGATGAATTAGAAGTGGAAAAAATAATCATTTTTGTCTTTTTCCCTATTTAAAGGAAAGTTTTCAAAGTTTCACATTAAAATGCTATTTGCCTTGCATGTTTTTGTAGTTTAACTCAACTAAATCTCTGGAGAATAGAAGATATTGTAGAAAAAGTGTCATATCATGGAAAAAAACATTAGACTAGTTATCAGAAAACCCAGGATCCATTTCTGATTCTCTTACTAATTGGGCAGTCATACGGCACTTGGCATTTCTGGGTCTTGGTTTCCTCATCGATAAAAATGAGGTGGGGGGGATCCACCTACCCATCCAAAGATAGTTGAAAGGCTGAAAAGAAACAGATGAGACTACTTGAGAAAATATAAAACACTATAAAAAACAAGACATTATTATTATTATTGAAAAAATCTGAGAGCATATTAAGGAAAAGAATAAGGACTGGAATATCAAGAAGAGAAAGATAAGAAAGCCTCAGCGTTTACTATTCCTTCATTCATTCCATTTATTGAGCACAACTACCATGGAATATTGTTTGGTGCTGAGGAACTCTGAGTTTTGAAAGGCCGGTAAACAAGTAAACTGATACCTACAGAAGTAAGGAAGGTCTACTATGAGAAAAGTGACTAATTCTGCCTGGGAAAATAAAAGTAGGCTTCTCAGAGGAGGAGACATTTGAACTGGATCTTGATAGATGAATTGGAGTTTTCAGGAGAGAAAATTTCGGGCAAGAGACAAAGAAGTCGCTATAGCCCCTATAAAGGACTGAGGGGAAAAATGTACAAATATATCATAGAGTTTTGTAAGGGTGGGCAAGGTGAGTTTGGGGCTTTATGAGACACTCAGCGAACACGCAAATGACTTGTCTCATCAGGATGTAGATGAATGGTTTTTTTTTTTAAGCTCTTTTGTAAAAGGACTTAAGTCTAATCGGTTTCAAAATTCTGTACATGTGGCAGACTCCAGGCTGGAAGGCCTTCTGACAAAGGCTATTTGTATAACTAATTTGTGTTGTATTTTTCACATTAAAAAAATCCTTATAATAGTTTAAATGATAAGGATTTTGATGAACAGTGAAAACGTTTACTAGTCACACCTTGATCAGATTAATGTCATGCTCTTTTTCTTTTCAAGTTAAAAGATGTTATATTTCATTTCTCTAGTTAAAAAATATGCATTAGGCAAGCCATAGCAATCAAGCCACCCCTCCTTTCCTAGCTACAAAGTTAGCTTCACACAAAACTTTCACTCACACAAATACTTTCTTAATGGTCTGGGAGCAGTGAAAAACATTTTTCTAAAAGCAACCTAAAAGTTGCTGAAAAGTTAGACATTCTCCTCTGTGCTCTTTTGTGCTTAAATTCTAATAATGGTAAGAATTTGCCCACCTGTCAGAATAAAAGCAAAGCTAACATTTGATGACATTCAATTAAATACGAAAAGGCTGAGATAACTCAGTTTCCTAGTCTAAAGGAGGTACTTAATGGATGGCTAGAGAGCAATCAAAATTAACATAGAAAGACTCCTAAACATAGACCCAAGATCAAAAAGAAATGAATACTATTAGAAATTCACCAGAATCTAGACCCCATGGGGAGGGTTGGCTGACAGAAAGTATCCCAGGATACACCAGTGTGGTGTGATTTAAGAAAGACTGATGCTAAGATTATAATCCTTTCTCAACCTAAAATATAAAGGAAAATTTCCAGTAAACCTGGGAACTATAATGTGTACAATGAGATTTTGTAATGACAAATGCAAGCAGAGAACGGACCTTGCGGATTCTTTAACAAAAGAAGAGGGTTAAATCTCAGAACTAGAATTTAATAATACCCAACTAGAGATAACACTTCACCAGATATCAAAATGTTCTCTACAATAAGGTACTGATGAAGAAACCAAATCAATGAAACAGGATAAGGAGTTTGGAAATAGACTCATATATGTGAAAAGTTAGCCTACGATAAAGGTGGTATTTCAAAGGACAGCCTGGTCAGAAGTGTTGGAATGATTAGCTATCCATTGGGGGGAAAAAGGACTCCTACTCCACACGATAAACAAAAAGGAATTCCAGATGGATTGAGGGTGTAACTGTAAAAATTAAAATCTCTGAAAACAGTAAAAGTATACATAATGGAACATGTTTGTAAACCTGATGCAGAGTTGTTCATCCTAAGGAAGAAAAGAGTTCACAAACCATCAAGGGAAATATTCATAATTTTGACTAAGTAATAACTAAACCTTCTGTCCCATTTTAAAAGACACTAAAGGTTTAAAGACAGACTGTAGACTAGTACAAAATATTTGTAACACAAATTACAGTCACATAATTAATTTCCATAATATATAAAGAACCAGAGTTTAAGAAAAAAGATTACCACTTATGCATAGATGACTTACACACACATTTTTATGCTCATTCCAGGCCTCTCTTGTGAGTGCCAGACATCTGTACTCACCTTCTACTTGACATCTCTTGCATGACTCAAAGGCTCTTCAAACTCATCTGGCCTTAAACTGAATTTATGATCTTCCCACACGTACCGGGTCTTCTCCAACATTCTTTTTTCTCCGTGAAAATATCAATCTACCATTTTTATTTTTTCAATTGGAGTTGAAAGAATCAATTGATCCTACCAGTGCTCTGAGTATCAAGTCTATCAATTGATTCCCAGAATCAATCAACCAGAAAGCTACGAGTCAACCTTGGTGTCTCCCTCTCTGTCATCCATCATTTCCAATCCTTCACTAAGCCTTGTCAATTGCACCTCCTTAATAGTTTTTAAGTCCATCCACTTCACTCTATCTCCAGCACTACTTCCCTCATCCAAGTCATCTGACCTTGGCTACTGCAATAGCTTCCTAGCTGGTCCCCATATATCCACTCTGTCCTCCTAGATTCCTGTTCTTCTCAATGTAGTCTAAGTGATCTACTCAAAAGCAAATCTACTCTTACCACTCAGACTCTGGTCTTTAAATGCCACTCTCCATTAAAAGGAACCAGGACTCCATGGAGAAATGGCTGATTCCTGGTCAGCGGCATGAAATGCATGAGATAACCCTTTTCCTGCCAGGTAGCAAGAAAGCTATCAAAGACTAAGAAGTCTGTCAGAAGGAAACAGGAAGAAAAAAAAAAAAAGCAGGAACCACCTTGAGTGGTCCCCATTGGCCTAAAAGGAGACAATTTGGGCATAAAACATAATGATAGAATGGATTAAAACACATTGAGTGTATAAAATCCATGAGTTCGAATTGATAATATGAAAAGAGAAAGCCAAAACAAACAAATAGACTTACTAGTTGCCATTGGAAGTAGCTCGGTCATCAACACCTTGCTTTGAAAACTGGTAATGAAGGGGAAAGGATTAGTCTTTATTAAGAATAATAATCCTGTTTTAGGATTGCCAAATAGTCCTGATTGATGGAAAAAAGTTCCCCACAGAAGAATTACAACTAATAAGCACAAGAGGAATGACAGAATTATAAAATCTCCACTTTTGACATGCCTAATGAAATAACTGATACAGATAATTATCATCAAGGGGTGATAAAACCATTACAGGAAAGGCGGCCGTGGAACTAGACGATATCAGGAGACCAAAGTATCACGTCATTGATCACTCACTGTAAAGGACAAGCATCTTTACAATGGATGGATCAGACTGTCATCACCTGAACCCAGTGTTCAGTCTAAAAGAGGGATGACAGACATTTTATGCCTCTTGATGTGATCAAGATGAAGTACATAGAATTGCCTATGAAATGCTGTGTTCTCCAAACCATTGAGCCTTAATCCAATCGAGCCTTTAGATCTAACTTCTACTTTAGAGGAAATATGAGGGATAGAGGAAAAAATTAAACACATAATGAGGAAGTAACCAGACTAATTCAGAGGGTTAAATATTCCATGAGACAACTCACCTGGTTTCCTCCAAAAGTCAAGGCATGAAACAAAAAGAGGGAGCGAAGACTGTTGTAAAGTAAAAGAGATTTAAAAGGCTTAATAGGGCTTCCCTGGTGGTGCAGGGGTTAAGAATCCACCTGCCAGCACAGGGGACACGGGTTTGAGCCCTGGGCCGGGAAGATCCCACATGCCGTAGAGCAACTAAGCCCATGTGCCACAACTACTGAACCTGCGCTCTAGAGCCCGTGAGCCACAACTACTGAAGCCCACGTGCCACAATCACTGAAGCCCGCATGCCTAGAGCCCGTGCTCCTCAATAAGAGAAGCCACCTCAATGAGAAGCCCACGCACCACAACGAAGAGTAGCCCCCGCTCGCAGCAGCCAGAGAAAAGCCCGCGCACAGCAACGGAGACCCAACGCAGCCAAAATAAATAAATAAAATAAAATAATAAATTAGATAAATTTAAAAAAATAATAAAAGGCCTAATGAACACAATGTGTGGACCTTATTTAGATCCTAATTCCAAAAAACCAACGGTAACAAAAGGCATTTTTTTTAGACTATTGAGGAATATAGAGTAGGTATTAGATGATGTTAAGGAATTATTGTTAATTTTATTAGATGTGATAATGGTATTGTGGTTACTTGAGAAATTGTGGTTTATTTTTTGAAAAATTCTTATATACAAATGATGGAGATGTATGACTTTGGCAAACAGTTTGACAGTTTCCTTTTATTTATTTATTTATTTTTGGCTGTGTTGGGTCTCCATTGCTGTGTGCGGCCTTTCTCTAGTTGCGGCGAATGGGGGCTACTCTTTGTTGCGGTGTGTGGGCTTCTCACTGCGGTGGCTTCTCGTTGCGGAGCACGGGCTCCAGGTGTGAGGACTTCAGTAGTTGTGGCTCACAGGCTCTAGAGCGCAGGCTCAGTAATTGTGGCGCACGGGCTTAGTTGTTCCGCGGCCTGTGGGATCTTCCCGGACCAGGGCTTGAACCCATGTTCCCTGCATTGGCAGGCGGAGTCTTAACCACTGTGCCACCAGGGAGGTCCCGAGAAATTGTTCTTATTTATTAGATATGCACACTGAAGTTTTCAGAGGTAAAATGTCATAACGTATGGGATTTATTTTTAAATATTTCAATTTTAAAAAGTGAGAGAGAGAGACGCCTTGCAGACACTGCTGCCCCTGAGCCTCCTGCGCCGCCCAGTCATGGTCAACCCCACCGTGTTCTTCAACATCGCTATGGATGGCAAGCCCTTGGGCCGCATCTCCTTGGAGCTGTTTGCAGACAAATTTCCAAAGACAGAAGAGAACTTCCATGCTCTGAGCACTGAGGAGAAAGGATTTGGTTATAAAGGTTCCCGTTTTCACAGAATAATTCCGGGATTTATGTGCCAGGGTGGTGACTTCAGATGTCATAATGGCACTGGTGGCAAGTCCATCTATGGGGAGAAATTTGATGATGAGAATTTCCTCCTGAAGCGTACGAGTCCTGGCATCTTGTCCATGGCAAACGCTGGCCCCAACACAAATGGTTCCCAGTTTTTCATCTGCACTGCCAAGACTGAGTGCTTGGATGGCAAACATGTGGTCTTTGGCAAGGTAAAGGAGCACATGAATATTGTGGAAGCCATGGAGTGCTCTGGGTCCAGAAATTGCAAGACCAGCAAGAAGATCACCATTGCTGACTGTGGACAAATCTAATAAATTTGACTTGTGTTTTATCTTAACCACCAGACCATTCCTTCTGTAGCTCAGGAGAGCACCCCTTCAACCTCATCTGCTCAAAATATCCTATAATCTTTGTGCTCTTGAAAAGGAGCAGGACCCTATGGTCCTTGCCGCCCCCCCTCCATGTCCTCAGCCTGCCTTTTGTCTGTGAAAAACTTTAGCCAAAGAATAAGTTTCATCAGAGAAGTGAGAAAATGCAGAAACAAAGGAAAACCGTCAAAGGAGACCAAATAATAATAGTTTAGTCATTAAGCAATGTCAAGGACCTTTAGTTCCTCCTTAAGGGCTATAGATCATGTTCTGAGCAGTATCCTGTGAGCTGCCTTATAGATACTGAGACCCCCACCAGGTGGAAGACCCCCACCAGGCTGTAGCCATGACATAAGCTGCCACAATTCTTACTGGCCTCAAAGAAATGGAAACAAACCGATCCTGGAACTGAAGATTAACTGTACTGTAGTGGAATAACTGAGGACATGGAAAGGAGACGTGACCCATGAGCCCACCCCCAGCAAACTGGGGGCTGGCGAATAAGCCAGAACTGCAAACAGTCCTGATTGCTTTGAGCCCCCCCCACCCCCCGGCAAACTGGGAGCCTGCAAAGAAGCATTGAGTGCTTTGGGCACTGATCCATGAGATGTCCTCAGTATAATCAGAATGGTGGGAACACAAGGAAATGTCCTTGTGCTACTTCAGTATAATCAGAATAATGGTGGGAACTTTGTGCTGCTTTTGCGCTCAAGGACGAAGCACGGCAGGTGCTCAAGAAAGCCAATTATTGCTTGTATAATCAATAAAAACATAGTTGCTGCTTTGGCATTTCTGAAATGTTAAGAAAACAAGTCTTAAAGTGTAAACCTAGATAATGCTTTAATAAAAGCTACCACAGCAGGACAGACGGCGCTGTTTTGCCTGAGCGAGCGGCAGCCCTCTATTGCTGTGCTTCGGCACAATTCATCTCGTGTGACGAGCTTACTTTCGGCCCTGTCCTAAGATAAACTACAACACTGTACCTAAAACAATCGAGATGATGCTGGTCAGACCACTGACGACCAGTTTCAAGATGACTGTCAGAGCTGACTGTATTGTTTCTGCAGGTAGCCCCCTCTCTCTGTCTATAAAAGCTCTTGTCCCCTGATTGTCAGGGGGGCAGTTGGCCTTTGGACAGGTATGCACCCCCCGCCCCCCCCCGCCCAGTTGCCACACTCCGAAATAAAGCAAACTTTCCTTTCCTACCAACACTTGTCTCTTGAGAATTGGCTTTCAAGCGGCGAGCAGCCGGACCTGGGCTCGGTAACACTCTCACTGCAGTTCTTTCAGTTCCATATTTTCCTTATCCCCCTCCAAGTTTAACTGGATTGCAAAGTTTAGTTTATGATTATGAAATTAAAACTAAACAACAAAAAGAAAATGAAAAGTAAAAGGAGAGAGAGAAGGAAAAAAGGGATAGATGAATCAAGTGTGGTAAATGGTAATAGCTGTTAAAACTGGAATGATGGTTTTCTGCCGGTTTCTTATACTTATTCTCTATACCTTTGAGTAAGTGGAATTTTTAAGTTTAAAAAGTTTTTTTTTAATGTGAAAAAAAAGGCATGTCTGATTCTGTCAACTCCCTACCTAGAATCCCTCCACGGTTTCCCACTGTTCTTCAGATAAAGACAAAAGTGCTTACTGGGTTTTACAAGGCCCTGGGAACTGACCCCTTCCTTCCTCTCCAGGGTCATCTCATACCACAAGCCTTGCCTTCTAGAAACTAAGAATTCAGTTGGAGAACCGAGAAAGACATTTGGCATCACAAAATCGATTTAATTTTGCACGACTACCTATAGGAATTGGTTATATTCTCTGTGGCCCCAAGCCATTCATTCTAGCAGCTGCCGTTGAATGTATGGTGGTGCCTGTTAATAGTGTCCAGTGGTTAGGCCATTCCAACATGGCCAAGTGAGAGATGTATCAAAGCCCACAATTCTACGTATGCAATTTGAAAAACTAAAATTATTTTTTTAGAGAAACTGTACAAAGGGATGTCTTGAAGATCCCTCTTTGAAAAGGGTTTTGGGTCCATTCCACAGCCATCTGCCACTGCCCTAATCTAGGCCATGGTTGTCTTGCTCCTGGCCTAGGGCAGCAACCTCCCAGCTGGTCTCTCAACTTCCAGTTTCCTCCCCTGTGATCCATTTTCCATATGACAACCAGAATGAATTTCTACAGTGCAAAAGTAATCATGTCCCTGCTCTGCTTAAGTAGCTGCCTGTTGCTCCCTAGAGAAATCCTGAACCTCTTAACAGGCTTGGAAAGCCCTTCAAGGCTTCATTCTCTCTCTCCAATCTCATATTTCCCCATTTCCCCCTCCTCTTCCCTACCCTCCAACTCAGAGGCTCTAGACATACCGAACTTCTTCCAGTTCCTCAAAGAAGCTCTCTTACCTCACCTCTGAGCCTTTGAATGTGCTTTTCAATCTGCCTGGATGGTTCTTCCCGCCACTTCGCCTCATCCTTCGGTGGAGTCACTCCTGACTCATCCTTCAGATGTCAGCTTAAATGGTGCTTTTTCTACTTGTCTTTGTTGTGTTTTCAGAGTATCCTCTATTTAGCACTTACTATGCTGGATTGTCAGTTCTCACTTAATTACTATAAACTTCACTAAGGCAGAGTCAGTCTTGCTTCAACTGTATCCTCAGCATCTGGTGCAAAGCCTGGGGAATAATAACAACTTGATAAGTGTCTGTCAAATGAACGAATGAACAAAGTCTCTATGAAAATAGCCTGCTAGATAGCTTACCTGATTCCACCTTCTTCTCCTTTAATTCTTGTTAGACTTATCTTTCTAAAACACCACTGTCATCACGCTAAAAGCATTTAATTGCTCCTCGTTTCTTACAGATCAAGTACAAAAGTTTTCAAGTGCCTGCATAGTTTTTTCCTATGCTGTCTGTCCAAATTGATACTATGAGGAAGATTTTTTTTTCTCCAGAAATGATAAGTTTGTTTGTTTGTTTTTGCAAGAAAAGAATTAAAACTCCCAGGGCTCCCCACCAGCTTTCATTTACAGGGACTGCAAGGGGCAAGGTGGACATAGAGTCCTGGATCCTCCAGCTGTCCTAGAGCAACCCAGAGTAGCTAAAGTGGGGAAGAGAGGAAGTCCTAGTGGCCACTTTTTCCTGGGGGAAAAGTGCATAATGCAGTGAAGGAGAAGGTGAAAAGCAGGAGTTGCTACTATAATGATTGGATGTGTTACCGAGTCCAAGCTCGCTCTGCTCGCCGCACGACAGGTCAATGAATCGGAGACGAGGTGATGAGGCAAGGAATACGACTTTATTCGGAAAGCCGGCCGACTGAGAAAATGACAGACTAGTGTCTCTGAAAAACCATCTTATCTGGGTCTGGATGCCAGTTTCTTTTATAGAATCAGAGAGGGAGAGGCAGTGAGGAAGTAAAGGAAAAGGTCCATCAGTCTTGCAAAACATCTCCTGGAATCACCAGCCTTGATGAGGGGATGTGTTAGTTTCTTTTTTTCTTGCAGCCACTCACAGGTGGGCAGGGTTCCCAGAGGCAGGCCATTATGTATGATTACAATAACAAAAGCAACGAAAAGCAAAGGTTAGAGACTTCCCTGGCAGTGGTTAAGAATCCACCTGCCAATACAGGGCACACAGGTTTGAGCCCTGGTCCGGGAAGATCCCACATGTCGTGGAGCAACTAAGCCCGTGCACCACACCTACTGAGCCTGCGCTCTAGAGCCCGTGAGCCACAACTACTGAGCCCGTGTGCCACAACTACTGAAGCCCGCGTGCCTAGAGCCCGTGCTCCACAACAAGAGAAGCCACCGCAATGAGAAGCCCGCACACGGCAGCGAAGAGTAGCCCCCGCTCTCCACAACTAAGGAAAGCCCGTGCCCAGCAACAAAGACGCAACACAGCCAAAATTAAATAAATTTTAAAAACAAAACAAAACAAAGGTTAAAGTCAAAGAAACAGATCCAACATGGAGTCTGATTTAGCTCTTCCCTGTTACAGATGCATAGCTAAAATCTAGTTTCCATGGCTACAGCCTCTTGACACCCACCAGGCTGACTAGACCCCAGATCATGGATGCATAAACCTCTCGTCTTCAGGATTGTGCTTGTCAGCGGTAACACTGAAGCATCAGGAAGATGCCTTCTACCTCACTTCCACTGGGGAGTGTAGTTTTTAGCTTTTTAGCCCCTGTAGTTTTTAGCTTTTTAGCCCAGCATACACATGAGAAGGAGGTTGAAATGCATGCCAGGTGCCAATTGACCATACCAACCAAATAGATGGAGGAGGAATAGATGGCAGAAGTAGTAGCTTACAGTGGCAGCAGCAGCAGGAAAGTGCTAATGACTTTGAACCTTCTTTGTACTTATGAAAGAAACTGCTCACGTCTATGACAGTAGGCTGATTGTCACAAGAAGATGTATACTTCCATCATGGAAGCTCTCGAGCCTCAGTGTACTAACTCATAAAATGACATGGTTAGACCAGATTTCTATTACTTTAGAAATAGTCAAACTCAATAAGTACATTGAAGTAAGAGCAGCATATTCATTTAGAGAAGAGCAGGAATATTTCGATCTAAAGCAAAACACATTTTCATGCTTTCAAGAATATATATAATAGCATCTGTAATTGGACTAGTGATGCGTTGCCCAGGAAACCAATTTTAGCAAACAGATAAAAATTTTTGTCATCAGCATACTGATTTAGTGCTTATATTTAGCATATCAAGTGTTTACATATTGTATGTAAATTGTTGCCTCTAAAGGGATTGAATACAGCCTCTCCACTCAATAGTCTTGTCTACACAATTAATTTATTTAACAGATTTTCATTATAGAAAATACAACAGGGCTTCCCTGGTGGCGCAGTGCTTGAGAGTCCGCCTGCCGATGCAGGGGACACGGGTTCGTGCCTCTGTCCGGGAGGATCCCACGTACCGCGGAGCGGCTGGGCCCGTGAGCCATGGCCGCTGAGCCTGCGCTCCGCAACGGGAGAGGCCACAACAGTGAGAGGCCCGCGTACCGCAAAAAAAAAAAAAAAAAAAAAGAAAATACAACGATATGCTTCAGCTCAACTACAAAGTCAATGTTACTGGTATATTCATTAAGGAAGTTTAATTGTAATTATTAGCTGTGGTAGCAGCTACAATGATCATTTGAGAAAATATTATTACATCACTGTACCCGACAACCTGCCTCCTTGTATTGCCTCTGAATTTTCTAGTGAGTAATAACTTACATGAATAAATCTATGTCCCACCTCTTAAGCAGGCAATGTGGCATTATGGAAGGATCTGACTGGCTTCAGGGACCTCCCTTTTCCCTACTACCCACCAAGTCTCTGACCCTGAGCAGTTACGTTTAAATGTAATTTTATTTTCAGTTTAGAACAAACTGAACACGAGCCCAAAGCAGAGTCAGCCTCAGAAGAGAAACAGCATGCATTGGGCCACAGATGAAAAGTCATGATAAAGCTTCAGCACTCATGAGATAAGGGTGTCAAGATCCAGATGATCCAAACACTGAAAATCATGGTATATAATTTAATGTTTTAAAAGATCTCACATGGGCTTCCCTGGTGGCGCAGTGGTTGAGAGTCCGCCTGCCAATGCAGGGGACACGGGTTCAAGCCCTGGTCCGGGAAGATCCCACACGTCGTGGAGCAACTAAGTCCGTGCGCCACAACTACTGAGCCTGCACTCTGGAGACCACGAGCCACAACTACTGAGCCCATGCGCCACAGCTACTGAAGCCTGCAGACCTAGAGCCTGTGCTCCTCAACAAGAAAAGCCACCACAGTGAGAAGCCCGCACACCACAACGAAGAGTAGCCCCCGCTCGCCACAGCTAAAAGCCCATGAGCAGCAACGAAGACCCAACACAAACAAAAAAGTAAATAAATAAAAAATAAATTAAAAAAAAAAAAAAAAAGATCTCACATTCAGATCCCCTCATGCACATGAGTGTTGGCCCAGTCACCTACCATGTATGGTGTCTACGTATTGGGCATATGGGCTGCAGTCCTCTCTCTTTCGCCTGCTGCTGTTCTGCTAGGTTTGTGTCTCTCACAACCACCTCCTTTGTCATTGTGTCACGCTGTCATGACAATTTTAAAGGAGCTCAATTACTGTGAAATCAGCATTTTTAAGCTCTGGAAGTTTTAACATTTGATCCATCATTATGTCATTAGTGGGAGGCCACGAAAGGAGAGGTAGAATCTGCTTCTATTTTTGGTATCCACACACAACAATTAAATCAATGGGCAACAGGAGTTCTTGTCTCTATGGCTGTACCATCTGGGTCTTTGTCTGTATAACACCCAGGCAACTGTGCCCTGCAGTTCTAACATACTTTGCCCTAGCACCCAGGATAGGGTAGTTTTGAAGGTGGCTTTGTGAGAACCAAGATATTAGAGCTACTGATCCTCCATCAACGGGGCAACATTTGCTGGAAAGAGTCCCCCAGACATTATGAATTTCAAGGCACGAACTCTAATTTTCTACACTGTAGAACTGCCTGTAAGTACAAAACATACGCATGACGCACATACAAAGCAGTGACTGCCAGGTTCACCTTAGGAATATCAAGGCATAAAGCGTAGGAGAAGGACCACAAAGTAGGAGTTTTAATTAAATGCAACGTGTAGTTAATATAGCATTGGAATGGAATTCACAAAAGCGATTGGCCAGCAGAGATTAGATCCTGTGAGAATTCAAGCTTCTGTAATGGATTTTAATTACATTCCTGAAATAGAAGTCTGCAAACAGAATTTGAATAGATGGCTTAGATAAGTCTTTGCTCCACTGACAAATTTTACTAGCAATATTCTCAGTCTACCAAAATTTGAAGGTGATAAGTTGATAAAGAAGCATTCTAAAGAGAATTGTCAGAAAAGAGATCCAAAACTAATGTGTTTATACAATTTAAAGTTTTTTTTAGGAGAGTAGATCTCACAGAAGTTTATGCCATTGGTAGTAAAGAAGCATAAGCAGCATTTTAAAATCTCTTTTTCTCTCTTTAGAACTTTCAGGTCAAATATTCTGCCAAGTTCTTTTTATTTCTTTAGCTTGCAAGGTAAAAGTGAATACCTATGTCTGTGTAATATAGGTTATTTCTGTATATTTCATAGGAAATGTCAGGAACAATGAAGTCTAATTACAAAACCACTCCCATTTCTGCATCTTCTTTTACATTGCCTGCCATGGACTGGACAGCTGTAGGTGACTTTTTAGATAATAATACTGTATTAGTTTACTGTGGCTGTTGCAATTACCACAAACTTGGTGGCTTAAAATAACAGGCAATTATTCTCTTACAATTCTGGAGGCTAGAAGTTTGAAATCAGTTTCACTGGGCTGAAATCAAGTTGTCAACAGGTCCACGCTCCCTCTAGAGGCTCTAGGGGAGACTGTTTCTTGCCTCTTCCTCCTTGTTGGGACTGCCAGCATTCCTTGGCTCATGGCAGCACCACTCCAACCTCTACTTCCGTGGCGACGTTGTCTTCTCCTCTGTGCGTGTAATCTCCCTCTGCCTACCTCTCTTAAGGACCCTTGTGATTGCATTTAGGGCCAATCCAGATACTCTAACAGCAACATATATTTGGGATTTATCACATGGGAAGTACTGAGCTACGCACGTATGTTTATTTAATCCTCACCATCACCCCAAGAGGTGGATACAACTGTTACCCCATTTTACAGATGAGGAAGCTGAGTCTTAGACAGGTAACTTGTCCACAGTCACCCAGCTGGCAGCCAAGACCCATCGCTTGGTAACAGGGAAAATGAGGACCAGAAATATCTTTGTATATTTGATAATTAATCCTCTAGTAGTAGTAGTAGTAACTGGAGCCAAGGCCACCATTGAGCTTCAGGCCAACCTGGGCAGGTTTGAAGGCCTGGCAGGTGGCTGAACGCCTGCTTGTATAAGGAATGGTATTAGACAACTGTTATGTTGGCCTGTCCAGCATCATTTCAAAGATCAGCAAGATCTCCATTTTTAAGGTATTGGCACCACAGCTTTCCTTTGGGAAACTTCCACTCAGGTCCTTTGGTTTGGCTCTGGTTTGGATGGGGCTTTCAACTATATTACCTGATTTCCCTGACCACGAAGGTTGGCATATGGGCTAGTCATCTATTGCTGTGTAACTAATTCCTTTAGAACTTAGTAGCTCACAACAGGAAACATTTATTATCTCACAATTTCTATGCATCAAGGATTTGGAAGCAGCTTAGCTAGGTGGCTCTGGCTCAGGGCGTCTCATGAGGTAGCAGTCCAGATGTTGGCCAGGACTACAATCATCTGAAGGCTAGTGGCTGTTAGCAGAACGCCTCAGTTCCTTGCTGGCTGTTGGCCAGAGACCTTAGTTCCAAACCATGTGGGTCTCTCCTCAGGACATGGCAGCTGGCTTCTCCCAGAGGGAATGATCCGAGAGAAAGACCCAGAGGAAGCTGCAGGGTCTTTTATAACCTGGTGTCAGAAGTCACATATCGGCACATCTGCGTTTTCCCATTGGTTGCACAGACTAGCCTGGTACAATTTGGGGGGGACATTACACAAGAGCATTCATACCAAGAGGTGGGGATCGTTGGGGACCATCATGGAGGCAGACTACTGCAGCACTTGACTTCACTACCACATCCCCTTAGCCACTGATTGGTTCAAGGTATGGGCATATGTCTCAAATGAGGCTTGTTAGAATGCATCTCTGAGAATCACATATATGGGTGCTGGGAATGAGAGTCACTCTCATCTTCCTTGGCTCTCAAGCTGCGATGCTATATGTCTGAAGATTTTGCTGCTCATGTTTCCAACCATATGGAGGAGAGAATGAAGCCAAGCAGAGAAAAAAGCAGAACTAAGGGTTAAAACAGAGAAAGTTCTGTTAACATCCTGTGGGCCCCTGGATCCATCCATGCCTGAGGGTCACCCCCAGATTTCCCAGTGACACTAGCCCCCCCCCTTTTATTTTCTTAAGCCAGATGACTTGGGTTTCTAACTCTTGCAACTGAAAGGGCACGAACCCAGGCACAGCTTGGGGAGCCTCCCAGGAACAAATTGATCCTACAGAAACAGAGGATCAAACTTGGTGCAGTGACAGAGCTTTGGCGGTGTGAGGAGTAACCCCCAGAAAGAAACTGGTCACTCAAATTTATCTCGTGGCCTTGCTCCCTTAGAACCAGGCCTAAGTCCTGTGGGTAAGGGAGGAGGATTTTTTCTTTTAAGTGGGAAAATGGTTTCATTATGAACTCTGTAGGAGTTTGGCACAAAAGCAATCCTGAATTTGTACACTGTGACAAAGGGTCACTCCAAGGGGAAGGAGAGGCACTTTCACTGCTTCCATACAAAATACAATGGAGGTTTAGCAGACTAAAGCATCCTGACTCAAAGCCACAACTGATGCTTTGGTGAGAGAGGCTTTCTGGTTGGTGCCCTAATGCTGGGTGTGGCCTGTAAATGTCCCTGCGAGAGATGATTACTTTCCAGACCTGGGAAGGAGAGAGATGGTCCCTCTCTGGTATCTTTCCCCAAACAGCAGCAAGAAACCCTCTGAGTTTTCTCTCTCCCAAGGGGAAGCTTGGCTCTCCAGCAGCTCCCTCACGCTCCACCTGGATTTTGTACTGCTCCAGCCCAATCCCTGGGGAGCTCTCATTACCTACAGATCCCTGCAGAGGTCTAGGCACAGAACTTTGCCCCCAGTAGATGCTCCAAAAATACTGATGGGTTGATAGCCTTGAAGGGGAACAGAATATATTACCCCTAAATATGCCCCTTTGGCATAAGGATTATTTTGAGCTTGTTATTTTTAAGAAACTGCAGACAGGAAAAGCTCTGAAAACCCAGAAGAAGTTACCTTCTGTTAAGAGACATTTATATTTATAAGGGAAATCTCCATTTGTAAGGGTGTCTCCCTCTCTGTACCAGGAAAAGGAGGATTCTAGATCTCTAGAAACGCTTACCGATTGACAAGGCTTGGACCTAAATCTACATAACACCCTTACCTTTGTTTTCTGTGCTTTGCCTGATAACCTACCCCCACCAACATCTTCTTTTGTCTTTAGCTGGAGATGGTATTTAACGTGATGGCTTGGGCCATTTCCAGGAGTTACTCATTTTTTCTGGGTCTCTCCCATTTATACAGGAGGGTATATATTATTAAACTTCTCTTTGCTTTTCTCTTGTGAATCTGTCTTATATTACAGGAAGGTCTCAGCCAAGAACCTAGAAGGGTAGAGGGAAAATGATTTTTCCTCCCCCAACAGCCTAACTGAATGAAAACCTCATTTCTGGCACCGTCAAATGAAGACATAATAAAAATCAAAACTTTAGATCGTTCAGGTGCTCAAATTCTAAAACCCTTATTTAAATGTTCCTAAAGTACTTTTAGGCTTTTAAAAAGTTTTAGTTATACAGAACTGCAGAAGTGTATTAGTGTTTCAAAACAAAACACCAAAGAAACAAATAATCTCTGTTTCCTTCTAGAGAAGGAACTCGCCTGATAAAACAGTGTACACAGTTAAGTAACTTTCAGGTGCCTGCCACTCTCAGACAATAGATGGCACTGTGGGACAAGTATAAGTGACTGTTCTGCGTAGCTAGGAGGAAGCCAGGGCAACACAAAATGAAACGGCAATCTGGTACAGGATCTGGACCTATTTTAAATCTACACCTCCAAGGAGGGTTATCTGTAAAAGTCCCCTGCCCAGGCGCACGTACTACTCTGTTCTATCCCTTCGCTACTCAAACGTGGTCCCGGGACCAGGGGCCCTGGCATCACCTGAGAGCTTGTTAGAAATGCACAATCTCAGATTCAGACCCCTTGAGACAGAATCCACTCCTTGGGCAATGTCTTCTTAGCCGACGAAAAGCTTTGGAAAGCTTTTCAGTTACCTAGAAGTGCATATGTTCATGAGCGTTACAAAACAAAGCAAACCAAACCAAACCAAAATGATGTTTGTCCCCTTTAAGAAAAAAACTGCTCCTGGAAAATACGCGCCGAAGGAACTTGTGATACCTCCCATTTTCAGGCAGCAGATGGCACTGTGGATCAACACTAAAAGCCACTGTTTTTCCTGCAGCCAGGAGGAAGCCCCGGAAACAAGAAGGATGGAACACAGCAGTCTTCAGCTAGATGTGGACCTATTTAAAATCTACACCTCCAAGGTCAGAAGATTAGGAGCTCTTCTGGATGAGGAAAAAATAAAATAAGCTTGTGGAGGAAGTGGTGAAAAAGAAGACAAGGACTTTCCTCTGGAAGGGGAGAAAGAAGTTTCTTTTCTATGTGTTAAGTGTCATAAAGGTTCTCTGAAATTGTCTTAAAATCCATTGTTAGACCTCCAGCCATTTAAATTACTGCTTAGAACACAAATGCTCTTGGGAGGCAACACATTTCACCATCATAATGCGTTTCTGGGCATTAATTTGTCACCTTGCTTTGTAATAAAGGTCACTCCCCAGCAGCCAAAGAACTCCCCCCACACGTCTAGAAAGAGTCCCTTCAGTTAAATCTTTCAGGTTCCCCATCTCTTTCTCATAGGGACTGACTGATTCAACTGCTATAATGGCACAATGAATAAATCTCAAAAACAGAACATTAGGTGGAAAAAAAGTCACATCAGAACGGATAGATACAAAATATTTGTGTAAAATTTTAAAGCACACAATTATAGAAATATGCATATATCTTTAAAAGTAGAAACATTCATGGGAATGAGGACAGTGGTGACCTCTGGAGAGAAAGGGGAGGAGCAAGTATATCTGTGGGTTGGAGGAGGAGGCAGGCTTTAATTGTTCTCTGTAACATTTTAATTTTCTTTTTTAAGATTTCTGGGGAATTCCCTGGTGGTGCAGTGGTTAAGAATCTGCCTGCCAATGCAGGGGACACGGGTTCGTGCCCTGGTCCGGGAAGATCCCACGTGCTGCGGAGCAACTAAGCCCGTGTGCCACAACTACTGAGCCTGCGCTCTAGAGCCCGCGAGCCACAACTACTGAGCCTGCGTGCTACAACTACTGAAGCCCACATGCCTAGAGTCTGTGCTCCGCAGCAAGAGAAGCCACCGCAATGAGAAGCCCGTGAACCGCAATGAAGAGTAGCCCCTGCTCGCTGCAACTAGAGAAAACCCGTGCGCAGCAACAAAGACCCAACGCAACCAAAAAAAAAAAGATTTCTGAAGCAAATTTTGTTAAATATTAGCATCTGTTAAATCTGGGTGTTTGTAGTATGGTTGTCTATTATGTTGGTGTCTTTATTCTTCATATGTTTTAAATATTTAAAAGTGTAACAAGGTTATCTATTGTGCAGAGTCATTAAATATAACTTTATATGTTAGTGTTTCCTTGGTGCTGACCATACAAAGATGTGGAGAAAACTGACAATTCGGCATGCCAGTGCAAGAAATCTAGTGACGGCAGTAGAAGATTAATGCTCAAATGACTGCTTGAGAGACGGTCAGAAGAGGGGAAGAGCACTGAGAAGATTCTGAGAAAGCTTCATGGAAGAGTGGGAATGGAATGGGGTCTTCTTTTTTTCTTTTAATTTTTATTGGAGTATAGTTGATTCACAATGTTGTTAGTTTCAGGTGTACGGCAAAGTGAATCAGTTATATGTATACATATATCTATTCTTTTTTAGATTCTTTTCCCAGATAGGCCATTAAAGAGTATTGAATAGAGTTCCCTGTGCTATACAGTAGGTCCTTATTGGGATGGGATCTTGATCCTGCCTGACATCTGTATAGTGGGCGGGAACAGGGTTAGTACTCCAAACAGTGGAAACAGAATGTGTCAAATCACAGCAGTCACAGAGTGGGGCATCCTGGATGGCCAGCAGAGGGTTGGGTAAGTCCAAAGTTCTGGCCCAGGATGGCAAGCTGGTTGGAGCAGGACTCTGTTAAGTCCGAAGCTTCTCCCCATCTGGATCATTCTGCTTGTGCCTCTACCTGCCAGGGGAAGAGCAGCCTGCAAAAGGTCTCCACAGTCCCTTGAGGAGCCTGGATCTTTCTTTGTAGAGTAGAGTATGGGCAGTCATGGCTTTTCTTAGCCAAGCAGTGACAGGATCCAAGCTGTGATTTAGGCAATCTGCTTGGCAACTCCACACAGGGTGGACTGAAGGGGAGAGATAGCCAGAGGCAGGAGAAGCTGTTCAGAGGTCAAAGTCAATTGTTGAATGACATGCAGAGGTCATGGCCTGAGCTATGATCATGGCCCCAGGAGTGGAAATAGGGAAGAAATGAAAAGAAACTGGGAAATCATTGACAGAACTCAACAACTGATACATCCAGAAGACTAAAGAGAAATTGAAGGGGGCTCTAAGGATTGGGAGAATAGTGATGTCCTTAAGGACAGTAAATGGCATTGGGAAGGGCAGGAAGCTTTGGGAAACATTAGAAGAAGTTCACTTGTATAAATTTTGAGACTAAAGTGACATCTAAGTGGCCAATCCATTAAGCAGGAGATTTGAGACTGGGGGCTTGGGAGGTAAGTCACAGCTGGTGATACAGATTTGGGTGCAGTCTTAAAAGCCACGGGATTGTATTATATATACTTTTTGAGATGAATGATTAAGAGAAAAAATGGTGCACCAAAGGTATTTTCTCAGAGAATAAGGATAGGAAGATACAAGGAACCAGGGAAAGAGAGAAAGGGAGAAGCAGATGGTGGAGAGAGTATGGCCTCTAAGGCCATGCTGACCAGCACAAGAGGAGAGCCAGGTTTCCATGGGCATTGCCAATTGCTTGCCCACCTAGCATCCTTTGAACAGGATAGAATCTAGTCCAGAAGAGCTTCTAATGTTCTCTAGCTTTCTCTCAGCTCTGGCTAGTCACAGACACCCAGGAGGACCTAGAATCTTGGATAATCTTCAGTTTTCTTCAGAAGCTCTCATTTTCGCAGTCCTCTCACTTCTTGTCTATCTTGAAATGGCACTAATAATTAAGCACGTCTTCCTCTGAAACCCCACGGCACATTTCTTGCTTTTCCATTGGCCATCAGATAAACCCATCCAAAGAAGATTGTGGGGTCACACACCTAAGTTTGAATCTGGGCTCCATCAATTATTATCTGTGACCTGGAGCCCATTCCTGAACCTGCCATGTTGGTTTTTTTTTTAAGATGTTGGGGGTAGGAGTTTATTAATTAATTAATTTATTTTTGCTGTGTTGGGTCTTCGTTTCTGTGTGAGGGCTTTCTCTAGTTGTGGCAAGCGGGGGCCACTCTTCATCGCAGTGCGTGGGCCTCTCACTATCGCGGCCCCCCCCCACCCCGTTGCGGAGCACAGGCTCCAGACGCGCAGGCTCAGTAGTTGTGGCTCACGGGCCTAGTTGCTCCGAGGCATGTGGGATCCTCCCAGACCAGGGCTCGAACCCGTGTCCCCTGCATTAGCAGGCAGATTCTCAACCACTGCGCCACCAGGGAAGCCCTTACCTGCCATGTTTGATTCACTTTGTATCCTGGGGGCCTAACACAGTGACTAATGCAGTTAATAGTTATTGAGTTAGATCAGATTTTGCAAAACTCCTGGCTCCACACATCACTCCTGCTTTGTCTTCATATTTTCATTCTGTCGGCACCACGATATTTTCAGCAATAGCAGGGAATATTGATTATGTGTTCAAGAAGTACAGAAGTAAAGAACAGAGAGAAATGGGATGGTAACTAGAGGAAGCAGTGAAAGGCTTTTCCAGGATAGTGAAGACCTGTGTGTAATTGAAGAGAGGAGAAAAGAACCAATGTAGGTTCAAGAGCTGGAAAGGGAAGGAATCTTGTAGGGCTAATAACTGGGAAGAGGGCGGGAAGGATTTAAATC
Source organism: Stenella coeruleoalba (assembly GCF_951394435.1). NCBI lineage: Eukaryota > Metazoa > Chordata > Mammalia > Artiodactyla > Delphinidae > Stenella > Stenella coeruleoalba. The sequence continues at coordinate 14,529,030 of NC_137152.1, forward strand.
ATAAGCACCAAAGGAAGGAGTTTGCCTCTCTTTTATTAAAATTTTAAAAAATTTCTTTGGAAGAAATACAAATCTTAAATACCATTTAATAGTAATTAGCTGAGAAAACCATCATGCCAAATATGTTATTACTTAAACTGATCCTGTACTGAATCCTTGAAGTTTTCATGCACAAACAGATAAAGGTATATGTGCTTATGTAGTACATGTATGCCTAAAGGAGACTTTTTTTTAAACTTCTTTTTTTTTTGGCTGCGCTGGGTCTTTGTTGCTGTGCACGGGCTTTCTCTGGTTGGGGCGAGCGGGGGCTACTCTTCGTTGTGGTGCGTGGGCTTCTCGTTGCGGTGGCTTCTCTTGCTGCGGAGCATGGGCTCTAGGCACACGGGCTTCAGTAGTTGTGGCACGTGGGCTCAGTAGTTGTGGCTCACGGGCTCTAGAGCGCAGGTTCAGTAGTTGCGGCACACGGGCTTTGCTGCTCCGCAGCATGTGGGATCTTCCTGGACCAGGGATCGAACCCATGTCCCCTACACTGGCAGGCGGATTCTTAACCACTGCGCCACCAGGGAAGTCCCCCAAAGCAGACTTAAGCAATACATCAGCTCAAGTGTTTCTGTTTAGAAATTCTATTCTGGAGAAACTTCAGAGAAGCTAAATGTTACTGAACTCACCGCTTCACTTCACTTAGATAAGTAAACTGAGGCATGAAGTACTTAAGTAACTTGTCCAAGGTCAGCTGGGAAATGGCTGAGCTGAAATTTGAACTATGTTCTTAACCACTCTACTGCCGTTATAAAAATGAATATCTAAGACCAACCATGACCGTGGTCCTGGATCCTTCTCGCTTGTTCCTGACTTGTTTTTCATCCGAGTTTGGTCTCCTTCTGACGTGTAACTCTTAGCCTTGCAAGACAATCTAGATCCTGTCTCTGGCCTTTGGAACAAATGTCTGTATTTGGTCTCCACTGGAGTCTCCAGGGACTCTGACTAGGTTTGTCCCTCTGGCTCTACATAACCCATGTTGCTCCTAACAGGAACCTGGTCCAGTTCCCAGATTGTAAACCTGCTTGCTCTCCTTTGCACCCAGGCTCCCAAGGTCCCAGCCTTTACCTTCCACCTCAGTCCAGCTAAACTCTCAAGGTGGGGAGGGGGAAAGCGCACAGCAGCTCAGGGGTCAGAACCTTGCCCCACCATGACCCTCTCTGATGTCTGATAAAGCGAAGATTTGGAGATCTGGGGACTTGGTATCTGGATAGACACAGTTTTCAGGTGAGGCCAGGAGATGGAGGTAGGGAGAGATTAAATAATTTGGTTTAGAATGCAGTGGGGGACTTCCCTGGTGGTCCAGTGGTAAAGAATCCGCCTTACAATGCAGGGGACGCGGGTTCGATCTCTGATCAGGGGACTAAGATCCCACACGCCGGTGGGGCAACTAAGCCCATGCCACAACTACTGAGCTGGCGTGCCTCCACTAGAGCCCATGTGCCGCAAACTACGGAGCCCACGCAACCCACGCCCCAGCGCCACAGCTAGAGAAGAGAAAACCTGCATGCCACAACTAGAGAGAAGCCCGCGTGCCACAATGAAAGATCTCACGTGCCTCAGAGAATATCCCGCGTGCCACAACTAAGACCCAATGCAGCCAAAAATAAATAAATGAAATAAATAAATAATAAATTAAAAAAAATACAATACAGGGGGATTGACCCACAAAGAAGTGGAGTCTCATCAGTGATGAGGTGGGCGGGACAGGCTGAGTGAAATCAAGTCAGGGATGAAAGCAGAAGTGGTGATGACAGGCGACAGGCAGGAAAAGCTGAGTCAGAGAGACACATTCCTAAGAAAAGTTATAGGTGATCATGGGAGGCCTCAGTCCATGGCGGCGCTGCCTGGTGGTCGCTGTGTGGTCAGTTCTGCCAGACGTGAGCCTTTCAACCTCCCAAAGATTGTAAATTTGGGGAGGCATGGCCTTTTGAAAATCTGATGAAAAATATGGACTGTCTCCTAAGAAAGGCAGAGGGGTGCACATGACCAATCCACATTCTGCATGCAATCTGGGGGAGCCATAGACACCCCGCCCACTGGAAATAAATCTATGGACCTCAGGGTAAGAATTCCTGCTCTAGAACTCTTTTTTTTATATGATGGGAAGTCACCAGAGAGTTTTATTTATTCACTTACGTATTTAAGTTTATTTATTTATTTTTATTGAAGTATAGTGGATTTACATACTGGAGGGTTTTAAACATGTGAGTGGAAAGGTCTGGTATACATATATATATTTTTTAATTTAAACTAAAATTTTTTTTAAGTTGAGGTATAATTGGCATAACGTTAACTGAGTTTCAGGTGTACAAAGTAATGATTTGATATCTGTATATATTACAAAATGACCATCAGAATAACTCTATGGAACTTTTAACTTCACCCCTTTTCATTATTGAAATTGAAGTACTTTACTTCCATAGATTGGAGAATTTTTGAATTAGGAGTTTTATCAGCAAGCTAGTACTCCCCAGCCCCTTCACATCACTAATAGGGAGCCTGAGGTACAGAGACAGTGTGCTCACTAATCCTCTGTGAAAATGGAATGGCCTTTCTACCATGGTGTTTTCTGCCATTTCCCCTCTTGTCTTCAACTCCCAGGGAGGAGGAGGAAGTGCTCTGGGAAACTTCAGAGATATTTTTGTATAAGGTGGGTGTTCTGGGTGGAATTGTGTTCTCCCCTCAAAATTCATATGTTGGGGCTTCCCTGGTGGCGCAGTGGTTGAGAGTCTGCCTGCCGAGGCAGGGGACACAGGTTCGTGCCCCGGTCTGGGAAGATCCCACATGCCGCGGAGCGGCTGGGCCCGTGAGCCATGGCCACTGAGCCTGCGCATCCGGAGCCTGTGCTCCGCAACGGGAGAGACCACAACAGTGAGATGCCCGCATACCGCAAAAAAAAAAAAAAAAAATTCATATGTTGAAGCCCTAACACCCAGTACCTCAGAACGTGACCTTATTTGGAAATAGGGTCGTGAGGATGTAACTGGTTAATATGAGGTCATACTGGCATGGGCTCCTAACCCAATATGACTGGTATCCTTATAAAAGGGGAAAATTTCGGACATAGACACACATACAGGGAGAACGCCACGTGAACATGAAGGCAGAGAATGGAGTGATGCCAAGGAACGCCGAGGATTGCCTGCAGAAGCCAGGGAGGGAAAAGGATCCTCCCTCACAGCTCTCAGAAGGAGAGGAACCAACCCTGCCGACAGCTTGACTTCGGGCCTCTGGCCTCCAGAACTGTGAGTCAATAAATTGCTGTTGTTTAAGCCCCTCAACCTGCGGTACTTTTTACTGCGTCCCTAGCACATGAATATAGAGGGGGAAGTGTGTACCTCTTTCGTTTGGGCACAGTGCTCTAAGTACGTGCGCGAACTACTGAGGCTTATGGTCAATGGCATGAGCATTTCTTTGATGAAGGTGAGGCTGGAGGGAAGGGACACAAAGTATGCTGAGGTCCAGTCATAGAGGCCAGCTGCCCATGGTCAAAGGAGGCAGGTTTGCTTGGATAGGATCCAGCAGACTTCAGAGCTGGGAAATGATGAGAAATTAGGTCAGAGAGTGGAGCAGGGTGCTCAAATATCTCAGAGTAAAGGAGCTGGGGTTTAGATGGATTTGGTGATGCAAAGAGGGGCCTTGTGGGGGGGGCTTGAATGCCGCAAATAATATTTTGAACCCTCAACGTCATGAAAGCTAACTTAAATAAATACACTGTCTAAATAAGAATACAGTGTGTCCATGTGAACATACAGTTTTTAGGGAAGGCTTGCCTAGACCAATTTGTTGCCCTAAGCCCTTTGTATTAGTTTGCTAGGGCTGCCATCACAAAGTAACACAGACTGGGTGACTTAAACAACAGAAATTTCTTTTCTCATAGTTCTGGAAAGTCCAAGATCAAGATATCAGCAGGATTGGTTTCTCATGAGGCTTCTCTCCTTGGCTTGCAGACAGCTGCCTTCTTGCTGTATCCTCACATGGCCTTTCCTCTGTGCGTGCACATCCCTGGCGTCTCTTCTTTTTCTTATAAGGACACCAGTCATATCGGATTCAAGCCCATCCTAAGGGCTTCATTTAACCTTAATTACCTCTTTAAAGGCCCTATCTTCACATACAGTTACACGGGGGGTCAGAGCTCCAATATATGAATTTTGGTGTAACTCAATTCCTTCCATGATACCCCTCCAGTGAAAAAGTTTGTAATGAAGAGAAAGAGCTGCAGAATGGCAAGGCGCATGACTGATTTAATGTTACTTTGGAAAAGGGAGCAAGAGATGCTAGCAGGGAGAAGAAAAGCTTGAACTGGGGGCGAGGAGGTCAGTCAAAAAGGGAAAACATCATATAGGTTAGGTGTTATAGAGATAACTTACATGATGGGAGAGATACTGCAAGTGAGAAGAAGGGGAAAACTGGATTATAAGTATTATGGGAGTTGCAAATTGGGCCTGCCTTGGCACTCTCTCAGAGACTCCAGTGAAGTTTAGTTACTTTTGGAGGCTGAGCTGTGCTGCTTTGAATGCCATTCAGTATGGAGACTGGATTATGTGAGGCGCTGACTTTTATGTGGGTTACAAAAGAAGCAAAGTGCACAAATTTGGAAAGAGAGTGTGAGGTCAGGATTTTGCCCATGATTTGCACATTTTTATGACTCGGGTATCTGAGTAACAGACACCACCACAACTGGATGCTTTCAACAGGACAAAATGCAAAGCAAAAAAAAAAAAAACAAAAAAAAAACAGTGAGAAGATTAAGCATTAAATATAGACAGAGGATTTCCCAGATGGTGTCTGTTTGGCACCATTGCTCCCTCAAATTGTTTAACTATGACTAAGTCTTTTCCCCAATTTGACATTTTGAAAGAAACCTTTTGGAACCATATTTAATCTGAAATAGAGGCAAAGAAGCCTTTTGGGGGCTGAGTAAATATAGGCCTGGTTGCAGTTATTTCAGGGGTAGTCACTTTATGGTAATAAAACCTGATGCTTTTTGAGTTCTAGCTAATCTAAGGAAGGTACAATTACGAGGAAACCAAGACTTAAAGAGGGGAAGTTACTTGTTCAGGGTTACCCTGCTGGTGAGCAGCGGAGCTCAAAGCAAGCTGAGGGCATGTGTGTATAATCTGAGCACACTGCTGCAGGGTTGGGCCTGCACACAGACTTCCTTCCTTGTACGTTCTGTCTATAGAAATTTGTTACAGCTTAATGAATGAATGAAATCAATGCATATTATCTGAAACTTATATTTTTAGAAAACTGTAAGGTCCTTTAATTAATTGTGTGAGTGTGGGGGTGGGGGGGGGAGAGAGGGAGAAGGAAAGGAGGAGGATGAAGGGGAGAGAGGCTTCAACTTACAAAACACATTTAACCAGTGCTCCAGGAGTACAGTAGTATCCTAGAGCCCAAACACTGTCATAAGACAGCAGTGTTTCTGTAAAAAATGTGTTGAAGATTCTGACTTGGAATGCCAGCGATCCATCTCCCTATGGACCCTCCTCTTCTCCCCCACCCACCTGCAGGGTAGCAGAAGTGGCTGCTTCCCTAACACCAGGTGCAGATGGAAGGTGCCGGGCCTGGGAGTACACGTGTACAATATGGTAAGTGGTCAGGGATGGGTTGATAGGTGGGCTGGGAGCAGGCCTGAGGCCCCGGGGGACAGCAGGGAGTTGTGACAGAATACTTTATGGGGACTGGGATGCTCCCCCAATCCCCTCCTGGTTCTTTAGCTGGACCCAGTGATGGCCCACCTGCTTCCCTTCCTGCTACTACCAACAGATGCTTCCAAAAACTTCCTTTCTTCCCTGGTCTGTTCTGGAGCAGCGCATGGCCTCCATATTTCTACTTTATATTGCTGTCCCTGAAGCAAGCACTTCACATTGTAGAAATTTAGTCTACTTTAGAAGAATCGTCAGACTTTGGCTGTCCTTGCATTTTATCTTAAGAGCTATAAGGATTCCTTTTGGTGACAAGCCGGATAAAGCCTGAGGCCACTGGGTAGGCAGATGGTTGAGAAACGGGAACATCGCTGTGACCAGTACATCCCACAAGGAAGAGGATTTGAGTGGCACAGAAGGGTCACTAGCCCCCAAATATCTGCACTAGATTCCATTTTTTTAGGGAAGGTGCATGTTAGAAAGGCTTTTCCATTTGCAGATTCCTCTGAGAGCAGGGATAATTTAGACATTCTCTTAGCCAGAGTTGCCTAGTGATAATGGAGCTTTTTGGATTAATGGGAAAGCTAGCTATTTGTGCTGATATCTTCTAAATTATAAAATGCCTTTCCATTCCTCCTTTCCTCCTATAGTGTTCCACTTTCTCTATTGAGTAAGAGATGAATTTTTAGTGAAAAAATAAGAATTGAGACTTGTCACAGGTTGGGTTCCCTTGGAAGCAGACTCTGAGATAGACACAGGAGGCTTATTAGGAAGTGTTCTTGGTGTCCACTCCCGTGAAAGGGAGGGGCAGGAAGCAGAGCTGGGCAGAGGGAAAAGTCTATGTGTCATACAGGCCCAACCACAGCCTCGGGAAGTTCTGGAGCTTTGTTCTGTGTTGGGCCAAGTTGGCCAGCCCTATATAACCTTGCACCCATCAGTCATTGGATGCTGGCCACCTGGACCAGGTGGCTTTCCGCAGCTGAGGCACCTCCTTAAATGGCCAATACCTCAAGGCTGCCTGCCAACAGCACTCCCAGCTGCTGGGGCAACAAGCCCTTCACTGAAGGGAGCTCAGCATGGTGCACCAACGTGTCTATTGTGATACTCAAACTAGAAATGGATGATAACTAAGAATTTATAGTGTAAAATCAAAAAGCACGCCTGCTTAAAGTGCTATTCTCATCTGCACTGATTCATTCAGCAGAAGGAGCAACAGAGTGCAATCCATGGGCCGACGGGTTCCTGTACCTGTGGCTGAGCACAGAAGCTGGGCTGAGACCAAGGCCTTTCCATTCTACCATGGTCATTCTATCCATCTACCGTGGCAACCTCCAGCAGACATGCCATGGCAATCAAGAAAAAGGAAAGCCTGCCTCTCTTCAACACTTATTTTTAAGAAAAGAAGCAGATTCAATTATTTATTTATCCTGACTATAAAAGCAATTTACGTTTACTGTAAAAAAAAATATGCGTAGTACAAAAAGAGTAGAACGGCAGGGGAAAATCACCTACGAGTCCACTGACCAGAGTAATCATTGTTAACAGTTTAGCATATATTTCCCCTAATCTTCTCTGACATATATATATATATATATATATATATATATATATATATAAATTTTTTCCCCCATAGTTGAACTCATGCTAGACTTAAAGAGGCATCAGTGTGTTGTGATTAAGAACATGAACTCTGAAGACAGAAAGATCTGATTTGAATTCTCTCCCTGTCACTTATTAGTGGTGAAACTTTCATTCATTCACAAAATAACTGTTATGTAGCACTGGAAATATGAGAGTAAAAAAAGAGAGATACAGCCTTTCCTTCATGAACTCACATGTTGATGGGAATTTAACCTTTCTTAAAGTCTCTACTCTCTCACCTGTAAAAGTGGAGCTAATAATACCTACCCCAGAGTTTCCATGAGAATTATCTTGTTAAGTGAGATAATTAATGTATATAAAAGGCCTGCACATAGTAATTGCTCAAAAATTGGCAGTTATTATCATCATGTAAGTTTTGCTCTTTTTCACTGAACATTATGTCATAGTTTCCCCATGTTATAAAAAAATCCCTTTGTTGAGGTCACCATGGGGTTCCAGCAACATCAATTAGAATACACACAGATGGGCTTCCCTCGTGGCGCAGTGGTTGAGGGTCCGCCTGCCGATGGAGGGGACAGGGGTTCGTGCCCCGGTCCGGGAGGATCCCACGTGCCGTGGAGCAGCTGGGCCCGTGAGCCATGGCCGCTGAGCCTGCGCGTCCGGAGCCTGTGCTCTGCGATGGGAGAGGCCACAACAGTGAGAGGCCCGCATAACGCAAAAAAAAAAAAAAAAAAAAAGAATACATAGAGATGCTTAGGAGCACAGTGTTTAGAACTCCAGCAACCTGGCAGCACAGCCCTTCTGGGTTCAGGGGAACCTCATTTGCCCTTCCGCTTTCCAGTCCCACGCGTGGTAAGGCTTCCCGAACCAGTTATCTCTGGATAACCTCATTTCCCTCCCTTTCACTTCTTCGGTCCTTCCATCTCTTTTGTTAGTAATTCCTTCCAGTAAGTTCTTTCTGTTTGATATATCTAGAGTGGGTTCTGTTTTCCTGCTTGGACCTAATGGAGAAAAACATTGTTTCATTTTGGCTTCCCACTTTTAAAAGTAATTCTAAGGGGTGTTCCGTGGCGGTCCAGTGGTTAGTACTCAGCGCTTTCACTGCTGTGGCCCAGGTTCAATCCCTGGTCAGAGAACTAAGATCCCGCAAGCCAAGCAAGCGTCATGCCCCCCCACCCAAAAGGAAAGTAATTCTAAGAAGTAGATGAACGTCATTTGGATAGTTGTGAAAAGAATTTGACTTGAAAAATGGGACAGATGAGGAAAAGTTGCAAAAGTGAACAGGCAAAAGGCTGAAGGTCATCAATAAACAGAGGATTTGGCACCTGAAAAGTTGTTCTAAGAATCTGACCATTTACTTACCGTTTCCACTGAGAAAAGAACAAGAGGAATTTCCTCCAAGCCAGGGAATCAGATTCTTTTTAAGGAAAAACTTCCTTATCATAAAGGCAAGGCCAACTTTATGTGACCTTTTGTGTCTGGTTTCTTTCACTGAGCATTATGCCTTCAAGGTTCATCCAACGTTGTAGCATGTAACAGTACTTCATTCCTTTTTATTGCCAAATACTATTCCAGTCTATGGATGTATCACGTTTTGTTTATCCGTTCATCATTTAATGGACATTTCGGTTGTTCCCACTTTTTGACTATTGTGAACAATGCTGGTAGTCTCACTAAATCTTGGAATTTTATAATGAGAGGCTTTGCGTCTATGTTATTGGTTGATTGATTGATTACTTCACTGTTAAAATGTAAACTGCCAGGAAAGATTACACATAACACATTAACAGCTATTTATAGGCTGGTTTCAATGAATTTATCAGGTGTTATTTTAGAGCTACTTTTGAAAGGGAGAAGGTAGGAGAGCACTGGGTGTACTGAATTTGAGACAATATGAAGGCTGGAAAAAGGAGCAGAAAGCGAGATTGGGGTCCCTAAAATGAACACTATTCCTTGAACTTGCCTCGTGTTAATATATTCATTATAAAGCTTCCCAAGGAGGCAGAGATATTGCAACCATTTAATTGGTATGTTTAGATACTCTTTTCTTTAAAAAAAAAATTGTTTTTTGGCCGTGCCATGCCTGTGGGATCTTAGTTCCCTGACCAGGGATCAAACCTGGGCCCTCGGCAGTGAAAGCGTGGAGTCCTAGCCACTGGACCATCAGGGAATTCTCTAGTTAGATACTCTTTTGCTTGGAAGCCAGTGAATAGACAATAAAATGCATTGAAGTCGCCTATCCACAAAGTCTTGAAGTTATATCTTTTACACTAGTGAAATTGATTAGTGAGAAAATAAATTTAGGTTTTGGTATTTTTCTTAAATTATTTATTTATTTATTTTTAGCTGTGTTGGGTCTTTGTTGCCGCATGTGGGCTTTCTCTAGTTGCGGCAAGTGGGGGCTACTTTTCCATGTGGTGCGCGGGCTTCTCCTTGCGGTGGCTTCTCTTGTTGTGAAGCACTGGCTCTAGGTGCCAGGCTTCAGTAGTTGTGGCATGCGGCCTCAGTAGTTGTGGCGCACGGGCTTAGTTGCTCCGTGGCATGTGGGATCTTCCCGGACCAGGGATCAAACCTGTGTCCCCTGCATTGGCAGGCAGATTCTTAAACACCAAGCCACCAGGGAAGTCCCTAGGTTTTGTTTTTATTTGGTTAGTCTATGCAACGTTTCCAGGAGTTGATTGCCTTATTTATGAATCAATAAAGTAAGAGATTTTTTTCTTTCTTTTCTCATGATTATCTTTTGATTATGTCCATGTTTATTAGTTTGGAAGAGAACAATAAGGAAAATATAGCTTATGATGATTGGTTGCTCCATTTGTATATCCCCACTGTGATAAGTATAGCGTTTTCTATGTTATAGGCTCTCATTAATCTTTGTTGGATGGATGAACTCAAGTCAACCGGGCCATCTTCTGGCAATTTTCATGAAAAAAAAGATTTCATATGTGAGAAACCAACAAAATTGGTTTAAGTGAAAGAGTTGGATTACTGACGGATGTCAGTTGGTTGCAAAATCTCTATCTCTTGCTAGTACAGTAATATAGTTGTTCTCTTGTTTTTGAAGTCAGTGTGTGTACGTGCACGTGGCTTTTGTCTTGAGCACTGGATCAGCCATCTACTGCTGCATAACAAACTACCCCCAAATGCAGTGGATTCCAATTATTTGCTTTGATCCTGAATCTCAAATTGAGCAGGGCTTAGGGCGGACTGGTGGTCTCTATTCCAGGTAGCATCAGCTGGGATGGCTCTCCTAGGACTGGAGGATACACTCCCAAAAGTGACTCACTCACATACATGTTTAAGTTGGGACTGGCTGTTAGTTCTTCTCCAGAGTGACCTCTCTATAGGGTGGCTTGGGCTTCCTCACAACAGAATGGCTGAGTAAAAACAATGAGCGCCCCAAAAAAACAAGTAGAAGCTATATTGCCTTTTATAACCTAGCATTGGAAATCACACAATGCCCCTTTCACCATAGTCAAAAGGCAGCCTAAATTCAAGGGGAGGGGACATAGACCTCCACCTCTTGATGGGAACAGTGTCAAAATCACATTGTAAGAAGGACATGTGGAATGAAAGATATTGTTGTGGCCATCTTTGGAAAATACAGTTTGCCATAGGGATTATTTTTGATCCTTCCCTATACCTCAATTTTGCAAGTTTAAAAATTTTTTCTATTTGTCTTTATCATCATTTTTCCAACTGTCCCCTTTAAACTTGGTAGCAATAATATCTCAGAAGCTAACATTCTTTTTTTTTTTTGCGTTACGTGGGCCTCTCACTGCTGTGGCCTCTGCCGTTGCGGAGCACAGGCTCCGGATGCGCAGGCTCAGCGGCCATGGCTCACGGGCCCAGCCGCTCCGCGGCATGTGGGATCCTCCCGGACCAGGGCACGAACCCACGTTCCCTGCATCGGCAGGCGGACTCTCAACCACTGCGCCACCAGGGAAGCACAGAAGCTAACATTCCTGAAAATAATTTATGTGTGGAAGATTATCCTTTCAGTACACTGAAGGTACCCACTAAGCATCTTTCCCGGATAGGTGTGTGTTCCACTAGGTATATTCCTCTCTATAACTCTTATCTCTACCTGGTTTGGAGAAGAGAATAACACACAGGTAGGCACAGCCTTAAATACAAGAAATAAAATAAATGAGGAAAAATATATATATTGCCTGGGGCAGCTTTAAGTCAATTTTTGGAAGGTTCTGTGGTGTAGGTGGTGGGTGGATTCAGTGGAAAATCTTACAGACATGTGGAATAATAAGTGGTTCTATTTTGGGATTATCATGGCAATGCAAGTTAATGATATATGTCATGCGTGCGCGCGCACGCGTGCGCGTGTGTGTGTGTGTGTATACCTGGTCTTAAGTTAAGTTGGAATACTGAGGCTAACAGTGATTTGGTCATGACTCTGTATAAAATCCTGAACTTGAAATCATAAAGCAAAATATATATTTCCACCAAAGTAACATTTTCCCCTAACATTTCAATCAGTTTTCAAAATACTAAAAGTTGAAAGAATTGCACAGTGAATATCCACATACCCACCACCCAGATTCTACAATTAACATTTTACTGTATTTGTTTATATCCACATGTACTACATATCTATCCATTCATCCATCCCTACATCCATCCATCAATCCGTCTTGGTTTTTTTATACATTTCAAAGTAACTTACAGTTGTCAGTAGACAAAGTAGTATATTTTGAGTTCTGTTTAAAAGTGTGGACAGTTTTCCTCTTATTTCAATCTATCTTGTAAAAATTATATTTGACAAATATATGACAAAAGATCAGGTGGACTTGATCTTTTTTCATCGTATTGAAAATGAAATCTATGAGAATTTAGTGAAGAAATTGCTGGAGAAACAAACTCTGGAAAGATTGTGCTCTGTGATGCATATTATTTAATGTGATTCAGATCATATCTTTGCCTTTGCTTGAGAATGTAATAAAAACTTATACATGTGGAACCGAGTAGTTGTGTCCCTTGATAGTAAAAAGGCTGACTAATAAATAAAATAAGCATTGTACCTTTTCATTTCGTTAAGTGTATTGGAAGCCATGTTGAATTTTTATCCGTAAAGCTGGTCAAGAATTTCTTTTGGAGAAATGAAACCAAGACGCCAGGGAATTGTAGAGGTAGATCAGGTTCACTCCATAGCTCCCATACCTTTTTTTTATTCCAACCTGCCTCCTCCAAATGGTATAGCCTCAATTTACCTAGCTGTTTGTGTTCATCTTTTTCTTCTTCTCCTTCTTCTCCTCCTTCTCCTTTTCTTTGAAAATTAATTAATTTATTTATTTTTGGCTGTGTTTGGTCTTCGTTGCTGCACGTGGGCTTTCTCTAGTTGCGGCGAGCTGGCGCTGCTCTTCGTTGTGGTGCGTGGGCTTCTCATTGCGGTGGCTTCTCTTGTTGCGGAGCACAGGCTCTAGGTGTGCAAGCTCAGTAGTTGTGGCACGTGGGCTCAGTAGTTGTGGCGCACGGGCTTAGTTGCTCCGCAGCATGTGGGATCTTCGCGGCACAGGGTTCGAACCCGTGTCCCCTGCATTGGCAGGCGGATTCTTAACCAGTGCGCCACCAGGGAAGGCCCGTCTTCTTCTTCTTCTTCCTTTTCCTCTTCTTCTTTTAAAAAATGCATATTCTTCAGGTAATTGTCTGAATCCTTAATTTTCCACTATTGTGTATCAACACAGCACAAAATGATGTGGGAACTATTGATCAGTTTATTAATTGATTGATTCATTTAGCAAACACTTACTGAGCATCAGGTCCTATGCTAGGCATTGGGAAAACAAAAACGAATAAGACATAATCTTTATTTTCAATGCAAAGCCATTAATATGATACATTGATCAGTATAGGTGACAAAAACTGAGGCCTACTAGATTTTTTCCACTTTTCCATTGACAGTAACTATATAATGGTGCTAATCTCTGCTTTATTTTATGTTGTATAGATACGAAATAGGAGTGTACACACAAGACCAATGTTATGCTAATGACTCATTATATCAGAACAGTTTTAAAAGAGCAAGAATTGTTTTATGGATTCGAGAAGAAGCAAGATCAATATGTTTTCCACTGTGTGTGTTTTTATCTAACTAGTCCAGAATTCCAGGGTGCCTTATAAAAAGGTGTGTAAAGCTGCATTGAATCAGGTGTGATATTAAACCTAGAAAATGAATGGCACAGCCACTTTATTCCTTTTTAGTACTTAGACTCTACGAACTCATTTGTTTCCTTTACAAATTAAATGAGGTGTGTGTTTTTAATTTTTCCACTTTTAATTAAAATCTTGAGATAATAGTTATTATGTATTACATCTTAGTCTCTCTGCATATATTCAAGGGAAGGGCATCATTTGGGGTCATTTTAAACTTTCAAAGCCCTCTGAGGGTAGGATATTAGTAAGGTGCTTATCAAGTCACCTCACACTTGAGCGAATCAAGTAAGCAATGGACAACAGTGCTGCCCCACTCCTATGCCTTCATGCACATCACTATCATTCGATTCCTAAAAGAAGATAGTCACTTTACTTTGATGCCTCTGGGAGGTGGAAAAAAGTCTTCCTTGCAGAGCTGTTGTGGCAGTAAATGAGACAGTGTAAGGAAAGTTCCTGGCACATAGCACCGTTACATAAATGGTTTCTATTGCTGAGACAGTATAGCTTAGTGGTTAAGGATTAGGCTTCTGGAGGCAATTGGCTGGGTCTGCATCCTGCTTCCACCGCCTACTGCCTGGGTAAACTTGGGCAGGTTACTAAAACCTTGTGTGTAAAATGGAGAGAGCATCCACTTGAAATAATTACCCACTGCTGTACAACAAATCACCCCCAAACTTAGGGGCTTACAACAATAAACATTCGTTATCTCATAGTTTCTGTGGGTTGGGAACTCAGGAGTGGCTTAGCTGAGTGGTTCTGGCTCAGGATCTCTCATGAGGTAGCAGTCAGGATGTCAGCCAGGGCTGCACTCACCTGAAAGCTTGACTGGGGCTAGAGGATCTGCTTCCAAGATGGTGCACTCACATGGCTGTTGGCAGTTCCTTACTGGCTGCTGACGGGAGGGGTAAATGTTTTGGGGATATCTTAAAACCACTACATGACTTCAGAGGGGTATAGAAAGGATTAAATGAGATAAGCCATGCAAAATGTTCAGCACAATGCCTGGCACACAGTAAGCACTCAATAAATGTTGATTAATATTATTTCTAAAGAAAGATCAATAGACTGCTGTTTAGCTAGGGAAATATGGTTTCATGTGGATTAAGACATTAATACATAAGAAATTAATTTATTGATATTTTAAAATTATGTAGGAGTACGAATGTTCAGTAGAAACAGGTATCTGAGACAACAAGTATTTCTAATGTACTTCACTGGCTTGACGTCTCTTTCACAATTTATTGTGCACTGTGTTGGGGAGGAAGGGGAACTGGATGTGGAGGACTGCCCTAAAATCATCAGGTCAGGGGTTTCAGGACTGTGAAGTTATTTAGGCCAGGTGGAAAGATGCTAGAATTACTCTCCATTTTGTGCCCCAATTCTCACTGTTATTTTCCTGCTGCTAGCTATAAAATTAGCTGTCTCACTTCTTTCAAAGCCAAAGACAGCACATCTCCATTATCTCATTAGATATTCTTCTTGAAATAAAAAGCTCTTCTACATCAGTAACAGCATCTATTAGCACAGCCACGCTCCAGTTCCCTGGGTACCGCTGATCTCAGATGACCTGCGCATACTAGACTAAGGTAGACCAGGGAATCCACAACCACCCTAAGGGATTGAAAAAGGGGCAGGGAAAGGGGGAGGGTTGGAGGAGGCTTCTAGATGTAACTGTTAACTGAGAGGAGCCTCAAAATAGCCAAGTTTCAGGCTTCTTCCTAGAAGATTTAAATTTCTCCAAGAAAATCCCTCATCAATTGTGGAGTCCATAATATTCACTGCTATTTATGCTGCTAGCCTGTGGCTGGAGAACATTTCCTAAGATGGCTACAATTCTGTAAAATACATGTTCTGTAAAATAGGCATAATAATATTCTTAGCTGAGGGACATACTCTTGTTGCCCCAGCAGTGTCTCCTTGGCACTCACCTCCACCTGCCCAGGGCCACTTATTGTGATCACCTGGGACTCTCTGGGAGCACACTTGGTCTGCATGTTGGGAGAATTGAAAATGCTGGAGGGTTAATGCCCGGAAGAGCTTTCAGTATGGTGGAGAAACACCCCAGCTTCTCATCTCTGGGAGAGGAGAAGTTTCTCCATCATCTCCCAGAGCTCCCCAGCAAATCCTCTGAGCACCAGTCGCCTACAGAAGTAACTGGCTTGATAACACACCTATTATTGGCTTCCTTCTCTTCCTTGTCTCACTTGCCCACGCATCTTCTGGTGTTTCTTGGGATTAACTCTCAAAACTATGAACACTTAAATCCTTGTGTCAGCGTCTGCTTTTGGGGAAACCCAAATTAAGACATCCCTCATAGGGTTGATGTGAGGGTTGAAAGAGACGATGTATGCACAATGCCTGGCGTATAATAACAGCGGCTAGTATTTATTTATTTAAAAGATTTATTTATTTACTTTATTTAGTTTTGGCTGTATCAGGTCTTAGTTGCTGCACGTGGCATCTTCGTTGAGGTACGCGAGATCTTTTGTAGCGAAGCACAGGCTTCTCTCTAGTTGTGGCGTGCGGGTTGTCTCTTCTCTAGCTGTGGCGCTTGGGTTCCACAGCACATGGGCTCTGTAGTTGGTGGCACGCAGGCTCTCTAGTTGAGGCTCACGAGCTCAGTAGCTGTGGCGCAGGGGCTTACTTGCCCCGTGGCATGTGGGATCTTAATTCCCTGACCAGGGATCGAACCTGCGTCCCCTGCATTGTAAGGTAGATTCTTTACCACTGGACCACCAGGGAAGTCCCAGTTGATCAGTTTCTTTGTGTCAGCACTGCTTTAAACACTTTACATGTATAAATTCATCTAACCCTATGTTAATCTTCATAAACAACCCGTTATTATTACTCTCCTACAGATGAGACTGACACACAGAGAGGGTAACCCGCCCAAGAGCACACACTGTTCAAACCACTGAAACCATTATTCAGACTCAGGCAGTAAACATGGCAACATTCTTTCAGGATGCTGGAGTGGTTCTTTGAGTTATTGGAGCTCTAGCTTTTGAGTTGACTCTGGGAAATTTTGGCTTGTTTTCTGTGTAGTATCGACACATGCATAACAGTATTTTGAGAGAGATTTTTTTTTCTTGTTGCCTCTACCTAGGAGGGCTTCTATAGGGGAAGTGACAGCTAGAGGTTGGAAGGGGTATTTATACCTGTCATTCAGACGCCCTCTAAACAGAGGTCAGCTACAGCCAAGATGGGAGATGGGAAGAGAGTGAGGAAAGCCGGCGACGATGTTCATGGGTTGCTAAGAGAAAAACTGATGGTTCCTTCTCCCCTCTACCTCCTACAAACCCCAGTTTTGGTTGTGGGGAGTTAGGGTTGGTGAGGAAACTGACCACACCCTCCAAGGAACTGGAGTAGACATAAAAATGGGCTGACCACACCCCCTGGTCACTTCAGTGTCTTGAGCCACAGGCCTGGCAGGTGATGATGGTGATGGAGAAAGGGGGAGGGGGACAGGATTTAAATCAAACACAACATTCAGGTTTAGACTAGATTGATTTTTTTAACAAATAAATTTATTTATTTATTTTTGGCTGTGTTGGGTCATCGTTGCTGCGTGCGGGCTTTCTCTAGTTGCGGCGAGCGGGGGCTTCTCTTCAGTGTGGTGCACAGACTTCTCATTGGGTGACTTCTCTTGTTGCGGAACACGGGCTCTAGGTGCGCGGGTCCCAGACCAGGGCTCGAACCCATGTCGCCTGCATTGGCAGGCAGATTCTTAACCACTGCGCCACCAGGGAAGCCCAACTAGATTGATTTTTAATAGCTGACAAAGACCTAAGAGTCAGAAAAACTGTCCAAGATGTGAAGGGACACAAAAGACAAATTTGCTGTAAAAACATGGTTCAGAGTAATGACTGAAGAAAAAGAAACTGCTTCTAGTTTATACCCTGCAGAATTGAGCCTGCTCAACAATAGGTAATCTTTATAAAGTCCTTACTATGGGCCAGGTACTCTGTGAAGCATTTCACAAATAGTCATTCACATAGATCTGTGAGGTGAGTACTATTATCACTGTCATCATCCCCATTTTACAGGGGAGGAAACTGAGGCACGGAGAACTTGAGCAATTTGCCCAAGGGCATCACTAGAGCTGGCATTTGATCACAGGCAATCTGGCTCCTAAGTCTATGGTTTTAGCCATTAAAGTTACACTGCCTTGCCAACCATTCACTTTCATATGGCATTCTATTCTGGTGTGGTTTTTCCCTCTTGGGTCTTTTGAGGCTGACATTTCTCTTCTTTCTACCCTGTTTGTGGTTAAACTTAGTGCATGGAGGACAGGAATAGAGGTTTTAATAGTTTAAAATGAGCTACTGGACTTGCATTACTAAAATGACATTTTCCCAAATGGTATGAACTTTAAACAAAAGCATGTAAGGTCTGACATTCTGATTTAAGCTCTGAGCAGGGCCAGCGAACAACTAATGCTGACCTCTTCCTACACACACTACAAATTTACACATTGATTTGATTCTTAAGTTTTTCTCCTAGATCTTGATTGCATTATGAGATCTAGGCCCAGATGGGCATTTCATAAATGCTTTTTGACAATGATTAGAAGGCTTATTTAGTCTTCTAGACTTGTTCCGCATATACCCAGGATAAAAATGTCTTGCATCTTGATGACCACTTGTTTATTTATTATTGAGACCCATAATAAGTAGCACACATGGTCTCTGCAGCAGGAAGCTTCTGAGGCATCTAATAGGAACTCAAACCCAAATTGTCTTAAATGCAAGGAAAAGGCAGAATTTGTTTCATTAAACAAGTCAGTGGTGTCATCAAGAACCTGTTTTTTTCTTTCTTTCTATTTTTCAACTCTGCCTTACTTAGTGTATAGGCTTTGACCTAAGGCTGGTTTTTCCTCCTAGCTAGAAAATGGCTGCCAGTGGCACCTGGGATACTTGCTTCCTTGTTCATCCAGCAGGATAGACAGGGAAAACCTCTCTCTCAAACCATATGTTGTTAAGTTCTTTCCTTTAGTCTAATTGGGCCACACATTGATTGACTAAGAGTAATAAGCACCCACCGCCCTGGAAATGTGGATACTAGAACACAGTTGTGGTTCTATTAGAAGGAAGAAGGAGCATATAGATGTTGGGGAGGCTCTGAAGCTGTTTCTTCATCTGGAAAAAGGTGACCTATCAGAGAATCTTGCAGAGAATCACGATGCTCAGAGATAATGTATGTAGGGTTGCCAGATTTAGCAAATAAAAACAGAGAATGCCCAGTTAAATTTGAATTTCAGATAAACAGCAAATAATTTTTAGTATGAGTATGTACACCTCTTTCTACAAACGTTACAGATTTACACATTGATTTGTTTTTTAAGCTTTTCTCCCAGATTATGAGGTCTGGGCCCAGAGGGGCATTTCAAAAAATTTTTTTTTCTTTTGACAGTGATTAGAAACCTTATTTAGCCCTCTACCCTGTATCCAGGATAAAAATACATACTTATACTAAAAAATTATTCATTGTTTATCTGAAATTCAAATTTAACAGGCCTTCTGTATTTTATCTGGCAACTCTAAATGTATGCAAAGTTCTTGGCACATAGCAGGCATTCATTCAGTGGTAAGTATTAGTGTTGTTTCTATATAAGAAAAGAGCTCAGTTAAATGGCAGCGTGGTGCTTTTTAACTCTTACTAACATAGAAAATATATGCTTTTGATCAAAATTGCAATTAACTGAACTGGATGTGACTCTAAGCATCCCTTCACCACTACTCAAAATGAGATCAAAGCAAAGGTCCCTAAGTGGAGGGTCATATTTGCATACATGGGATGGCACATTATAAAGCATCTAATATTACCACTTAAAACTAAATTGAACTTGCATCACCAGATAGTTAGTTATTGGTCTTTCCTTATCTTGTTCTAAGTCTATACAGATAAACCATTCTTCATTTGATTCGAAGGTAATGCTGCTACAATTCCTGGGACAAAGGCACTAACATACAAGATTGAAAATGGAGTGATCGCTTCAGGAATTCTAGCTCCATGCGGGTGAAGCTTGAGGTCACAGCAACTGTTACTTTGCATCTGGAGGAGGCAGGAGACTCTGCAAAGCTCTCTGCTGTTGCCTCTGACTCCATTTTCCTTCACTGCTAATTCATTGTTCTTACCTGTAAAATTTTCTAATATGCTTCCTGAGAAGCCAAAGAGAGAGCAGGCACCTTCATTTTGTCATCAAATATTCACCATATTATGAAAAGGAAAACCCTACTGACTTGGCACTGAATGGCCAAACCCAGCATATTGTTACATATTGTTACCAGATTCACAACAGGAATAGATTAAGTGGATTTTATCCAAGATATCTAATTCCCATTACAGTACAGTACTGCGTATTTCTAATTTGGTGGCTGCTATGATCTCATACACTGCTTATTTTCTGTGCTTTTCCTATAAACCAGGAAAAAAAGCCATTTTTCCTGTTTGTTTTTTTAAGTGGAAATTATTATGCACATTACATAGATTAGTCTGCAATGTCTTTAAAAGTATTATTTTTCCTAGTTTTCAAAAAGTGGCATTGGAAATGTATCTCTTTCCATTCCATCACCTCTTCATCCTCGTTGGAAACTTGATCCATAGTAGGTATTAAGATCTTTACATTTCTACTGGTTGGGCGATGACTTCATTTCTTTCATGCCAGCTGGGGAATCTTGTGTGGCTGAGCATTGGACCGAAGCAGGGCTGTGGGTTGCTGCTGCTGCTTAACAGCCGTTTGCATGTATCCAGCTGCTGTGTAAGGAATCCTCAGGCTACTAGTTCTTTGCACCTAAATCACCCAAGGGATCGCAGGCTGATGGACGAGTGTATGTGTGAATGTGTGTATATGTGCGTGCGTGTGTGTGCGCACGGGCAGCTGCAACAGATGGGCATCAGCAGCAATGGATTTCGATATCATTTTTACCAACAACAGAGATAAAGAGTCCTCCATCCTTTATTTCCAAGCAGTGCCTCGGCTTCCGCCCCAAATGTGCTCTACCCCTCTTCTCCGATCCCCCACCCCCGCCCGCACGTGTCCCTAGGGAGGAAGAGGCCAGGATAGCTGCGCTGCAGGCAGGATTCCCCCTTTTTTCCCGCTGTGACAGGCGGATTCCCGGGCCTCCTCGGCCCACCACCCCCGCAGCCGCCCCTTTCCCAGTCACGATCTTCCCCCCCCATCCCCCCTCCCTTCGAAAGCTCAAGGCTCGGGCCCCGCCCCTCCCAGCCGCCCAGCCCAGGTTGCTAGGGCCTGGCGGGGCAACCAAACCTGGCGCGCGAGGAGGCACGGCGCGCGCGTACGCGCGCAGACAAGCTTATACAGGGAACCAGCTGTCTTCTGCTTCGGGGACCAGTGCACGAGCGGCGCGGGCGGGACGCGCGAGCCCGAGCCCGAGGACGAGCGCTCTCTCCTTACTGGTTCCTATCAGAAGTGGGCGGGGATAAGGCGGGAGCTGGCGGAGTCTGAGGAGCTTCTCCATTGGTCCAAACGGGAGGGTTGGGGCGGGGCAGTTAGCAGCTTAGGCTGCGCGTTCGCCTGAGAGAGAGGGCGGGGTCGAAGGTTTCGATTAGTTGTCGCCGCCGCTGGGGAAGGTAAAGCGGCGACGGCGGCCTCGGGAGCTGTGGAACCCTGCCTGGAGGTGGGGATCTCGGCGGGGTGAGTAGACGCGCCGCCACCCGCCCGCCAAGCCTACTTGTCCTCATTCAGCCCCGCGCCCACCCAGCTTCTCCTGAGAGAGGGGACCCACCCGGTCCCCCCGGGCAGACGTGAGACGGGGAGGTGGCGCGGGTCCCCCCAGAATGGGGCGACGCGGCGAGGGCACCCCAGTCTGGAGTGGCTTCTCCTCAGCGCCCCATTGCGCCGCTGGAGGGGCTTCCCCGGCGAGGAGCTGGGGATGTATTTTGGGGTGTAGAGAGACGGGAGGGTGTGAGGAGGGGCGGCGGGTCGAGGCCGCCCCGTGGGGCTCCCCTCAGCGGCGGGTCTGCTGCATCCCCGCCCCGCCGCCCCCGCGGCCCGAGCTCCCCAGGGCTTGCGGCGAGGGAAGCCCCTTCCCGCCGGCGCTGAGGAGGAGCCTGCGCGCTGGAGCCCCCCGCCCGAGTTCCGTGGGAGTCCGGGACCCGCCGGGGACTGCGAGCTGCGGCCCCTGCCCTGCTGACCTTGGTCGCCTGCGAGGGTGGGCGAGCGACCCTCCGCCTGCCCCGCGGTTCCTCCAGCTTCCCCCGAACAAGTTTCAGGCGTCGTTATGAAGTTCAAGACTAACATAGTGGGGAGAAGCAGAAATTGGCCCCTTCCCAGACCTTCGTACCCTTTGGACCCTGATAGAAATTAAATCCTGGGGTTTGGAACCATTTCCCAGAACGAACAGGTTCTGCTCGCAATGACACGTTCAGTGCCCACGTTGGGGGAAAAAATAACCTGAACATATTTCAGTGTAAAGGCAGATCTTCCCTGAGGGTTTTGTTTTTCGCTTCACTTGAGTGTTAAAGCACAGATGCCTGAAAAAGAAAAGCCTGACCTTAGTATCTCCACAGTGAGATTAGACGGATGCTGTGATATTTAAGTAGTTGCAGATCAGTGTTCTGTTAACACAATCTATTTTAATTGACTGAAATTTAAGCTGATTTTAGAAAGTATTGCAGACACGGAATGATTTCTTTCCGTGCATCTGAATTAGGTATGTTTGGATGTAATGGTTTATGTAGTTAATGTTAAGGATTACACAAATTAATTTGTCCGGGAGCATTTGACCGAAACAGGAGACATAAATATGTATAGAATAGAATTATCGCTTTAGGTAACATCTGCTGGAACATTTCCAGGTTGTTCCTTTCTTGCTGTAGGGTTACAAAAGAAGGCATCTTTACCGAGCCTATTCGGAATTATTTGTGAATGACATTTAGATGTAAATTTGTTTTAAATTTCTTTAAGTGTTTTAAAATATTTTATTCATAAAATGTGAAGAGTTGAAGGGGGGGTAGTATAATCTTATATTTAACAACCCAGTTACGGTCATTAATAATACATTTTTTAAAAAGGTGTGCCTCTACACTATTTTAGGTTTGAGCATTTTTGGCGTTGCCACTGGAACGGGAGTAAGGAAGCCTGCAGCAGTATTACCAGTTTGACACCACCAGTGGGTGTTTCTGTTGACAAATGCAGAGAAGAGAACATTTGGGAAGGAAATCTTTTTTCTAAGGGTGGGGGGTGGGCGAGTGGGGGACGGAGCCAGAAGAGAGAAGCTGTAGAAGAACTAAAGCTGCCAGCGCAGTGTATGCTGAGCATTTCACAAGTACAAGGAAACCTAATTAGGATAAAAAAATTCAGTTTGGCTGTATTAAATAATAGAGCTCCAAAAGAGGCATGCTAAATAAAGTTAGTAATTACAAGAGTGTTAAATAATCTACTATTTCAGAGGAGTTGGAGGGTCTTCAATTGTCAAATCCCTTTGAATTGTCTTGCCTTTTAACCTAATCAATGCAAGCATTCATTTGAAATACATGTATATATAGAAAACAGTTTAGTATTCTAATTTTGCTTATTTAGTAAGTTTTCTGAGCCTAATATTTTTTAAAACAAAATTTGATATATCAAAAAAATAATTAGAGGGACTTCCCTGGCAGTCCAGTGGGTAAGACTCTGCGCTCCCAATGCAGGGGGCCTGGGTTCGATCCCTGGTCAGGGAACTAGATCCCACATGCTGCAACGTAAGATCCCCCGAGCCACAACTAAGACCCAGCGCAGCCAAATAAATAAATATTGTTAAAAAATTAGAAATAAGCATTCTTTCTCCAGAGAGGATTCCTTTTTTTTTTTCCTGCTCAGATTTGTAATTTATTCATGATTTAGGGGCTTGTGGTAGGGATTTTTTACCCCTTTATCTCAGGTTTTTGATTTTCTACTTATACAAGTTCCTTGGGCTAAATGTGCCACTATTTTCATTGTAATTTTCTTGGAGTTATTTAAATCAGAGTGTGGCATCAACAGTATTCCCTGGGGTTTTAAAAGAAAAGGCTCCCACTGAGGGAAATTGCAGGGCCATCTCGCATAGATGAGTAATAGAAGGTTGACTGATTGCGAATCAGATGTATTCTGTTCCAAATGTGCTGCATGGAGTTAAGGCAGTTTCATTTAATAACAACCAGATTTTACTTGGTATTTCTGCTTTGAAGGTGCGGTATTGTTACAAAACGAAATACAGAGGTGGAGACATTTCGTCAAGTATGCCTTCCCACCGCCGCCCGCACCCACCCCCCAGCCTTGCTTCACCACTGTGTCTAAGAATCTGTGAGAGATGCTTTCAACAATAGTTGCATTGTTGGAAATGACAGTGGCTTCTGTTGCAGAAATTCAACCTTTCATTATGATTTATGTTTCAATTTAATTTATGGTAGAAAATTCCAGTATATCTGAGAATATGGCTGTGGAATTTGTAAGGAGGTGAGCAGAGAAAAGAAGCCTTCTTCAGTGTGTCTGTTAGAAGTTCACCTTTTTTTTCCCCTTTTTATTTTGATAACTTTGGTGGTTATCTCCTTTATTTCTAATACATGTTAGCGGGTATGTTAACATAGTACTTCATTTTCGGCTGTTAGTGTGGGGATATGACTTTTTCATTAATAACTTGATATCAAGTAATAACAGAAGGCATTTAAGAACAAACGAATCCACATACTTAGATCCAAAATGTGAGGGGAATCCTTTAGGTAACGCTTAATTTTGGTACAAGAACAGCAGAATTTGAAGTATTAAGTCACTTTTTAAGTAGAAAAGAGTTTACTCAGAATTTGATAATTTTAGTTTCTAAAGTTTGAATTTTTGGGAACATTGAATTTCTTGATAGAGACAGAGATCGAACCTCAAAGGTTCTTTATCATCTGATGATGAAGTCAGTTGGGTCACATATTTCAACTTGAGAAAATAATGTAATTGAAAGACTATATTTAAACTTTCTGTTTGGGAGGGTTTTCCAGTTTACTTTCTATCTTAAATTCAACATTAGAACTCTTTTGTTGGTGATGCATCACTTACTTTAGTGTTTGGATTTAAATTCTTGATAGTTTCTAGAATGTTTCCTTTATATAGAACAGTGCTTGGAAGACTGGATTATTCAAAGATCTGGCCTCATTTCTCATTCAAGTTTGTACAGTTACTTCTTAATACTGTGTGATATGAACGTGGGTACAATTCTGTCAGTGGGAAATGAAAGCTGTGAGTGAGGACCTTCCACCTAAAGAGCCTGATAACATTTAGACAATTCAGATTTGGGAATTAACAGAAAATTATTTATTAGGTTAAAAGGACTTAACCCATTCCAGTCTTTGGAATTGATTTTCTTCATTTTGAATTAAGCTCTTAGAAACATTTGTGTTTGAGATAGTTCTAATTAGGGTTAAGTTTTGGGTGTGGTCACTTCTAATTAGGGTTAAGTTTTGGGTGTGGTCTCTTTTGGGCAGTTTTCTCTATAATAATTAAATTCTAATATTCTATTTATTGAGCCTTACTGAATACCAGGTTCTATGGCAAATAATTTATTTGCATGAATATATGTGTGTATGTGTGTTCTCACAACATTCCTGTGAGGTAGATGTTTTTCTTATTTTCCGTATACACTTGACCAAATGGGCTGAGGGAGAGAAAATATTTTACCCCGATTACCTAGCTAGTCAGTAGCTGAGGCAGAACTTCCATTTGAAACCGGTATGACTTGAACATGTGCTCTTCAAAACTCTGCTTTCTGCTTCTCTTTAGAAATCTGATTTCCCAGACATGTTTTGAGCTCCTACTGTACATCACTCCTGGGGTGGTTACTGGAGGTATAAATATGCCTCCTGGAGTTTATAGGCTACGTTGGCAAGGCTGCCTGACCTTTAGTCACATGGGAGGCTGGACTCAGATCCATCAGCACTGATGGATAGGACAACTGCAAGTTCAGACTTTTCTAAGAGGGTCGTTAGTTCTGTTTCTTCATAATTGAAGCTTGTACATAATTATTTACACTCAAATGAGGTAGCTGTTTCTGATTAACCACTTGGTATTTCATGTTTCTTCATGTTCATTTTAACTTTTGACTGACTTTGATTAAATTTGCCACACTAATAAAGGCTGTGAAGATATTCCTTGAATTCAATTTTGTGGTTTAGATGCACTCTTGAAGTAAAATGGCAGCCATTACAATCTGCAGATGGGTACCCATCTCTTCTGTAATTGTAACGACTTCAGTGAAATAAAATTTGGAGGTGAAGTCTACAGAGATATGTTATTGATGTTGCTTAACACTATGTAGGAGTTACAGTTTGACAACATTTTTCTACTTGCAAGTAGAATTTCCTGTTACTTATAGCCTCTTATGGGTGTGTGTGTGTTTAAACAAGACCCATCCTTAAGAGAGCTACAGTTGCTTAGCCCAAAGGAACCCCCAGCGGTCCATGTTAGGGAGGAAGAGGACTTAACATCTTACTCTGTAATTGATGAGAATCACTTTTGCCAGTTATTAAAGTTAGAAAGGAATGATGAATATTGTAGAACCTCAGGGCTGGAAATCACCTCGGCCAAAGCAGGACAGTTGTTCTACCAAGATGGGACCTATACAGAAGTGCTGTGGATTTCTTTACCAAGTATGGGTTTTGAATATGCATTTTTAACAGTTTTATTGAGGTATACTTTACATACCATAAAATTCATGTTTTAACCGTACCGTTCAATGATTTATTTTTGTAGATTTATGGAATTGTGTAACCATCACTACAATCCAGTTTTAGAACATTTCCATCACCCCAAAAAGATCTCTCCGGCCAACACACATTTTTTTTAACGTTATTTACTTGCTTCCACCTAGATCCTTTTATCATTAGACACTGATAAACGAAATCATGTAGATCTTAAAAGATATGTCTTTTAAAAATACCTTCTTACATGTATTACAATTTCTTAGTACTTTTTGTATATTCAAAAGTTTTTGCCTAAACATAATATGTAGCAGAATATAGAGGACAGTACTGCAAGTGCCATCCATTACCTTGTCTTTGTGGTTTTGATTTGATTCTGTTTTGATCTTTTTTAAACCAGCAAATAAAATACAGTGCTCTTAGTGATATGTTGGAAAAGCAGAAATAAGAAATCAAGGTAAAAGTAATATAATTATTGGGCAAGAAAAAATTCCTTTAGGATTTAAGACCAAGGGCAAAATAATTGGTTTTCTTGATTTTAAGCCAATAACATTGTGCATTTTATTGTTTGAGCTCTAATCCCCCTTGAGAGATCCATGCTTACGGTGCATGCCAGAGAGTAGGCTTCATTAAATTCGGGTATGCAAACGCATTGTCTACTTTTTGCAGTACTTCAGACTGGATTGTTGGGAGATTTAGAAATAGTTTAACCTGCAAGGTACTGTAGCCGCTTTTCCCTGCCTGCATCCTTTTTTTTAGTTACCCTGAAGGGTAGGCAGGGGAGATAAAGCTCCCTTGGGAACGAGTTGTACAGGATGGGATGAATTCCACCCGTTTGGTTCCCAGGTGCTCTCTTTGCTCCCTGTTCTGCATGTGTAGATGGACACTACTGATAGGATAGCTTGGGGATGTTATTTTTTGAGTACACATAATAGAGGAATGCAGTTGTTTGGTTGGAAGTAAAGTGTTTTGGAAACAAACTTTCATTGCTTTTAGATGAACATTTCTCTATGGAAAGTGACACAAGTGCCAGGCAGGTAAATCAATACCTCCTTGTGTGGTAGGTTGTGTCTGGATTTTTTTACAAAATAAATTTATTTGTTTATTTATTTTTGGCTGTGTTGGGTTTTCCTTGCTGCACGCGGGCCTTCTCTAGTTGATACAAGCGGGGGCTACTCTTCGTTGTGGTGCGCAGGCTTTTTATTGCGGTGGCTTCTCTTGTTGCGGAGCACAGGCTCTAAACGTGCGGGCTTCAGTAGTTGTGGCACGTGGGCTCAGTAGTTGTGGCTCGCGTGCTTAGTTGCTCCGCGGCATGTGGGATCTCCCCAGATCAGGGCTCGAACCCCTGTCCTCTGCATCGGCAGTCGGATTCTTAACCACTGCACGACCAGGGAAGCCCCTGTGTCTGGATTTTTAATAACAAACAGAAAGGACACAGCACTGCTCTGATAATAATAGTTTACTGTAAATTCAATCATAACTGGCTTGAAATAATTTTACTTAAAAAAAAAAACCTGTTTGGGTCTTTCCTGGTGGCGCAGAGGTTGAGAGTCCGCCGGCCGATGCAGGGGACACGGGTTCGTGCCCCGGTCCGGGAAGATCCCACATGCCGAGGAGAGGCTGGGCCCGTGAGCCAAGGCTGCCGAGCCTGCGCGTCCGGAGCCTGTGCTCTGCAACGGGAGAGGCCACAACAGTGAGAGGCCCGCGTACCGGAAACAAAACAAAACAAAACAAAACCGTGTTTAATTGCTATGGCTGTGTGATTTTGTTGTTGCTTTGTATTCTTTGTTAAGAGAAAGGCCTAATATCAAATAGCAACAAATGAGCTTTCTGACTTCGATTTAGAGGGAAATAGTGATTTCCAAAGTAACAACTTTGGGGCTTCCCTGGTGGCGCACTGGTTGAAAGTCCGCCTGCCGATAGAGGGGACACGGATTCGTGCCCCGGTCCGGGAGGATCCCACATGCCGTGGAGCGGCTGGGCCCGTGAGCCATGGCCGCTGAGCCTGCGCGTCCGGAGCCTGTGTTCCGCAACAGGAGAGGCCACAGCGGTGAGAGGCCTGCGTACCGCAAAAAAAAAAAAAAAAAAAAAAAGTAACAACTTTGGTTTCTGGAAGTTAGTTAACAAAACATATGGATGAATACATTATGTTTTTTATTTGTTTTTTAAGACTGCTTTAAATTATTTTAGGTAAGTTGCAGTTTTAGATCTCAGTTTTAGATTTGATACTATGCCTAAAGATTAGGTTCTTGGCAGTGTAAGATCATATTATAATAATCAGATTAAGCGCACACACACACACACACACACACACACGTGAGGAAGATGTGGCAGATAAAAAATGGTGATAAGTAACAGTTGAAGAACAACTTACTGACTTGGATTTGCCCAATTACCTCGATATTGCCCAAGAGTAGTAGAAACTAGTTTCCTGATGAATAGAATCTTTCAGAGATTATGAAAGCTTGTTCAAATGTGACACATCTTAGAATTTATCCACAAACTCCACCCTGGTTTTTGAGCCAATGGTGGATGTTTTAACTTTAATCGCTAGTAATTATTACTGGTAATATTACCACTAAAATTTAAGATTAGCATTGCAAACGAAAAGAAAAAGTTTTATTTTAATTGTTAGTAATCGAAAACAGTTGAGGTAGAACAAAAACTAATTTTGTGCAAATTGGTGTTTCATAATTTGTTATTTCTTTCTAAAGTAACCTGTCCTATATCCTGAGAATCTGTCCTTCATTTAGCAAATACTTATTGAGTGTCTACGGTGTACCAAACTGTGATAGAGGCTGGATAGAGTGATACATCAAAGGGAAGTAGGCCCTGAAAGACTTTATAGGCTTGAAATGGAGGCAGAGGAGAAGTACCAGGCACTAACAGGGTAGGGGGATCTGCCATGTGGGGAGCAGGTAGGAAGGGCACGCCGAGGAGGTAACATTAAGTGGGACCTGAAGGATGAGAAGGGCATGGTTTAGTTGGGGAAATAAGTTATCGTGGCAGAAAGTGCAAATGCCCTCAGGCAAGTTGAGAGAAATAGAGGCTTTTGAAAAACCGAACCTTTTAAAGAACTGAAAGAAATCAGAAATGGCTGGAAAGTAGAGAAGCAGGTGATGACGCAGAAGTAGGCAGGGGCCAGGTCTTGAAAAGGCTTAGTAGGCCATCTGCTGGGTTTTTGAACTTGTCCTAAGTCTCCTGGCAAGCTATTGAAGGTTTTAAGCAGAAATGTGACATGAAATGAAATGCCGCAAAAAACAAGAGTTTTAGCTCAATGGAACCTTGATGATTTACCAAAAAGGTCATAATCCCTGCAAGGTAAAATATTCTTTCCTCATCTCATTAAAAATTTTGCAACTGCCTTCTTAGTTGATTGTCATTTGTGGTACTCTTTTCATTGTTTTTATAGAAATTAGCTTCAGTTTTCTAAAGGCTCCTTCTTTTCTTTTATCCTTCACCAGTCTGTTAACCTTATATAGGAATGTCATTTCTATTTATAACTGAGTTAAAATTTTTTTCTAACAGTTTTAGCTCTCTTCCATATTTAAACTTAAAACTCTTCACTGGTTTCTTTTTCCCCCAGACATCTTTAATCTGCTCAAGGTTTTAATGAAACATTTCATTAAATATCAATATTAAATTTGCTTTATTCTTTTCTTTCCCCAAATACAACATCTTATGTCTAGTTTAATATTTTTCAGCATTTATGCTATTTCATATTTTATGAAATCTCATTTGAGCACCTACAGTGTTTTTAGAGAATTTTGTTAATAATGTTTAGAATCAGTAATCTTTAGCAGGAGTACCATTTTCAAATCTGGTTCACATTCTGTGGTTTTACCACCTTTTATATTAAACTAGTCTCTGTTGAGCTTCTTACCTTCAAGTGAGCTTATGTATATAAAAGTGCTCCACAGGTTTTATTTTATATATCCTGATTTGTTTCTTTCTCCTTCTACAGTATGTATCCCTACATGCTCAGTTCAGTTTTGGAAATCTTCAACCATGCTAAGTTTTTCTTGCTTTGATGACTGAACAAGCATTCATTCAGGGCTTCCTTGGTGTAAAGTGGTTAGTTTGTGTCAGTATAAAATGACATTGTGCACTTCCCCTCCATGTATACAAAGAATAACCACAGCATCACCTCCTTCTTCAAATATTTCCTTTGAAATCTACATTTTGATGCAGTCTCTAACTTAGCTCACTTTGGCCTTGAGTTCTGAGGCTTTTCTGAACCATTTTATACCTACTCTGTATTCTTTCCTTGTTGATTTTTTTTTTTCCCCTTGTGCTGGTAACTTGAAGAATTTACAGTGGTTTTGTGTCATTACTATTTTCACTTCCTATCCAGCCCAGGACATTTATTTTTAAAGAGTTGCCTCAGTTTAGAGTTTGATGTTTTTGTGCTAGTGGTTTCTCTACCATCCACAGTGACTGCCCTTGATTTGGAGTTGTGCTTTCCAGTCTTGTCCCTCTGTGCAGGGTTGGTAAAGGAAGGCCATACTTGTCTTTCTTTGACTAACTTTATGATGAGGTGATGATTTGGGTATCTTGGTGTCACTGTGATGGTAGGTGGTAGAGATACAAAGCCAAGCTGTGGTGTTGTGCCCTTTTATAGAGTTTGTATTCCAGCAGAAGAGGCCAAAAGCAATGACTAAAGAACAGGACGATATGCACATTTAGATGGAAACACAGGGTGCTGGTACTGTAGGCCAGAAGAGGTGCACTTAACGCAGACCTAAGGGGACTGGGGAAGGTAATGATTCCTGAGTATTTGTGAAGAGTCTTAAAGGAGGCCCAGAATGTCAGGTGGAGGGAAGGGGTTTTCTGGTAGAAGGATCTAAGAGCATATGGAGCTGGGTGAATAGCAAGAAATGACGTGGATTTATATATTGCATGCCTTGCTTTGATGCTTTGACCCCAGTGACATCCCAGGACCTTGGTTTTCTTTCTTTATGGCCATTTGGCTTTTTTCTGTTCATTTTCACTTTTACTTGAGAGTATACATAGGAAATACTAAAGCCAGGAGTTTAAATAGGGGTGGGCCTTTGGTAAAATGGATAAGCAGATGGTATCAGTTTTCTACTGTAAGGCATGGAGTGTTGCCTGTTGTTGCCTGAGCATCTAGTGCATTGCCTGGCACAGAGGAAATGCTCAATAAATATTTCTCTTATGAAAGGTGCCTTTTTTCCTGCCCCCCCCATCTCCTCCTGTCAATGCCTTCTTCCTTGTTTGGTGGTTTCTCTTCTTTGTCAGTTACCTGTCTAGTGGATCTTCCTCTCTGCTCGTCCTATAGACGTGCTTGTCCTGTAGGTCTAGTCACTGGTCTCGGACATAGTTGTGTTATAATTGGATCCGTGTTAATGTATAACTAGGTGCTAATGGCTCCCTCTGTGAGACTCCTCAAACTTCTGTCGACATTTACAGTATGGTAGATGAAGGGGAAGCCAAAGTTTACAAATATAAGAATGATATTTCTTTGAATTTTTTCATGATTTGTTGCATGAATTCATAGAAGTGCTGAGTTCTGTTCCATAATAAGCTCTTGTGTGTGTGTGCATATGTGTGTTTGTATATATCTGCTTTGTACCTTACTTAACATTAAGCAAAACCAATATTTTGTGAAGATGTTTGCTTATTTATTATGTGGCTTCACCCCCAACCCCCATCACTGCTTAGGTCCCTCAGATTGGGAAGCTAGTTTAAAATGTGTTACCACATTGAGGTAAGAATATGTGTCTTACAGAAAGGCTCTCTAGGATGCAATGATTTCACCAAAGAATCTACCGTACACTAACGGTTGGTTAGTTAGATGGAGGGCTTTTAAAAAAATTATTTATTTTATTTTTAGATGCTATAGTAGACTTTTAAGTATCCTCTCTACATTTTGGTAATTTCTCATATTATAGGTCCCACTTTCCCAGAAAACTCATCCACAGTCTCTTTTACAGCTAGGATACAGGCTTGTGACCTAGGTTTGACCAGTCATTTACGCAGAGTGAGACTTGTATATAGAAGTGAGCATTGTGAGGTGGCCATCATGTGTAGTTGAACTGATGACCTGGTGATCATGTTGACAGAGGTGTTTGGTGGGGGCAGAGCTTATGGAATTCAGTCTCAAGTGGTGTTGGTGCTCAGCAGTGATAATCTTTTTTTTTTTTTTTTTAATCTTCCTATTCTCTGATCATCTGGAATTTGTGTTAGATGTCTTATATTAACTTTGGAATATTTTCAGCCATTATCTCTTCAAATATTTCTTTTGTCCCATTCTTCTATTTCTGTGATTCCAGTTACCAGTATGTTAGAACCTTTGATATTGTCCCACACCTCTTGAATGTCCTGTTTTGTTTTGTTCTGTTTTTCACGCTTTTTTCTCAGTGTTTTCGGTCGGGGTAATTTCTACTGACATCTTCAAGTTCACTGATTCTTTCCCTGGCTGAGTTGAGTCTACTAAAGAGCCCATTGAAGGCATTCTTCATTTTTCTTAACTGTATTTTTAATTTTTAGCACTTTCATTGTATTCTTTCTTATAGTTTCCATCTCTCTGCTGAGTTACCAATCTGATTTTTCATGTTCCCCTTTTGGGTTAGAGCTCGAAACATGTTACTCATAGTATTTTAACTTTGATTCTAGATATTTCCAACATCTGATTCTGTGTCTAGTTCTGACATGTTTTTTGTCTTTTCTGAGTGTTGTTTTTTCTCTGCTTTTTGTTATGCCTTGTGATTTTTTTTTATTATAACACTGACTTATTTTGTAGAACAGTAGAAACTGAGGTGCAAAAATTTTTTTTCACTTTGAAAGCAGTCACTGTTTAAAAACTGACCAGATTACAAAAATAATCATGGTAGATACCTTAGTTGATCCTTCTAATAAGCCTGTTGATCTGGTCTTCCCTGTTGCCAGCATCTCTACATTCTAATGGGTGGTCTTTTTCTTCGTTCCACCTCATGGAGAAGATAGTTTGAAGGGCCACGGGAAGTTGTTTGCTTCTTTGAAACGTTTTCCAACAGTATAGGTCTCGTGAATCAGGTCCTCCATGCAGATAATGCCATGTTTACAAAGAGATAGAGCAATCAACACATTATCTGTCAGGGCAATTCACTTGTTGATTTTGCCATAACCATGCTTGTAGATCAATTCATTTACTGACTTCAGGTTTGGATACCCCCATGCAATACATGGTTCCACAATTCTCAGCATGTTAATTGAAGCCTGTTGAGCTTCACGTGGGTGCCATTGAAGATCTGATGGAGGTGGAGAAGCTGCAACACCTTTATGGACCTTTGGGCTCACGCCACAGATATCTCTGATCCTGATGACAAATGCCAATTTGGGCTCTGCAGGTACATAGAAGTTGCTGTCTTTTCTTGTCATCCTCACTATTCAAATCTCAGTTCTGTACATCTGCCTGTATTCCTTGTGATAGTGCTTAACTTTTTCATAGATAAGCTTCCTCCTTGCCTTTCAAAGCATCTTCTGGGCATACTTCTTTCTCAGGTTCTTGATCTTAAGCTCTGTGAAATTCTTTTGC
This sequence comes from Stenella coeruleoalba, assembly GCF_951394435.1. Classification (NCBI taxonomy): domain Eukaryota; kingdom Metazoa; phylum Chordata; class Mammalia; order Artiodactyla; family Delphinidae; genus Stenella; species Stenella coeruleoalba. Next base: position 14,562,693 of record NC_137152.1, read on the forward strand.
TTTTTCTTAAGGGTTTCTGGCACAGCAGGAACCTTTTTTTAATTCTCTCTTGCACCCTCCATGGTTCTAGGTGGGAAAGAGCTGAGGTGCATAATTTTTATGTCTGTAAATGGACACATCTTTCCCTGTGTTAGGCCTTTGTTTCAGGAATTTGAGTTAATCTAGTTTGGAGTTGGGCTGGTTTTAAGTTTGGTTGTTGCTGTGGTTCCTCTCAGTATACCTCAGGCTTCAAATTCTCTGATTAGGGTGGGAGGTGGTTTATTTTATTGGGTCTTCCTTCAGGACTGTGACTTAGGGTCTCCTTACATGCTCTTGATCTCCTCCTGTCCCTCTGCCAGTGGTATTATGCTGTTTACTTGTTATTGGAAGTAGGTTAGCTTAGAGGTGGGGAGTGATGGTGGGGTGTGGTCTTTTGTTCTGATTAAACCTCAGGCTTAGGCCTGCATCAATGTCCCAAGATCATGCCCCTACCCTAGCTATTGTTGTGGGCTCAGTGTGGAGTCCTGCCCCTCTCCCAGAGTAGGGTGCCCACCCCTTCCTCCGGCTGCAGTGAGTTTTCACCTGTGCTTTAAGGGTAGAAGCACTTATTGGCCTTTCTTTCACAGATAAAGGTTTTTCTTCCCTAGTGTAGGTGGGAGGGAAGGATCTGGGTGAACATCTTGCTCCTGAGACACTGCTGCAGTTCCCTTCCCTCAAGTCTGCATCGCAGTGGGCACTCCTCAGGGCTCTTTCTGTGAGTGGTTGGTGGCGTTGGTGAAGGAAGATCCTGCAGAAGGCTGGGGTCTCCCCAGTTTCTGTGACCTCCATTGGTTTCACACTGTTCCTTCAGCAAGCCACATCGGGCTTTTATCAATTTGCTTTTTATTCTAGCTGAACTCCTCTTGTCAGTGGCCACTTACAGTCTACCCTAGGTGAGCACAAGGTTGTCTCTCTCCTTGCAGGCCCTTTCTCTCCGAAGATTTTGAGCCAGTTGGTTGTTCTCTGATGGCTTTCAAGAAAGACATGAATTTGAAATTAGTACATTGTAAGGGCGGGCAGCTCTGTTCCTTCTAGCTTTCTTATTCCAGGACGGAAGACAGAAGTTTGGTTACCCTTAAAATTTTAACATGCACATTTAACTAAGTCAAAGCTTAATTATTATTCCTATCCTCCCAAATAAGACAGAGATTTTAGAATGGCTTACTTTTTAACCCTTATCCCCTCTTCCATGTTAGTTATTTATGCTTTGGCTTTGCCTTGTTGAAACCACCTTAAGTTTGTAAAATAGTGAATATTTACTCATCAATATGTTTTCAATTTTCTTTGCTCACCATTCTTTATTCACCCCATTTCTTCCTTTTGGGTTTAGTTTTCTTCTTTATAAAGAATGTTCTTAAGTAGTTCTTTCACTAAAGGCCTATTAGTAGTAAACATGGTCTTTGTGTTTCTGAAAGTGTCTTTACTTCACTTTTTCTCTTGAATGATTGTTGAGCTGGGTACAGAATTTATGTTGACAATTGATAATGTTATTCTCTTGTCTTTTGACAAGTTTTGTTTGTTAATGAGAAGCCTTTAGTCAGTTCAGGTATAATTTCTTTGTAGGTAAGTAATTATCTTTTCTTTTGGGCTACCTTTAAGATTTTTTCCTTGTTTTTGACTTTTTGCGGTTTCTTTGCGATACCTCTAGATGTGGATTTGTTTTTAGTTATCCTGCTTTTTTTTTTTTTTTGCGGTACACGGGCCTCTCACTGTTGCGGATAGACTCTCAGAGTCTCCCTTTTGATTTTTAAATTTTTCTCTGCCCATTATCTTATTCCTAAGGTTCTCGTCCTAGAAAACCTTCCCTGAACCAGTTGTCCACTCCTCTCTTAGCTACCTAACCTCTCTTCCCCTTCTTCTGTAAACATCTGGGTGTGGTCTATACATACTCTATCCATTTCTCATCCACTTCTCACACTTCAGCTCGATCTCTGACTTCCCAGTCTCACATTACTTAAACTGTTTTTGCTGAGATCTCCCGTAACGTCTTGTTTGTTGCATCTAGTGGATTCATTCAATCCTAATTTTACTTGACATTTCTGTTGCACCTGACACTGTTAGTCACTGTCTCCTTGAAGCAGTGTGTTTCCTTTGCATCCTTGTTCTCCATGTCTTTCTCTTACACTTTTTTCTCTGCATTCTCTGTGGGCTTGTCTCGATCCACTTACTCCTTACACACTACTGTTACCTGGGCTTGACTTCTTGGCCAAGTATTATCCTAGGTCATTGTCTCAATTACACCCACAGTTTCAGTTCTACTTACATGCAGATGTATTTCTAAATTTCTAAATTCTTTCCTGTTTTTTCACTATATGCCTTCAGACTCATTCTTAATAACCTGCTGGAAAGCTACACCTGACTATTCTACAGGAACCTTATACTCAGGATGTCTAATATGAAGTACAGCATACTTTCCTCAAACTTGCTCTTCCTCCTTAATTAAAAAAACAAAACAAAACTCTGTTAATGGTTCCACCATCCACCGAGGCTCCTAAGGTGGATAGTTGGGTCTTATCCAACTCAAATATATTATCTACAGTTGCTAGTATGATATAAAACGTGATTTTGATTATGAAACTGATCTGCTTGAAAGCCTGCAGTGGTGCTCTGTTGCTGACAAGAGGAGAAAGTTAGGAGAAAGTCTGATCTCCTTTTATCTGGCTCATCAGGCTCTCCTTGGTGTGTTCTCTGCCTGCCTACCTCTCCAGCCGCACGTCCTTTTCTTGTTTGCCTCAAACACTGCGCTCTCCAGCATGTAGAGTTCTCCATAAAATTGTTTCAAACTTGGTATCTTTGCTTGTGCTGTCTCCTTTCTGTGGAACGCAGTGTCTACTGCAGACTGTGTGGGTTGCTAGCTCTCAGGTTGGTGGGACTCCCTATTCCTCATGGAAGCTGCAGTTAATTGACATCTTTCCCTACTTCTCTGGCCTCAGTGTTACTGAGGAGTATTCCTTGTCTGAACTATCATTTTGGAGAGCCAGGACTGGGTAAATGCTGGCATCAGTCCTACTGAAAGAAGGTGGGGAGTGGGCACAGGTAGAGGTGTTTCACAGCTCTTCAGTTATGTGGTTTACTATTAAGCCATTTCTTTTCTTAGTCCCGATCTCAACCTGCTTCATAGCTCCTTGGAATTCCTCAGAGATCTGTCTGCTGTGAGCCCTCCTATATTCTCAGGGCTGCTCTGGGTTTATTTTTATATTTCTTTTGCCTATTTCAGGGGGTTTTAGTGTGGGAGGAAAGGTAAACGCATGTGTCTGGTTAGCCATTTTAAAGCAGAACTACAGTGCCTTATACTACATGTGGTTTCTCATTTTTCTCTGTTGTAGACATCATGGCAAAGAATGTCCTTTTTTTTAAATTTTCATTTTAATTTTTGGCCACACCACGTGGCTTGTGATCTTAGTTCCCCGATCAGGGATTGAACCTGCTCCCTCCGCAGTGAAAGCGCAGCGTCCTAACCACTGGACCGCCAGGGAATTCCCGAATTTTTTTTTTTTTTTTAGCGGTACGCGGGCCTCTCACCGTTGCGGCCCCTCCCGTTGCGGAGCACAGGCTCCAGACACGCAGGCCCAGCGGCCATGGCTCACGGGGCCAGCCGCTCCGGGGCACGAACCCGCATCCCCTGCCTCGGCAGGCGGACTCCCAACCACTGCACCACCAGGGAAGCCCTTTTTCTTGTTTTTAAACCATGGTATTCCAAAAACCTTTTGGTCTTTAAACTGTGTTATTTTATTTGAGCACAGAACACTTGAAAGGTTGGTGTGCCACGTTTAATCCATTACATTTCTGGGAGAATAGTTATTAGCTCCATTTTATACGTGGGGGCCCTGAAGGGTGTTCTGCCCAGCTTCTGGCTGGGGTAAAAATAGGATATGTTGGGATGTAGAAGAATGCTAACGACTGTATTTCCAGCCTCAGTAAGTGCTGAATAAATATTTGTTGAATGAATGAATCGTCTTTTATTAAATGATATGTTAAGCCCACTCCTAAATCGCATCTCTGCTTCTTACTGTTTTACTTTTCCCCTTTTATATTTTATGCTGTGAAAGTGGTTAAATAAGCTTTAAAATTCAATGGTTGGTACGCAAGACATTGCAAGTTGGAAGACAAATGCTACTCTGTTTTAGTCATAATGAAAAAAGGCTCAAGTGGAGATTCTGTGCTGATCTGATTTTATTTTTTTCCAATTTAATTTTTTGTCCTGGTGCTGATTCTTTGCAAGACCACCTTTCTGGTTCCTGTAACAGCTCCAAGGGGCTTCCCAAGGTTTGGGGCTAGGGTAAATGGCCCAATTCGTTGTACTCTAAGGATGACTCTGCTGTTAACAGTCAGGTTTTTCATATAATCTCTAGTAAAGAAGGAAAAATTAGCAATTATAGTTAGGCTCTGGAGATTTGAGGGGGACAGTTTTTAATGGATGAACTAGCAAATATACAAACTTTAATGGAATAAGTGATTAACATGTCAGAGTTTGCTGTGTATTTAGCTTTCTGTAGTTGGTTGGCTTAGATAGTGAAATAAGGGTTCTTAGTAAAAATGATAAGACCCTGGAAAGGATTGGTGGTGGGACATCCATGGACTTACTGCAGAGTAGTGTTAACACACGCATCTTCTTCACTGTGCACATGGAACACTCCATTTATTTATTTGACATCTTTATTGGAGTATAATTGCTTTACAATGTTGTGTTAGTTTCTGCTGTATAACAAAGTGAATCAGCTATATGTATACATGTATGCCCATATCCCCTCCCTCTTGCGTCTCCCTCCCACCCTCCCTATCCCACCCCTCTAGGGGATCACAAAGCACTGAGCTGATCTCCCTGTGCTATGCAGCTGCTTCCCACTAGCTAGCTATTTTACATTTGGTAGTGTATGTATGTCAGTGCTACTCTCTCACTTCGTCCCAGCTTACCCTTCCCCCTCCCCGTGTCCTCAAGTCCATTCTCTACGTCTGCATCTTTATTCGTGTCCTGCCCCTAGGTTCATCAGAACCATTTTTTTTTTTTTTAGATTCCATATATATGTGTTAGCACATGGTATTTGTTTTTCTCTTTCTGACTTACTTCACTCTGTATGACAGACTCTAGGTTCATCCACCTCACTACAAATAACTAAATTTCGTTTCGTTTTATGGCTGAGTAATAAATACTCCATTGTATATACGTGCCACATCTTCTTTATCCCTTCACCTGTCGATGGACACTTAGGTTGCTTCCATGTCCTGGCTATGGTAAACAGTGCTGCAGTGAACGTTGTGGTACATGACTCTTTTTGAATTATGGTTTTCTCAGTGTATATGCCCAGTAGTGGGATTGCTGGGTCATGTGGTAGTTCTATTTTTAGTTTTTTAAGGAACCTCCATACTGTTCTCCATAGTGGCTGTAGCAATTTACATTCCCATATACAGTGCAGGAGGGTTCCCTTTTCTCCACACCCGCTCCAGCATTTATTGCTTTTCGATTTGAACACTCCATTTAGTCTTAAGCTTGCTAAATTCATTTATTTTTACAAATTTCATGGGTAGACCTGTTCATCGCATTTTTGGTTTTCCCACTCCATTTTTCTTCTTAGGATGCATTCAGCGAGGCTTACAGACAACTATTGTCTTGTAAAATAATGTCATAGGTAAAAATATGCCTTTGGGGGTTGGAAAAATCCTTGGTTTGATTCTGGCCTTGATACTTCCTAGCTGTGTGACCAAGGACAAGGTACTAATGACTTTGGAACTGTTTTCTTATCTTTTAAAAGTATTAGGATTAAATGTGATAACGTATATAAAAATACTTAGCATCGTGCCAATGTATGGACGTGCTCCAAAAGCATGGTTTTAAGCCCTGTGGCTTATCTGTTAAGGATGTAGCATAATGGCTAAGTGTGGGGATTCTGGAGCTTGACTGCCTGGGTTTCATCCAGTTCTGCCATTTACTGGTTCTTAGTCTCCTTATTGGTAAAATGAAGTTTCTGGTAGTAAAGGACCATAAAGGGTTCTTGTGAGGATGAAACAAATTAATGTAAATAAAGCTGCTAGCAGATCAGTGCTTAGCACAAAAGTGCTGTTTATTTTAACTGTTGTTATTGTTTTATCACATTTGAAAACCCGGTAGGCCACCAGATTTTATTTGAAATATTTTGTTCTACTGGAATTTTTTGCTTCTCTTTATAATTTCAAACTCTATGAGAGCAGGGCCCGGTCTGTTTTGTTCACTACTGTATTGCTAACATCTGGTATAGTGACTGGCATAGAGCAGTGGTCCACAACCTTTTTGGCACCAGGGACCAGTTTCGTGGAAGACAATTTTTCCATGGGCGGGGTGGGGGGATGGTTCAGGCGGTAATGTGAGTGATGGGGGGGATGGTTCAGATGCGGGGGATGGTTGAGGTGGTAATGTGTAATGCAAGCGATGGGGGGCGGCTTCGCTCGCTTGCCCGCCACGCACCTCCTGCTGTGCGGCCCAGTTCCTAACAGGCCGTGGACCAGGGGCTTGGGGACCCCTGGCATAGAGTACTTATTCAGTAAACATTTGTGGAATGAATGAATAAATGGATGATGAATGTTCCATTTTCCTTGACTTGTGTTTGCCAATATTCTAACTCAAGTAGTTTTTTCATTAAGTCCCTGTTTAAAAAAAAAAATGTGTAATAAGACTTGTATAAGTTCCCAGTGTTTACAGATTGAAATCCAAGTTTCTTAGCTTTGCATTAAAAAACCTATGGAATCTAACTGTACCCAGGTTTCTTCTCTTTTAGAATGTGGAGTTTTGACCAGATATCTTTTTCTATCGCATTTCAAGTGTATGAATCTCTGGGATGTGAATTAATTCACTGCATTGTTGCGATACCCAGTCACTGAAGTGGTAAACATAAGAGCACTTTGCAAGTTATACAATATTACTATCATCATTCATAGTAATCCTCAAGTGTTTTTAGTCCAGTTTTGCTGGAAATGCCCACCCCTCTTGCTCAGTTAACTGTAACCCCACCCATTTTTCTAGACCTAGTTCAAATCCTCTTTCTTGTGTGAAACACAACCTCCCCACTCTAAAACAAGCACTCTTTTCTTTGAACATTTATAGCCACTGTGATCAGTATAGTTCATTTGGTAATCATGCATCTGAATCAGTTGATCTTGCCCTGTTGTCTTGATGTATTAACTAGGATCTTGAAATGTTTAACTCTTAATGAAACCAGTAAGTTTATTGAACACCTATATTACCCTTATGTCCGGGCACAGAGTTTTCATGTATTAATTTGGGTTTTCACAATTGAATTGTAAGATGCTGTTAAAACATAAACTGAGGCATGTTAAAATTTTTGAGAGAAAAAATCAATTTGAACTGGACAGTGCCAAGCAGGGAGTATTAGGAGTCCTTGGCTGACAGGAGCCAGGGAAAAGTTTTATACAGAGAAGGTGTGGTGGCAAAGGAAGGAAATTATTTGATTGCCTATAGCTTAAAGCCTAGTTGGCTGTTTGTGATTGGCTGTCCCTAGGTTTCGATTTCATAAACTTGAGGCATTTACAGGCTTAGGTTTTGCCTACAGAGGCCACCAAGGCATTAGAGCCATCTCAGTCTAGTAGCCTCCTTGTTTCATTAATTTAACACTACTTTAAGAATGAAGACTATGATATGTACTTCCTGGTTTCATGAATGATTCCTTTATTTTTCAAATTTTTATCTATTTATTTATTTGGCTGCACTGGGTCTTAGTTGTGGCATGAGGGATCTTTTTGTTGTGGCGGGTGGGCTCTTAGTTGTGGTGCGTGGGCTTCTCTCTAGTTGCGATGCTCAGGTTTCTCTCTAGTTGTGGCATGTGGGTTTTCTCTTCTCTGGTTTTGGCGCGTGGGCTCCAGGGCACGTGGGCTCTGTAGTTGTGGCACGTGGGCTCTGTAGTTGTGGCACGTGGGCTCCAGAGTGCGTGGGCTCTGTAGTTTGTGGCATGCGGGCTCTCTAGTTGAGGCATGCGAGCTCAGTAGTTGTGGCATGCTGTGGCACGTGGACTTAGTTGCCCCACGGCATGTGGGATCTTAGTTCCCAGACCAGGGATTGAACCCACATCCCCTGCATTGGAAGGCGGATTCTTTACCACTGGACCACCAGGGAAGTCCCTGAATGACTCCTTTATACATAACAAAACGTGGCATTGGGTGATTACATAGTTGATGTTTCATTAATGTTAAAATTGAGTTGCAAATATCATTCTCCTTTTCAGAACCAGTCTAGCATTTGTGATACTTGGATTTTTGTTAATATTGGTTCATATTTATATTTTCCTCTTTGTTTTCAAATACATTGACTTATTTCTTACTTATTTCTCCTCCACCAAGGTAGAAATGTTATCTTTCCTTAAATTGTTTACCTTGAATTTTCACGGATCCTTTTGGACAACTACCATTTCTCTCATATGTTATCTTTGTAAGATTTATCTCTGCAGTAATTTACTGAGGTCATTTAGTTTTACTTTCTGAACATCAAGATCAAAAGAAAAAATGTTAATAGAATTTTCATTATCCATAACGAATTTGGTTTTTAAAAGTGGTTTGAGGTTCAAACCAATAGCAGTCTAGCACCAGTTGAGGCTATTTTGAAGAGGCAGTTAATACTCCTGGGGTTTTCTGAAAGAGGTGGCCTTTGTACAGAGACTTTAGTAAGTGTTGGCAAGGTGTTTCTGGTGGGAACCCCCTTATTTGGTGGATTGAAGTCAATTATTGGAAAGTTAATTTTTAAAATTATTAAAGTTCTGAGTGATAAGAATGCACATACAACAGAAATATTTTGCCATAAAGCATGTTTCCTTGCCAATATTTTGATGTAGGGCCAAGGCTTTATTTTGAGTATGGGTCAGCTGACTGAAGTTCTGTGTCATCTCTCTTGTAGGAATCCGTCCTGTCTGTGCAGTAGGTCCAGTTTTGATTTCTTGAAAGTGGAGCAATAATTTAGACAATTTATGAAACCATTTAGTGCAGGATTATAGATTTTAGCAGATACTTTCCTCCTTTTAATATTATCTAACTCAGATCTAATTTGACAGCCACATTTTTAAAGTGACATCATTTTTATTGAATCTTGCCATAGCATCCAACCTAATTTTCACAGAACTATAACCTTCTTTTAATTGGCTTATATACTGTTTAGTTGAAAACCATATCATGGTTACCACAAGAGGAGTGGACAAATATCAGTAGTTTTGGGGAAGAAATGCAAGTGACTTCTGGATGCCAGGCATGCAGCTCAATTTAAGTGAGCAGAAGTGTGAAGCTGAACTAAAACAGTTACCTATTAGCCAGAAACATTTTGTACTGTAGGCATCAGCTGGTCTGTTTTACAAAGGTAATGAGGAGTTGGTAACTGTTAGGTCTGTTAAGTGACATGCTGGAGGCCAATAGAGCTTGAGTGCACAGAGCAAATGAACTTTTGTAGTACCTTTCATACTTTTCAGAAAGACCATTTTCCATCAATATCATGCTTTTTTTTTTTTTTTTTTTTACAATATAACAGAGATAACTGAATTACTCAAGAGTGCTTGGAGAAAATCACTCTGTTCAAATAAGATTGCCGTGAAGCCTCTTCCCCAAGTAGTTTCCCCCCTTTCCCAGACATAGGTAGTTTCTACCTCTTCTGGGCCTGTAAAACACCTCACATATACCTTTTTTTTTTTTTTTTTTCTCACGGTACGCGGGCCTCTCACTGTCATGGCCTCTCCCGTTGCGGAGCACAGGCTCCGGACGCGCAGGCTCAGCGGCCATGGCTCACGGGCCCAGCCGCTCCGTGGCACGTGGGATCTTCCCGGACCGGGGCACGAACCCATGCCCCCTGCATCGGGCAGGCGGACTCTCAACCACTGCACCACCAGGGAAGCCCTCACATATACGTTTTTGCATTTCTCATATGTGGTTAATTCACCTACCTGTTCTCTTCTATAAGCTCTTCCTGTAAGGAGCTTCTGTACAGCATGTCTGATCCATAGTTGGTGCCCAACAAATTGAATAAAAGAGAAGTTGTGGCCATTTAAACAGATGATACAACCCAATCTCCCTGAGATGTGGTTTTCACTGATGTGCCATAGAAAGTAAGCCATCATTATCTATAAATAAAGTCCGGAAGAGATTTTAGTATAGTTATATTCAGTTGAGTGTATTATATTCTATATGTCCAAGATACTGTGTTATGTCCACAAAGGTACTGAGTTTAAGAATACATGGTTCTTGCTGGAGAGGATGTGGAGAAAAGGGAACCCTCCTGCACTGTTGGGGGGAATGTAAGTTGGTGCAGCCACTGTGGAGAACTGTATGGAGGTTCTTTAAAAAACTAAAAATAGAATTACCATATGATTCAGCAATCCTACTTCTGGGCATATATCTGGACAAAACTATAACTCAAAAAGATACATGCACACCTATGTTCATAGCAGCGCTATTTACAATAGCCAAGACATGGAAACAACCGAATGTCCATCAACAGATGAATGGATAAAGAAGATGTGGTGTGTTTATGTATATATATATATATATATATATATATATATACACACACACATACACGATGGAATACTACTCAGCCATAAAAAAGAATGAAATAATGCCATTTGCAGCAACATGGATGGACCTAGAGATTATCATACTAAGTGAAGTAAGTCAGAGAGACAAATACTATATGATATCACTTATATGTGGAATCTAAAATATGACACAAATGAATCTATCTGTGAAACAGAAACAGACTCATAGACATAGAGAACAAACTTGTGGGTGCCATGGGGGTGGGATGGATTGGGAGTTTGGGATTAGCAAATGCAAACTGTTATATATATGTATAACCAAATCACTTTATTGTACACCAGAAACTAACACAACATTGGGAATCAACTATACTTCAATTAAAAAATAATAATACATGGTTCTTGTCTGTGCACGTGTATCCTAATAGCACAATGGTAATTTATGGAGAGGCAAAATTAATTGGAGCCTGGAGGAATCTGAGCAGTTTGAGAGTAGGTAGAACCTGAACTGGGCTGTGGATGGTAACAACAATTAGGGCTTTTTGGCACGTATTTACTACTTTATGGCATTTGATAGTCTGGATCTCCTTCAAACTGTCTTTCCTTCTTCTGTCACACACTCCCAGTCTTCCTATTCCCATTTTTAGTCTCCTCCCTCTTCAGTATCTGTGTTTTCTTTAACATTCTACCTTTGGCCGCCTTCCTCTTTCTGTCCTTGCGGTAATGCTTTATTGTTTTAACCCTAACCCTGCGCTTCTGGAAATATGCTTTTCTCTCTTCTGCACATCCACAACACTTCATAAGTGTCCCTTTTACAGCATTTCTCTCTCTCTCTCTTTTTTTTCCACTATAGTTGTATACATACATTCCCTCTACTGGACTGTAGCTTCTGAGAGCAATTTGCATCTTTGCAGTTCTTAAAGTATCTAGTATATAGTTTGGTGAGTAGTAAGTGCCACATATCTTTCTTTTAAACTTCTTTCCCCAAACTCAGCCCCTCTTCCAGACTTTCCTTTTTCTGTTCATAGTACTAGAGTTCTTCCTTTAATTCCACATTCTGGTTAGCAAGTTCTGCTGCTTCTGTCCTCAAAGTGTTATTCATAGCCACACCATTCTTTCCACTCTCATGCCAATTAAAAAAACAAATATTGAGGGTGTATTACATTCTGAGCACTGTGTAGGTGCTGGAAATACAAATATTACAGATCCTATCCCTTGTTGTTAGAATACTGGTGGGGCAGAGAGAGACACAGTCTGGTACTATCGAGACTATGTATGTCAAACCCTTCTCTGTGCTGGGTGCTACTGTAACACAGACCTATTACAGTCCTTTTCCATAGGCTGCTTGCTCACCCCCAAGGGGAAGAGGCCTAGAAAGTACAGCTACTGGATTTCCTCCCAGGCTTTAGCCTTCTTTTTTCTTCTTCCTCCTTCCTTTTTAAGATTTCACATATAAGTGATAGCATACAGTGTTTATTTCACTTAGCATAATGCCCTTCAGTTTCATCCAAGTTGTTGCAAATAGCAGGATTTTCTTCCTTCTTCCTCCTTCATCTCCCTTCTTTCTCCTTCACCCTCCTCTTCCTTTTGGTTCCTGCCTTTGTAACTTGACTGTGTTGAGTGCTGTGTTCCTGTTGCCTTTTGCCATGGGAACTTGTGTTCTTTGCATGTCATTGATATCATTAGCTACTGTTTGAGGGCTTACAGTGTGAAGTGTGTAGTAGAATGAAAAACAAGACCCATTTGAAATGCTACTAGTTAAATTCAGCAAGTTTCAAACTGAGCTCTTTTTTTGTTTGTTTTTATTAGTTATCAGTTTCATACATATTAGTGTATATATGTCAATCCCAATCTCCCAATTCATCCCAGCATGACCCCTGCGCCTCCCCGTCTGCTTTCCCCGCCTTAGTGTCCATACGTTTTTCTCTACATCTGTGTCTCTATTTCTGCCTTGCAACCCAGTTCATCTGTACCATTTTTCTAGATTCCACATATATGCATTAATATACGATATTTATCAAACTGAGTTCTTGGTACCTGCAAAGTTCTATTCTAGGCATCTCCATATCCAAAGGCCAATAAGTCTCCCATAATCCTAGTCTAATTGATATGGAGACGCATATAATGCTACAAAACCAAATATATTGTCACTAGAATTACAAATAAAGGGCTGTGGGGCTTCTGTATCACAGCATATCACATCCTCTTTGGGTTGCAGAGAGGGGAAGACACTCATATATGACTTCAGGTAGAGGGGTTGCTGTATGAAGTCAATCAATGAAAGAATGTCAGCTGTGGTGGTTGTGTATGCCTGGGGAAGGGAATTGCTTGATGGAGTCATGGAGCAGGAAAGTATCAATATAATCTATACCACGTGGTTCTCAGAGTGTGGTCCCAGACCATCAGCATCAGCATCACCTGGAAACCTGTTAGAAATGCAAATTTTGGGGCACCACTCCAGACCTACTGAACCAGAAACTCTGGGAGTTGATCCCAGAAATCTGGGTTTTAACAAGCCCTCCAGGTGGTTATGATGTGCTGAAGTTTGAGAACCACTGGTCTACACTTGCTTGGTCAGAGAAAAGTCAGTTGCCCTTCGCTTGAAGAGTAGGGTTTAAGAAAAGCAGTGATGAGAACAAAAAGACAGGATTACAATAGAGACCTTGAATACTAGAGTAGGAGTATGTAGGGGCCCCCCAGGGAACCATTTCAGTTAAGGAAGGGACCTTCAGGGGGCTTGCTTTAGGAAGAGTGAGCTGACAGACTTTTATACGGTGAATTAAAACTAAAAGATAATTGGAAGTGGTGAAGTAAATTAGGGGAGGAGTAGCCTTGGGAAATGAAAGGAAACCACTGCCAAGGAGCAATGTGGCTGGATAAGCCTTGACAGCCACCTGGGTAAGTGTCCGGACAAAGGTAACTGCCTCAGAATAAGCTGAGGCTTTGAACCTGGTGTTGGGAGAGCATGGTGGTGCCTTCTGACACACTGTGGGCAGAGGGTAGAGATGCCACATGGTATGGGAAGTGGGATATGGGGGAAGGTAATTTTTGCTAAAAATAAGAATAGCTTCTTCCCCAGAATGATACAGGCTCAGTGTAAGAAACTCCATAAGGGAAGGTGAGGGCGAAAGCAAAATCATTTCCAATCTCACCTTCCAGTGAAAAGCAATACGTTTTTCTATTTAAATACCTGAGTATCCATTTGCTTATTTAATTAAACTCAGTGTTTTATACATAGAATTATACAATCCTAAAAACAGAATTCCTTAGGTAAATTGATCTTGAACACCTGTCAGTGTTACACACATGAGTGTACCCAGGTCAGTGTGTGTTTGGAAATTGATGAATTTTATATTTGAGAAACAAAAGGTTTATATAAGCAGCTGATTGTTAAAGACTGCAGTTTCATTTCACATGGTCATCAAAAGTCCTGTCCATATCATTTATTACAGAGGAAATCTGGCGCAGAACAGTCTCAGATGTCTGGTATGCCAACATTAGTCTAGGGAGAAGAACCCCAGCTAACTCTGTGTGTGTGTGTGTGTGTGTGTGCGTGCATTTTTCTTTTTGTAATATGCCACAATTTTTATTGCAACCTGGCCATTTTTGTGAGGGTGGGGAGTTTGATCTCAAAAACAGTGTTCCATTTAAGGCTCTTTTATACAGAAATTGCCATCATGACTGATATTCAAAATATCTTTAGTGTTGGAAGACTTACATGGTAAACATAAAACTCCTACACTTATTCAGTAGTGTACACTCGATGGAAAACAAAAAGGCATTAATAACAGCTATTTCTTTTGAGAAGATGTGCAGTGGTTAAGGATCCGCCTGCCAGTGCAGGGGACACAGGTTTGAGCCCTGGTCCGGGAAGATCCCACATGCCACGGAGCAACTAAGCCCGTGTGCCACAACTACCGAGCCAGCTCTCTAGAGCCTGTGAGCCGCAACTACTGAAGCCCGCGTGCCACAACTACTGAAGCCCGCGTACCTAGAGCCCGTGCTCGCCAACAAGAGAAGCCACCACAATGAGAAGCCCGTGCACCGCAAGAAAGAGTAGCCCCCGCTCACCGCAAGTAGAGAAAGCCCGCATGCAACAACGAAGACCCAACGCCGCCAAAAATAAATAAATAAAATAAATTTATAAAAAAAAAAAGAAGATACACAGGTATGAGAATGAACACTGAGGTACTAGGATAAGTTGATGACACAGTTAATACAATTTAATTGGCATTCCTTTTGGGGTAGGGAATTAAACTCTAAAAAAGAATGCTTTCAATGCATAGTATTATATCCGTGCTGCCATGTCACAATAAATAGGCTTGCCAAGGCAGGTGAGGTGTACGAATGCTCAAGCCTCACAGAACTTCAGTCAAGTGCAACTATAAATAATACTGAATAAAGTTTACCATCTCACTAGTGGATAATACTTTCAAGGCATTCAGTTAGCTTAACCCTTTGTAGTGTTCTAAGCTATTCACATTGACAATCACATTCATTGTAGTGCTTGCTGCAAGGGAGGCATAACCAGTTGTTTTGGCTAAAATATGGGAAGGCATTCCTTGGGTTCTACATAAAAGTAGCAGTATTAAACAGTCTAATGGCAATCTCTTGATAGTCTGCTTACATGAATGATATTTCCTTCATTCATTGTGCTGGAAGGACCCAGTGGGAAGAGGAAGGAAAGAAAACAAAACCTAATACTATTTCAATTGACTGAGCTGGAGAAATGGAAGCTCCCTTAAGATCCAGATGGCACTTGACTGTCATTTTATAAGTGTTTTCCTTCAAGTGAAACTACTACCTTGCCTTCCAATTTCTGTCCAAGTGTTGAACAGTCCCTTATATCATCCAAGCCATTTACTTGCTACTCATGTTTAATACCTGTAAATTTCTTTTTAATGGCATCTTTAGAGCTAGCATAAATCATCTTGCTTTTTAAAGGTGCACTTTCAGGAGCCCAAGATCTGCTTTGCTTCCTCTACAATTATTTGTCTTTTGTCATCGCTTAAACAGAAGAGAACTGCTTTCTTTGTTTTTTTTGATCTCCTCTTGTGTAGATTTCCTTACGCGGCTCGGCCTCCGGTGGTGTGGCACTGCGAGGAGAAGGAGGGGTGGCCGCTCCCCAACTATATTTTAAGACGAAAAAGGTGAAACGTTGTGTCTTTTATTAGAATAACAAGGTTATTCTGGTGTCTTATAAGAACCAATTAATATTGGACATAAAATGGTCTCATACATAGGCCAATAGCAAGTTCCAGAATTCTCTTTTTAAATAGGCAGCTAGCTACCAGTGAATTTCTTAAGCGACAAGCAGAGATGTGGAATACAGTTTGCTCGTTTCTTAGTTTTGTGAAAAAGGTTTTTTTATTGACAGAATATACCATATTCTATAGTATGTTTTTTTTTTTACTTAAAATATTATGGCCACTTTTCTGTATCACTAAATATAGTTAAATAATTTTAGTAGTGGTATGATTTTCCATTTATATGATGTGATATCGTTTACTTTATCAATCCTACATTGACTAATGTTAGGTGGTTTTTTGTTGTTGATTATTATGAATAGCACTGCAGTATACAACCTTTGCAGTATCCATCTTTGTCCATTTGTCTGATGGTCTCCTTAGCATAAATCTCTAGAAGTAGGATGGATTTTTGAATCAAATGGTACTCATACTTTTAAAATGTTGATACCTATTGCCAGATTACTTTCCAGAAACCTTTATATTCCTACCTACTGTGAATGTGAGTTCACATTTTCCCCAGAAAGAGCACTAGATATTTGTCAGTTACTTTAACCATTACCAGCCTGATAGGTTAAAAGAGATTTCTCTCTCTCTTTTCTTTTTTACTTAATTGATGACTAATGAGATTGAACAGGCTTTCATCGATTTATTAAGACAGTTGTATTTCTTTTGTGAAAGGTCGGTTTATATCTGTTCTTTTTCTGTTTTCTCTGAGTGTTTACGTTATACGGATTTGTAAGATGCTACTACAATTCTGGGACCAATTCCACTTCTGATCATCAACTAGGATTCTGCATCTGATTCCTCTGTGTGTGTGTGTGTGTGTGTGTGTGTGTGTGTGTGTGTGTGTGTTTCCCATACCACCACGCAATCCTCCATGTCAGCTGGGTGTCCTACAATTCAACTCAATTTTGACACTCTCTGGAGATAGCATCAGATCCCACAAGTTAAGGGCTCAGTCCTAAAGGACTGCCCCCCTTTTCAGATGCCAGTCACATGTCCAGGTGGTCACCTGGGCTTCTGACTGGCTGGCTGCAGATTGGAGGTTCTAATGACCCCCTCCTTGTGTTAGATTAATTTCCTAGAGCGGCTCACAGAAACATTTTACTTCCTATATTAGCAGTTTATTATAAAAGGATATAATTCAGGAACCCGCCAAATGGAAGAGATGCATAGGGCAAGGTATGGGGGAAGGGAGGGGACGTGGAGCTTCCATGCCCTCTCTGAGACTGCCACTCTGACCAAATCTCCACATATTCACCAACCCGGAAGCTTCCGAACCCTGTCCCTTTGGGTTTTTATGGGGTCTTCATTACGTAGTCATGATTGATTACATCATTGGCCATTGATTGAACTCATTCTCCAGCCCCTCTCCCCTCCCCAGAGGTAGGGTGGCAGCAGGACTGAAAGTTCCAACCCTCTGATCATGTGGTTGGCTCCACTGGCAAGCCACCTCCACCCTTAGGTTACCTAGGGGCTTTCTAAGTCACCTCATTACCATAACAAAAGACACCTTTGTTGATTTCATCCCTTAGGAATTTCCAAGAGTTTTAGGAGTGCTGTGCCAGAAACTGTGGAACAAAGACCAAGTATGTATTTCTTATTCTTGTCACAATACCACACTAACATATTTAGGGTATTCAACTTTTGGCTCTTTTTAAATTATTATTTTGTATATTAAGAGGTGTACATATTCATTGACTTTTTTCTTTTAATTTTTTAAATTAAAAAATTGAGGTATAATTGATTTACAATATTATATTAGTTTCAGGTGTACAACATACAGTGATTCAAAAATTTTATAGGTTATATCCATTTATAGTTATTATAAAATATTGGCTATATTCCCTGTGCTGTACAATATATCCTTGTTGCTTATTTTATACATAGTTGTTCATGCCTCTTTATTCCCTACCCCTATCTTGCCCTTTCCCCTTCCTTCTTCCTACTGGTAACTTCTAATTTGTTCTCTATATCTGTGAGGCTGTTTCTTTTTTGTTATACTCACTAGTTTGTTTTTTCTTTTAGATTCCACATATAAGTGATAACATATAGTATTTGTCTTGCTCTGACTTATTTCAGTAAGCATAATACTCTCCAGGTCCATCTGTGTTGTTGCAAATGGTAAAATTTCCATCCACAAAACAAAAAGACAACCTACTGAATGGGAGAAAATATTTGCAAATGATATTACCAATAAGAGATTAATGTCAACAATATATAAACAGCTCATATAACTCACTATCAAAGAAAACCCAAGCACTCTGATTAAAAAATGGGCAGAAGACCTGAATAGACATTTTTCCAAAGAAGACATAGAGATGGTCAACAAGCACATGAAAAGATGCTTATCATCGCTAATCATCAGAGAAATGCAAATCGAAACCACAATGAGATATCACCTCACACCTGTCAGAATGGCTATCATCAAAAAGACCACAAATAACAAAAAAACTAAAACAAAAGTAACAAAAACCCTAAAAACAGAACTACCATATGATCCGGCAATTCCATTCCTGGATATAAGTCCAAAGAAAATGAAAACACTAATTCAAAAAGATACATGTACCTCAGTGTTCATAACAGCATTATTTACAATAGCCAAGATGGAAGCAACCTAGGTGTCCATTAACAGATGAATGGATAAAGATGTGATACGCACACATACACAGACACACACACACGCACACAGGAATATTACTCAGCCATAAAAAAGAAAGAAATTTTGCCATTTGCAGTCCATTGACTTTTTAAACTATTTTATAGTGAAGCATGATAAACACTTACAGTATACAAGACATCAGTGAATTGTCACAAAGCCAACACTTATGTAACCCAGGTGAACACGTAAACACTGTCCCCCCCACCCCACCCCCGGCCAAAGTTAGTAGTGTATCAAGGGCTGGGAGAAATGGGTGTGTTCTGCCCCAGGTTCAGACAATCTACAGTGCATTTTCTATACAGAATTTAAAATCAATGTAACTACTGACTAAAAGTTGGTCTGCTTTTTATTATCACCATGCATTGACCATTTAAAAAAATGTGTGTGTGTGTAACATCTGTTTTACTCTGTGTCTAGTTTATCTGTCCTTATTGGTTGGTGCTTGTTGTACGCCCGAAGAGATATTCTCCTACATTATCTTTTAGGAGCTTTATTGTTTTGACTTTTTTTTTTTTTGCGGTACGCGGGCCTCTCACTGTTGTGGCCTCTCCCGTTGCGGAACACAGGCTCCAGACGCGCAGGCTCAACGGCCACGGCTCACGGGCCTGGCCTAGCCGCTCCGCGGCATGTGGGATCTTCCCGGACCCAGGCACGAACCCGTGTCCCCTGCATCGGCAGGCGGACTCTCAACCACTGCGCCACCAGGGAAGCCCTATTGTTTTGACTTTTACATTGAGATCTATAATCCATCTGAAATTAATGTTGTGTATGGTATGAGTTAGAGGTCAATTTTAATTTTGTTTTCCTTTATGCATATCCAAATGTCTCAGCACCATTTATTGCAAAGATCAAACTTTCCTCACTGGTCTGCAGTGACAACATTAGTGTACAAAAAGCATCCATTTCATGTGTAATATTTCTGTGCTTTCTGTTCTTTCCTTTCATCTCTTTGTCTTATACATTGTCTTAATGACTGTGCTTCATAATAAGTCCTGATATCTGGAGAGAAAGTCTTTGTTATTCTTCTAGGTGTCTTGCTTTCCTTGGCCATTTGCATTTCTTTATACATTTTGAACCAGCCTACAAATTTCCATTTAAAAACTTGTTAGGATTGCTTGGGATTCTACTGGATCTCTAGATCAATTTGGATAGAATTGACGTCTTTACAATGTTAAATCTCAAGAACATGGACCATCCCTTCACTTATTAGGTGTCCTTTAATTTTTAAAAATACTGTTTTCTTTAGTTTTCTATGTAGAGGTTTGCCACTTTTCTTTCTGTTTTGATAGGAATTTGATATTTTTTGATGGTATTGTAAATGGTATTAAAAATTCATTTTCTAACTATTGCTGGTATATAGAAATACAGTTGATTTCTAGATATTATCTTTTATATCCCTCAGCTTTGATAAACTGATTTTTTTCTGATAGTTTATAGCTTATTTTGGATTTTCTATATGTACCGTCTGAATAATAGTTTTTTCCCTTCATTCCCAGTTGTCATACTTTTGTCCAGCTTTCTACTTGTTTGCAGTGGAACGGTTTGCCTGAATTACGCAGGCAGCATTATTGGAAGCAGAAATTTTTCTTAAATAAAAAATTCAAACTGTATTCCACTCTTGTTTTTGAATTGCCTTTGAATTTAAACCCAAATCTCTGGGTACTTCAACAGCCATGAAGCCCAGAGAAAGGTAATAGTATCTTTTGAGACATCATTAATGTTCCTAAAGTCTATATAAACAGATCTTATAAAAATCTTTATTTTAAACCTTTAAAATTTAGTTTTAGTGGTGAGAACTCTTAATGTGTATCCCAAGGACTTATGTATGAAAGCTTATCAGTAGTTTGAATAATTCCTGAAAGTAGTGGAGTCACTAGTGAAGCCACAGCGTACCTCTCATGTGCTGTCTTAAGCATCATTCCTAGAAGCCACCCACCCGAGGTAGCCCAGGGAGCTCTCCACTTTGCAGAGGGCATTGGCTTGCCAGGATAATGCCATGTGGTGCCAATAGAGACGAATTGCAGGAAGAACTCTTGGAACTGCGTGGGGAGGGAAGTGGCATATGAGTGTCAGTGTGGGGAAGTGTCAGATAGTGTTTCATGGAGGAAAATTCCAAGTTGACTAGTAACTTGGTGGGTTGCAGCTGAGGGATCAGAGTCTTGTTGCAGCTTGTCTTCTGGCAATGTCATGCACGCCTCTCTGATCTGGAGGAGTCTGTGGGCTACTGTCAGTGAGGTAGTCAACAGATGCTGAGGAGTCTCAGGAAAAAGTGATTGCAGCTTAAAACAGACAACCTCTGCAGGCTTCTCTCCACAGGGGAGTCTGTGCCATCCTGGTTGTGGAATTTCAATGGTAGCAAAATGGAGCTGTGGTGATGGACCAGCAAGAGGCAATTATGGCAAGCAAGGGCTCTATTGACTATTTTGGGAATTATAGGAATGGGAAAACAGAAGCTGCAGCTGTAATTACTGTCGTGGAATGAAATCCTCACCACCACCACCACCCCTTTCACAACACTTTACGCTTGATGGGTGTTCAGTTAATGTGGTATGTGTGCAAATTGTCATTAGACTTTAGAAAACTTTTAGAAACTTTTTTGCAAGTGATGATTCAAATGTGCTCATTAAAAATATAGTGTCTTTAACCAATCTAGCAGGTTAAATAATTTTATTATTCCTCTAGATTACAATTTTTAAAAGATCAAGTTTAGAGGAAAATCTTGTTCTAATTTTGGAGCATGATATATTTGAATTCAATTCGCAGTTTTCTATCTTAAAAAAATAGCTGTAATTATAAACAGCAAATGGATGGGGTGTGAGACTGATTTAAGTTAAAGAAATTGTGACCTTCATGATTCAGAATGCTCCGTATTCTTTCCAAAATGTATTGACACTGTAAGTAAAATTTATCTTTATAGTAAATGTTTTAGGATTCTGTAGAAAGCCACATAGAGTAAAATGCTACTTATTTCTTTTCCCAGTGGTGTTTTACTGAGTCATTTTATTAGTTGTATGTGCCTTTCTTGAGTTGGAAATTTATACAGGATTTCCTGTATAAAGAAATCCTTTCCACCCAAAATATAAATTCTATACCATTTTGTGTGTAGAAGCCCAATGGTGGGCCTTAAGTAAACACAAATGCTAGCTTTTACAGTTTTTAATGTGTTTTTATAGAATAACACTATCTTGTAAAATAGTCTGTTTCTCAGAGTTTTTCTAAATGGAATAATTTTAAACACTCCTTAAGGATCTTCCTTTCAAATAAATTATGAGGTGACTCCTTTTGTAAAACAAAGGTTCATTTATTAGCATGAATAATATTTCCTGATCTTTCCCTCTCCACTCCATGCATATTTTAGCTACTTATAAAGCTGGGTTTTCATATATAGTAATTCTTCTCAGTCACAGGGAGCACTTTAGAGATCGGTACCTGAATCTAGTATTTAATTATAGTTCTTACTTATGGCAGTATGTCTTCTCAATTGTGAGTTGTTTTTATGCCCTTGAATGTGGTAGGCTAACTATAGGATATCTTAATGTCATAGTTGATAGAAATAGAAATAGTTGATAATTTATAAAAGCTGTATAAAGATGTATGTTAGGCTATTAAGGTTAAGTTCCAAATAGAGCTTGGGGAATCTTTAGAAAACGTGACTTTAAAAAATATATGTATTGTTAAATCAGACTTACTAGTATCTAGTTTAGGCCTTGAGTGCTTAGTATATATTTGTTTCTTTTTTGGGGGAAGATGTTTCTAGTGACTACTTGAGAAGTTTTGTATTTTTATAATTTTATAATTAGAATTCATGGGCCCAATTCACAGAAGACTTCTTAAAAATAATTAATTTTTAGTCCATTTGTCTCTTCTCTTAGCAAGTCCCCAGATGACAAATTGATTAAAACAACACTTAAATAAACTGAAACATTAACATTTATTAAAACAACTTGGAATAAACAAATACTATAATTTGGATTATTAATATGTGTTTTTATGTGCTATATCTAGGAACTGAAAGTAATTGAGCAGTCTTTTTTAGGAATCACTTGATAGAAAGCAGAGAACATTTCCCACTTACAGAAGTAAATGGATGAAGTGTACCTGGTTATCTCAGGAAAAATTCAGCTTAGTATTAACAGGGAAATGGCGTTCAGTCATTCAGTCCATTCTGTCAGTACTGCTGGATTACAAATTAATTGCTGAATTTTGAGTATAATGCTCAGGATTCAGTATGAGAAATTGAACCACTGTGAGTGTTATTGAATAAGGGATTTATTATAGTACTCAGACTGTATACGGATTGTAGGAGTTGCTGGGAATGTGAAAGTCAGGAAGCAGAAGGATCAGAAAAATAGTCACTAATAGAGCCTCCTGAATTACTGGTACAGGCGTGTAAGTCAGAACTTACTGGGAAAATTTTAAGAAGCAAGTGTATACAGACATCAAAGTGAGAATGCAAAGAGGATGATCCTGGAGAGGTCTGTGGAAGGCTGTTGCCTCTGTGTACCTATTGCTTCTGTGGGTACAAAGCCCAGAGTCAGGCATCTCTTGTTGGATCTTAGGCCACTGTTGATCAGGTGAAGAAGAGCTGGACACAGAGGGGATAAGAGGAGAGTTGAGGACAAGCTGAAACCTGCCCCAGGCACCTCTGCATTTATTCTCACCATGTCTTATCATAAAGACCTTCTAAGAGTTTGGCCGTCTCTAACTTGGTGTACTATACAGGGAAGGAAATTCTGGGAAACACAGTTCCCAGGTGGACCAAGTTCACAATAGAATGATCCAGTGCATTATGCTTCCCATTTTGGGCTGCTCTTTCAGATTCATCTCATCAGTAGATGATGAGGATGTTATAATACTTTGAGCCTCAAGATTTCCATTTCCTTATGGTATTTACTGAGGAACTGTTCATATGCTATTATCACTTGAGGATTTAAAATGCTGTACTTTGAATAACTTTTCTTTTTTTTCTTATTAACACTGTGGCCTTTTCCTAATGTATTTTATTATAATTTCTCTGTACCTTATTTACTGATTTTTGTCTTTGTTATTAAAGTTATACAATCCCAATAAATGAATTACAGGTCAGAAAATATTCAAATTTTGGAGAGGAAAACGGGTACAAAATTTATTTTAAAAAAATATTTATTTATTTATTAATCTTTGGCTGCATCGGGTCTTAGTTGCGGCATGCGGGATCTTTCGTTGTGGCGGCGCGTCTGCTCTTTGTTGTGGCACGCGGGCTCCAGAGCATGTGGGCTCTGTAGTTGCTGCTTGCGGGCTCTCTAGTTGAGGCGCGTGGGCTTAGTTGCCCCATGGCATGTGGGATCTTAGCTCCCTGACCAGGGATTGAACCCGTGTCCCCTGCATTGGAAGGTGGATTCTTAACCACTGAACCACCAGGGAAGTTCCTTATTTATTTATTTCAAAATTTAAATATGAATAACTACATACTCTTTGGTGGATTTGGGATTAAA
This sequence comes from Stenella coeruleoalba, assembly GCF_951394435.1. NCBI lineage: Eukaryota > Metazoa > Chordata > Mammalia > Artiodactyla > Delphinidae > Stenella > Stenella coeruleoalba. Next base: position 14,586,592 of record NC_137152.1, read on the forward strand.
AATAACCGAGTATGCCATAAGACTTTCTGCTGACTTTCTGAAATGTTCATACTCCATTCTAGTAATGGTGAATAAAAGGAGATGACCTTTTGCAAGAGATTTTAATTTGAGAAAGTCTAGGCTCTTTGAAATACAGAGCCTCAAAAATTTGTCAGCTAGGTTGATACATTCAGCCAGTAAAATTAAGTGGTCTGCTGTTCTCAGACTCCCACTATATCCTTTGTGCTCCAGGTCTGCTTTCTGTCTCTGCAGTGCATGTGTAACACTTTCTAGTTGATTTTTTTTAATGGATGATCTGACAGGGTAGGGGAGTAAGGACATGATGAAAGATAGAAAGTGCTGAAAATCGTTTTCATTTATCTCCTTCCTACAGTCCATAATGGGGTGGGGGTTCATTTGTCTATTTCCCATTTAATTTTCCTTTTTTTCTTCTCTAGAGTTGGAGAATCTCTTCTAATTTCTTTTAAGAACATTCACTGATAACGACTGAAGTATTCTGGAGAGTTAGATGTACCTCTCAGACATAGTCTTAGAATATTTTATAATTGTATAACTTAGAAATTAATTTAAAAATTAATTTTTGTTGCAGTATAGTTGATTTACAATGTTGTGATAGTTTCTGCTCTACAGCAAAGTGAATCAGTCATGCATATACACATATCCACTCTTAGATTCTTTTCCCATATAGGCCATTACAGAGTATTGAGTACAGTTCCCTGTGCTATACAGTAGGTCCTTATTAGTTATCTGTTTTATATAGAGTAGTGTGTATGTGTCAATCCCAGTCTTCCAGTTTATCCCTTCCCTTAGTTCTAAATAATAATCTTCACTTACCTCCATCATGTTTTCTTTACTCTTTGATAGTAATTAATTGATAACACTTTTTTTGGAGTTTAGATTCAGTAACTCACCTCTTCTCTCTGTATTTTATCTTTTGAAAATGAAGCCTCATTTTATTTTCCATAGCTCAGGAAGAATACTTCCCATTTGTAGTCCTCTGACTGTACTTTGTGTGTGTCTTGTTTCTGTGGTTTCTTTCATGAAATCTTATAGGGCTAAAGGTAATTGAAGTGCCTTTGCTTTCCTCCACATCAAATAAATGCTTTACAAATATACCTCAGCAATTCTGCTTATAGATGGCTCTTTGATTTGTCAGTTCTTGTTTTCTGTCTTGGTACAACAGAAGATGATTTATTTTATAAAGTAAGTTGAAGGTTTCTTTGCTTACAAGACTCTGTAAATTATCAGTAATGTTGATAGTGCAATGAAATTTTAGAAGTGGTTCTAGATTTAGCATGGTTCTAAATTGTTTAGGCTGAGTAGAAAATTTTCCAATGATATTGTTTCAACTTAATAAAATAACAGTGCTTTGCAGGTAATTTAATTGTCATCAGAACTGGCGAGACTAAAATATTGCCTGCTTTAAAAATGTTTTATTTACTTTAATAAAAATATTGCTCTTAAAATGCTAATGACATTTCATGAATCTATTATTCCTTATGGGTCTTGACATAAATTACTTGTCTCATTTGGGGAATTTCTTTAAGCACAGGCTCATAACTGAGATGATAAATCCCACTTTCTTGAGATATTAGCCTTCTTATTTCTGTCATCTATTGTGTTAAATTAATCTTATTATTTAATTACTAATAATAGTTGTTTTTTTATTACATGGCTACTGTGCATCAGAGGCTCTACTTACATAACCTTGAATCCTCACCTATAAGTAGGTAGTATCAGTCCCTCTTAGTGAATGAGAAAAGAGACTTAAAGAGGTTAAATAACTTGCTCATGGTCACATAATTAATAAAGGTTGACACCCAAATGTGTTAGTATTCTCAGAAGAATACACAGAAAGGTCCAGGTAGAGGAAGGGTTTGTGCCAACAAGCAGTACACTCGGCCTGATTGTTCATCATCTTAATTAGTCTTGGATTATTGAAATAACGTTATTTCATCTTCTAAGAAGGACATATTAAAGTGTATAAACTAAAATAAAATTCACTTTTGATTTTAAAAATTATTAGGATATGTTAGCTTATGTTAACAGTCATGCATATGTTTGCATTATTCAAAATAGATAATAAACAATTTTTTTTTTTGCGGTACGCGGGCCTCTCACTGTTGTGGCCTCTCCCGTTGCGGAGCACAGGCTCCAGACGCGCAGGCTCAGCGGCCATGGCTCCCGGGCCCAGCCGCTCCGTGGCATGTGGGATCTTCCCGGACCGGGGCATGAACCCGTGTCCCCTGTATCGGCAGGCGAACTCTCAACCACTGCGCCACCAGGGAAGCCCAATAAACAATTTTTAAAAATATTTATTTATGGCTGTGTTGGGTCTTCGTTGCTGTGTGCAAGCTTTCTCTAGTTGCAGGGAGCAGGGGCTACTCTTCATTGCGGTGCACAGGCTTCTCACTGCTGTGGCTTCTCTTGTTGTGGCTCACAGGCTCTAGGCGTGCAGGCTCAGTAGCTGTGGTGCACGGGCTTAGTTGCTGCAGGCAAGTGGGGTCTTCCTGACCCAGGGATCGAACCTGTGTCCCCTGCATCGGCAGGCAGATTCTTAACCACTGTGCCACCAGGGAAGCCCCAATAAACAATATTTAAATTCAGGATGTACATGGGTTTCTTTAAAATATTGAATCCTGTGTCTATGATTAAGTAAAGTGGGAGTTATTTCAAGGAAAATGATGATACCACACTGAAGAGCAGGCACCATGGTAACCAGGAAGTTGTCTAGTTTTCCCACCTACTCTGTTGTGAATGGGGAGAGGGCCCTTCAGTCAGGCTAGAGCAGAGCTCCTCCTCAGAAGCTGGTTAGGAGACTTTGATATAAGCTTTGTTTCCTCAATCCTATAATGAATGGGTATGGTTTATTCTAGCTTTAAGATTCTCTGATTCCCTGAAGAAGAAGATGGTAGTTTGTATTTCAGAGGGCTTTAGGTATCATATGTATGGAATTAAAAACACAAGTAATTAAGTTAGTACTGTGGAACTGTAAAGCACAATGTACTGTGGCTAATCCACATACAGATAGTAATTGACAGTATTGTTTACAAGTTAATTCTCTATCAGTTACTGTTATAAATATGCATAGTCAATTCTTAATTATTTAAGAATTGTTAGAGTGGTTTATCCCTGTATCTTTCTTTTAGAAATGTGGATCATTATTCTCGCTCTGTTGATATGCAGAATAGAGTTGAAATACTGGTACAGGATATAGTGGAGATATGGTATCTAGTTTCCAGGAAATTATGTTTTATCTAAGGGAAATAGATATGTATGCAAACAATAAATGTTTAAATAAGTATGTAATGAATGTCATGTAAGTGCTGCATGTAAGAATTTATAGACTGGCTTTTTGAATTTTTATCATGGGAATCTGTTAATCTTAACTAAAAAAGAAGGCAGAGTTTATAGAGAATAACTTCTAGCTAGGCTGAACAGAGAGGAAGTTATAATTTACTTGATTTTTAAAACAATGATGGCTAATATTTCAGTTGGCAAAGACTGGGGGCAGGGGTGGGGAAATGATTGGAACAAAGGCATAGAAATGGGAAAGTGAAAAGGCATGTTCTAGGTGTTGATTAGTAGGTGTAGTTGCTTTGGAGCCAAGGATTCTTACAGTGGAAGAGTGGGTGATTGTCAAAAATTATAGTTAAATTCACAGGAAAGCAATTGCCAAAGGTTATAGTTAATTTCAGATTAAGTAACATGACTGCTATGAGCCTAAATTTTCCCCTCTGTAAAATAAGGTCAGATGAGATGATCCCTAACCTACTTAATAGGTGTTCAGTAGGTATTTGTTGAATGAATAAGTGAGTGAGCAAATGAATGAATGAGTGAAAGAGATGTCTTTAGCCATTTTCCTTGACATCATTGCCTTAGAAATTTGGAATTTTGGTAGGCAGTAGGAAATTAACAATTTTTGCTAGTAAAATGATATAACAACTTTAGTCTAAAAAGAATAAGTCATGGTCTTTTCCTATAAATAATGGTTATGTGTTTTAAAATTTGTTTCTTTCTGTAGGAGTCAGTGGATTCCTGTCTGGACTATGAATTGTCAGGGCATTTTTGTTTTAAAATAAAGTTTCTTTCTTTCAAATTCATTATTTACTTATTTATTTTTTGGCTGCGCCTCCGGCATGCGGGATCTTAGTTCCCCTATGAGGGATAGAACCTGAGCCCTCTGCATTGGGAGCAAGGAGTCTTAACCACTGGACCACCAGGGAAGTCCCTGTCAGGGTGCTTTTAACACTTAAAATATTGAGTCTTAAACTTATTAAGTATTTTTGTATAAAAATATTTTAAAACTGAATGTAAGAGTTTAGAAACTTTTATAGCAATTTAACATTTTTACTGTATTTTACAATATAATTTACATGGGATTAAAAAAAAAAACTAGACTATTATTCTAAATAGTTTGAGAATCTTTGGTCCGAATGATTCCAAAGTTTTTGGCTTTGGGTAGATGAAATGCCATGATTACATGAACTCACCTCTTTCCAAGGCATCTTTTCTAAAGATTCTAAAAGGATGTGATTATAATGTATTCATCTGAGAAGTGACTTCATAATGGAGCCTGAGAATACCCATAGAGCAGGTTATATTCTTGATGAAGCTGGAAACTAAGTTAAATCTTGAGATTCTTATATTCTCAATTTGTATGACTTATATTCCTTACTGTTGATCTGAAGTTCAACTTTGTATTCATTCAGCTATCCATGATATCTCTGCATTTTGCAGTATAAAACTTCCCATAATAAATGACAATTAAATGACCCCATAATTGTCAGTCATGTAATATTGTTTTCCATATGCTCCTCTGTATTCCCAGTTTTAGTTATGCCCAGTAGTCAAGGCAGAAATTTTATAATCATCTAGACTTTTCCATTTCTCATTCATCAGCTATTTTTAAATTGGCACTGTGTCTTTTGAGTACACCTCCTAAAAACCTCAAATCTATCCACCTTTCTCTCCTCACTGCTGCTTTAGTTGAGATTTTCATCATTTACTGCCTGGCCTCCATCAATCAGTAGCTTTCTTCTTTTTTTTTTTTTTAGTAGCTTTCTGATTAGTGTCTCTTCCCTAACCCTCTTCCTGCCTCCATGGTGATTTTTCTGAAACATAATACTGATAGGTACTCATCTAAAAGGCTGCTCTTGATTTACTGTTGTCTATGGCAGTAGCCTTCAAGTGTCTTGTGCAGCAGTTGAAAACTTTCTTAAAATATAGGGAAACATACCTGTTGCATGGCATACAAGGCCTTTAATGATTTAGTCCCTGCCTCGTTCCTGTCATTCCTGGACCTGTGCCCTAGATTTCAGAGAAGCTGAATGACTTGGATTCTACAAACACTCCTCGTGTTTTGGTTTCTTTTTTTTTTTTTTTTTTTGGCCTATTTTAGCAAGAACTTTTCCTCGAATGCCTTTACCTTGTCTCAAGATGTCACCTGAACCTCCTGAGTGATGAGTGTCTTTTGTATGCTAATGGATGACTTCTGGCAGA